>NC_136418.1:115896872-116616872 GCF_052625555.1 Lactuca saligna
ATTTCGCTTCATCTTTATTACGCTTTGTGTTTATAGAGAACAATAGACAAGACTGTAAAGGTTTTGTCTAACTCAAGTAAATGATCCTCTTTATAGGATACATAAAGCGTACAAAAAATATACTAAGGCATAAACACTTAAGTTTCGTATAAAAGCGCCCTAGTAAAATAGATTACACAATATACGATGAGTACAAAACATACTTGGACTAAGTAAAACGAAAACAATACTCACATGATGGTGGAAGGGTGCTTATGATCACCGAAGGAGGAACTCCCCCGAAACCACCTATGAATAGCGCTATGTGCTTCTAACCACCACATGTAGGTTTTAAGTTTTTACTAAAACTAGTGTCAATTTAAGGTTTACCAACCATAGATCTAGAGAACACGACGAACCCAAATAAGTCTTATCATTTATATAAAACACAGGGTTTTTACTAGTAAATCTATGATGGCTAGTGTAAACATTATGGCCATATATCATTAAGATTCTATGGACTTAGAATATTTATTTTCGCCTTATTCCATGTTCCTTGTTTGGTTATGGGCTTAAAGCGGACTCACTCATTTGACATCCCTTGCAACCTTAATGATATACGACTGGTTTATACCAAGCGATTATAAAAGAACTGGTAGGACTTATACTACCGATTTTGTCTTAAACTGTCGAAGCACTGGTGCTACTAGTACTCACTAACTACAACATACATCATTTATAGTAGTAATAACAAGAATAAAACAGAGAACCTATAGGATTACATAGAATACACTATCATTCCAAAAACGATCACTCCTTTTAAATCTACTTAGCTCAAGTTACAATAAGAAATTCCAAGGTCGTCATTTAACATAAGGTGGATTGGTCCTCATCACATCAATTTCTTGTACTTGAAAAATACCCCTCATCTTTTCCCCAAATTCTTGAAGTCCTAGTCAAAACGTTAATTTTGGGATGAAATTCCTTCTAACGGGGGGATGATGTGACAACCTTCAATTTTCGGTCAAGTCAAAGCCAAATGAAGTCATCATGTCAAACCGGTCAACTCAATTAACCCTTGTGTATTAGGATTTACATGATGTTACTATTGTACCACTCGTTATTTTGATAAGAAGTTATCACTTGGAAAGTTCGTATGTTCAGAAATTCTAAACCTTAATCTGGGTAAATGATGAAACTACTCAATAAAGCATTATTCCATAGCCCCCGGGGGCATATAACAATCATAACGAGGCTTAACGGAGTGTAGAAACCTTGTGTTGAGAAGCTAAACACCCGAAAAGGTCCCAAATGAAGTCTCTATCAATCTCTCTTTATCCATCTCTCTCTCTCTCTCCCAAATCTCTCTCATAACCTCCCTTAACTTTTTATAATGATTTGGGGGCATCCCGACCCGTAACTTAGCCAAAAACTACGCAAAATGGGGAGTTTATGTGAAAAACAACTTTATAGGGCCGAACCTTCTTAGGGCCGAAACCCTAAGAAGCAAAACCCTAAGAGGTGATACCTCAGAAGCCAGAGCTACCCCTAGAACCGAAGCCTCTTAAGAAGCGAAGTTACCTTCGGGTTCAGTGCATTTCGCTCTCGTTTCCTCCTCGCCCAACTTCGCTTCTCACAAGTTCACTCCTGACAACTTCGCCTTCGATCTTCCTCATACAACCGAACCTCCCTTCGGTCCTTGGCCTTCTAGGACTGAACCTGCACTACTGACCTCGGATCCTCGCAGACTTCGCCTCTTTGCCTGTTTTTCAACTACTTTCACGTTTTAAGCCCGTTTTCGATGATTTTCATACAAGATTTTCATATAAACCCATATTTTATTATTTTAAACCTTCTAGTGTCATCAAATAAGCTTATCCTAAGGATTTTCATGTTAAAATCCATATTTTACTTAAGAGTTAAGGGAAAGTACAAAAGTTGAGTCCATTGACTTTTCCCAAAAGCTATGACATATTCTATTCACTATTCATGCTTTATGCTTTGTGTCACTGTTCACATCAGCCATTACCCACTCTTTGTACCTTTTTACTGTAACGCCCGGGTTTTCAGGGCTAAGCATTTTTGTCAATGTAATAGTCTAGGTCAACTATTGTAACTCTTTTTGAAGTAATAAATATAAAATATTTGAGTATTATGTGAATTATGTGTGTTTATGTGTTTATTATTTAATTATAAATGTATAATTAATAAAGAATAAAAATGAGCGTCAAAATTAAAGTGTGAGATAATCCCGATATCTCTACATAAAGTTGTAGAATACGTCTCAAGGTTTCCGTACATATAAAGAATGCCGAAATCCGAGCTATAACGAAGAAGTTATGGCCCGCCGAAGTTTTACGGCAAAACCGGCACGGCACCGGGAGACGTAAATAGTGAATTTACGATAGAAGACTTTTTAGCCTTATCAATCTAAACAAAAGTCGTAGAATATGTTAAACTAAGAACATCGATAAAAAGAACGCCCAAATCTGACTTCGTATGAAGAAGTTATGATTTTTCTAAGATTCGGCTTAATAGTGCACGGCCTGAAACTCGAATTTTAGTTCGAGCGGTTTTTGGCTTACGCAACGTAAATGAGAGTTGAAGATCTCATTAATAGGAAATCAACGGTAAAAAGACAGACAAAAACAGAGTCCGTATGTAGAAGTTATTAATTTTACGCAGACGTTTAACAGTATAATCTCCTTGTACTGTTAAATTTAAGATCGGTCGAGAATTAGCTGACGGTGTCAAAATGAAAGTTGTAGATCTTATTATTACCTATGCGTGGATATAAAGAACATCAAAAACGGAGGTCGTATGTGAAAGTTACGGATTTTAGAAGTCGGAAGTGTGCTATGCGAAAATGGGTGATGTGGCACAATCTTGGCCATTGCTTTCTCCGCAAGGCTTGCCACCAGATGGTGACATGTGGCACCAAGTTCAGCCACATTTCACCCTATAAATACCACCTCTCCCACCCTCATTTTCTTCACACCTTTCCCATTCTTTCTTCTCTTTACCCTCTCTCTCTCTAGAACCTCTCTCTAGCCCCGAAATCCCCCGAAAAGCCTAGGGAACCTCCCTAGCATGAGGCGGAAGCCCCGGAGTGCTCGAAGGCTCCGAGAAGAAGAGCTTTTCGGCTCGGGAACGCTGCTCCAAGCAAAGCCCGGTTTTCTATAAAACCCGCTGTAAGTGAGCTACGCCTATGCTATTTTTAATATAGCTTTTATTTAATTATAGTAACGTTATTAGGAACTTATAATAAATACTTGGGCTATTATTATGGGTTATATAAGTATTTTTTTGACGCTTATATAATAATAATAATAATAATAATAATAGCTAGACTATTAATTAGTCTCGACGAATAATAAACTAAACTCTAGTGGTAATAATACTAGGTTTCGTCGAAGAAAATTCTTTTTAAGAAGCGAAGCGCTGTCTGAGTTCGGAATCACCACCTTTTCAGGTGAGTGCATATTTACTTTCAACTTACACATAGATATGAAGTATTTAATATAAATTACGTGCTATTTGTGCATATTATCTGAATACTTGCTATCTATGCTGGATGAACGTTTTATACATGTTTTCAAAGATTTAAACTGTATATGTATTTTATATCTACAAAATGTGTTGGGTAAAACATGGGTAGATGTAATAGTTGCTGTGTGACAAAATAAAATAATGAGAGGCCTCGTTATAGATGTTATTGATGATCCAGTCATCTAGCGGAGTATAGATGACGACCACGGACTATTCTAGACAGTCCAGTGGAACACTAGCAGGCTCGCAACCTGTAGGTGTTTATTTGAACTGTGTGTTTATTTGAACTGTGTGCTCACCAGATGTACTCCATCCCCCACATGGTTGCCTATTAGGACATTTATTGCTGAGGAATTCCCTTAGTAGCAGTGTCCGTCCCGATGATGATCCTTAGGCTAGGTCCCTTATGATAGGTGTTTAGGGACGTAAAGTGAGGATAACGGGAACGGGTAATCGGGTTATTGTTGATTGATGAAATTAATAAACTATTTATTGTGGGTTGAAAACCCTATGTGCTCACCAGGCTCCCAAGCCTGACCCACTCAGTTTTATGTATTACAGGTAGTGGCGCTTGAGCATATATATGATGTTTGGACGAGGGATTACGGATATAGGCCTGTAGATATGAAATAATGTAGTAAGGCTTGTATTGTACTGTTTATGCTTTTGATCTGTACGAACATGACATCCCGAGTCTTTTAATGAAATACATTTCTATGGAAATGCTTTTGATAAATCTTTATCATATTATTGTTTTGGGACAAATTCCGCAACACTTTTATTTAAAATGTTACTCTGATTTTTAAACAAAGCATAAACAAACCGGTCTTTTCTGGCCGTGATTTTGGGGATGTCACAGTTGGTATCAGAGCATTAGTTTAAGCGAACTAGGAATTTGTAGGATTTCTAGACTTAAACATAGAATGCTAAGCGATGATTGTGAGGTGTGAGCACTAGTTTATTTTAGGAATTGTGCCTAGAATGCTTTTATGTGCTAAATGCTTTATGCATGATATGTTGTTATTTTGTTCGGATCTATTGTCTGTTGCCAACCGGATCTGGAAACCTTATGTGTTTAGGATTCTAAACGTACAACTACGCTATTAGAACTAGCATGTAAACGTTTCGGAGTGATAAGGACGATTTAAAACGTCTCTCCTAAATAAAGATCTGAATTCACCTTATTCGGTGTATAGATCAAGATGGTAAGGACCCGTAGGGGAAACGTAAACGCAAATGGAAACGGACACCAACCCCCTGTGATCGAGCAAATACCAGTTATGGAAGCCGCTGCCGGACCAATAACGATGGCCGGAGTGCAAGCGATGATCCAGGCAATGTTGGATCGTCAATTGGAGGAAACCAGGCGTTTGCTCCAGCAAAATCGAGAGGAAGCGACTATTCAAATCGAACAGCCCGAGTTGAACGAAGGGCAGACTGAGGAAGGAGACTACAGTGGAACCGTTGGTCAAGCTAACCCACCAATAGTTCAACAAAACAACCAAGGTGACGAAGTCGAGAGGAATGGATGCAAGTACAAGGATTTTCTGACTTGCAAGCCATCAACTTTCACGGGAAAAGAGGATCCAATCGGGGTCATGGATTGGATCTCGGAGATGGAGTTAGCTTTCATGACGTGCGGTTGCAGAGGAAAGCTACAAACCACATTTGCAGTACGTCAGTTTCGAGGAGGCGCTGTACGTTGGTGGAATACCTTGGGGAAGACTTTAAGCCCCAACAAGCCCCTGCAACTGACATGGGCAGAATTTATGGTGCAATTCAAAAGAAAATACTGCTCGGCTCAAAACCTGCTAGAGTTAGAGAACCAGTTTCTAACCCTGAAGAAGGGAAGCATGTCAATCGATGAATACACGAACAACTTCACAGAAAAGATGGAGTTTGCCTTGCGTC
Source organism: Lactuca saligna (assembly GCF_052625555.1). Classification (NCBI taxonomy): domain Eukaryota; kingdom Viridiplantae; phylum Streptophyta; class Magnoliopsida; order Asterales; family Asteraceae; genus Lactuca; species Lactuca saligna. Next base: position 115,902,312 of record NC_136418.1, read on the forward strand.
TTGTTCCGGATGAGCTGACGAAAATTGATAAGTACGCAAAGGGACTTCCATGGGAATACGCGGTGCCAGTACGTCAGGCACCTACTTTGGAGGCAGCTATCTGGGCTGCCAAGTCTGTGGAGGACATGATTAAGGGAAGAGCTGCCAACAAAATCGAGGTTGTCGAGAAGAGGAAATTTGAAGGATCTGCTAAACCCAACAAAAAGAAGAGCAATTTCGGTTCAAAAAAATTCGGGGGAGGAAATGAATTTAAATGGTGCGAGAAGTGCAAGAAGAAGCACTCGGGAAAATGTGGCGATGAAGTAACCTGCTACAAGTGTGGGAAAACAGGGCACTATGCCAATGAGTGCACCACCAACAAGAAGGTGTGCTACGAGTGTCGTGAAGAAGGGCATATTGCTAAGGATTGCCCAAGGAAGAAAGATGCGGGAAGGCCCAACATACCACCAAAGCCAAAGGCGAGAGCCTTTCAGATGACGCTCGAGGCTGCGAAGGAGGCAGCAGACGTCGCTTCAGGTACCTTTCTTGTAAATGGTTTGCCTGCAAATATACTATTTGATTCCGGAGCCAATTACTCCTTTGTGTCGCATAAATTTAGTGCGAAATTAGCATTACCTGTAGAAAAACTAGATAATGCCCTGATTGTAGAAGTTGCTAGTGGCAAATTCGTACCTGTTAGTAATTGTATTAGGAACATCGTCATTGACCTAAACGGAAACGAATTCCATGAGGAACTATTACCCATAGAGTTAAACGGTTTCGACATCGTTTTGGGTATGGATTGGCTTAGCGCCAACGATGCCGAGATATTATGCCGAAAGAAGATAGTTAGGATAAACCCACCCGGAAAGGAATCATTTATGGTGTACGGGGACAAACGCAGAGTAAATTCTGGAATCATCTCCCTGATGAAAGCCAGGAAATGTTTGTCCAAAGGATGTGCATCATACTTGGCATTCGTAATCGATGCTAAGAAGGAAAAGAAAGAGGTGCAGAATATACCGGTTGTGTGCGATTATCCGGAAGTCTTTCCCGAAGATCTTCCCGGATTACCACCTGATAGGCAAGTAGAGTTTCGTATAGACTTATTACCAGGAACAACACCGATAGCAAAGGCACCTTACCGATTAGCACCGACGGAGATGAAGGAGCTCATGACGCAACTTCAGGAGCTGTTGGACAGCGGTTTCATTCGACCTAGTTCATCACCCTGGGGAGCTCCGATGTTATTCGTGAAGAAGAAGGACGAAAGCATGAGGATGTGCATAGACTACCGAGAGCTGAATAAGGCAACGGTGAAGAACAAGTATCCATTGCCAAGGATTGATGATCTATTCGATCAACTGCAAGGTTCGAGCTACTTCTCAAAGATCGATCTTAGGTCAGGATATCATCAGCTAAGGTTGAGAGAGCAGGATATTGAGAAGACTGCATTCAGAACAAGATATGGACACTACGAGTTCTTGGTTATGTCATTCGGACTAACCAATGCTCCCGCAGCATTCATGGATTTGATGAATAGGGTTTGTAAACCATTCCTCGATAAATCTGTGATAGTGTTCATCGACGACATTCTCATTTACTCGAAAAGCCAGGAGGAGCATGGCAAGCATCTACGAGAAGTGTTGGAGGTGTTAAAGAAGGAGAAGCTTTTTGCAAAGTTCTCCAAATGCGACTTTTGGATACGGGAAGTCCAATTCTTGGGTCATGTTGTTAACTAGGAAGGAATAATGGTTGACCCCGCCAAGATCGAGGCTATAATGAAGTGGGAACGTCCGAAGAATCCCACGGAGATTCGAAGCTTTCTAGGATTAGCCGGATATTACCGACGATTTATCCAAGGCTTTTCTTCGATAGCTGCTCCATTAACAGCTTTGACCCATAAAGGAGCTACGTATACATGGAGTGAGAAACACGATGAGGCGTTCGAGAAGCTAAAGAAGAAGTTATGTGAAGCACCGATACTTTCTCTACCCGATGGAGTCGAAGATTTCACAGTTTATAGTGATGCATCTGGAGTCGGGTTAGGTTGTGTTCTGACCCAAAGAGAAAAGGTGATAGCATATGCATCTCGACAATTGAAAGAGCACGAAAAGAACTACCCCACTCATGATCTGGAGTTGGCAGCGGTAGTATTCGCCTTAAAGATATGGAGGCATTACCTCTACGGCACGAAGTGCAAGCTCTTCACTGATCATAAGAGTCTCCAGTATCTCTTTAATCAGAAGGAGTTGAACATGAGGCAACGACGCTGGCTAGAACTTCTCAAGGACTATGAATGTGAGATACTTTACCACCCAGGTAAGCAAATATTGTTGCTGATGCTCTCAGTCGGAAAGTCAATCTTGAAAGAAAGAGGCCAAGAGCGTTAAGAATTGAAGTCGTCTCGACGATTGTGGAAAGTATCAGGAAAGCTCAAGAAGAAGCCTTAGAAAAGAATGACCGAAAGGAAGAACGTTTGGGAAAAACGTTAGTGTTCGGTACGAACAGTCGAGGACTGAAGGTATTCCAAGATCGAATTTGGGTACCTAAGACGGGAGGAATAAGAGATCTTCTAATGGAAGAAGCACACAAGACAATGTACTCGATTCATCCCGGTAGCACTAAAATGTATAGGGACCTAAAGCCCTACTACTGGTGGCTGACGATGAAGCTCGATGTTGTGAAGTATGTGGCTGAGTGTGTAACATGCGCGAGGGTTAAGGCACAACATCAGAAACCGTATGGGAGTTTAGAACCTTTACCTGTACCCATGGGTAAATGGGAAGACATCACCATGGATTTTGTGACTAAACTGCCCAGAACGAAGAACGGACACGACATGATTTGGGTAGTCGTGGATCGTTTCACCAAGAGTGCACACTTCATAGCAGCCAACGAGAAGTGGTCTATGGATAAGCTCGCAAATGCTTACGTGAAGGAAATTGTAAGACTTCACGGTGTCCCTCTTACGATTGTATCAGATCGTGATAGTCGTTTCACGTCGAGGTTTTGGAGGAGTCTACAAGAGGAGTTGGGTACAAAGTTGTGTTTGAGTACTGCTTACCATCCGCAAACTGATGGTCAGAGCGAAAGAACGATTCAGACGTTGGAAGATATGCTGAGAGCATGTACCCTCGAATTCCAAGGGAATTGGGACGAACACTTACCTCTAGTAGAATTTTCCTACAACAATAGTTTTCACTCGAGCATCAAGATGGCACCTTATCAAGCCTTGTATGGACAGAAGTGTCGTACGCCGTCTTGTTGGCTTGAAGCCGGAGAGAAGCAGTTTATGGGCCCCGAGATAGTCCATGAGACTGCTGAGAAATTGAAGGTGATTCGGGAAAGAATGTTAGCAGCTCAGGATCGTCAGAAGAGCTATGCTGACAAGAAAAGACGACCGATAACCTTCGAAGTTGGGGATTCCGTTTTACTTAAAGTCTCACCGTGGAAGGGACTTATACGATTTGGGAAACGAGGAAAGTTGAGTCCAAGGTTTATTGGACCGTTCAAAGTTCTTCAGAAGATTGGGAACCAAGCTTACAAGCTGGAATTGCCCGAAGAACTCAATGGTATTCATAACACCTTCCATGTGTGTTATTTGAGGAAATTCATGGGAGATGTTCCCGACATAATTCCAATCTCGGAATTAAGGATGGATGAGAATAAAAGGCTGATCGAAGAACCTGAGGCAATTATTGACCGTAAGACTAAGAAGTTACGACGCAAGATGGTCAACTTGGTGCTAGTCCGATGGAAACATTCGAATGGGCCGAATCTCACTTGGGAAACAGAGGATGATATGATGAGTCGCTATCCACATCTGTTTGCTGATGCATGATTCCGGGACGGAATCATCCTAAGGGGGAGAGAATTGTAACGCCTGGGTTTTCAGGGCTAAGCATTTTTATCAATGTAATAGTCTAGGTCAACTATTGTAACTCTTTTTGAAGTAATAAATATAAAATATTTGAGTATTATGTGAATTATGTGTGTTTATGTGTTTATTATTTAATTATAAATGTATAATTAATAAAGAATAAAAATGAGCGTCAAAATTAAAGTGTGAGATAATCCCGATATCTCTACTTAAAGTTGTAGAATACGTCTCAAGGTTTCCGTACATATAAAGAATGCCGAAATCCGAGCTATAACGAAGAAGTTATGGCCCGCCGAAATTTTACGGCAAAACCGGCACGGCACCGGAAGACGTAAATAGTGAATTTACGATAGAAGACTTTTTAGCCTTATCAATCTAAACAAAAGTCGTAGAATATGTTAAACTAAGAACATCGATAAAAAGAACGCCCAAATCTGACTTCGTAATGAAGAAGTTATGTTTTTTCTAAGATTCGGCTTAGCAGTGCACGGCCTGAAACTCGAATTTTAGTTCGAGCGGTTTTTGGCTTACGCAAAGTAAATGAGAGTTGAAGATCTCATTAATAGGAAATCAACGGTAAAAAGATAGACAAAAACAGAGTCCGTATGTAGAAGTTATTAATTTTACGCAGACGTTTAACAGTATAATCTCCTTGTACTGTTAAATTTAAGATCGGTCGAGAATTAGCTGACGGTGTCAAAATGAAAGTTGTAGATCTTATTATTACCTACGCGTGGATATAAAGAACATCAAAAACGGAGGTCGTATGTGAAAGTTACGGATTTTAGAAGTCGGAAGTGTGCTGTGCGAAAATGGGTGATGTGGCACAATCTTGGCCATTGCTTTCTCCCCAAGGCTTGCCACCAGATGGTGACATGTGGCACCAAGTTCAGCCACATTTCACCCTATAAATACCACCTCTCCCACCCTCATTTTCTTCACACCTTTCCCATTCTTTCTTCTCTTTACCCTCTCTCTCTCTCTAGAACCTCTCTCTAGCCCCGAAATCCCCCGAAAAGCCTAGGGAACCTCCCTAGCATGAGGCGGAAGCCCCGGAGTGCTCGAAGGCTCCGAGAAGAAGAGCTTTTCGGCTCGGGAACGCTGCTCCAAGCAAATCCCGGTTTTCTATAAAACCCGCTGTAAGTGAGCTACGCCTACGCTATTTTTAATATAGCTTTTATTTAATTATAGTAACGTTATTAGGAACTTGTAATAAATACTTGGGCTATTATTATGGGTTATATAAGTATTTTTTTGACGCTTATATAATAATAATAATAATAATAATAGCTAGACTATTAATTAGTCTCGACGAATAATAAACTAAACTCTAGTGGTAATAATACTAGGTTTCGTCGAAGAAAATACTTTTTAAGAAGCGAAGCGCTGTCTGAGTTCGGAATCACCACCTTTTCAGGTGAGTGCATATTTACTTTCAACTTACACATAGATATGAAGTATTTAATATAAATTACGTGCTATTTGTGCATATTATCTGAATACTTGCTATCTATGCTGGATGAACGTTTTATACATGTTTTCAAAGATTTAAACTGTATATGTATTTTATATCTACAAAATGTGTTGGGTAAAACATGGGTAGATGTAATAGTTGCTGTGTGACAAAATAAAATAATGAGAGGCCTCGTTATAGATGTTATTGATGATCCAGTCATCTAGCGGAGTATAGATGACGACCACGGACTATTCTAGACAGTCCAGTGGAACACTAGCAGGCTCGCAACCTGTAGGTGTTTATTTGAACTGTGTGTTTATTTGAACTGTGTGCTCACCAGATGTACTCCATCCCCCACATGGTTGCCTATTAGGACATTTATTGCTGAGGAATCCCCTTAGTAGCAGTGTCCGTCCCGATGATGATCCTTAGGCTAGGTCCCTTATGATAGGTGTTTAGGGACGTAAAGTGAGGATAACGGGAACGGGTAATCGGGTTATTGTTGATTGATGAAATTAATAAACTATTTATTGTGGGTTGAAAACCCTATGTGCTCACCAGGCTCCCAAACCTGACCCACTCAGTTTTATGTATTACAGGTAGTGGCGCTTGAGCATATATAAGATGTTTGGACGAGGGATTACGGATATAGGCCTGTAGATATGAAATAATGTAGTAAGGCTTGTATTGTACTGTTTATGCTTTTGATCAGTACGAACATGACATCCCGAGTCTTTTAATGAAATACATTTCTATGGAAATGCTTTTGATAAATCTTTATCATATTATTGTTTTGGGACAAATTCCGCAACACTTTTATTTAAAATGTTACTCTGATTTTTAAACAAAGCATAAACAAACCGGTATTTTCTGGCCGTGATTTTGGGGATGTCACAGTTGGTATCAGAGCATTAGTTTAAGCGAACTAGGAATTTGTAGGATTTCTAGACTTAAACATAGAATGCTAAGCGATGATTGTGAGGTGTGAGCACTAGTTTATTTTAGGAATTGTGCCTAGAATGCTTTTATGTGCTAAATGCTTTATGCATGATATGTTGTTATTTTGTTCGGATCTATGGTCTGTTGCCAACCGGATCTGGAAACCTTATGTGTTTAGGATTCTAAACGTACGACTACGCTATTAGAACTAGCATGTAAACGTTTCGGAGTGATAAGGACGATTTAAAACGTCTCTCCTAAATAAAGATCTGAATTCACCTTATTCGGTGTATAGATCAAGATGGTAAGGACCCGTAGGGGAAACGTAAACGCAAATGGAAACGGACACCAACCCCCTGTGATCGAGCAAATACCAGTTGTGGAAGCCGCTGCCGGACCAATAACGATGGCCGGAGTGCAAGCGATGATCCGGGCAATGTTGGATCGTCAATTGGAGGAAACCAGGCGTTTGCTCCAGCAAAATCGAGAGGAAGCGACTATTCAAATCGAATAGCCCGAGTTGAACGAAGGGCAGACTGAGGAAGGAGACTACAGTGGAACCGTTGGTCAAGCCAACCCACCAATAGTTCAACAAAACAACCAAGGTGACGAAGTCGAGAGGAATGGATGCAAGTACAAGGATTTTCTGACTTGCAAGCCATCAACTTTCACGGGAAAAGAGGATCCAATCGGGGTCATGGATTGCATCTCGGAGATGGAGTTAGCTTTCATGACGTGCGGTTGCAGAGGAAAGCTACAAACCACATTTGCAGTACGTCAGTTTCGAGGAGGCGCTGTACGTTGGTGGAATACCTTGGGGAAGACTTTAAGCCCCAACAAGCCCCTGCAACTGACATGGGCAGAATTTCTGGTGCAATTCAAAAGAAAATACTGCTCGGCTCAAAACCTGCTAGAGTTAGAGAACCAGTTTCTAACCCTGAAGAAGGGAAGCATGTCAATCGATGAATACACGAACAACTTCACAGAAAAGATGGAGTTTGCCTTGCGTCTTGTTCCGGATGAGCTGATGAAAATTGATAAGTACGCAAAGGGACTTCCATGGGAATACGCGGTGCCAGTACGTCAGGCACCTACTTTGGAGGCAGCTATCTGGGCTGCCAAGTCTGTGGAGGACATGATTAAGGGAAGAGCTGCCAACAAAATCGAGGTTGGCGAGAAGAGGAAATTTGAAGGATCTGCTAAACCCAACAAAAAGAAGAGCAAGTTCGGTTCAAAAAAATTCGGGGGAGGAAATGAATTTAAATGGTGCGAGAAGTGCAAGAAGAAGCACTCGGGAAAATGTGGCGATGAAGTAACCTGCTACAAGTGTGGGAAAACAGGGCACTATGCCAATGAGTGCACCACCAACAAGAAGGTGTGCTACGAGTGTCGTGAAGAAGGGCATATTGCTAAGGATTGCCCAAGGAAGAAAGATGCGGGAAGGCCCAACATACCACCAAAGCCAAAGGCGAGAGCCTTTCAGATGACGCTCGAGGCTGCGAAGGAGGCAGCAGACGTCGCTTCAGGTACCTTTCTTGTAAATGGTTTGCCTGCAAATATACTATTTGATTCCGGAGCCAATTACTCCTTTGTGTCGCATAAATTTAGTGCGAAATTAGCATTACCTGTAGAAAAACTAGATAATGCCCTGATTGTAGAAGTTGCTAGTGGCAAATTCGTACCTGTTAGTAATCGTATTAGGAACATCGTCATTGACCTAAACGGAAACGAATTCCATGAGGAACTATTACCCATAGAGTTAAACGGTTTCGACATCGTTTTGGGTATGGATTGGCTTAGCGCCAACGATGCCGAGATATTATGCCGAAAGAAGATAGTTAGGATAAACCCACCCGGAAAGGAATCATTTATGGTGTACGGGGACAAACGCAGAGTAAATTCTGGAATCATCTCCCTGATGAAAGCCAGGAAATGTTTGTCCAAAGGATGTGCATCATACTTGGCATTCGTAATCGATGCTAAGAAGGAAAAGAAAGAGGTGCAGAATATACCGGTTGTGTGCGATTATCCGGAAGTCTTTCCCGAAGATCTTCCCGGATTACCACCTGATAGGCAAGTAGAGTTTCGTATAGACTTATTACCAGGAACAACACCGATAGCAAAGGCACCTTACCGATTAGCACCGACGGAGATGAAGGAGCTCATGACGCAACTTCAGGAGCTGTTGGACAGCGGTTTCATTCGACCTAGTTCATCACCCTGGGGAGCTCCGATGTTATTCGTGAAGAAGAAGGACGAAAGCATGAGGATGTGCATAGACTACCGAGAGCTGAATAAGGCAACGGTGAAGAACAAGTATCCATTGCCAAGGATTGATGATCTATTCGATCAACTGCAAGGTTCGAGCTACTTCTCAAAGATCGATCTTAGGTCAGGATATCATCAGCTAAGGTTGAGAGAGCAGGATATTGAGAAGACTGCATTCAGAACAAGATATGGACACTACGAGTTCTTGGTTATGTCATTCGGACTAACCAATGCTCCCGCAGCATTCATGGATTTGATGAATAGGGTTTGTAAACCATTCCTCGATAAATCTGTGATAGTGTTCATCGACGACATTCTCATTTACTCGAAAAGCCAGGAGGAGCATGGCAAGCATCTACGAGAAGTGTTGGAGGTGTTAAAGAAGGAGAAGCTTTTTGCAAAGTTCTCCAAATGCGACTTTTGGATACGGGAAGTCCAATTCTTGGGTCATGTTGTTAACTAGGAAGGAATAATGGTTGACCCCGCCAAGATCGAGGCTATAATGAAGTGGGAACGTCCGAAGAATCCCACGGAGATTCGAAGCTTTCTAGGATTAGCCGGATATTACCGACGATTTATCCAAGGCTTTTCTTCGATAGCTGCTCCATTAACAGCTTTGACCCATAAAGGAGCTACGTATACATGGAGTGAGAAACACGATGAGGCGTTCGAGAAGCTAAAGAAGAAGTTATGTGAAGCACCGATACTTTCTCTACCCGATGGAGTCGAAGATTTCGCAGTTTATAGTGATGCATCTGGAGTCGGGTTAGGTTGTGTTCTGACCCAAAGAGAAAAGGTGATAGCATATGCATCTCGACAATTGAAAGAGCACGAAAAGAACTACCCCACTCATGATCTGGAGTTGGCAGCGGTAGTATTCGCCTTAAAGATATGGAGGCATTACCTCTACGGCACGAAGTGCAAGCTCTTCACTGATCATAAGAGTCTCCAGTATCTCTTTAATTAGAAGGAGTTGAACATGAGGCAACGACGCTGGCTAGAACTTCTCAAGGACTACGAATGTGAGATACTTTACCACCCAGGTAAGCAAATATTGTTGCTGATGCTCTCAGTCGGAAAGTCAATCTTGAAAGAAAGAGGCCAAGAGCGTTAAGAATTGAAGTCGTCTCGACGATTGTGGAAAGTATCAGGAAAGCTCAAGAAGAAGCCTTAGAAAAGAATGACCGAAAGGAAGAACGTTTGGGAAAAACGTTAGTGTTCGGTACGAACAGTCGAGGACTGAAGGTATTCCAAGATCGAATTTGGGTACCTAAGACGGGAGGAATAAGAGATCTTCTAATGGAAGAAGCACACAAGACCATGTACTCGATTCATCCCGGTAGCACTAAAATGTATAGGGACCTAAAGCCCTACTACTGGTGGCCGACGATGAAGCTCGATGTTGTGAAGTATGTGGCTGAGTGTGTAACATGCGCGAGGGTTAAGGCACAACATCAGAAACCGTATGGGAGTTTAGAACCTTTACCTGAACCCATGGGTAAATGGGAAGACATCACCATGGATTTTGTGACTAAACTGCCCAGAACGAAGAACGGACACGACATGATTTGGGTAGTCGTGGATCGTTTCACCAAGAGTGCACACTTCATAGCAGCCAACGAGAAGTGGTCTATGGATAAGCTCGCAAATGCTTACGTGAAGGAAATTGTAAGACTTCACGGTGTCCCTCTTACGATTGTATCAGATCGTGATAGTCGTTTCACGTCGAGGTTTTGGAGGAGTCTACAAGAGGAGTTGGGTACAAAGTTGTGTTTGAGTACTGCTTACCATCCGCAAACTGATGGTCAGAGTGAAAGAACGATTCAGACGTTGGAAGATATGCTGAGAGCATGTACCCTCGAATTCCAAGGGAATTGGGACGAACACTTACCTCTAGTAGAATTTTCCTACAACAATAGTTTTCACTCGAGCATCAAGATGGCACCTTATCAAGCCTTGTATGGACAGAAGTGTCGTACGCCGTCTTGTTGGCTTGAAGCCGGAGAGAAGCAGTTTATGGGCCCCGAGATAGTCCATGAGACTGCTGAGAAATTGAAGGTGATTCGGGAAAGAATGTTAGCAGCTCAGGATCGTCAGAAGAGCTATGCTGACAAGAAAAGACGACCGATAACCTTCGAAGTTGGGGATTCCGTTTTACTTAAAGTCTCACCGTGGAAGGGACTTATACGATTTGGGAAACGAGGAAAGTTGAGTCCAAGGTTTATTGGACCGTTCAAAGTTCTTCAGAAGATTGGGAACCAAGCTTACAAGCTGGAATTGCCCGAAGAACTCAATGGTATTCATAACACCTTCCATGTGTGTTATTTGAGGAAATTCATGGGAGATGTTCCCGATATAATTCCAATCTCGGAATTAAGGATGGATGAGAATAAAAGGCTGATCGAAGAGCCTGAGGCAATTATTGACCGTAAGACTAAGAAGTTACGACGCAAGATGGTCAACTTGGTGCTAGTCCGATGGAAACATTCGAATGGGCCGAATCTCACTTGGGAAACAGAGGATGATATGATGAGTCGCTATCCACATCTGTTTGCTGATGCATGATTCCGGGACGGAATCATCCTAAGGGGGAGAGAATTGTAACGCCCGGGTTTTCAGGGCTAAGCATTTTTGTCAATGTAATAGTCTAGGTCAACTATTGTAACTCTTTTTGAAGTAATAAATATAAAATATTTGAGTATTATGTGAATTATGTGTGTTTATGTGTTTATTATTTAATTATAAATGTATAATTAATAAAGAATAAAAATGAGCGTCAAAATTAAAGTGTGAGATAATCCCGATATCTCTACATAAAGTTGTAGAATACGTCTCAAGGTTTCCGTACATATAAAGAATGCCGAAATCCGAGCTATAACGAAGAAGTTATGGCCCGCCGAAGTTTTACGGCAAAACCGGCACGGCACCGGGAGACGTAAATAGTGAATTTACGATAGAAGACTTTTTAGCCTTATCAATCTAAACAAAAGTCGTAGAATATGTTAAACTAAGAACATCGATAAAAAGAACGCCCAAATCTGACTTCGTAATGAAGAAGTTATGTTTTTTCTAAGATTCGGCTTAGCAGTTCACGGCCTGAAACTCGAATTTTAGTTCGAGCGGTTTTTGGCTTACGCAACGTAAATGAGAGTTGAAGATCTCATTAATAGGAAATCAACGGTAAAAAGACAGACAAAAACAGAGTTCGTATGTAGAAGTTATTAATTTTACGCAGACGTTTAACAGTATAATCTCCTTGTACTGTTAAATTTAAGATCGGTCGAGAATTAGCTGACGGTGTCAAAATGAAAGTTGTAGATCTTATTATTACCTACGCGTGGATATAAAGAACGTCAAAAACGGAGGTCGTATGTGAAAGTTACGGATTTTAGAAGTCGGAAGTGTGCTGTGCGAAAATGGGTGATGTGGCACAATCTTGGCCATTGCTTTCTCCCCAAGGCTTGCCACCAGATGGTGACATGTGGCACCAAGTTCAGCCACATTTCACCCTATAAATACCACCTCTCCCACCCTCATTTTCTTCACACCTTTCCCATTCTTTCTTCTCTTTACCCTCTCTCTCTCTCTAGAACCTCTCTCTAGCCCCGAAATCCCCCGAAAAGCCTAGGGAACCTCCCTAGCATGAGGCGGAAGCCCCGGAGTGCTCGAAGGCTCCGAAAAGAAGAGCTTTTCGGCTCGGGAACGCTGCTCCAAGCAAAGCCCGGTTTTCTATAAAACCCGCTGTAAGTGAGCTACGCCTACGCTATTTTTAATATAGCTTTTATTTAATTATAGTAACGTTATTAGGAACTTATAATAAATACTTGGGCTATTATTATGGGTTATATAAGTATTTTTTTGACGCTTATATAATAATAATAATAATAATAGCTAGACTATTAATTAGTCTCGACGAATAATAAACTAAACTCTAGTGGTAATAATACTAGGTTTCGTCGAAGAAAATTCTTTTTAAGAAGCGAAGCGCTGTCTGAGTTCGGAATCACCACCTTTTCAGGTGAGTGCATATTTACTTTCAACTTACACATAGATATGAAGTATTTAATATAAATTACGTGCTATTTGTGCATATTATCTGAATACTTGCTATCTATGCTGGATGAACGTTTTATACATGTTTTCAAAGATTTAAACTGTATATGTATTTTATATCTACAAAATGTGTTGGGTAAAACATGGGTAGATGTAATAGTTGCTGTGTGACAAAATAAAATAATGAGAGGCCTCGTTATAGATGTTATTGATGATCCAGTCATCTAGCGGAGTATAGATGACGACCACGGACTATTCTAGACAGTCCAGTGGAACACTAGCAGGCTCGCAACCTGTAGGTGTTTATTTGAACTGTGTGTTTATTTGAACTGTGTGCTCACCAGATGTACTCCATCCCCCACATGGTTGCCTATTAGGACATTTATTGCTGAGGAATCCCCTTAGTAGCAGTGTCCGTCCCGATGATGATCCTTAGGCTAGGTCCCTTATGATAGGTGTTTAGGGACGTAAAGTGAGGATAACGGGAACGGGTAATCGGGTTATTGTTGATTGATGAAATTAATAAACTATTTATTGTGGGTTGAAAACCCTATGTGCTCACCAGGCTCCCAAGCCTGACCCACTCAGTTTTATGTATTACAGGTAGTGGCGCTTGAGCATATATATGATGTTTGGACGAGGGATTACGGATATAGGCCTGTAGATATGAAATAATGTAGTAAGGCTTGTATTGTACTGTTTATGCTTTTGATCTGTACGAACATGACATCCCGAGTCTTTTAATGAAATACATTTCTATGGAAATGCTTTTGATAAATCTTTATCATATTATTGTTTTGGGACAAATTACGCAACACTTTTATTTAAAATGTTACTCTGATTTTTAAACAAAGCATAAACAAACCGGTCTTTTCTGGCCGTGATTTTAGGGATGTCACATTTACTTTCCCCACAAGTTTCCTTAACACACATACACACCAAGAGTCAACCACTCTTACACCTTTCTAAAAATCACCAACAACTTCACCTGGTAGCAAAAATACACTTTTCTCTCTCATTCTTCTCTCCATAATCTCGAATTCTCCAGGAGTTCTAAGGCTTCTCATCCACCTTTGGTAAGATCCTTCCTCCCTTACTTGTTTTCCGTACACTTCTTCACTCAAATTATGAGTTCCTTACACAAATATCATCATATTTGTTGTTAGATCTTCAAATCTTCAAGCATTTCCTAAGTGTTCTTGACGTGTAAACTTCCTTTCTTCATCATCCATCCACAAAAATCAGTCAAGGTGAGTTTATACCCCTATCTTGTCATGCTTTTCTTAAGTTTTAAGTGGGGGAATACAAGCTAAAACACCAAGAACACAACTAAACTCATCTATCTGCTTTCATCAGAAAAATTTAACTCCATTCACGGACTGTTTTGGACAACTTACACATTTTATTTTTCAAAACTGTTTTAGGTGAAAATATTTCAGGTTCATACCTTTAAATTGATTACTTTCACATCTCCATACGGTTTTTCTATGATTTGTGGTGATTTTTACAAAACTGCCTATCATTTCAAGAACAAATCCGGACCAGTCTGTGAATATGGACATTTTCACACAAGTTAGAAGTCACTAAAAATCATAATAAAATTTATGAATAAACTAGACACATTTTATAAACTCTTAGAATATATGGATTCTGATTTCAATTTTTCATAATTTTTCTATAATTTTTCTAAGAATAGGAACAGAAAAGCTAGAACTAGAAAAATAGTTAACAAATTCATTTACACCTTGTAACTTGCTGAGCAAGGTGTGTACTTTTATGTAAATATATGTTGTTATATTACATGTTATTTCACCTTAGTAAAAGGTATATCAGAAAACAAAAGGGTTTTTACCTTTACAAATATAGTAGTTAACTATAATAAACAAAGTTATATCCTTTGCATTTAAACGTTTTGATAAACAATAATAGGTATAGTTTATGATTCATTTATGCTACAAACTCAGTACTAAAGGTTTCATTTACACAAAAAGGGTTTTCATTACAACAAACATTTTGATAAACTATAATAGGTATAGTTTATGTTTCAATTCAATACAAGAAAGGGGTTTTCATTTCACTACACGTAAATCCATTAATGACTAATTTGTGAGACATCGCTTCACGGTACTTTTCAAGTAACACATTTAAGTCCTGTATTGTAATCAGAGTCTCTTGTAGGGAGAGCGTGATAGATGTATATAGATCTATATTGGGATTGACACCCCACACCTTGTTGTTAGCTGCAGTAGGACCTCGATGTCTACGGGTGACAAATGTCATAACATTTCCGATGCCTGAAGAACGTCGGCACAGGCCATCTAGGTCATTGCATGGTTATAATAACTCACATGGAGTATTAACTTAACATAGGATTTATGGGGATTTCATTCATTTAAACTTACTTATACTATTATTAGTATGGAAAACACTAGTATATTTTCGGTCTTTGGTTTTAAGACTACATTCCACCTAGAATTGTTAGTTTTCAGCTATAATTACTAAGTGTATATGCTAGAGTTATATGAAATTTAATTGTGATCAACTTAGAATTGGTGGGCCCACCTTATTTCATGTTCCTTGTTTGGTTGTGGGTCTAGGACAGACCCATT
Source organism: Lactuca saligna (assembly GCF_052625555.1). Lineage (NCBI taxonomy): Eukaryota > Viridiplantae > Streptophyta > Magnoliopsida > Asterales > Asteraceae > Lactuca > Lactuca saligna. The sequence continues at coordinate 115,917,499 of NC_136418.1, forward strand.
ACATTCAACGGTTTATTTAACTTTAAAATCTATATAACTTATATACATTTGGAGATTAGAGAAGGAAAACTATAGGTCTTTCTAGGGTACATTATTTCACAGGAGCTTTCATATTATTTTTTTTTTGAAAATATTGGATTTTCTGGAAACATACTTATGAACTGACCAAAAATTATAAGGAAAATGACTTCTTTCTCAAATAAAAATCTTATGAACTAACCAAAAATTATTGACACTTTTTCAAACTACTTGTATTCTCAGGAAATCATTGAACAAGAAATCAACTGCTTTTGAGGACAGTACGCTAAGGCGTTAAGTTTAAAACTCATTTTGTCATCATGATATAATTTATTTGGAAACATGTATCTCGTACAGCGATGTATCCTTTTAAATTATATTTATGATGGTTGTGTTTGCTTCCTTCGCTATTATACTCGTTGTTGTGATACTATACATGAAGTCCTCCACCCCCAGACGTTTCCGCCATCCTTGATTTGGGTGTGTGACACTTATCAATGTGTATACCATGTCCTGGGTGTCTGCTTCAAAGCATAGATAGCTTAATCATGACGATATACATGATTGGGAGATTCTTCACTTTCAAACCCAAAAGATTGTTTTAGAAAGTCTCCTTGAAGATCCCATGTAGGAAGGCGATCTTAACATCCATTTAATAGACTTTGAAGTTCTTAATGAAGCAAAATCAAGGAACATATGAATTATTTGAAGTCTAGTAACATGGGTAAAAGTTTCATCATAGTCTAACCCTTCTAGTTGAAAAAATATTTGGCCACAAGTCTTGCTTTTTTTTTCTAATGAGATTTCTATATTCATCCAACTTGTTTCTGAAAACCCAGCGGGTACCAATGATGGTTTTTCCTTGAGGTTTGGGAACAAGAGTTGACACACGATGACATTCAAATTCATTCAGCTCATCGTACATAGCTTTGATCTAATCAGCTTTAGGGCATCATTGACATTCTTTGATTCAATCAAGAGACAAAATTCACAAACATTCAGTAGTTACTAATGACTTTGCTACAAGTGAGAATCCTAAAATTTACATCTCCAAGATTTGAGATTCATGAGGATCTTGAAGAATTCTAGGATTAGTACATTCATTCGTATTGTTTGAAACTGAATCTTCATGATTAGATGGCTCAGGTTCATCGGAGATGACATGTTGATCTTCACAGTTAGATTGGTAGTTGATAATTTAATCAACATTCAGAACAACAGGCTTAGTGACATTTGGCAAGAATTCAGGAATGGGGTTTGAAGGACTGAAATAAAATTCATTTAGAATGGACGAGGGATGATCAATCCAATCATGAAAGAATGAGTCATCAACGAATATGACATGAGTAGTTTCCTCTACAGTTTCTCTTAAAATATTGAATACCCTAAAAGCTTTGGACACACTAGAATAACCTAGAAACACTCTTTCATCATATTTCGCTTCAAACTTAGAGTGACGACCTCTTCGATTCAAAATGTAGCAGACAAACCCAAACACATGAGAGTAAGAGATGTTTGATTTCCTTCCCTTAAGTAGCTCATAGGCAGTCTTCATACGTTGTGTTGAGAGCTTCAGCCCAAAAATAATAGAAGAAGACCAACTTCAACAATCATAATTCTTCTAGCTTCAATGAGAGTTCTATTTCATCTTTCAGCAATGCGATTTTGTTGAGGAGTTCTAACAACGGAGACGTTTTAAGAGATTCCGGAGTTTGAACAAAACTATTATAGGGAGGAGTTTTTGAATTCAGTGCCATGATCACTACATCATTTTCAGACTTTATGATTAGAAAGAACTTCGCATTTCTTTATGAGTGATATGATTTCATCAGCAACATAACTTTTCATCCTTAAAAAGATTACCCAAGTAAATCTTGAAAATTCTTCTACGATAACGAGAGTATAATTCTTCTTATCCATTGGCTTAATTGGGACGGGCCAAGAAAGGTCCATGTGGAGAAGATGAAAAGGTTTGTTGATGGAGGAACAAGACTTTGGCTTGAAGGAGGACTTGGTTTTCTTTCATTTTTCATACATTGAACATAATTTATATTTGAGAAATTGCATCTTAGGAATTCCTCTTACAAGTTGATTCCCATAAATCTTTGACATGTTCTTGAAGTTCAAGTAAGATAGTGTATTGTGCCACAACTGATTTAGATGAGACTGAGCATGAGAGAAGAAGCAACGACAAAGAAAGTTGTCAGAAGAGAACCTATCTAAAACATAAATGTCATTCTGTAAATTTATAGTCACTACAGTGACATTATTTTGATCAACAACCTTTATTTCTCTCTTGTTAAAGTGAGCTTCATAGTCAACGTCACAGAATTGGCTTATTGAAATAAGATTATGCTGAAGACCATTTACGTATGATACATTCTTGAATATCACACACTTGCACTTCATGGTTCCATATCCTTTCATAGTTCCCATGCTATTGTCTCCATATGTAATAGTTGGACCATATTTCCTTACAAATTCATCTAGAAGCAACTTGAAACCTGCCATGTGTCTTGAACAACCACAATCTAAATACCAAATATGTCCTTTACTCTGAAAAAACAACTAAAATGTACAGTTAGTATACACTAGCCCATCTTACAATGGGTCACTTAAGGAAAAGTATGATAACAAGCATCACGGAGACACTTCATGAAAATTCCATTTTTGATCCATTTATTATTTCGAGTTATGATGTTGTCAGCATGGGTGAATCTCATTTCAAATGTACACTCGCTGACTCGGTGAGAGGCACACCACACAAATAACAAACTCTGGTTCTAAGATTCTTTCTTTTAACATTTGAACTTTGTTTTCTTTTCTTAATTAATTGTGAAGAATCTTGATCATTTGATTTAAAAACTCCTGCTTTAGTTTTGGAACAAGGGATGTCATGGATGGTATGCTCAGATGATTCTTTGTCATGAGATACAGAAGAGATTAAAGAATCATATGAAATAGAAGTCTTTGATTGATCTCAAAATTAGTGTTGCTAATAGAGCACTAAGGAAACATCATGAGAATTTCACTTATAGATGAACTATGCCAATGTAGATAGGAAATTTTTGTAGGATCTTAATGGAGGGTAAGACATACTCACGATGAGGAAGTTGATTAGAAGGATCAAGAGCAGATAAAAAAGATACTAATTTTTTTATTACCATTAGAGTCAATAGTACAATGTATGTAAATTAGTGTTTGATTTATGACATAGGTAGTTACAAACTTATTTTTAAAATCTTTCTTAAGTCAATCAACGTTATAATTTTTTTTAGTGTCGACCTTTTGATTAAAGAGACACCGCCTTTAACATCCCCTCCAAGGATTTTCTCACACTGATCAACAATTTGATGATTAATAATTCTCATAACATTGCGGTGTGAGGAAACCCAATTATTTGCAATAAGTTGAATGCTTCTTGCATGATCAACAACTTTTTCCCTTTCAGTGTGAAGAAAATTGTTTGTTAGTGAGATACATGTTTTTCCCTTTTTAAACGCGAAAGTGACTATTCAGAAGAGTAGAGTTTTTCTTTAAGATTTTTAATTCAACTTTGAGAGAATATTTTTCTTTATTTGAAATAGATAAATCAAAACGTAAATGATCAAACACATCAGCATTTTCAAGGAAAGAATAGTTAACGAAGTTAATTACCTGATATGTTGAGGCTAAGTCCCAGTCCTGAGATTTAGAGTCTATAGCAACTTGTGAAAGGTCAGCATCAAGCATACTAAGGCTATCCTTTAGTTCATCAACATGAGACTTAACGATTTAATCCACGAGACACTAAATTTTGGAAACTTCATCATCTGAGAGATCTTTTCTGTCAAAGGCGGATGATAGGGTGATCATCATCTCTTGTGTAGTTGAGAAATTTTGAATCAAGAAATAGACATGAAATGGAAGAGAATTTCCAATAGCAATCCTAGCCTTTACTTCAAGATTTAGAACCCTCTTTTCTTCCTTATTGTACCCCAGCATTGATTTCTGTTTTAGTTTACTACTGGATCCATTGTCATTAGATGACTGATGCATAACGATGATGGACCCTTGTTGATAATATCAAGCATATCATAGTCTATGATCTCGAGAACATTCATGCACTTTAATTTCCATGCAGTAAAGTTGTGTTTATCAAAAGGAGTGATCTTTTTGGGAACTGATGACTTGGGATTATAGGGGGTTGACATTATAACTTGAGTGTATCGAAAACCTGATCTGATACCAACTGAAGGTTTGTTTGAATCTAATACACTTCAAGTATGAACAACAAATAACAAACTAACGAAGAAAATATAAAACAGAAAAACAAGGAACACTAGTAATCAGAAAGATGCTTTCACTAGGAAATGATGTTCTCACCAATAGAACAAAGGTTACAAATACAGTCACGAAGACATTACATTATGGTTTCACCCTATGAATATATATGATTACATAATTGATATCCCACAAATTAAAGGATCTTTACCTATCTAAGTCAAGTTATCATCCTAATCACAAAGAATATGGATTAGATGTATATTCTATGCATATACATATAACTGCCTAATATACAAAACATCATTATCATCACTCTGACGCTAATAAGGCCTTGTTTTGGCGCTAGTGCGGATGGTGAAATTGGCGCTGGCACTAATGGTCAACATATAAATTGTTTGACTCATCAGAATATATATATATATATATATATATATATATATATATATATATATATATATATATATATATATATATATAAGGTTTAATAGAGAACTATTATTAACAAATATCAAGAAACCGATAAATCAATCGTGAGTGTCACAACATATAACAATTAATAGAAAAAGGAAGAGTTATAAGTTTTACATTGGACGAGAGTGAAACACGTTGTATACCAAAAAATTCACTTCATTTTTTTGTTTAATTTTTATAGACCATGTTTTTTTATCAAAAAAAAAAAACAATATACAAAAATTAATAAGTTTTTGTCCTCTTTCCATAAATATATATATATATATATATATATATATATATATATATATATATATATATATATATATATAACTTTAAAAAACACTTCATTTTGTTGCTTCCTTTCGATATTTTGGTTTATTTTTTATCAAAAAAAAAAAATATACACAAAAATTCTTTTATTTTTTGCTTTATATTAGACATCAACATCTATGTCATTTTTTTCACCTTAATCGTGTCAAATTCATACTGTGAACCTGAACTGTAAATATTTCAGTTTTTTGAATTCATAATGTGAATCTGACTTATTATTTCAACTTTTCCGTCATACACAAATTAATTTTAATAAAATTTATATGTGAATCAAATTATATTTCCTTGTAATTTTATAATATTATAGTGTTTTGATTATTAATAAATTAGTTTTATAAAGTTTAATTTATTCACATTGTGAATCTAAACTGTATATAATTCAGTTGACAAACCTGCAAAAATGGTCCTTATGGTATGCATTTTTTCTAGGGTATTGTCTAAACCTCAACTTTTTTGGATCAACGATTCTTTTGAGCATATTTGTATGTGGTTTTGGTCCATCGGCAATCTAAAAAGACGAAAATATCCTTTTTTTTTCATTTTACATTTTTTAATAATTATTTTTATATTTTATTAATTAAAAAACAAGAGAGGATTCTCTCTCTCTCTCTCTCTCTCTCTCTCTCTCTCTCTATTTGTGCTTCTCCTAAGAATATCTTCATAAATTCAAGAACACTGAAGAACATCTTCCACCACCACCACCACCACCACCGTCTGTCACCTCCATCTCCACCTAAACTTTTTCTATCACTTCATCTCCGCCAAAAATTCATCCCCAAAACAAAAACCATACATAAGTTTTGGGTTTGTTCTTTAGTTCGCCCCTATCTGATGAACACACACACAAAAAATTAGACCTGATGAACACACAAACACACACACACACACAAAACCAGATGAAAATAAACACACAACAAACCCTCCAAATTTAGGTTTGTTCTTGAGTTTGCCCCTATCTGATCAACACACATGAAATCATATCTAATGAACACACACACACAAGCAGATCTGGTACTGTAAGGTCAGACCTTATGATCTGCTGAGTCAAACACCACAAGCTCTCTACTAGCACCAACTTCAGCTCCAACACCAACTTCAACATGATTAGTGAAAGCGTGAACTCAATGATCTTAGTGAAAGTTTGTATATTAGGAAGTTATTCTTTACATAGATTCGGATTATACCTTTACATAAAATAGATGTCTGAAGCATAATCTAAGTGATTAGAATCATACCTTTACATAGATTAGTATACACCCCCAAAATAGTTGGATCTCCTCTTCTGTAGAAGTATATAGTATACTATTAGGGTCAAAACCTAATAGATCTTGTTACCGTCTTTGTGACATGTTCTCTTTGTAAGAATCCTCTTTCTCAGTGAAAGTATCTTTGTGATCATCTTGTTCTTTATTCTTTGTTTGTTCTTCATTGTTCATATTTGAGTGTACCCGATCAATACAAACCTTCAATTAGTATCAGAGCAAGCTTACAATACATTAAATTTATCATGTATTCCTCCTATAATCCAAAGTCTTATGTTCTTAGAATGATCTCTCATTTCGATGTGCACCACTCCGTTGAATGGAAATCAATGTTTATGGATGTTCTCGAGATCGTGGACTATGACATGCTTGATGTCACTAACAAAGGTCCTATCATCTCTATGCATCGATCTTTGTTAGCATGATCCCTCCTTTCGATGAACACAACTTCGTTACATGGAAATCAAAGTCTATGGATGTTCTCGAGATCATGGACTATGACATGCTTGATGTCACTAACAAAGGTCCTATCATCTCTATTCATGGATCTTTCAATAACAACACCTCGTTCGGTGGACTAAAGGAGAAGTCTGTCCATGGGTACAACAAGGAAGAGAAAAGATTTCAAAATCTTGAAGTTATGGCAAGGATTGCTATTGGAAAATCTCTTACATATCATGTTTATCGATTAATTTAAAGCTGCTTAACTGCACAAGAGATGATGAATACATTATTAGCTTCCTTTGATAGAGAAGGGCTCTCTGATGATGAGGTTCTAAAATGTAAGTGTCTCATGGCTCAAATGAACGAGACTCATCCTGAAGCACCAAGGGGACAACATCAATACTTTCGATATTGACATTTTTCATGCTGAAAAAGACTTTAAGTCTCAAGAGTGGGACTCACCCTCAATGTATCAAGTAAAAAAATTTCGTTAACTATTCTTCTGATGAAAAAACTAACATGTTTGATCATTTATGTTTAGATCTCTCTATCGTTAACTACTCTTTTGATGAAAAAACTAACATGTCTGAGAATTCTCTTTCTCTCTTGAATAAGGAAAATTCTTGTATCTCACTGACCAATAATTTTCCTCGCGCTAAAAAAGAAAAAGTTGTCGATCATGCAAGAGGCATTCAAATTATTTTAAATAACTACGTCTCTTCTCATTATTAGTCATGAGAATTATTAATGATCAAATTTCTGATTAGTGTGAGAAAATTCTTGGTGGTGATATTGAAGATGCCTTTTCCTTAATAAAAAACGTTGAGATTAATTTTTTTAAATCTTGATAATCTAGAGAAAGATTTTAAAACTAGATTTGTCAGTACCTATTACATAAATCAAACTCTGATTCACACATTATACTACTGACCCTAATGGTAATACTAAGTGTATATATCACTTATATGCTCTTGACCCATCACTTCAACCTCCTCATTGTGAGTATGTTTTGCCTTCCACTAAAACCTAGCTGAAATTTCCTATCTCCAATGGCAAAGTTCACTCCGTAAATAAAATTCTAAGCATCTTCCCTTTGTGATCTATTAGCAACATTAAATCTGGAGGTTAATCTAAACTCTCTCCTTCTGATGATCCTTCCATCTCCTCTGTGTCGCATGACAACTTGTCATCTGAGAAAATCATTGATGAAACTCCTTGGTCCAACATTAAAACAAGAGTTTGTAAATCAAATGATCAAGATTCCTCAGGTTTTGTTGTCAAAAGAAATCAAAATTCTAATTAAAAAAAAATAATTCTAGAACCAGGGTTGTTATCGCTGTGGTGATGCTACTAACAGAGTCAATGAGTGTACCTTTGAAGAAAGCTCTAATCATGCTGACAACATCATTGCTCGAAATAAAAAATGGATTAAAAGAGAAAACTCTTTAAATTGTCTCCTTGATGCTTGTTACCATATTTTCTCTTATGTGACCCATTGCAAGATGGGTTAGTGTATACTAACTGTATATTTTAGTATTTCACGGTAAATAACGTATTTGGTACTTAGATAGTGGTTTCTTAAGACATATCACAGGGTTCAAGTCTCTTTTGGATGATTTTTTGAGAAAAGATGGTCCAATTGTTACAAACACCTACAATGGAAAGGGAGCTACAACAAGATTTGGTACTATCAAATGCAACTATGTTGTATTCAAGAATATGTCATATGTCAAAGGTCTTCAAGAAAATCTCATCTCAATCAGCCAACTACGTGACAATGACTATGAAGTCCATTTTAACAAGAAGGAAAGAAAAGTGATTGATCAAAAGAATGTCACTGTGCTAACTGTAAACTAACAAAATGAAACTTATGTTATGGACATGTTTTATGCTGACAACTATCTTCGACATTGCTTCTTCTCTCATGCCCACTCTCATCTAAACTGGTTGTGGCACAAAATACTATGTCACTTGAACTTCAAGAACACCTAATATCTCTGGGAAACAACTTATGCGATGAATTCCTAAGATGCAATTCATTAAGGATAAATTTTGTTCAGCGTGTGAAAAAGGAAAGAAAACCAAATCATCCTTCAAGACAAAGTCCTGTTCCTCCATCACCAAACCATTTCATCTCCTTCATATGGACCTATTTGGACATGTGCTAATAAAGTCAAGATCATGGAAGAAATTCACTCTTGTCATCATGGATGAATTTTCAAGATTTACATGGGTGATTTCTTGAGAAAGAAAATTCATGTTGCCGATGAGATCATCTCTCTCATTAAACAAAAGGAAGTTCTTCATGACCATAAATGTAACATTCATAAAGTTCATGAAAAATTTAAACTTTTAAAACAACGCAAAAATCATCATTGTTTACAAAGAGTTTTCAAAAAAGGTTCAATATCAGAGTAATCCCAAAATCATGAAACAAAACATGAGGAGGTGCACGATCACGCCTTATACTTCTAGTGATCCTCTGAAGTACCTGAAACATAATCCAAAACTATAAGCCCAAAGCTTATTGAGTTCCCCCAAAATACCAATACACAAACAATAACACAAATAAAATAACAACATACTATGGGTCCAATCAACCATCGAGTTGGAATGCCCCAGTCCCCTCAACCATCGAGTTGGAATGACATCATACTATGGGTCCAATCAACCATTGGGTTGGAATGCCAACAAACTATGGGTCTAATCATCCTCAGGCTGGAATACACTAGGCCCTCAACCATCGGGTTGGAATGCCCTGGCCTGTTGTCTTACACACAAAGAAGTGAAGCCTCAACCACTAATCAAACATGTGCACATAAAATAGATACACATATAACAGTCTACAGTCAGTCACACAGATCTACTGATCACTAAGCATAGCAACATCTTATCTACCAGGATACTGATATAATAGATCATAAAAACATAACAACATCCTATCTAGCAGGATACCAATCTAACAGATCTTAAGAATACAATAGCATGCATAACAGGATATCAATCCAATGGGTCGACACTGGATCCTTTGAGCCGTAAGTTAAGTGAGGACAACTCACCTTGCAAACTGAGTAGAACTGATTAGACCCAACTATGAATCTTAGCTCTCTATATGATACCTAATCCCATCAAATGGCCAATTTCCATAAGAATTCTAAAATATCTAAAATACCCTCAAGGTCAAACTTGGTTAATGAAATATCCCAAAAAATTTTGTTTTAATATTACTAAAAATCGTAACGTCAACTATCTGATAATATAACCATGAATCATATGTCTTAAAATTCCATAGTAAATGTATCAATTCAAAACTGAAGCTAATATCATATCGAAATATCTAAATAAAACTCCCAGGAATAAACTGCAACTGTGGTGTGTGCCATGCCATCAATTCGAGCCCTTCCCCTTGCTTACAGAAATACCTGAAACCAAAACTGAAACTGTAAGCACAAAGCTTAGTGAGCTCCCCCAAACTACCACATATCATACAATTACGTATAAAGCACATAATGGGCCTTTCCCACTGCATCGAACCAAAGTCTGGACTAACCAGGGCCTTGCCCCTGCATCGGACCGAAGTCCGGAAACTACATTGGGCCGAAGCCCAAACTAACTGGGGCCTTGCCCCCTGCACCAGACTGAAGTCCGGAACTAACTGCATCAGATCAAAATCCAGAACTGACTGGGACCTTGTCCCCTGCATCAGATCGAAGTCCGGAACTAGTTGCATTGGATCGAAATCCGGAACTGACTGGGACCTTGTCCCCTGCATCGGATCGAAGTCCGGAAACTGACTGAGCATAATATAGCATAACATAAACATATCAACTAGCATAAACACATATACTACACACTGCATCGAACCAAAGTTTGGAACACATAACACAAAGACATGCTTGAATCACAAAGACATAAAGCACACTGAACTACTGCATCGGAACAAATTCCGGAACTACTGCTAACTAGACGGGTCGACATTGTGGCCGTAGATCCGTTCCTACTGGAAGGAAAACTCACCTGAACTGCTGAACTCGGCCGATAACCCTCCGGCTGCTAACCGACAACTTCTCCGAAATGCTGCTCCTCTAGCTCCCTGAGTAACCAATACCAATAACAACACTTAGACTAAACTATCTTCCCGGGGTCAATTAAGTCAACTTTGGTCAAAGTCCTGGTTAAAGTCAACCTTCCTGATTGACCCTACTCGCCGAGTCAACCCGTCGACTCATCGAGTTCTTATACTCAGAAAACTCCCATAACATGACTTAACTCGCCAAGTCGCCCCAGGACTCGTCGAGTTGAATGATCTCTGAATTCCGTCTTGACCAACTCACTGAGTTGCCAACCGACTCACAGATCCGAAGTTTAACTAAAAGAGGTTGGGGTTCTGCGACCTGACTTACCGAGTCCAAGAACAGACTCGTCGAGTTGTTCTTCCAACTCGTCGAGTCCATGCACATGTTCATACAACTCGTCGAGTACACCTATGTGACTCGCCGAGTCTCTCCAGTTCTCAATCCATTTAGAGGCTTTTCGAGCCATACAGGGGCTCCAAACCATAGATCCACCCCTATACAATCTAACCCTCACATAAAGTTGCAAACTTTATGTGAAACGAAAGAGATATAGACCCAAAACACACTATGGCTAGGGCTAAGGACTAAGGGGCTTCACCAACAACTTTTAAACATATACTTTATGACATTATGGACCATCACAAGCCTAGATATGAACTCCAAACTCGAAATACATCTCAAACAAGTTAAAGAATTCCCAAAACAACCACGAAGGATGAACCAAAAAGGAAATAGTTGAAGATAAGGGCTCCTTACCTCAAAGATATGCCAAACCTAATGTAGATCCCAGATCTATACAAGCCCCTTGAAGCTAGCTTCCAATTTCTCAAGCTCCTTCCAGCAATCTCCTCTTCCAAGCACCAATCTCCTCAATAAGGAAGCCTCAAACGAATTTAGGGTTTTTTTGGAACTCTCTGGGGGATTAGGAGGCTGTGAGAGGGACATAAAGTCCTTTAAATAGGGTGCAAACCCTATGATTAGGGTTTTTCTCATTCCAGTACAAACTCGTCGAGTCCAGCTTTCGACTCGGCGAGTTGGTCACTTAATTAGCGATCCAAACCCGCTCCGACTCGGCAAGTAACTATACTTACTCGTCGAGTCCCTTATTCAATTTACACTTTAAGCCCGTAACTCAGACTTCTGAAATTTAGGATGTTACAGTCAAAGTCAAAGTCAAGGTTCAAGGTCAACATGCCATGTTGACCCAACACGTTGTGTTTAATAGCAAACACACCATGTTTTGATAGCATCCAGATGATTGGGAAATCTCTAGCCAACACGCCATGTTGGCTTGCAAACACGCCGTGTTCGCCCGAGTTCCATCAGCTTAATACATTTAGCTGTTTTCTTCAATTCCAGGGACTCCAAAGCTCATATGTAGACCCAAATGCTATCAAGAAGGATAAATTTTCCAATTTTATCCTTTGGAATTACTCAAAGGGTACCAAAACCCAACCACAAGGCTTGAAGGTTCAAAGGCTTAACCAAGAAGAACTAAATCCTTGAACTCTGAAACCTATCCTTTCCAGAAGAGATTGTAGCACCAAAACCATCTCAAAGGTCAGTGCTTTATAGACATGCATGTCTTGAAGCCAAGATAGGTCCAAGATGGAGATTTATGACCTACTCTCCATGCATGGCGTCAAAACTTGACTATAGGCCAGATCCAAGGCTCTAAAAGGTCACTTAGACCTGGAGATTCATAAAGTTGCTAACTTTATGAAATCCAACCATTCCCTCACTCAAGAACAACAAGAAAAAGGGACAAAACTCAAAATCTATCAATATAGAGGAATACAATTCGGATCTTGGACACTTACAAAGGTTAATAAGAGTTCTAAATTGAAAGATGAGGGCTTTCCTGCTGGATCGTTACTTCCTTCTTCCAACTTCTTTCTTCTTTGGCTCCAAAAACACCATGCTAGCTCACACATGAGAGGGAAAGATGATTATGGTTCTCAAGGGTCGATATGGGGAGTTGGAGGCTGATAAAAGACCACCCCTTGGGACTTAAGGAGATTATTTAGAGTTCAAAACCTTGAAAAATAGTGTTTTCTCAACCAGCCGCCAACATGTCGTATTTGCCTACCAACACACCGTATTGGTACGAAAAAACATGCGGCCCAAAAGTTTCTCAACATGCTGTGGTGAGGCTTCACCACGTCATGTTTCAAAGGAAAAACATGCAAAAATAGAATAAATATCATACCTGGAAATCGAGGTGTTACAAGTCTCCCCGCTTGAACTAGACTTCTTCCTTGAAGTCTGATGCGGTAAACAAATATCGGTAATGCTCCCGCATCTAAGCCTCCAGCTCCCATGTGCTGTCAGAGCCCCTCCAGTGCTGACATCATCCTTTACCAAATTTACTTCCTTGCTACGAAAAACCTTTACCTTCCTTTCCAAAATAGCTACTGGCCTCGCAACATAATTTAGGCGCTCATCAACCTAAATATCATCTAATGAAACCACTGCGTCCTCATCCAATATGCACTTTTGCAACTGTGAAACATGGAAAGTGCTGTGAATCTGGCTGAGCTCCTCAGGAAAATCCAATCTGTATGCCGCCTTGCCAACCCTGGAAATAATCTGGAATGTCCCAATATACCGGGGACCAAATTTCCCCCCTCTTTCTGAAGCGAATCACGTCTTTCCAAGGTTAAACTTTCAGCAGTACCATATGTTGACCTGAAATTCCAACTTGGATTGGCGCCGGTTGGCATAGCTCTTCTGCCGTATCTGAGCATTCTACAATCTTTGTCTGATCTGCTGAATCAACTCTGTAGTTTGAAGGACTACCTCGGTCTGCTCCTTAACCATGTGACCAACCTCACCCCAACAAACTAGGGTATGACATCTCCGCCCATACAAGAGCTCAAAAGATGGAGAACCAATGCTGGAGTGAAAATTGTTGTTGTAGGAGAACTTTGCAAGAGGTAGGTAGGAGTCCCAGCTCCTACCAAAATCAATGACACAGGCCCACAACATATTCTCAAGGGTTTGTATCGTCTGCTCACTCTGACCATCGGTCTGCGGGTGATAATATATGCTGAAATGCAACCTCCTGCCTAGTTCCTCATGGAATTTCTACCAAGAACGGGAGGTGAACCGAACATCACAACCTGAAAAAATGGACACCGAAACCCCATGGCGAGCAACGATCTCGCGAATATACACATCGGCCAACTTGTCGGCTGGAGAACTCTCTTGAATCGCCAGGAACTAGGCACTCTTGGTCAATCAATCAACGATGACCCAAATAGAATCAAAACCCTTTGCCGTCTACGAAAACTTGGTGATGAAGTCCATCAAAATCGACTCCCATTTCTATATGGGAACCTCCAGAGGTTGTAGCTAGCCATGCGACCTCTGATGCTCGGCCTTGACCATCCTGCAGGTTAATCACCTCTCCACATACAGACTATCTTCCACTTCATAGATAGCCACCAATAACTCAATCTCAGATGCCGATACATCTTGGTGGCCCCCAAATGGATAGAAAGACTAAACTTATGAGCCTCTTCCAGCATAGTCTTTCTAACCCTACCAGGTATAAGAACCGATAACCGACCACAAAGGGTCAACAATCCACAACTATCTGGAACGAATCTGGCGATCTCACCCCTGATTCTCTCTATCTTCCAGTTCTCTTCCCGAACACCCTCGGCCTGAGCCTCCCTAATCAATCCCAAAAGTGGAGTATCCACTGATATCCTCATACATGATACCTCATCTGAGTACCCAACCGACTTTCGGTTAAACGTATCTGCCACCATATTCGCTTTACCTAGATGGTAAAGGATATCACAGTCATAATCCTTGACTACGTCCAGCCACTTGTGCTGCCTCATATTCAGGTTCGGCTAATCCATAATATACCTTAAACGCTTGTGATCCGTGTAGATGGTACAGAGGACCCCATAAAGATAATGCCTCCAAATCTTAAGGGCAAAAACCGCAACCCCCCAACTCAAGATCGTGCGTGGGATATCTCGTCTTGTGCGGATTCAACTACTGCGAAGCATAAGCTATCATAGTATGAGATGTGACCGTTGGATTTAGATAAAAATAAAATGTTGAGGCATTACAGATGAGAATAAACAGATGAAGAGTAAAAAGAGTATGAGGCAAGCATGCTAAGATTATGAGATGTATGAAGAGCAGAGTAAGAATATAAGAAGAGCATGCACAAAATATGAGAAGAACTAACAGAGTATGAGATGAGATAATAGTAAGGGACAAGAAAAGAGGTGTGTGAAGACGAGTATGAAATAGATAAAGAAAGAGAATATAAAGTGTGTTTAGAGTATCAAATGAGCCTGAGATGATGCTAAGAAAGAGTAAGATATGAGAAGAAAAAAATAGAGAATAGTATAAAGTAGAGTATGAGATAGATGAGAAGAAAAGACATGAGAAAAAGAGTTGAAGAGATAGATGAATGAGAAAAATAGCAGTGTAAACTATAAGAAGAAAATAAGAAAGATATAATATGTAAAGATAGAAATACATAGAAGAAGAGTAGATGAACATCAAAACATAATAGAATACAACTCACTAGACCACAAGGTCTGATGTAGTAGATGCTTTCCATGTTTATAGGTTCGGATAGCAGTCATGATACGTGAGAACATAAGAGTATAAAGAGTTAGAATAGAAGAATAATTTTTATTTATTTGTATTGCATTGTTACTTACTTAAATAAATAGATTTTATTGTAACCTATGAATAAACATGTGATTTAAATATTTATAGCATTCCGCATTTATAATAGAAAACTCTGATATATCCTTAGTTAAGTAGATGTAGAAAATTGGGTCGTTACATGCATTCTGGACTCATTTCGCATTTGTTATTCATGTTCCGAAGAGTAATTTTTTAAATTCCGGACACACTATATGCATTCTAGAGACGATTTTATAGATTGTGTTAATTGTTACTAATACACATATTAATCACACAAAAAGCATAATTAATACCAACATCCACTTTAAACAAAATAATTCATTTAAAAAAAATAAACACTAACAACAAACAATATTATACAATAATTATCATCTAAAAGGAAAATACTATGCTTAAAATAATGATACTTATTCACAAAACTTAGAGCTCTTTCACCGTCAACAAACATTTATTTAGAAAATTGAATTTATAAAATGCCAAGAAATTTCGAAATATAGAGCCCCTTAAGTCGAAAATATGATTTTGAATAATTGTCCGAAACACTATATGTGGGAACACAGTAACGAGTCGAGTTTACCATGTGAGCGAACCGATAAAAATCGGGTCCAAAATACTACGATCAAGACTTGGTGGTTAGTTTGCAAAATAAGAAGTAACTGGTTATTTTTTTTAATAAAAGCTTAAAGATATGGTTAGATTATTGGGGAAATTATTGGTTCACCTAAGCTTTAATTTTTTTCTTTTCACCATTTTGTTTATTAAGTTGGGTGCAAAATCAAAATTATATTTTGCGATAACGACAATAGAGAAGAACTCAAAACACCACAATTCACTCATGATTATTGGGATCATTATTCATAAATATAGATTATAATATAAGTATCACCCGATTGGTTGTATAAGATAACCTTCGGTCCACCAACCTAATTGATAACCGAGAGATTATTTTATTCTAATATAATATTATTTGATTTTTTTTTTCTGCATCCACTTTATTTTATTATTATTTTTGAACTGCTATTCTAATACAATAATGATTATAGTAATTAATTATAGACGTTTTCGACTGGAAATATAGAAGGTTCGCATGCATGTTGCTCAAGACAGAGAATCTTTTTGGTTCAAAATTTAATACCTATATATGTGTGTATATATATCGTAATTAAAATAATCAAATATTTTATCCTATGTTTTGAACTCTAAATGGATATTAAATACTCAAAGGTTTACATTATCATGCATTAAATCTTCTTCTAATATTCGAAAATAATTTAATCATTACAGGCCATAGAGACAAGATTTATTTATCATTCAAAGTGCTGGGTACAGGCCATAACAACAGCATTAATGGCGATGTGTAGCCCCTTAAGGCTTTGTGGTCTGGGTTGGACTTGGTTACGCGTAGTGCCTACGTGGCAAGGCTATCTACACGTGAACACCATCCCAGGTGTGCTTAGGTGCCTTGTGGCGTGGGTGCGGCTATGGACGAATACTAACGACGCGATTTATTAAGCATTTTTGACCGTTCCTTTTTTTTTTTCTTTAACTGTTACCAACGTAAAATAAATAAATAAATAAATAAATTCAAACAAAAACTTAACACACATATAAATACATACACAATATAAACAAACACATTTACATTCACATCACAAACATATTTTTATTTCTTCTTTCAAACACACTTTCAAACATAGATATGAATAATTTTGCGGATTCGATTTCTTCTTCTTCATCTGATGATGATGGTAGCTATAATGAAGATGACTTGGTGTTGCACACGTTGTTGTCCGCGACACGCAATAGGGTGCAACAAAGAGGTGAAAGTTCAAATACCTACAGGAAGCATAGAATTTCGATAAATCAGTATCGTATGGCGGTACACGAGCTTTTGGTACGTGAATACTTTGCCCTTGATAGTTTGTGTTGAGAGAAAATTTTGAGAAACACACTTGAACAAACGTTAGAACAAGTTATAATGTGGAATAAGTTTAACCCAAAGGATCATAAAGTTCAAAAATTATAATAAGTTAGAGTTAGAAAGTTAGATAGTTAGATGTGGAAATGTAAAGAAGAAAATATAAGGAAATATAAATGACAACAAGTATTATATCAAGTAAACACTAAGCTGATTCTTAATAAGGATTGCATTCAAACCAAGTTAGTAAGTGCGATCAGCTTAAAGTGATTAAGTCAAGAGTGACTTGCTTCAAAGGAGAGATTACGATCTTAAGATTAGAATTTTAGTTCTGTAAGATCTTGAGAATAAGAGAGTAATGAGAGAAGATGTAAGATATAAGATGTAAGAGAGATGTGTGTTGTAACTGAAGCGGAAGACTCTATTTATAGAGTTCCGAGAACATTATAGGAGAATAAACAAAGACTATAAATTTAAAGAAGTGTCCATACAAGGCACACTGGACAATACATATTGAATACATAAGTTAAAATACACTAAGTCTTTGTTCCGATATGAAGGTTGAGTATGTCTTCAACACTTCTCGTTGCGGCGGAAGAAGCAGCATTACGGTAGTAAGGGGGACTTCGGATTGAGGTTCAAGAGGAACACTTTCTTGCTTCAACAATTTCCCCCTAAGTGACCTCTTCAACCTTATTACTTGTTGAGTTTCAAAAACTTGATCAACAACCACCAAAATTTTCTAACTTCATCCAACCATTTGATCCTTCGTGTGATCTCGAATTTGACTTCGTCGGTTGTGTGCTTCAATCTCTGCACCGAAGTCAAAGTAACTTCCAGTTGCCTTCGAGTTAGGCGGTGCATAGCAGTGATGGGAACGAAATACTTAACACCACTGTTAACTCTTTTGAACACAATTCCCAATTCTGGAAAGTTGGTTGCACCCAAAGATCTCTCTTGATATCCTTCAGTATAAAAAGGTGCAGGATCAAGTGGAGGAAAGTTGAATTTTTGAAAGAGGTTCAGATGAATATCAGTATCTATCTTCGCAAAATCACACACTGTGCATCTCAGGTACTCACAAGCTTTTTCATAAGCTTTCTTTATTTTGCAGTGTTTCTCCGACTTGAGTTGAAACACCCTTGTGATTAAGAACACCTCTTCCGGATTCATACACGGGAAGTCAGCCTGAGTTCTGACATAATCACAGCCTCTTCTTGTTAGAGTGTATTGGATGAAGTCGGATTTCATGAACTTTCGAATCTTGTTGTTCTTGACTCTGGAAGGCTTATCACCTGACCATATATCCTCGAATTTAGATCCATGCTTTCCATGAAACTTGTTAAGACATTCAAATTCTAGTGGGAGCCTTTGATCATTAGGTTGGTCGAAAGGTTCAAAAACTATGACGAACATGGCATTTGAAGATATGGGAATGTCACAGTAACCATCTTCAATAGGTTCAACATGTGTTAACACCATCCTGTAGTCTTCATCGAGAAGCATGTGGGTTGGATTAACCCATGAGTTGATTAGGATTTCATCCATGGTGGTATCAACCCATGATCTCTCCATATCATCTCTACAAACTTGGCTGCTTTCCAGTCAATTTTTCTTTGTTTTGTTGCCGGAGAGTCGTTGGAATGTTCTAATGACATGGTTGGCTCAAGGTGTCAAAATTGAGGAAGGTTTTCTTGATAAGGAGAATCAGGTTTCTCAACCTAAAACTGTTGTTGCAGAGGTGATCTTGTAGGAGATGACAACAGAGTAGGAGATTTTGCTTGATGAGAAGTCAAGATTGGAGATCGATGAGTCTCAAGCCTTGGCAAAACAGATGCAAAATGACATGGACCAAACTTTGGAGTAGGGATTGCTGATTGGGATTGATGGAGTTGCGGTCCTGAAAGTTCACTTCCCCATTTTGAGGAAGTAACTTGTTGCTCCTCAAACCATTGACGGAGGCCATCAACCTTAGTGAAGACATTATTGAATTGAAACTTGAGAAGATCATATAGTTGCTGATTGTTGAGGATCTTTGTGTTGAATAGCAGTTGATGGATGTATTTTGTAAGCTTCATAATTTCTTGACCATGAACGCTTGCGGTCAAGGAACGTCGGAGGTGGTTGACCGTGGACTGGAGCACTGCAATGGTTGATTCATAAGCATTGTGAGTTTCCTCAACAAGCTTGTTGGATTGAACAGCCTGATCAACAATCAAAGATTGTAGCTGATTGCGGTGACTTCCTGAATGAGACATTCAGCAGTTGCCAAAAACTCTTTGTGGTATGCGGTTCTATTGTTATCCAGGGCTCAAATACCCATTTCAACTTTGAGCGATATCCTTTCAGCAGCCAGATGTTCCCTTGTTTCTAATCATTTAAGTCTCTCAACAATAGACTGCAGACCAGCATCTTTCGTTTGTTGTGGGGTTGTAACTGTGGCTAGAATCTTATCAACTTTCTCCTGAAGACTCAAAAATTCCTAGAGAGTGACAACCATTTTCTTCCTTTTTCTTATTCTCCTTTGGCTTGGAAGTGGAGTGCTGAGAACCGTTGGGCTCATCTTCCTCAAACACCATCATAAAGTCATCTGATTGAGTTGGTTGATTAACTTTAGTCATATCGAGATCATCCAGACTAAAGGTTGGTCTGGAACTAACTTCAATTGATGTATCGTCTTCATTGGATTCATGGATTTCAGTAGTTGGAGGGGGCTTGGAAGGTCCTGCACCACCTTGAAGATCCTGAGCTTTCTGGATTGTTTCAGCCATGGTGGTCATCCAGTCTTGAACTTTGAGGATCATGGTAATAGTATTGGAGTTCTTGATCATATCCGCCCAATATTTAGCAACTGTTTGAATTTCTTGCTCCTTCTGTTGTTGTTGTTGTTGTTGTTGTTGTTTGGTTTGTTGATCCTTGCGAGCATGGAATGCCCTTCGAAAAGCATCATACTTTTTTACTTTTGATTCAGTATTAGGTTGATACTTAATCCAAGAGTCATCAGAATCATATCCGTCAAATCCTTGATGTCGCACCGGAGTGTCCCTCGGGTTCATGGATCCTTGCACATTTGTTCTCACCATGCCTAAACCACCTGATTGTAGTGTAAGTAGAGTAGGATATCCCGAGCTTCCTTGATCTCCTTGACCCGTAGTCAAGTGTGGCCTCGGCTCAGTTTTAGCTAGGGTTGAAGAAGTGCCCTGTGGTTGGGAAGTTGTATCAAGTGTTTGGGTGATGGAAAGAAGTATGGAGTGCAACTCCTTTGGTTCAAAGAAGTTAAGATGGGAAGCCCTGGAGACCTTAGGGCATTTTGAGCTAATTAGATCCTCTTGGGATTCAATTGGGGTCGAGTCTCCATTATCAGATGAAATAGACACACTTTATGTGTCTGAGTAGATGGAGAGGGTAATACCAAATAGGTCAGTGGGGACCCCAAGGACTACTAGAGTCTTTTGAGAGACTTTGGTATTTTTCTAGTCATGCATTTGGCTAGGGCTTGGGTTGGTCCTTTGTCTCTTGTGAACAAGTGTTGGTCCGGAGTCATTATCTGACTCTCTTTCAATGTTGATAGTGGGCTTTAAGGATGACCAGGAGCTTCATCCGAAGACACAACAACTTTGTGTTTCTCGGAGGATTCACCTTTTTTTGATTTGTTGCAGGGGCTTTGTTTGATGACACTAGCTTCTTTAGCCTTCGGGCTAGAGGTTGACTTGACTGAGTAGTAGTAGTGGGTACTGCGGTACTCACTTGACTGAGTAGTAGTAGTGGGTACTGCGGTACTCACTTGACCATGTGGTTCTGTGGAGGCTAATATAGACTGACTGGGTAGAGGAGGGGTAGAAAGGTATGGGTTAATATCTTTCGTAGCCTCAATATGATCTGTGACTTCTTTGGTTTCAAGTGAAACAGATACCAGGACATGTATGGGTAAACATGCCAAAAATAAATTGGTCCTTCGAAAGTGTGTACCTTTTAAGATCACGAGTGATGAAAATATTGATGTCATTTCCCATGCTAAGTCTTGCATCTTGGCGGAGGTCTGAGGTGCACAAAGACCAGAAACGTGCGAATGTGAGCTCAGTTGGGGCTGCCCTTGGATTCTCCTTTGGAATGTACTGAATAAAGTTATCTCATAATATCTGCTCGTAGTTAAGATCATTCCCTATAAATATGCTCCATACCAGTTCAAGTAACTTGAGACCCATGTTGTCTGTGCCTCCGGTTCTTCCAGAGAGACTCCAGATGATGAACTGACACACAAATTTCCAGACCGCAGGCAATTGGTTTTTCTTGAATTCCCCATTGCCTTTGAGTCTCTTCTGATAGCCCATCTGGTAGAGAGTTGAGATGATGTCGTTCATGCTTGGAGTGTAAAACCTTTTAGAGGGAAGAACACAAAGATTTATTGCATTTAGGAACTTTTCTTTAGTCAAGATGAACAAAGAATCATCAACCAAGTTTAGATGAACTTCTTGTAGATTGTTGATTAGGCGGAACGCCGAGAACGCACACTTGAAGAGGACTGAGAGTGAAACAACATCAGTGAACGAATCAAAAGCTCGAAACAAGGGATGAGAGGATATGATCTTGGTCATCAGGCGAATTGATTCGTTGTAAGATGGATGATCTTCAAATATTGCCCTAAATTTTCTCGAAACAATGGATTACGATTGATTTCTCATAGTGGATTCAGAACCAGCGAGTTGCACTGATCCTGATGCTTTGGATTTCTTCTTCGATACACTAGACTTCACCATTTTGAAAATTTTTGAAGAAATTGCAGAAAAAATTTGATTGCAAGAAGATGAAGATCGTCTAAGAGTTCAGAAAGCATAAAGCTTTCTTGGGAGGGAAAAAGGGTTTATATAGTTCTAGATCTCAAACATTTATTGAATTTACCTTATATACAGCTGTTAATGGTAAAAACCCTTGGGTTTTAACCATTATCAGCCACAAATAAAATAAATTAAAAGATTTTTTTTTAAATGGGACATTTAATGAAATGTCAGGCCGATTATCACACGTTTGGAGAGAGTGTGGTGAGGGGCGTTAATCCGTTGAATAAAGATGTGTTGGATTATGTGTCTAAGTTCATAACTATTTTTGGAATGTACTTGACCCGATTATCATGGTCCATTTGGGTTGCATGGCATCATGCACTTAGATAGACTAAATGAGAGAAATAACACTTAAGGTTTATTTATATATTATAAGTTCTAATATGTTAATAATATTATTTAATTAGTATTGATCAAGAATTAATTTAGAATTAATCAAGTGCTCAAAAAGAGACTAATTAAATACATGAGGTTGATTGTGTAAATCACCTATTCTTGTATAGTGGACTAATGATCCATGGTTTATATGGATTGGGTTAATACCCATAAGGTGCTCCATGGATAATCCATGGAGGTTACAAACCCATAGATCATGGAATATGAAAAGCCATGACAATTAGGGTTTACATGGTGTAACCCTACTTGTGCCACAACTATATAAGAAGCTCCAAGTACACCAAAATCGGCCACTAAGTGAGAACAAGTGGGCATAGCCGATTTTAGAAGTGTTCTATATCTCTCAAGATTATTTCAAGTGTATTTGGTGTTGTGTGAGACATTTGAGGAATCACACTTGAGGTGCTAGGCTCACAAGGTTCTCAAGGAATCCAAGCAACAAAGAAACGTAAATTTTTCTTACTAGCTTAATGATTCAAGTATCAATGCTATGTTAGATAGTTGAAGAACCTTAGAAAATAAAATTTGCATGTATCTTAGTCAAACATAGATCCAAGATTACTAGGGTTGCATGTACACCTTAGGAGTGTTAGAATGCTCAAAACTCTTCAGTGGTATCAAATCCTAGGCTTGTTTACTTAATACTTGATGCAAAGTTGTTTTTCAAAAGCCAAAAACGGCCCAGACAAGAAAACTCGATGAGTTCTGGCCAAAAACTCGTCAAGTTCATGTGTTATTTCCTGAACTCGATGAGTTTGTCATCCAGTGAGCAGATTTTGGAGCTTTTCTGTTGGAAATGGACTAGAAACATTACCCTAAACTTTTTTTTTGTGTTATAAAACTTGTTTTAGATGGTGTAATGGTTATTCTAATCCATTTTTAATGGATCCTATCAAAATTTCAAGTTTCATATGGTTTATTTATGATTCTTGAAATTGTTGATATGCATGTTCATGAACTTATGAGTTTAGAAGATCATAGGAATTTTTTGTAACTTGCTTGTTAGTTTAATTCTTAATCATTATGTGTTTTAACGGAATCCATAAATTGTCCTCAAGTTATGGATTACCAAAAGTCATTCTTTTGAAGTCTCATTTTAATAAACCATTTAACTCATAAGTTATGAAAGATGAAAAGTTTTGAAATTTACAATACTTGCCCTCAAGTTTTGGAACATGTAAAGTCACTTTAAAATCTTTAGTTCCAACCTCTAGAATTTTAAAAGTTAAAATTCAACCCTTATACTTTATAATATTATAAGTTTAATAACAATTATATATGTATAAGAAAAAGTCATTTTACCATTAGTAGGCCTCATTCACGAAGCCAGTCTATAAGAGCGGTATAAGGTTATTGCCTATAAAATGGCAGCTTAATGGGTGTCCACTCTCACCCACCGCTTCCGTGACTGGTGGAGGGTCATTAACCAAATGGGTAGGACAATGACTTTAATCCTCATTAAAATTATAATGATAATAAAGTAAATAAATGTTTTTATAAATTCTCAATCTTAGTAACTTTTGGAAATTGTGAATAAGGTGCTAACCCATGAAATTACACTTTGCACTTTGTTTAAGTTATTAGTGGAGCGTGTGTGGTTAACCGACACATTAACTTGGACTTAACAAGGTAGGAAAAGGGTAACTTAATGTTTATCATAGCATCGATGGAGTGTGTGTGGTTAACCAACACATCGATTAAGGGGTAAACGTTAAGGGTACCAAGTAATTTGCATGGTTACCTCACACCTTGTTTTATGATCCTCGGCATCCCAGTAACAAAACTTGAAGGGCACACTTGAGATTGAAACATGCCATTGAAAAGTTCAATGAATCTTAAAGAATCTAGGAGTTTCAAAACCAATTAAAACTTAATAATTTATTTCGTTTTTCATGGTGGAAATTGGTGAATCGTCATTCACCTACCTTCAAGTATTTTATAGCTTGGATTACGGCATCCCTCTTCTAAATTATAAAATATTGTGTTGGGTCCTAGCCTTAATATTACATTTAGGTGTTTTATTAAGGACTATATTTATATCTAATCTAAACTTGTCTTTCTTCCTTTTCAGATGTCTTCAAACAATGCTGCTTATGGCTCAAACCCTACCGGCTCCTTTTCTCTCATGAACCTTTATGGGGGAGTCATCTTCGATGGTTACAACTTTATGGATTGGATCAAGAACATCAAGATGGTCACTCATTTCGACAACAAGGAATATGTCCTTGACAATGAGCTAAACGAACTTGATGAGTCATCTGCTACTCTTGAGGAGATTGCTGAATTCTAGACTCATGAGAAAGATGCCACTAAAGTGGCTTGTATCATGTTGGCCACGATGACAACCGAGCTCCAAAAGTCCTATGAGGACTATTACCCTTTTGAGATGCACCGGGACTTGATGGAACGCTACCATCAAAGTTCTCACCAAGAGATGTATGCCATCATCTGCTCTATGATAAAAACGCACATGAAGGATGGTAAACCATCACCAGCCACTTGCAGAAAATGAAAAGGTATATTGACCAGTTACTGAATCTAAATGTGAACTTCCCCGAGGAGTTGGCAATTGACATCATTTTGCACTCCTTACCTTCTTATTTTGATCAATTCCAAATGGCATACCACATAAAAAAGGAGGAAGTTACACTTAGCAAACTTCAAGGGATCTTGAAGACCGCTGAAAGTTGTCTTAAGGGTAAGTCAGTTGTTACCATTCCTAATGCTACCGCGACCCCGATCTTGGCAATCGGGCATGGAAAAGAGAAGAAGGGGAACAACCCTTCAAAGGGTACCAAGGGAAAGTCCCTTGATGGCTCCTCTTCAAGTGGAACTAAGAAAGGTTCCGTCACTCCTTCTGCTAACCCTAAAGAGGTTGAATGCTTCTATTGCCACGCAAAATCGCACTGGAAGCGAGACTGCCCAAAGTATCTACAAGATGTGAAGGATAGGAAAGTGAAACCCAACCATGTAGATATTTACAATATATTGTCTAATAACTCACCCCATTCTAATTCTTGGGTCCTTGATACCGGTTGTGGTATTCATATTTGTTCTGACTTGTATAGACTAAGAAGAAGCGAGGATGTGGAGCATGGGAAGATAAGCTTAATCATGGGGAATATGAAAGCATCACCTTTCACCAAGATTGGAGTTTATACTTTGTTGCTAATTAGTGGGTTAACATTAGATTTGAATAAATGTTGTTACTCATTAATATGTGCATATTTAGCCATGTGTTTAGTATAGAATTTTATCAATTATTAGCTAATTATTTGCATATTATGGACAAAAGGTACTTAATAATATCTAAATTGTATTTTCAGTCTAGAAGACAAGCTTGGGAGCAAAAAGAAAGAAGGAGAAGCAATCAAAAGTTGGAAAATGAAGAAAGAAGAACAAACCTGACCCTACTCGGTGAGTCAGAGGCCTACTCGACGAGTCCAGTTGAATGTTCGCGAAGTAATATCCAAAATCCTTGCTGTACACGTATTTCTCAAAGGTACTCGGCGAGTTGGCACCTACTCGCCGAGTAGACCCTGTTTTGAGATAATTATAAATATCGATTGAGATCCCGAATTTTGGATTTTTTTTTGGCTTCCATGGGGAGCAACCTGCGACTGGAGATATCTTTGGAGACCTGAAGAACCCTAATCTTTGATCATTAAGAAGACTCAAGGTGAATTAGGTTAAATCTTCCACTTAATCTAGAAGTGAATCATGTTTAGTTTAATTGAATTCATTTTTAGCTTCTCTATAACTGTAATCATGAGCTGAATTTCATAGTTTCTGTTTAGGAAAGATTAATTTACTCCTATGGTGTGATTTATACTTTGTTTGATTGATTATTGGTGATTTTATTAAACTAAGTTTCTTAAAGAACCTTATGCATTGATTATAACTATTTTTTGTTAATTGGAAGACAATTAGGCTGCATGAACATCTCTTAATTGTCAACCTCATATGATTTATGTGAACACTTC
The DNA here is from genome assembly GCF_052625555.1 of Lactuca saligna. NCBI lineage: Eukaryota > Viridiplantae > Streptophyta > Magnoliopsida > Asterales > Asteraceae > Lactuca > Lactuca saligna. Next base: position 115,944,166 of record NC_136418.1, read on the forward strand.
CTTATATGCCTAGGATTAGTGAATATGAAACTAGGATTAATTAGAGAATGGGTAAATTAATGTGTTAGCTTGTGTGGTAAACCAACAAACAAGAGGTTAGTTGAACCACCAATTTGATTAACCAATTACAAATCTTATTTAATCAAAATAATTGACCTAGGGAGTTAGTTACTTTAAACACTTGATCACTGCTTAAATTGAGTAATTTCCTAAGGTTTGGTAATAGCGAATGCGAATCTATTCACTATAGTTGGTAAGCAATAACAATCAATATATTATTCTATCATAAAATTGACCATAGGAGTGAATTAGTTGGACCTAAAAAAAAAACCTTTTATTAAATTTGGTGAATTTTTATTTGTCTTAGTTGTTTAGTTAATTACGTGTTAGGAGGTGTGTTTACGTTTCTAGTCTTGTAAAACTAGAGAAAAACCCTTTACTTTTATTACTTGTCTAGTTAAAATTAGTTATTAGTTTAATTTCCGTTCCCTGAGTTCGATACCCTACTTATTTAACTATACCACTAAAAGACAGGTTCACTGCGTTTGTGTGCTAAAATTATATTTTTAGAGTAGGAAAAAAACTAGTGCATTTTTACACGCATCAAGTTTTTGGTGTCGTTGCTAGGGAACGGTTCAAAATTTAAATCTAATTCCTAGTTTTATCGATCCTTTGTGTGAGTTTATCTTGCACAAAGTTAATTTTTTTTAGTAATTCAGTAAGTAGGTTAAGTTTTAGTATTTATTAGTTTTTAGTCGTTTTTATTGAATTTTGTCTATTTTTGAGTTTTATACAGCCTACTCACCGAGTGCACTCGACTCTACTCGGCGAGTACCGTGCTGTTTGACAGTTTAATTTTTATTTTTGTTCAGTTTCACTTTTTGTTCTTTTTACACATTTTTCTTGTTTTGTTGCAGCATTTTCATGACCAGAGGATCCAACACTCCACTGGTTCCCCCTTTTGAATACCCAGAATCCGCATTAAGGAAAAACAAAGGTAAAGACGTTGAAAGCTCGAATACACCTAAGAAGTCGTCTTTGTCTAGCTTGAAGACGGTTTTTCGGAAGAAGAAGAGCAGCAAATCAAGAGCATCCAACGCCTCTCTAGCAAGAGAAGACCCAATAAAAGAGGACACCGAGTACGAGACCGAAGAAGAAGAAGAACCTACATTCGGGCACGACTCAGATTCCGACGACGAATTATCTATTTCTGTGGCTAACATTGATGAAGTCCACATGGGGGAATGGAAGAAGAGGATACGCCATGATACTGGCCCGGGACTTGTGAAACCCGCAATTCCCGCAACTTCCACTTTTGAGCTTAAGGGTCATATACTTGCTCAACTCAAAGAAATCCCCTTTTACGGAAAAGAACATGAAGATGCTTACAAACACTTAGATGAAGTTAATAATGTAGCTGATTATTTCAATGTTCCAAATGTGCCTCGTGAGACACAACTACTTCGAATGCTTCCGGTTACATTGAAGGGTGCTGCAAAAGATTGCCTCAAGTCACTTTCCCCCCGGATCCATCACTACATGGGCCAAGATGAAAGAAGAGTTTATTGATCAATTTTTCCCACCTTCCAAAATAGCTAAGTTAAAGAAAGCCATATCCAACTCTGAGCAACAAGATGGAGAATCACTTTATGAGGCTTGGGAGAGGTACAAAAGTCTATTAAGAAATTGCCCACATCATGATCTCAATAGTCAACAAGAAATCTCCATTTTCTATGATGGAGTGAATGTTACAACAAGGAAATTACTTGACTCGCAAGGCCCCCTCACGAAGAAAGCACCCCGGTGATAAAGCAACTAGTTGAGGAATTCTCTAAGCATTCTAGGGAATACCGCAACCCAAGGAATGATGTGACGAGGGGGTAGCTTATGCAGCTTCAGAAGATTTGTCAACAGTCATGGCTATGTTGAAAACCATGGATAGGAGGATGGATAAAATGGATCAAACAATACATGCTATTCGGGTGGGTTGTGAGAATTGCAATGGACCTCATCTTACTAGAGATTGTGAGGTAGACGAGAATGGGAACAACAAGGCGCAAGTATGCTACTCCAGTGGTGAAAAATATGATGATGACTGGCGAAAACCAAAGGAGTGACTTCCTTATGAAGAGTAAAAGAAAGCTAAGGAGGAGAAATATAAACAAAAAGGAAGAGGTTTTTACCAAAGGGAGGAGCCAGTGCAAGAAAGAAAACCAAGTTTGGAGGAGATGCTTACTAAATTTGTAGCTGCTTTAGAAAAGAGACATAATGACCATGATGCTGCAATACAAGAGAGAAGAACAATACTTAGAAATCAGCAAGCATCTATCCACAACATTGAGACACAGCTGGGGAAACTTGCCCAACAAATAAATTAAAGATCACCGGGAGAACTTCCTAGTAAAACCAAAAACAACCCACGAGGCGCGCACATAAACATTGTGACAACTAGAAGTGAGAAGATCATTACACCCCTTGCTCCCATTCAGAATGAAGATCCCAAGAAATTACAAAAGGAGGATTCAGAAAACCCGAGCCAAAAGCAAAACCACCTGAGCCTAGACACTACTCGCTGAGTTCCCAATATGGACTCGGCGAGTCCGCCACCTGATTGGAAAAGTCCATCTCCTGCAAGGCCATATCAGCCTCCATTTCCATATCCAACTAGAGCTAAGAAAGAAAAGAATGAAGAAGACTACCAGAAATTTCTAGAACACATGAAGGATCTTCAAATTAACATACCATTCATAGAAGCGGTTGCCCAAATGCCAAAATACGCCAAGTTTCTCAAAGAGCTTCTAACTAATAAAAGGAAGATGGAAGAAGTTAGTGAAGTGGTTCTCAATGAGAATTGTTCAGCTGCGACATTGAACAAGCTACCGAAGAAGAAGGGTGACCTGGGAAGCTTAACATTGCCTTTGTCAATTTGGGAATTTGGCCACCATTCATGCTTTGGCCGATTCAGGACCAAGTGTAAACCTCATGCCATATATATTTTTCAAGAAACTAGATCTCCCAGAACTGAGGCCAATCCGAATGGCAATCCACTTAGCAATCAAAACTGTTACATTCCCACGAGGAATCTGTGAAGATCTCTTGGTAAAGGTGGATAAGTTCGTGTTCCCCGTGGATTTTATAATCTTGGACATGGAAGCGGATCCTCAAGTCCCGATCATCCTTAGAAGACCTTTCCTTAACACAACAAGCACTATAGTTGACATGCGAGATTCAAAACATACACTACGAGTAGGGGATGATTCAGTCACTTTCGGGGTTGATCAAGCCATGAAGCATGCAAGCAATAGTGATGAAACTACATTTTCAATTGATGTGTTGGATGAATTGATGGAAGAATGGGATAATGAAGACTCAAACAAACCCACCATCATTTTTTATGAAGAACTTGATGCTAAAAAAGACCTACTGGAAATAGAGAGACTGCTGGAAGAAGCTGCTTATGATGAGTTAATGAAGACCATGGAGCAACCTACTCGCCGAGTAGGCTCGATCTACTCGCCGAGTCCATTTAAAGAATCCCGAGAAATCGCGAATTTCACACAGGACTCGATGAGTTCCTTACCTATACTCGACATGTTCAACATGCAAAATGAAAAATCTAAGCTCAAGGCACTACCAGATCACCTGGAGTATGCATTCCTCAAAGATGGTCAACAAAAACATGTTATAATAGCTTATGACCTCTCCAAATCTGAAAAAGAAGAATTAGTTCAAGTCTTGAAGAAGAGGAAGAGTGCCATTAAATGGAGTATCACCGATATCAAGGGAATAAGCCCCTCTTATTGCTCTCACAAGATCAACCTGGAAGAAGCTGCAAAGCCGGTAGTGCAACACCAAAGAAGATTGAACCCAAACATGAAAGAAGTGGTCAAGAAGGAAGTAGTCAAGCTTTTAGATGCAGGGATCATTTATTCTATTTCCGATAGTCCATGAGTTAGTCCTGTTCAAGTGGTGCCCAAGAAAGGAGGGATGACGTTCATAACAAACGAGAAGAACGAGCTTATTCCAAACTGAACGGTAACCGGTTGGTGAGTGTGCATCGATTATCGAAAGGTAAACGATGCCACTCGTAAAGACCATTGTCCTTTACCTTTTATTGATCAAATGCTTGAATGATTGTCCAGCCACAGTTACTATTGTTTCTTAGACGGATTTTCGGGTTACTTCCAAATACCCATAGACCCAATGGACAAAGAAAAGACCACTTTCACTTGCCCGAGTGGGACTTTTGCCTATCGCTGCATGCCCTTGGGGTTATGCAATGCACCTGCGACATTTCAAAGGTGCATGCCAGCCATATTCCACGACATGGTGGAAAAATTCATGGAAGTATTTATGGACGATTTTTCTGTTTTTGGATCTTCCTTCCATGATTGTCTTGCTAACCTTGATTTAATGCTTGCAAGATGTGAAAAAACCGATTTAGTCCTCAATTGGGAAAAATGTCACTTTATGGTTAAAGAGGGTATAGTTTTGGGCCACAAGGTATCCAAAGCGGGGATTGAGGTGGATCAGGCAAAAATTGATACAATTGCTAAATTACCTCCACCAACTAATATAAAGGGCATTAGGAGTTTTTTAGGTCACACGGGTTTTTACCGCCATTTCATAAAATATTTTTCTAAAATAACTAGACCTCTAACACAATTACTTTTAAAAGATGCACCCTTTAATTTCACTAAAGAGTGTCTAGAGGCTTTTGAATTTTTGAAAGAAAAACTAACTAATGCCTTGATCATCATTGCCCTGAATTGGAACTTACCTTTTGAAATAATGTGTGATGCAAGTGACTTTGCATTAGGAGGTGTCCTTGGTTAAAGGGTTGATAAGCACTTTCGACCCATTTATTATGCAAGTAAGACTCTGAAACCGGCCCAAGAAAATTACACCACAACTGAAAAAGAATTACTAACCGTGGTGTATGATTTTGACAAATTCCGCCCTTATCTTATTTTATCTAAAACCACGGTTTTTACTGACCATTCTGCTATAAAGTACTTGTTTGCCAAGCAAGATGCGTTTTACAAGAATCTGACATTGAAATACGTGATAAAAAGGGAATGGAGAATGTAGCTGCCGACCATTTATCAAGACTAGAAAACCCGCACTTGGAAGCATTGGAAGAGGGTAAAATTAGAGACGACTTTCCGGACGAGTACATTCTAGTAACTACGGGGGACGAGCCATGCTTTGCGGATATAGCTAATTATTTAGCTACCAAATTTATCCCAAAAGATTTTACCCACCAACAAAAGAAGAAATTCTTTTCAGAAATAAAATACTACTTTTGGGATGAGCCATATCTTTTCCGAAGCTGCGCGGATGGGATCCTAAGGAGATGCGCATTCAGGAAAGAAAGTCGTGGAATTTTGGAGCATTGTCATAGCGGGCCCACCGGTGGACATCAAGGAGCACATTACACAACAAATAAGATATTTGATATTGGGTTTTATTGGCCCACAATTTTTAAAGATGCTACCCAACATGTTAAAGAGTGTGATGCATGCCATAGAGCAGGAAACATATCTTCCCGAAACGAGATGCCACAACATAGTATTCAAGTGTGTGAAGTTTTTGATGTGTGGGGGATCGATTTCATGAGACCGTTTCCAATGTCAAAAGGGAACAAATATATTTTAGTGGTGGTTGACTATGTATCCAAATAGGCGGAGGCACAAGCTTTACCAACTAATGACGCTCGGGTGGTGGTGCGCTTTCTAAAAAAGTTATTTTCAAGATTTAGAGTTCCTAAAGCCCTTATTAGTGACCGAGGCGCTCACTTTGCCAATGATCAATTAGAAAAGTGTTATGGAAATATGGGGTAACCCATAAATTCTCTACATCTTACCATCCACAAACTAGTGGGCAAACTGAAGTGACAAATAGAGCATTGAAAAGAATTTTGGAAAGATCGGTGGGTAGCAATCAAAAGGAATGGTCGGATAGGTTAGATGATGCACTTTGGGCCTTCCGCATAGCTTTCAAAACACTTATTGGTACTAAACCATATAGGCTAGTGTATGGGAAGCAATTTCATTTACCGATGGAAATAGAGCATAAAGCTTTTTGGGCTTGAAAAATGTGGAACTTTGATATAGTTGAACTTAGAAACAACCGGTTGATGCAAATGAATGCTCTTGAAGAACTTAGGATTGAGGCTTATATGAGCTCCTTGATTTGTAAAGAAAAACCAAGAGTTGGCATGACAAAAGAATCAAGGGTAATAAAGACTTTCATGAAGGGAAAAAAAGTGTTACTTTTTAATTCAAGGCTCAAACTCTTTCTGGACAAACTAAAGTCAAGATGGGATGGTCCATTTCTAGTAAAAAAGGTTTTTCCACATGGAGCTATCGAGTTATTATCAAGAGATGGCACTCCTATCAAAGTGAATAGACATCGGGTGAAAAAATATGAAGAAGGAATCCCGAGGAATGAAGACCAAGAAGAAGGGCTGCTACTGGAAGGCATGAAAGAAACGTAGAGCAGGAAGGAGTCTAGCTAACGACTCCTTAAAAATAAGCACTTTCGGGAGGCAACCCAAATTAGAGTTTGCATTTCTTTTCCCTTTGTTTTTGTTTTTCACTTTTAGGATCTGTTTTCTTTTCATTCTTCTTTTGAAATTATGCTTAAAATGATTGCTCGAGGGCAAGCAATGCTCAAAGTGTGGGTGGTGGTTTTTTTAAAAAAAAGTGAGTTTTTTTTTTCAACCTGAATGATCTACTCGTCGAGTTCATAAGATTACTCGGCGATTACTTTTTGAATTCCATGACAAATCTCGAATACGCGACCATACTCAGCGAGTAGGCATTTCTACTCGATGAGTACAAGCATTTAAAAGGTTTTTTTTTTACAATATGTAAATAAGGTTTTCTTTTACCCTACTCATTTTCACCAGCCACTTCCCATTCATACTTGCCGAGCATTTAGTTTTCTCTCAAGCCATTCCTTTGATTTCTTGTTGAATCTTCATCCACAATGCAAAAGGTATGATTTTTCCTTTGAATTCTTGCTAAAGGTCACAACTTTATTAGTTATTGGTCCTTATTTTGCTAAAATTCGGATTTGAGGGTTTACTCCAATTCTAGGGTTTCGATTTCAAGATAAATTAGAAGGATTTGGACAAAATTTCTTGTGGATTTATTCTTAAGGGAATTAGAACAACAAACCCCTATGCAAATATATGTTTTTTGGTTGACCTAATAGGGACCAATTGAAAACTGTACTCGCAGTTCATCCTACTCGCCGAGTAGTTCATGGACTCGGCAAGTAGATGCTATGATAAACCTGTATTGTTAACTTTTATTGATGGTTTTTGTTTGTTGTTATTTTATTGATGTTTCTCTGTAGAAATCATGTCCAGAAGAGGTCAGAGTTCAAGAGGAGGAGGTCAAGGAGACATTCCATGGCTTACTTTTTCACAAATCACCTCAAGGTCGTCGCAAGCTCGGGCGAAAAACAGATTAGAGGCCTTGAAACAAAAAAAGATCTATCTCCCCAATGCGCTTAATTAGGACTGGCTACGTCAAACCGGGTTGGAAGAGGATTTAACCCCGTATTTGGTGAAACCATTCGAAGTGGATGGCACAACAATAACATGTGACGGGTGGATGCAGATGTTTAAAATACAAGAACCCGTACTCGCAAAATTGTGTTGGGAATTTTGCTACTATCTCATTTCGGGCTGGTAGTGAATATTATAACACCAACATTATCACCTTTTTCCTTGGAGGGGAGCTGCGCCACTGCAGCATAGCGGAACTCGCCTGGAGGGTTGGTCTCTATGACAAAATGTCATCATGTCGGAGGATTTTGAAGCATTTATAGAGCGATGCCAGAAGGATCTTCCCAAGGAAGTTGTTGCCTCCACTTGGTGGAATACTATTGCAAACCAGGTCTATATTCACTCTACTACTCAAGAGGGCCATATTCGTTCTCCGATCCATCGTCTCATCCACCGCCTCATCGATAGGACCATAAATATGAGGAAGGATTATGAAAAAGTTCCTACCCTCGGCATTTTCTATTTGTGGAGTATCATCACCCCAGACGTCTTTTGCAACTTGCCTTATTTTTTGGCAAGATACCTTGTGGATGGAGCGGTTAAAGAGAAGATTACCTCCAAAATTAATAGGGGTATGTTTGTGAAAAGACTCGCAAGGTCATATGGCATTTTGGACATGCAAGAGGCAAGGGCGTTAACTGTGATTTCTCCTCCTCCGTTTAGCATTACCTTATTCCAGAAGGAAAAGATTGTGAAAAAATTTGGGGATTCTTTTGCAATCCCAAATGAAGACGAGGGGGTTGTTCCCGAGGATCCGAGAAGAAGAGTTCGACATAGGAGGGAACGGGTTCGAGATGACCCACCGGTTATCCCGGTGGAAGATGAGAACGAGGGGTGGAATCACGTGGAGTATCGGGGATATTTGGATGACATTGGCCAGGGCATTAACTATAACAATGAGTCATTCAATTATCTCTTTGAACATATGCACATTGCTCCACGTCCCGGGCCCAGGTATCCTTACATTATGAATTAGGAAGAGAGGCTGCAGAGGATAAACAACCAAGCAGGAGGAAGTGGAGTAGGAGGGGAAGACATAAAGGAAGAAGCTTGAATTTGTTTTTTTTTTTTATTATTATTTTTATTTGGATGTTTTTTATTTCGTTTGTTTTGTGGTTGAACTTTGATGTAACCGAACCTTAATTAGGACTTTATTCATTTTCTTTCACTTGTGGTTACTTTGTTTTTCAGGTTTGAAGATTAGGGTGCATTTAGGAGTCGCATTGGTCAAGGCTAAAGTGAGGATAGGTCTAGAAAAGAATGTTAATTGTTACATTGAAGGTTGGGTCTGTTAGGAATGAGAGTGAGAAGATTCATTATTATTGAAGAAACTGAAAGAAGAGTCACTGAAGTGTCCTGTTTCAACACTTCAGACAAAGATAAAAAGCAGAAAAACCAATTTTTCGACTCGGATGCTAATCGCCGAGTGCACCCAGTCTAACTCACCGAGTCCTTTAATATTTCACCCTCAAGACCTGTTTTGGGCACATTCACTGCAACCTTTATCCATACTTTCGTAAGATTCATTCCTGGAAGGTTTCTGAGAAGCTTTGTCCTCACAATTAGAGCTATTACCACACGCGATATGATACCCAAGGCATAGATGACTCGTTTCCATGACTAAAGACATTTGAAATTGGAGTTTTTCATGAAGAATATCAACCTCGCGATTGCAATCCAAGGGGAGTTTGTTCCAATTCTCTCTTTAGTTTTGTGTTTTTCTTTTCATGCATAACATGCAATGGGGACATCGCATAAATTAAGTGTGGGGTAGGGGGTGGTAACATTTTAATCAATTAATAATCCTAATCCTAATTTTAGGCTTAATTTTTGAAAATTTTTGCATAAAACATTGGTTAGGACTTAACTTAGAAAACTTTGGTAAAAGTAAGTAGGATTCCATGTTAGAATTATGTTGATGATTGCATGAAAACCCAAATGTTTAGTTGAGCCTATATACGTTCTAGTGCATTTGTGGCCTCCTTATTCTAGTGAAATCATGGGACAAAAACATGGCCTCACTTAGTTTGAAGGATGCAATATGTTTAGCATCGTGTACCAGAAATGTATCCAGGAAAATTATTATCGTTAACCAATAAAGGTTGAAGTTGAGCGCCCCTGCTTAAGCATGTATGATTTTGAGTGGAAAAAGTGAGTTGCTGATGGGTATTAGCATAAGAACATCCTATGTGCTCATACAAACACTAATGCCTAGATCTAGGTTTCTCTATTGTACATGCAATTTATCCAAGACTATAAACCCTAATTCTTGCATATGATAATCGACATTAGCATAATAATGGGTTTACGATATTACCTTGATTGTTATGTAGCAATAATAATCTCAAATCCTTCTTGTAATGACTATAGAAAGCTTAGCGTCAAAAATGTCACTCCTCTAATGGTTCACAAACACCAAGAGCAAGAGGATGAAGAGGAGAAGAGAAGGAGGCTGCCCAAAACAGTCCAAATCCCTAGAAGGAAGCTTGTCCATGTTTTTGGGGCTTAAGGGTCCTATATATACATGTAGGCTATTAGGGATTTAAACTAGGAAACCCTAATCTGACTGCTTAAGCCCTAAGCAACCCATGGATTCCTTTCCTTAAGGCCTTGGATGATTTCTTATGGGTTTCCCCATAGAATTCGTCCAACCTTATATAATAAGGCAATCCATAGCCCAATTGCAATTATCTTATAATTACAATTCCAATGCCTTAAGTTTAATTAATCTCTTTTAGCCACAAAATTAATTATCAATTAATTCTTGACTAATATTAATTAAACAATATGATTTCTCCTTTAATATATTATTCCCATAATATATTAATAAATCATATTTAATCCTTTCTTTCCATAATTCATCCTATCAAGTTGCTTTGGTGAAGGCAACCCAAAAGGGCCATGCACCATCGGGTCAAGTACATACCAAAATAGTTATGGACTTAGACACTAATCCAACAGTCTCCCACTTGGATACGTCTAATAACTATTCTGCGTATGACTTCAGATCCTGATCTGCAATCGTAGCTTTCCAAAGTCGCTGTCAACTCTGATCTCATCAGGTACGCGTATTCTTTAGATAAGGGATCATATATTCCTCCATTCTAGATATCGTAGAAGATATGATTTCAAATCATTCTTTCTATACTATTTCTTGATTTCCGATTTATGATGACTGACTAATTGAACAAATCAAATTAGCCCTAGCCCGGCTGAGCATTTACGTTTGTCATCACTAAATCATCGAGGGGCCCAAAGATATCACTTTTATCCTTCTTTGGATAAAAGGATCACATAAACTTTGACTCAATGCTCGCTTGCACTCACTTACCAAATCACACACAACAATATGTTTTATAACACCAAGTTACTAGTGCGTTTACATTTTATCAATGTGCAACCGATTTGTAAGATACAACTCACACATCTCGGTTTTAAGAATATAAGATGTTATCGTCTCACCAATCACTCGTGATAAAATCCATGAAGTGATCCAAGTGAGCGTGGGTTTAATCCAATGCTCAAATCATATTCATAAGCAGTCATGAACGTTGCAGCAAACATTTGCTTATGTTTAATACTCTTTAGACAATCCACACACCAATTCACAACAATCTTCATTCATACCTACTTCCAACATATGAACGCCTGTGGCCGGTTTGAATAATTTGACAGTTCTAAACCAATTAAATTATTCAGGAAGTGAAAACATGCAAAGTGAAACACAAGAATAATACTAATCCCATATGGCCTTAAACCTTTGAGTATAAATAAAACACCTTTTATTTATCACCATATCGATTACTCATTATTTGTTTTTTCGGGTAATCAACTTCTTAATTGAATTACAACACTTGCCCCACGCTCTCACCATGCGCACAATGTTTACCTATGATTCTTACTTTTGTGAAATATATCAAATGAACACATTTCCAATCATACTCATTTCACAAATCCTAATCCTTTCTACAATTGATAAAATATCAAATTCTTGCCACTTATAGAATATGTTAGATTCTAACATTTTATGCAATGATCCTTTCGTGATGTCACTGCACTAAAGTCACAATGACTATTGCCAATGAAATTACAAGGTCCTCTATCGGGGATTGTTACAATACAATTCCATAGATGTGATGTCTCTCACTCAAAGTACATTCCTTTGAACATACTTTTGCATAAAAGTTCTAATCTAGACGTAGATTCTCAATATTCAATTCCTAATATGGAAACCTTTCCATACTTACCATATGCCAACATATTCTCAATAGAATCCTATCTATTCATAACGATGTCAATATACTCCATCCAATACTATACTTCCAACTACTCACAAGCGACAAATCCTCGGCGAACTTTGGATTGTCCTTTGATGGTTGTTTAATTATCTTAGTCAAAACCAATTCTTGTCCTTTTTCCCTCTAAATGCGCTAGACACTTGGAAAATTTTAGAATGGTCAAATATTATAGCATTTTCAATCGATCCTATACCCGAAGCGTATGGGACACGATGCATGAAGATTTGATACTTTATTAATCTTCTGCCATAATATTTTACGTGCTACATTCTCACAATTCGAATTATGAAGAGGAATGTCGCAATCATAATCGAAATTTGAGAACACGCTATGTATCCTTGACTAAATTATTAACATTTCACAACCTAAGCCTTTAGATTTGAAATGAAGCATAATATTCTCTCCCTTAAATATAGCAAAACAACTATTCAACCCTTACAACTTTGCAAAGTAAGACCCTTGTTTTCTATAATTAATATTGCTAACTTGAAATATTTTCCTTAATAATCATACAATCATAACATTTATGCTCCCACTATCATGATGATTATTATTAACATAACACTTATGCTCCCACTAGCTTTGACATGTATTCAGAAACTAGCTTAACTTCCAGAAAAACAATACTTGTTGAATTTCTTAAGTTCATGTTTCTAATACCTAGTGCTTTGATAATCCTTTATCTAAGCTTATACACCTTTCCTTTAGATAGCTCATATGTGTGTCTAAACAATTAAGACTAATTGCCAAATCTCACAATTCGAATCATGGAAAGGGATACCGTAACCATAATCGAATTCGATAATACAATTTTGCAATTGCTATCTTCTTAAAATCTCTCTTAGTGAAAGCATTTCCTCACAGTCATTTTCATGAAGGAGGGAATCTTATGACACTTATATTTTAATGGTGTATGTGTTCCTATCCATATGAATTTGTGAAAACCAAGGTTTGAGACAAATCCAAACTCATATGGACCGAACATACTTAATCTTGATTTCTTGCCTTATGGTAACATGGCTGCCCACCATGTCTTCCAAGTAGTTAAGCTGCTCACCTTTTCCTATCAATGTACTTTTCATTGATCAAGGTCCTTGCCTTTTATGCATTCAAATGAGAACTCATAGAACTCACATGCATAAGTAACTCAATTGGAATGGCACAGAAACAAAATAACATCAACACGATAGGTTATATACCTCAAGTCATGTGCTAGTGATGATCAATAAGGTCTATTTTGATTTGTTCTTGAAACCTTTCAAGACCATTAAGACTCCCACTGACTCCTTGACATATAAGATTCTCTTGTCAATAAACATTTCTTGACAAAAAAATATTCAAGAGTTAGTGTAGTTTTTATCAAAACACTTCATAAATAGGTCCTAGTTGGTCTTTGTCTTATCCAAGACATCAAAACTTTCCACATTTGATGAATGTTATAAACCTTCTTGATACTTATCACTCAATGTCACAATCTTAACTCTAAGACTTGTTTTGAAACGAAGTATGATTGACTTCTTGATTTAACCATTTCTTCAATTCCTGATTCCTCTTCTTAGACATATAATTGTACTAAGACTTACTTAGAGGATCAATTGAGATATGGTTCTTAATCATTAAGACCTATCATAAAACATAATAAAAGGTACTCTCCCTTCTTCTTAGAATAGAGAAACTTTTATATTTTTGCGTACTTGATTCTTTTTATTCGTTCTGCTTACTGACTTAAACTTTTACAATCAATTCAGAATTACACTTAATCTTATAAGTGTAATTATATTTGCTAAACTTTTAGTAAATCATGACAAATATCTTTGTTACTCATGCGGTGGACTTGATCAACACATAACCTTGTGTACTCGATCTCCTAGTCCTTCACTTGACACTTTGTCAACGAATTAGTCTAATTTCCAAATGTGAAAGTTTATTCATTCATCATACAATTCTTGTTGTACGATTGCAAATCTCTATCCAATAGAAACTTGGGCGATGAGAAACTTTCCCTATTTGGTAACTTCTCGAGATTTCCGCAAACAACATAATTAAGAATCACATCCATTTGTTGTAAATATACGAACATCATTTTTTCATAACGATTTCATTGCAAGGAAATAAATAAATAAACACGTCAAACAAAATTTATTTTATTTATAAAAGCAGCAAAAAACATTTATCCTTACAATGCAAAATCAACCGAAAAACTATGTAATAAATATTCCTAACAACTCTATCTAAGCTCAAAATCTAATCTTCGAATCCATGTCTTCGTGATTAGATTCATCTTGCTATTTCATTAAGCTTCCTCTCTTTTCATCAATCCTGCGAAACATTCAAATGCAATCTTATCACATTATGTATTAAGAATCAACGAATAGGAACTTAATCGAGTTAGATAGTGGATTTTACCTGAAGTACAACCATACTCTATGACTCTCCCATCTTCTGGACTCTTCAGGCTCTTAGGGAAGACTTGTATCCAACACCCTTTCTCTTGGAAGCAAACGTTGGTCGGTTCTCCTAGAACATCCTCGGAAACATGGTTGGTTGACTCTCCCAACAAATATGCTTCATTGCTTTGCCAATCATTTCTGATTCATTAGCAATGAGCATGTAAGTTAGGTCAATGAGGCTTTCGTCATGATCCATCATATAATACTTTCTTTTGAACTCATTATATGATTCGGGAAGTGACTGCAGAACCGAGTTCACAGCCAACTTATCCGGGAATGACACGCCCAACATTCTCAACCTATCAATGTGTGATTTCATTCCTAGAACATGAGCACACACGGGTTTACCATCTTCATGTTTCATTTCCAATAGGGCTTTAGTGACATTGACCCTTTCAATTCTTCGATCTTGTGGGTTAGGGAGAACAACGCGAGGAGGAGGAGGAATTGAAGCATGATTTCTTGTTCCTCCATCGAATCGTGGAATATCATCTTCATGTGGAATGCTTGTTCCACGGGACATGGGAAGACCATAGTTGTCGAACTTTGACATCTACAAAAAAACGGGAGAAAACAAATTCAAGTTAGTTGATAGATTGAGTCCTTAGTAAATCACCCAAATGAGATACTAAGGCTAGGACCCAACACAATACGCTACAACCTAGAAAAAGGGATGTCGTAATCTAGTTGCAAAATATTTGAAGGTAAGTGAATGACGATTCACTAGTTTTCACCATGAAAAACGAAAAAGAAATTGAAGTTTTGAATCTATGAAAACTCCTAGATCCTTTGAGATTCATTGAACTTTTCAATGGCATGTTTAAATCTTGATATGCCCCTCTTGTTTGTGACTCGGATGCCGAGGATCACAAAGCGTGTGTGAATAACCATGCAAACTTACATGGTGCCCTCACATGTTCCGGTTACCTATTCAATGTGTCGGTAAACCACACACGCTCCACCGAACTATGACTAACATTGAGTCACCCTTTGCTACCTTTGCTTAGAACCATTTAGTGTGCCGGTAAACCACACACGCTCCACTAACGTCTTCGCAAGGGCTCAAAGTGTAATTTCATGGAATTGCATCAATTCACTTTTGCCTAAAGTAACTAAGATTGGGAATTTGTAAAACATTTAGTTTCTTTTGTACTTCATTATACTTATAATGGAAGGTTTTTTCCTATCCTACCCATTCACTAGTCAAGAGTGCAGTGGGTTAGAGTGGATACCCATTCAATCGCCATTTTATAGGCAATTTCCTTAAACGCCCCTTATAGACCAGCTTCGTGAATGAGGCCTACTAACGGTAAGACTGACTTTTACTCATACATATATATAATGTTAGACTTTTAATGTTACATATAGTATAGGGTGTATTTTACACTTTTTAAAATACTAGGTGGTAAAATTTAATAATTATACTTTTAATTCAATTATAAACCAAAAATTTTATGGATTTATTAAACCTCTTTTAATTATACACCTTAATTAATTAATAAAACCATAAGGGTGTGATTTGAACTTTTCAAAACAATACTAGGGTTTAAGAATTTAACATTTCTAAATTAACTTTTAATCAACATTTAAATTCAAAAACATGAGGACAAGTTTTGATACATTTCAAAACACTTGGGTTTAGAATTTAAACATACATCAAAATTAAACTTTTAATCATAATTTAAATTCAAGAACTTGAGGGCAAGTTTTGAAACTATTCAAAACATTTGGGTTTTAACTATTTAAATTTCAAAACAAAACTTTTATGTTCATATTTAAACTATAAAACCTATAGGGGAATAATTGAAACTTTTCATAACACAAGGATCAAATAACAAATAATATAAATTAAACAATTAATTTCATCATTATCTATATTTGATCTAATTTCAATTTCTTGCAAAATAAGTTACACAATTAATACAAATAATCCAATCTTTATCATATAAGGACGTTATTATCTAATCAATTGGTAATTATCTTTTGTTTAATCAAGGATATACTCATAAAATTGATTAAAATTGGATTTTATTGACCTAAAACAGATAAGACAATTATCCATGAGAAAAACAGCAAGAAATCCCGAAATCCCCTCTTTCTGACGCTCGAACTCGTTGAGTACCCATATGGACTCGCCGAGTAGGGGCCTACTCGCCGAGTCCACAATGGGACTCGCCGAGTTCAACAGGCAGTTTGGCCAAAAAATCGATTTTGCAAATTGAATAAACACATAATGCATCAATACAATAGAAACCAATCTAGGCTCTGATACCACTGATGGGTTTTAGTCATACGAACATCCTATGTGCTCATACAAACCCTAATGCTTGGATCTAGGTTTCTCTATTGTACATGCAATTTATCCAAGACTATAAACCCTAATTCTAGCATATGATAATCGACATTAGCATAATAATGGGTTTAAGATATTACCTTGATTGTTATGTAGCAATAATAATCTCAAATCCTTCTTGTAATGACTATAGAAAGCTTAGCGTCAAAAATGTCACTCCTCTAATGGTTCACAAACACCAAGAGCAAGAGGATGAAGAGGAGAAGAGAAGGAGGCTGCCCAAAACAGTCCAAATCCCTAGAAGGAAGCTTGTCCATGTTTTTGGGGCTTAAGGGTCCTATATATACATGTAGGCTATTAGGGATTTAAACTAGGAAACCCTAATCTGTCTGCTTAAGCCCTAAACAGCCCATGGATTCCTTTCCTTAAGGCCTTGGACGATTTCTTATGAGTTTCCCCATAGAATTCGTCCAACCTTCTATAATAAGGCAATCCATAGCCCAATTGCAATTATCTTATAATTACAATTCCAGTGCCTTAAGTTTAATTAATCTCTTTTAGCCACAAAATTAATTATCAATTAATTCTTGACTAATATTAATTAAACAATATGATTTCTCCTTTAATATATTATTCCCATAATATATTAATAAATCATATTTAATCCTTTCTCTCCATAAGTCATCCTATCAAGTTGCTTTGGTGAAGGCAACCTAAAAGGACCATGCATCATCGGGTCAAGTACATACCAAAATAGTTATGGACTTCGACACCAATCCAACAGTTACATGTTAAAAAAAAAAGAGAGAGAATTACAAGAAAAAGTTTGAAGAATTTTTTGGAGCATCAAATTTAAAGTA
The DNA here is from genome assembly GCF_052625555.1 of Lactuca saligna. Lineage (NCBI taxonomy): Eukaryota > Viridiplantae > Streptophyta > Magnoliopsida > Asterales > Asteraceae > Lactuca > Lactuca saligna. Next base: position 115,961,646 of record NC_136418.1, read on the forward strand.
TGAAGTTCAAAGTTCAAAAATTCTGAAGAAATTCAAAAATTGAAGATACCCGAAAATCAAAGATCAAAATGTGAAAGAAGTAAGGATCCAAAAGAGCTCCATAGTGGTATCATTAATTTTAATTTTCTAGATTATGTATGCTTGGGTTGCTCAACCAAAAATACCTTGAGGTTAAGAGGTTTTCTGCAGATGGATTCAGAGGGATGCATAAAATGAGCATTGTTCGGAAAAAATGTGCGAATGTTTATGAGGAATGTGAGTATTTAGAGTATGGGGGTTCCTTAGGAAAATTTTAGACATAAATGCATGCGTTGCGGTCTTGGGATAATGGTTGGGTTCAATTGGGTTTGTCTTATGTGATTCTAGTATGCTAAAATTCAGTTTGGCTTGGGGGCAAGCAAAAGTCAAGTGTGGGGTATTTTGATATGTGCATATTTAGCCATGTGTTTAGTATAGAATTTTATCAATTATTAGCTAATTATTTGCATAATATGGACAAAAGGTACTTAATAATGTCTAAATTGTATTTTCAGTCTAGAAGACTAGTTTGGGAGCAAAAAGAAAGAAGGAGAAGCAATCAGAAGCTAGAAAATGAAGAAAGAAGAACAAACATGAACCTACCCAACGAGTCCAGAGGCCTACTCGGCAAGTCCTATTGAATGTTCGCGTAGTAATATCTAAACTCCTTGCCATACACATATTTCTCAAAGGTACTCGGTAAGTTGGGCACCTACTCGCCGAGTAGACCCTGTTTTGAGATAATTATATATATCGGTTGAGATCCCGAATTGTGGAGTTTTTTTGCTTCCTTGGAGAGAAACATGCGACTGGAGATACCTTTGGAGACCTGAAGAACCCTAATCTTTGATCATTAAGAAGACTCAAGGCGAATTACGTTGAATCTTCCAGTTAATCTAGAAGTGAATCATGTTTAGTTTAATTAACTTCGTTTTTAGCTTCTCTATGACTGTAATCATGAGCTAAATTTTGTAGTTTCTGTTTAGGGAAGATTAATTTACTCCTATGGTGTGATTTATACATTGTTTGATTTATTATTGGTGATTTTATTAAACTAAGTTTGTTAAAGAACCTTATGCATTGATTACAATTCTTTTCTGTTAATTGGAAGACAATTAGGCTGCATGAACATCTCTTAATTGTCAACCTCATATGATTTATGTGAACACTTCCTTATATTCCTAGGATTAGTGAATATGAAACTAAGATTAATTATAGAATGGGTAAATTAATGTGTGAGCTTGTTTGGTAAACCAACAAACGAGATGTTAGTTGAACCACCAATTTGATTAACCAATTACAAATATTATTTAATCCAAATAATTGAACTAAGAAGTTAATTAGTTTAAGAACTTGATCACTTCTTAAATTGAGTAATTTCCTAAGGGTTGGTAATAGAGAATGCGAATCTAATCACTATAGGTTGTAACTAATAACAATCAATATATTATTCTATCATAAAATTGACCATAGGAGCGAATTAGTTGGACCTAAACAGAAACCTTTTATAATTTGGTGAATTTTTACTTGTCTTAGTAGTTTAGTTAATTACGTGTTAGGAGGTGTGTTTAAGTTTCTAGTCTTGTAAAACTAGAGAAAAACCCTTTACTTTTATTACTTGTCTAGTTAAAATTAGTTATTAGTTTAATTTATGTTCCCTGAGTTCGACACCCTAGTTATTTAACTATACCACTAAAAGACAGGTTCACTACCTTTTTGTGCTAAAATTATATTTTTAGAGTAGGAATAAAACCTGTGTATTTTTACACACATTAAGTTTTTGTTAAAATGGCGAGGAATATTATTTCTTTTCATGCTTTGTAAAAACAAGGGTTTACCTTTTCTTTTAATAATGAATGTGGTAGTAGTAATGCTTTCTTTAATAATGTTCTTTACATTAAAGAATTACTTTGTGATGGTGTGTATGAAGTTGTGTCGGTTGTAGATAACCTAGGAAATAATGTACTGTGTATTGATTCTTCCACTAACTTGGATAAAGCATTATTGTGGCATTGTCGTCTTGGACTGTAAGTAAGAAACGCATAGGCCAACTCCAAAAGGATGGAGTCTGGGAGTCATTTGACCTAAAGTCGGATGATAGTTGTGAATCTTGTCTACATGGAAAAATGACAAAATCACCCTTCACTGGTTCTTGTGCTAGGGGTGAAGGCTTGTTGGATCTATTACACACTGATGTGTGTGGACCCTTTAGAACAGCCACAAGGGATGCTAACCGCTTCTATGTGACTTTTACTGATGATTTTACTAGATATGGATATGTCTACTTAATCAAGCATAAGTCAGAAACCTTTGAAAAGTTCAAAGAGTTTAAGTAGGAAGCGGAAAATCAATTGGGTAGGAAAATTAAGATGCTTCGATCCGATCAAGGTGGCGAGTATCTTAGTATAGAGTTCCTTGACTATCTTAAGGAATGTAGGATTGTCTCATAATTGACACCTACCAAGACACCATAACTTAATGGTGTGGCTGAGAGTCGTAATCGAACCTTATTGGAAATGGTTCGTTCCATGATGAGTTGAGCTTCGCTACCAGTCCCATTCTGGGGGTCTGCCTTAGAGACTGCCACCCATATTCTTAATTAGTCCGTACCAAAAAGGTTGCCAAAACACCTCATGAGATGTAGATCGGAAAAGTTCCTATTCTGTACCACATCAGGATTTGGGATTGCGAGGATTTTGTGAGGTGCGAGACACTCGATAAGCTCGAACCCTAAAGTGAGAGGTGTATTTGCGTCGTCTATCCACAAAAATCTTTTCGTTACTTCTTCTAAATTTCCAGTGATAATGTGGTCTTTGTATCAAGGAGGGGAGTCTTTCGTGAGAGAGAGTTCATAAGCCAAGGAATCAATAGGAGGCAAATTGACCTTGAAGAGATTCAAAAGTCAAGTGGTGAAGGAACCTCAAACCCTAGCAATCAACCTGACGTGGAAACTCCTATTAATCCGACAGGAGAGTCTGTACCTCTGAGGCGTTCCACGAGTGTTAGGAATGCACCTGAGCATTAGTATGGTTTCCATAGTGCTATAGAAGGTGATACACTTATCAGTGATAACACACTGATTGGTCTAGATGAACCTAACAGTTACACGGAAGCCATGGAAGGCCCTGAGGCTGCTAAATGGAAACAGTCTATGGATAGCGAGATACAATCCATGTATGACAATCATGTTTAGAACTTGGTTGACAATGTACCAGGTCGTAATTCAGTTGGGTGCAAATGGATCTTCAAGAAGAAGACCAACATGGATGGTAATGTACACACTTATAAGGCGCGACTGGTTGCATATGGATTTTCTCAAACTCTAGGAGCTGATTATGATGAGATCTTTTCACCAGTAGCAAAGATTAAGTCTATTAGGGTTATGTTTGCCATTGCTACATTCTTCGATTATGAAATATGGAAAATGGATGTCAAAACCGCTTTCCTTAACGGAAACTTGGTTGAGGATGTTTACATGAGTCAGCCATAGGGTTTCGTCAGTACAGAGTACCCTAATAGAGTGTGTAAGCTTGAGAAATTCATTTATGGATTGAAACAAGCACCTCGCAGATGGAATCTTTGTTTCGATGAGAAAGTCAAAGAGTTTGGTTTTTTGAGAAGTGAAGACGAATCTTGTGTATATGTCAAGGCTAGTGGGAGTATAGTTAGCTTTTTGGTACTGTATGTGGATGACATACTACTCATGGGAAATGACATTCCAACTTTGAAGGAGGTTAAGTCCTGGCTTGGGAAGTGTTTCCATATGAAGGACCTTGGAGAAGCTGCCTATATCCTAGGGATAAGAATTTTGAGAGACAAGAGTAGAAGACTAATTGGACTTAGTCAAAGTACTTACATGGATAAGGTGCTGAATAGGTTCAGCATGCAATATTCCAAGAAAGGAGAGTTACCGATCCAGAGTAACACCAGATTGAGTAAGACTCAAAGCCCAAGTATAGAGACTGAGATAGCTGAGATGAGTCGAGTACCGTATGCTTCCGTTGTAGGCTCGATCATGTATGTTATAACTTGTACTCGTCCTAATACAGCCTTTGCATTGAGCATGGTTAGCAGATATCAGGGAAACCCTGGAAAGGCTCACTGGACTGCGGTAAAGAACATTCTCAAGTATCTTCGGAGGACTAAGGATAGGGTCCTTACCCTCGAAGGGAGTGATGACTTGAGAGTAGTAGGGTATAGTTATGCTAGCTTCCAGACTGATAGGGATTCTTTCTTCTCTTAGTCAGGTTCGGTCTTTACCTTAAATGGATGAGCAATTACTTGGAAAAGTTCCAAGCAAGAGACAGTGGCTGATTCAACTTGCGAATCAGAGTATATAGCGGCAAGCGAGGCTGCAAAGGAGGATATATGGGTAAAGAACTTCATTGGATACCTTGGAGTTGTACTAGCTATAAAGGAGCCTATGGAAATTTTCTGTGATAGTGAAAGTGTCGTTGCCTTAGCCAAGGAACCAAGAAATCACGGGAGATCCATACACATCGACAAAAAATATCATTTCATCAGACATAGAATAGAAGAAGGACTCATCATTGCAAAGAGGGTATCATCGGATGAGAACCCATCAAATCCCCTCAGGAAGGGACTGGGTAGGGTTAAGCATCTCCAACATGCGAGGCACATAGGGCTGAAGGATGATATTAGTTTTAGTAGTTAGATAGCTTTGAAATTTGTGAAGTGTAATTGAAATTTGATGATAAATAAAAGTTGTTGTTTATTTATAAGTATAAGTGCTGCTATCTTTTGTCAATCGTTTACTATTATTTCATTTTGCATGTTTTGACTTCCAGAATAATTATGTTATGGTATATCATATTATTCAAATTCTCCACAGTCGGTCATATGTTGGAAGTAGATATGAATCAAGATTGTCATGAGTTGGCTTGTAAATGTCTAAGATGTTGGACATAACAAGTCGTGCTACAACACTCATGAGTGCTCATAAGTTCTGAGTATTGGATTCAACTCACGCTCACTTATATCACATCATGAAATTTATCTCGAGTGATCGTGAGACGGTAATATCATATAAGTCTTCAAACCTAGAGATATGACTTGTTGCCTATGAGTTGGTTATACATTTATTGTACGTAAACGCATTGGTAACTCGATGTTATAAAATGTGCCTTTGTGTATGATTCAACAAGTAGTTGAACAAGCATACGAGTCGAAGTTTATTTGTTCCTTCTTAGATTAAAAGCGATATCTGGGCCCCTCGATGATGTTGTTTTGACCTATGTACCGGGCCCGGTCAGAACTAATTTGATGTGTTCAATTAAGTTCTATGTCAAACAAATCGGAAATCAGGAAACAAACAGCTGGACAATAAGCAAGACATTGTTCCATGTATTTGTCCAGCAGATATCTAGAATAGAGGATTATATGATCACTTAAATTAAATGGCGTACCATCATCATCTCAGTTCCAGGAGACCTTGAAAGAGCTACAATTGTTAATTGGTACCTAAAGTCATTCTTGTAGTTATAGTTATCAAACTTATCCAAGTGGTAGACTGTTGGATTAGGTGTTTAATTTTATCACTATTTCTGGAATGTACTTGACTCGATTAGCATGGTCCATTTGGGTTGCATGGCATCATGCACTTGGATAGACTAAATGAGAGAAATAACACTTAAGGTTTATTAATATATTATAAGTTCTAATATATTAATAATACTATTTAATTAGTATTGATCAAGAATTAATTAAGAGATCAAAAAGAGACTAATTAAATATATGGGGTTGATTGTGTAAATCATCTATTCTTGTATAGTGGACTAATGATCAATGGTTTGTATGGATTGAGTTAAAACCCATAAGGTGCTCCATGGATAATCCTTGGAGGTTACAAACCCATAGATCATGGAATATGAAAAGCCATGACAATTAGGGTTTACACGGTGTAACCTTACTTGTGCCACGACTATATAAGAAGCTCCAAGTACACCAAAATCAGCCACTAAGTGAAAAAAAGAGGGTATAGATGATTTTAGAAGTGTTTTGTATCTCTCAAGGTTATTCCAAGTGTATTTGGTGTTGTGTAAGACATTTGAGGCATCACACTTGAGGTGCTAGGCTCACAAGGTTCTCAAGGAATCCAAGCAACAAAGAAAGGTATGTTTTTCTTACTAGCTTAATGATTAATGTATCAATTCTATGTTAGATAGTTGAAGAACCTTCGAAAATATAATTTGCATGTATCTTAGTCAAACATAAATCCAAGGTTACTAGGGTTAGGAGTGTTAGAATGCCCAAAACCCTTGAAGATGGAATATGGAACGGATTGGACATCTTGGGTAACGGAGATTTGACAGTTTAAGGAATAAGATTTCTTAAAATGTTTCTTTTATGGGAAATAGGTTTAATTGTCCTTTAACATAAAATAGGTCTGGCACAAAAAGAACTTCAGAAGAGAACTGAAACGTTGTATGCTACAAAAAGAATGTTCAAATTTAATATGAAAGAATTTTTATTTAATGAGAATCATTAAATAACACACAAGATTCCAGGAAATTTATGAAGTTTTTGAGGAATCCTTAAAAGTGGCTGTGGATGGATACACCATTGCGAATTGATTCTTCATTATGGATTTGTGGTAATGTGCCCGTGGTAGTAGGACCTAAGGAACACTTGACAAAGGATTAGAAATAACAAGAAAGAAGGATCCAATAAATTTAACTAAGATATATGGTTGCGGTATATAGAATATACTGAAACCATGCATGATAGATATATTAGACTATGACCGCAATGGTGACCAGAGGTAGTCTGTGGTAGCTATCAATTCAAAAAGAAATGTGGATCCGGATTCATCATCCCTAACATTTGTAGAAAACTTTTTAGTTTTGTTGCATCAAGTGCTTTTGTAAACACATCCGCAATCTCTTCGTAAGTTGGGACAAGAATTAGTTCAATATTACCTTTGAGTATGTGGTCCTTCATGAAATGGTACCGAAGTTCAATGTGTTTCGTCTTCGAATGGTGAATAATATTGTGAGAAATCGCTATACCTCTCTCTGAATCACAATAAATCGGTGACTGCAACATTTTGTATCCGTAGTCCCTCAGTTCGGTTTTCATCCATAGGACTTGAGAACAGCAGCTCATTGCAACCACATACTTGGCTTTTGCAGTAGACAGAGAAACACAATTTTGTTTTCGTGAAGACCAGCTAGCCAGTCTTCCTCCAAGAAATTGACAACCATCTGAAGAGTTTTTTCTATCCAATCTGCATCCAACATGATCCACATCTGTAAATGCTTGAAGGCTGAAATCGTTCCCTGCGGGATACCATAGGCCAAGAGCTTTGCTTCCTTTCAAGTATCTGAAGATCTGTTTGATTGCGGTTAAGTCTGATACTTTGGGGTCATCTTGGTACCTGGAATATAAGCCTGTTGCAAAGACAATATCTAGTTTTTTTGCAATGAGGTACATCAAAGAACCAATCATTCCTCTATAAGTTTTGTGGTCCACTAATTATCCAGAAGGATCAACAACAATCTTATATCTGAAGGCCATAGGAACGTTGGCTGAGGAACAATTATCCATTGCATATCTTTTCAGCGGTTCAGAGGTATCTCTTTCTCGATGAATGAATATCCATTGAGTGACCTGTTTCACTTGGAGTCCTAGAAAGAAATAAATCTCTCTATTCATGCTCATTTGGAACTTCTTGGTCATGAGCAATGTAAATTCATCCACCATACCTTGATCTATTAACTTGAATATGATATCATCCACATAGATTTCAACAAGCATAAGGTGATTACCATTTGCCTTTCGAAGCAATGTGGGGTCAATAACTCCTCTTTTATATCCTGACATGACAAGAAACTCAAAGAGAGTCTCATACCATGCCCTAGGTGCTTGCGTAAGACCATAGACTGGTTTCTCAAGCTTGAAACAATAATCTGGGAGCTCTAGACTTTCAAAGCCTAGGGGTTGTTGCATGTAAACTTCTTCTTTCAATTCACCATTCAGGAAAGCGCTTTTTACATCTATTTGATGTACTTTGATATTTTTATGTGTTGCATACGCTAAGAAGATGCGTATTGCTTCCATCCTGGCTACGGGGCATATGTTTCATCATAATCAACACCTTCTAGTTGACTATACCCCTTGGCAACTAATCTTGCATTGTTTCGAATGACAACACCTGATTCATCGAGTTTGTTTTTGTACACCCATCTTGTTCCAACAATATTGTGACCTCTTGGCTTCGGAACGATTTTCCACATTTTTTTCTTTCAAATTCTGCTAACTCTTCTTGGATGGCTGAGATCCAGTCAGGCTCCAGAAGGACTTCCTTGATGGATCGGGGTTCGACTGCAGACATAAACACTGCATAGTGGTAGTGGTCCATAAACTCATGTGAAGATCGAGTCTGTACGCCTGCAGATAGGTTTCCGATAATTTGACCCAGAGGGTGTTCTTTTGTCCAGACATATAGACATGATAATTGATGATCGGCAGCAGTAGTGGAATGAATATCAACAACATCAGAGGATTTTATGGTAGGAGAAGGCAGTTCCCCCTCAACTTGTGAGCAACCTGCAAAAGTTTCTTATACTTGAACTGTAGGATTTGGATCATAATGAGGTTCCCGTTGATTGCGGATGGCATTCCCGCTTGAGCTGAAGATGGTTCCCAATGGAATATAAAATGTGTGATAAACCTTGGATCAGTACTTGTGTCAATATTTTCTTCTTCATCGGAGTCTAAAGAATCATTTGATGGATTAGAGACTCTACGGGTGGAAATTGGAGCTGCGTCTTCAAGCACTGGAACCTCGACGATTGTCGTAAGAACCGAAGTAGTGCTTTCCCCTTCAACTGGCGACACAAGAATTTCAGATAGTTAAGAAAATTTTTCGTGTTGTTGTCGAGCTTCTGGAGACACAAGAATTTCAGACAGTTGAGCAGTCTCTACGGGGTCAAGGAGGTTGACATAGTTAAATTTGACTATGTTGAGAGAACCCGAAGAGGCTGGGATATCACTTTCTAGGATTTCTTTCGTTTCACTTGAAGGGGCAGTGTTGCGGACGTAGTAGTCATTGAATTTGATATCGAAACTTTCTACTATAAGTCGCGTGCGTTTAATAAGAACTTTGTATGCCACTTTGTTTGTTGAGTAGCCATGAAATATGCCTCCATCTAACTTCGATGAAAATTTGTTAAGATGATCCTTATTGTTGATCACAAAGCATAAACACCCGAATATGAGAAAGAAGCATACATTTGGTTTTCGATTATTGAGGCCCTCATAAGGTGTTTTTTTGAGACGCTTGTAGACAATGCTTTAGTTTTGAAAAAAGCATGTCATTGCCACTGCTTCGGTCTAGAAGTATAGAGGAAGGTTTGCAAAGTTTTAACATGGATCTTGCGACTTCTACCAGAGTACGAATCCTTCGCTCTACTACTCAATTTTGTTGTGGTGTGTAGGGAGCAGAGAAGTTGTGACTGATACCTTTGGAAACCAAGAAACTATCCAAGATATGGTTCGTGAACTCGGTTCCATTGTCACTTTGGATTGTGCAAATCGGCAGCTTTATTTGGAGTTCAATTTCTTTGATGAAGTTTATCAGGATCTCCGGTGTTTCGGATTTGAGTCTCAGGAAGAAGACCCATGTGAAACAAGTAAAATCATCAACTATAACCAGTATCTACTACTTTTGATGGAGACTGGCTACAGTAGATGGACCGTAGAGATTAATATGCAGTAGCTCTAGGAGTTTAGAAATTGATGAATCTATGACTAGTGGGTGACTTCCTTTTGATTGTTTTCCACACTCACAAGCGAGGCAGAGTGTTTCATTGTTGTACTTCAGAATTGGGAGGCCAAGAACAAGTTCTTCTGTGACTAGGTTGTTGATGTACAGGAAGTTTAGATGAGCTAGCTTGCGATGCACAACCAGGTAACTTCGAATACGGCTTTGGACAAAAAACATATCTGCGTTTCACAATGATCAATGAGACATCTAAAGGAAACATGGTCCCTTCGGATTTGGATTTGATCAAACAAGTTCTTCTATCGTTTGTCATGATGTAACAATATTCATTATCAAATTCAACCTGGTGACCTGCTTTGCATAGTTCGCCTACACTGATGAGATTGTGCTTGAGGCCTTCTACGTAAGCAACTTTTTGTATTGAGAAGTTCCCTATTGTTAGTACACTGTAACCTTAGATGATACCATTTGTGTTGTTACCAAAGGTGACATGTCCTCCATTATAGATAGGCCTGAAATCTCAAAGGTATTCTAACCTTCCGGTCATGTGCAAGGAACAGGCGCTATTGATCAGCCATTCCTCTTCTTTTTTCTCCTTGAACATGGCCTCAAAATTGCATGGTTGTTTTGGGCACCCTAACTAGTTTGGAGCCCAGGGTTACAAGTGATTTCTTCCTAGATGGATGAACAGGGATTGCAAGGACAGTTTTCGTCTCAACTTTAAGACCTAGACGTGTGTGTTTTGAGGACTTTTGAGAATTATGAGGTTTCTGAAAGTTACGAGGTTTTGGAGGATTACGAGGTTGGACATGATTTGGCCTTTTCTGATGATAAAATCCAAAGGTAACATTTTTCTCATTTAGCCAGACACCATACCTGACCAGCGGTCTAGAGGGTGTGGTGTGAGGCTTGTGACCAGTCTGAGAATGAGATTTGACTGAGTTTCCCTTGGGATTTGAAAAAGTTTGGGCATTGGACTTCCTCTTAGGTTTTGATCTTTTGTCAAACTGATGTGACTTTAAAAGTGTAGGAGTTGGCAAAATTCCTTTCCATTTAGGGTCATCTGATGAATAGTTCTGAAAATGATATTTGTAAAAATATTTAACACTCTTTTCGGACTTGTTAGGAGGTTTTCAAAAAGTATTTGGAACTGTACATTCCTTTTTGTCTGTTTTCTAAAATTGAGTGTTTTGTAAGACAGATTTGAAACATGTTTTTTAGGACCCATTTTTTCCCATGAGATTTGAGTTCCTCTTTGAAAGCTTGTTTTGCCTGAGTTTTTGGAGAACCGCATTCCGAAGCATTGAACTGCGGTTTCTTGGAAAACTTAGATTGTTTTTGAAAATATAGACTGGAGTCATCTGAATAAGAGGATTCAGGACCCTGAGAGCATTGACCGAATTCAAAATTTTCTATGGGCAATTCATGATGAATTTGTTGAATGGTCACAGTTCTCTTGATTGTGGTCTGCAGTAAAGAAAATTGAACTACCACATAGTAAGTAAGGAATTTCTCTTTGAAAGGTAATTGAGTTGACTATTGTGTGAGATTGTAGTGAGATGGACTGCGGTCTGTAGACAAGTACGAATAGTTCTCAAGAAATAATGGACCTTCCATAAGGATTTCTTCATCACAAAATGCAGAGGCCTGAGAAGTGGAATGAATTGTGCCATTGATGGGATTTTGATCACATGGATGATCCGAGGTCTCAGGAAGAATTTCCTCGATGAAATAATTATTTCCCAGGTTATGAAGTCTATCGAAGTAGGCTTTAATATCTTCGGGAAATGTTTTGTCATTCACTAGGGAGTGAAACTCTCGGTCAGGGGGGACATAGGGACGATACTTGTTAAATCGGGGTGATGAGTCCTTTGCGGTGGAGTACCCACTGGACCAAACCCAATTGTATGTATTGTCTAAGGTTCCATTATTAACAAGATTTTCAATGGCTTCGCTTTCAGTAAACAATTTTCCTATTAATAAATTCAAACGTACAATTTTTTTGTGCTAAATCCTTATGATCTAAAGTTGTTCCTAATTGTGTTTCACATAACATTCTTGCATCATTTTCTAACACTAAATCTCTTTCTAACATGGCCACTTTGAGTCTTTTATCTTATAGATGTCCTCTTACATGGAACATTTCTCGGGATGCTATGTTCCTCTCATCTAGGTCCTTGTTATAGTCTGAAAAGATAGAAGCATAAATGTCATTAAGGTTGTCTAAGAAGGGTTGACAATCATGCATGTTATAATGAAGAGTTTGAATCATAAGTTTTACCTGTTCGACTATGCTCAGAGTTCCATCTTTGGCAAGGAAGCAGTAGTTCTTTTCTAGCTTTGTCAAACCATCTTCATCAGCAGTTTCTAGCATGCAAATTTTACCATTTCCTTTGATGTTGAAGTCTTCATCCTCATCCCATGACTACCATACTTGATGATCTCTTTTCACCTGGGCCACATATGCCATTCTCTTTTCCTTTTCATCCATCTCATGTTACATTCAGAGATAAAACTACATTTGCTTTATTGTCCTTAGCAAAATTATTCTCTTTGTTGCACTTATGACAAATGACAACATCTTCTTTAACCTTGGTCAAGGGACCTGAGTCGGTTGGTTTAGTAGGTTGCGGTATCTCCTTGGCTTGATGAGAGTTCATAGGTTGAGGAAATTGGTGAGGGTGTTTAGGGTATCGAGGGTGATTGTATTGAGGGTCGTAGCTTCGGTTAAAGGGTGGGTGAGTGAACAACTGATTTTTGTGAAGGAGGTTGGAGGTAATCAATTGAACAACTAACTAACAAGAGCAATAACATTCTGGAATTCCTCTTCATCATCATACTCTGTGTCAGCTTCGTAAGACTGTTGTGGGTTTTCATAGGAGAGAGAGTAAAGTTAAGGAGTTATGTTCTGTGGAGTCTGGGCCATGAGAGAAAGTGGCCCTCCGAAGTCAGCACAATCTTTGAGCATGGGTAATTATTGTGCTTGGAGTTCTCCGTACAGTTTGAAAAGAGAGAGTGAGTGAATTTTCAAGTCACCTTGAACTATCATCTTTGCGGTAGTCCAATGTTTCCCCAAACCATTAAGAAACTGAAGATTGGTTTCATGGTTGCTGCGGATAGTGCCAGCATTTGACAATTTGGTAACAATGAGGTTGAATCTTTTGAACGAGTCCTTAAGGCTTTCACCCTCATTTGAAGTTATTGAACTCGTTGAGTGCGGTGGTGAGCTTCTTATCTTGTGCCTGCTCTGAACCTTCATAAAGATTTTTGAGAACTTCCCAGATCTCTTTGGCTGATTTCCAATGGATGATAATGTCGATGTTGTCAGAAGTAATTCCGCAGGATATTTCATAAAAGGCAATTGCATCATTTTCCATTCTATCAAGATCATTCTTAGTGGGATGATTCATGGCCGGTTGACCTCCTCCAAGCCTGGCTTGAGCACCGTCGGCTTGACTGGAGTAAGAATAGGGACATGAGGTCCTTCTTCTACAGATCTCCACAAATCTCGTCCATGTCTTCTTAGATATATCTCCATCCTATGGGACCAGTGAAGATACTCATTTGCCACTAGTATTGGAGCTCTATTCGGACCTCCAACACTGTTGGAAATGTTAAGAGATAATGCTTGTGCCATATTTACTTGTTTTTTTAAAGAAAATTAAGCTTTAGTGGTATAGAAGGCTTTTCAAAATCAGAGTTTTGTTCAAAAACCAACCACTTTGTCTTTGATACTAATTTTTGAGAGAAAAACTTTTGAGAAACACATTTGAACAAACGTTAAAACAAGTTATAATGCGGAATAAGTTTAACTCAAAGGATCATAGAGCTCAATACTAATAAGAAGTTAGAGTTAGAAAGTTAGATAATTAGATGCAGAAATGTAAAGATGAAAATGTAAGGAAATATAAATGAAAACAAGTATTATATCAAGTAAACACTAAATTGATTCTTAATAAGGATTGAATTTAAACCAAGTTAGTAAGTGTGGTCAGCTTAAAGTGATTAAGTCAAGAGTGACTTGCTCCGAAGGAGAGATTACGATCTTAAGATTAGAATTTAAGTTCTGTAAGATCTTGAGAATAAGAGAGTAATGAGAGAAGATGTAAGATATAAGATGTAAGAGAGATGTGTGTTGCAACTGAAGCGGAAGACTCTATTTATAGAGTTTCGAGAACATTACAGGAGAATAAACAAAGACTATAAATTGAAAGAAGTGTCCATGCAAGGCACACTAGACAATACAAAGTAAATACATAAGTTAAAAAACACTAAGTCTTTATTCCGATATGAAGGTTGCGCATGTCTTTAATACTTCTTGGTGCAGCGGTAGAAACAGCATTGTAGTAGTGAGGGGGATTTTTGATTAGGTTCAAGATGGTCACTTTCTTGATTCAACAGTTTGTATGACCTATCAAAATTTGAAGACCGATTCCGTATTAGTAGAAATTTATTTTTATGTATAACTAGAGTTTTGGAAAACAATTATGATTTTTTCCAATTAAGATGGGACGCAAGAGGTAAATGTGGTTTTAGTACAATATAAAAATACATAGCAGCCCTTAGACAATTCGCATACGACATAGTCGCAGATGCATCAGATGAGTATCTTAAAATGTCTGAGAGGAATGGGCGAGAATGTGATTATCTTTTTTGTGAGTATGTCATAGAGCTTTATGGTGACATATACTTGTGACATCCAACTAGAAATGATATCGAACAGTAGTATGCCACACAAATGAAGCTAAACATGGCTTACATTGAATGTTTGGAAGCATTCATTGTACTCATTGGGAGTGGGTAAATTGTCTCAATGCATGGCGAGGTCAATTCACACGAGGTAATCATGACGTGCCGACTATTATGCTAGAGGCTATTGTTTCATATGACCTATGGTTTTGGCATGCATTCTTTGGTATGGCGGGGTCAAACAACGACCTGAATGTGCTTGGAGCCTCTATGATATTTAATCATATTTTTCAAGGTAAAGCAGCAAACATGTTGTTCTTTGTGAATGAACATCAATATAATTATGGATATTACCTTGGTGATGGGATATACCAAGAGTACGTTGCATTTTTGAAGTCGTACTCATTTTTTGCCGATGAAAAACGAAAAATTTTCATGTGAGCACAAGAATAGCAAGGAAGGATGTAGAACGGGCGTTTAGGGTCCTCAAACAAAAGTGGCAAATTATCAAGAATCCGACATGATCATGGGATAGGGAAAAATTGACCATGGTGTTGAATGCTTGTGTTGTTTTACATAACATGATAATTGAAGAAGAGGGTAGGGGTATTTGTATGTATAATCCAAAAGATATTCTTAACCCACCTGCAGTAATACAAGTCGGCAGCCCTGCATACTTCACACGACTTTTATAAATACAAAACAGTGAAACACATCACAATTTACATTATGATTTGACCGAGCATATATGGAAAATGCAATTCCAGCAACACGGTGGCAATGACGACGATGAGGAGGACACGGTTTAAAGTGAAAACATGAGGACAAATTTCAGCCATTAGACTTGTTGTATTTAAGGGTGAAGATTAATTAGTCATGAGTAAGATGTACTCTATTGTGATTTTGGTATGGGAAAATATTCAACAATGATTTATACGTCTTTAATGAGAATTACATAATAGCTAATAATCATAAAAAGGTAATTCTATCAAATAACAAACAGCTCCTGATAAAACCTTGCAGAAAAATCTACCCAAATCGTTTCCATTTGGCTCAAACGATCCTCATAGAATCTACAACAAAAAATCCAAGAGATTAGTTTAATCATTTTATGTTATAAATTTGAAGCGAAATGAGGTGGACAAGATCACATACCTTACGATGGAGTCTAAAAATGATGGAATCGGGTTTTTAATCAAAGTTTACTAATACAACTGACAATGCTATCGATCTTGATGAAGTTGACGTTTTGTACATTGAATCAGGTAACATAAAGATTTTATTATGTACATTTGTATTTAGGGTTTCTTCGTTGAGGGTTTTGAGAAATTAGGGTTTGTTTGTTGTTTGTTGGTAAAATTGACGTTGGTGATTAACAAGTAGTTGGTAGTGAATGCAAACGTTTTGTGAAATTAGGCTTTGTTTTCAATTTATCTTGTTAAGTGAAAGGGTCTTAACTGTGAATGATTCGTGCATATGAATGTGTATTATATGAGTCAATATTATGTGTGGGATGTAGTCATATTCAAATATGAGTTAATTAGTATGTAGTAGAGTTGTTGATTAACGTCTATGTTGATTAAGAAGGAGGTAAACAATTATGCAAGATATTAAGAAGGATGTAAACCATTGGGCATATTAATAGTGAAATTGTTGATATTTGTTATGCACTAGGGAAGATTTATTTATCTATGATTATATAGAATCACTAGTATGATTAAACTGTCTAACATAGAATACGTAAAGTATTAAGTGAATGTGTATTCATTTCTGATTATATGCAGTCATGCATAAAACTTCAACATATAATAGCTAAAGGAGTATATGGTATGTGGTAAGTTTTGTTTGGTATTTCTTAAATGTTGCTTGGTAAAAGGTAATAATATGGTATACATGCAGAATACTATCTATGGTGAATATTCAAAACTGTTTTCATATTATGCCAATACTTTGATATAAGAAAAGAAGTAATGAGTGAAGAAGTGTGCACATATAAATGTGTAGTATAGGACTCAAAATTTTGTATTGAGTATGTTAACATTGAAGTTTTTGATTTTTTTTTATGCTTAAGTGAATGTGTATTCATTTCTGATTATATGCAATCGTGCATAAATTTTGAACATATAATATGTAAGGGAAGGCATGGTATGTGGTAAATCTAGTTTAGTATGTCTTAAATATTGTTTGCTAAAAGGTAATAATATTTTATACATGCAGAATATTCAAAACTACTATTCTAGTAATCAAATACATTGATATTAAAAAATAGTTAATCTGTAAAGAAGTTTACTTATATAATTTTTTTTGTAAAATGTTAGATTGATTATGATGATATCAATGTACAGGTTCATCAAGTGTTCGTGTACTTGAAGGAAAGAATGCTATGATGAATGTAGGGAATAAAGGGATAGTTGTTGGGGGACGAAAACTTTAATTACCAAAAAATAGTAGCAATGGAAAACCAAAAAAGAATGACATAGTGATGATTATATTGTTAAGATAAAAAAGAAGATGGATTATGAAAAGAATGATAACAAAATGAAAAGGAAAATGGTTGAAAAGATTGTTAGGGATAAAAACGTTAATGTGAAAGGGAAAAAAGTAATTGGATGTGAGGATAAATGTAAAAAATGGAAGGTAGGAACAGAATTCAAAGGTTGAGTACTCGTATGTATCCAAACTCGTTGTCTCTAGAAATTAGAAGTTTGTCAAAAAAAACTAATGAGAAATGGTACGCAATATGGGTTTTGGATCTTTTTTGGGTATGAAGATTGATACACTACCAGGAAATCTAGCATATTTTGTTGTAGATAGCTTCACAACTAGTTCGTGCTCTATAAGGGTTAAAAGTGGAGTAATGAACATAACAAACAATACTGTTGAAGCTATGTTTGGACTTATGAATAAGGGTTTGGATTTTAAGACACTAGATGAATGTGATAAGAATGATCCATTCCTTGAGGCTAGGAAAGGACAATATGGGAAGGGAAATTATTCTAATGGAGACTATTTGAAGAATATAAGGAAATCAAGTGTTGCGGATGCGATGTTTAAGCTAAATTTCTTGACTTTAGTCATTAACACTTTTGCTGAAACAAAGATAATGGGGTCTTGTACAATTAGGGCCTGTTTGATAAATGTCTGACCGAGTCGAGTCAGATGTTTTTGGCTGACTTGGTCAGCAAAAGGCGTTTGGTAATCGAATTGTGGGCATCTGACTCGGTAAGAAGGAATCTGATTGGGATAGATACGGGAAAACATCTGACTGAGAAAAGTTCCACTTTACCCTTGCCCTACATTTTCTTTTAGCGCCTCCATCATTCTCCATTTCACGATGCCTTCTTCTCGTCGATTTTGCATCTTCCCACCACCGACGATCTACTCTAAAACCAACCTCCATCGACGGTCTCCTGCCTCTTCATCAGGTCCGATCCATTACCTCTTCATCGATGATCTCCATCCTATTTCAGATTCTGATTTATTTTTTGTATGATTTCTTCAACTAATCATAATATAAACATAACCTAAACACAACATGGTTTGAATTGTGGATTTTGATTTATTTCTTGTTCCGAATTTTTGATTTTTGAATCTAGGATTCTGATTTATTTCTTGTTCCGAATTCCATGTTTGAACTTGTTTAAAAGTTTCGATTTTTATTTCTTTTTGTCCATGTTTGCTGCAGAATTTTGTTGTTCAATTGCAAAACATACTTTTTAGTTGTTAAGTGCAAAAGAAATTTTTGATAAATAGCAATTTCTACTTCCAGGTTTCATGATTTTTTATGGGGGCATATTAGTCTTTTGTCTAGAAAAGTAGACAACCATGCAGGGGAATCCATCCAAGAAAATGAGTCCATATTTGACTCTGGATTGCAAAAGATTTGCTTAAATTAGATGCCTTCTACTCATGAGTTTGTTGTTTTTGTTTCTATTCATGTTTGATGTTTATGATTTTGTTCTGTTCATATTAGGAAAATATTGGTCGTCAATTAAATTTTTGTTGTTCTAGTGATGAGTTTGAGAGTTCATACATACCTGACCGTTTGTTGTTCTAGTGATGAGTTTAAGGTTTTTGATTCTTGATGTTGTTGATTCATACAAGTTCTATAATTTTATAATTTTAGGATGTTGATTTGGAACGAGTATGAGGAAAAAACCTTTCTTGAGGCATGTATCCATGAACTAACCACTAATGGTCGTGAGGGTAAAATGGTCATTTTGTATAAGTCAGCACATTCAGTTAGAAGTACAATCAAACAACATGATTGCTTACACAGTCAAGATTTCTTACCCAGATAGACATTTCCCAATCAGCACTTTCTGAGTCAGCAACTGTCAAATGGGGCCTTAATTTGATTGAAAAGTTAATTCAATGCAAAGATGTGTCAAGTAATAACTGGTGTGAGTACATAATAGACTGTTTAGAAAAAAGCAAGAATAAGTGGAGGCCAAATGACAAAAACTGGTACTTCACAGGACCTCTTGCGTTTCTAATGGTATGATATGAAATATTGATTTCATATGTTAAATACTATTAACAATAAAATTCAATTTTAATGAAAAATTATGTAATGTAATTATGTAGATGGTGTATGCTGACAGAGTGATATGTAAAGATGTAAATCTGCAAAGGTATAGGCCATTCATCATAGAAATTGATTCAGAGAACCTAAGAGTTTTGGAGGAATATGAAGTAAGCAAGTGGATATTTGGAAGTCTAAGTTTATGGGAAAATGTTGATGGTGTCTTTTATGATGAGATGATGATTCAAGATGATTCAAGAAATAGATCGGTTGAGGTAAGAATATTTTATAATAACTATAATAGTAATAGTGATTTTTTAATGTTAGTAAATGGTAATTGTAGTGTATTATAAAATAGTAGAATGTTAAATTAACATTTCATTAATATCAATTGTAGGGGAGTTATGGACTTATTGCAAGTATGGTAGGAAGGTTACTTGAGACAAAAAAGATTATAAAAGCAAGTCCTTTGGTATGTATAGAAATGCATCTGAATGATGATAAGAGGAAGGCAGTGATTAAGAAGGTGGTCGAAATTTTTAATAGGACAACACTGAAAGAATTACTAGGGAATGGTCATGAAGATAGAATAGATGTTGATGTTATAAGCGTTCATGAAACAGAATGAGAAATATTAGATTAGGAGATGAACCAAATTCTTATTGATTTGACAAAGAAGATGGGGAAGGATTTACTAAGTGGGTCCAAGGTTTATTTTGTATTAAATGTCGATGCTACCACAAATTCAGATATGGGAATGGATAGAATGTCCCTAAAAGTTGTGAAGCCAACTGGTATGTATAATGATAAGGTTCTGGTTGAGCAGCATGGTGATTCACATAAGCAGAATATGGAAATGGATGTCATAATGTACAATGGGAATTCTAGTTTTGATTCTTCGTGTATATTAACACCTGGTTGGATAAAGCAAGTTGATGAAATAGAAAGAAACGACTCTAAAAAGAGTATTAAATTTAAAGATGATGGTTCATCATTTGAAGTTTGACTTGATGAATGTGCATGTGATATGAATACTTCGAAAGGAATAAAGGTAAAGATGATACAGTTGTTGAACTGGAATGTCATAAAATGACAAAGAGAAATGTTGGAGCTATAGTAGGGATTAACATAAGAGAAAAAAAAAACAGAGAAATGAAGCATGGACCTTCATTGAAGTCACCTTTTATACAAAGAGGTGTTGACTTGAAAGATGAAGTTGAGCAAAAAGAAATTTTGGTTGCACAAACGATTATTATATTAGGAATGCATAAAAGGTATAGTTGAATACTTTGAAATTTTTTTTTATGAATAATTTAGTGTAAACTATCTGATGTATACAACAGGATGTATACAACCGTGACAAATGCAGGGAGCTCATATGGGAATCAAAAAAAGGGTTTAGAACGAATCTAGAATATGCTAGAACTATTGCAGAAAAAGTGAATATTCATTAAAATTTAATAGACTATTGGAGTATTCTACTAAACAAATTAGAAGAGAGCAAGTCAGACTCATCGTATTCTAGACTTTATTTTACAAGATGCATGTTGGTATGGTTTATTTAATACAATAGTTTGTTATATTTAATAATATTCATTGAGTTGTTTAAATATAATTGCCAATGTGAATCAATGTATGGCGAATGGGTGAACAAAGATTTAAGATACAAGGAGTTTGGATGCTGGTATGGTTTATTTAATACAATAGTTTGTTATATTTAATAATATTTATTTATTTTGTTATTAATTGTTATATTTTAATTAAAATGTTGTAGGTTTTCTTCCCCATAGTTGATGGGAATTACTACCTGATATGTTTTAAGCTTAAAAGTTTTTCAGTTTTGATAATTGATCAAAAGAGATTAGAGGGAACAATTGAGTCCGTCTATGGGAACATACCCCGCTTGCTGGTTTATGAATATAAAATTATTCATATATTTATATGTTTATGTGAGTATGTAAATGGTTAATAAAATTATTGTGACATAATTGATAAAAAGTGAAATGTCAAGCATACAACCATTCAGATGATGGTGGAATTTTCCTTATGCGACACTTGCAGAGTTTTATGGGAGATCAAACATCAAAGTGGGATTGTGGGCTAGTTATGGATTTGAAAACACAAGATATGTGTTTACAAAAGTTAAGGTACAAGCATCTGGTGAGGTTGCTTTTGTCTGATCATAATATTTTGAAGTGTGAATTTGAAAAGGTGATGGACAAGGTGACAAGGAAGAAAATTATTCAGGAGAATATAAAAGTAGTATTTGATGAATATATTGGTTGAAAGTTGATGGGTATGGTATTCTTTTGGTTAGGTTTAATGATTGTTATGTATGACAAAGGGCTTTTTTTTTGGTGTCATGGTAGGATTTGTTCTAGGTTTAATGTAGTAGGGATTTGTTTTTGTTATTTGTATTGAAGTTTTTAATTTGCTTGTGTTTTGAGCCTATTTAATATATTAGTATTTATGATGGAGATGTTTGTTGAATGTTCGTTAATTGTGTCTAAAGTGATTAAGTGGAATATTAATGGTCAATTAATATTCAACTATAAAATTTGTAGATTACGTACGTTAATGGCCTTTTCATGGAATGTAATTTTAATGCCGTATAAATCAGTTTTGAATTCAATGTAGAATATATATATATATATATATATATATATATATATATATATATATATATATATATATATATATATATATATATATAATTGTGTACGCCATTTTCAAGTTGAGTAAACAAATCATTAGCAATATATGTTTCAATTGATGGATAATTATTTGATAATTTATATTTAACGTAGAAGAAGATATGTATTTTTAAAAGTTAAGGTACAAGATATGTAATAGTATTTGTGGCATGGTAGGATTTGGGCTATCTATGGATTTGATAACACAATATACGTATTTACATAAGGTATGGTACAAGATATGTACATCCATTGTTAAAAAGTTTGTTGAGAAGTTTTGTAGTGTGGTAGGTGAATGTCAATGTGAATTTGGTGTTTTGAATTCTTGTGGAAAAAGTTTTCATAGTTTATATTCAAACCATAATATGTTTTAAAAAAACTAAGTATCTTAATAAGTAGGATAAAAGACCCATCATATATTGGGCATGTGTAATATGAATATTATTATGATTCATTGTTAAATAATAGCATAAAACAAAATTTACTAAAAAATGAGAAAACGATAACATCTATTCAATAATGAAAAACAATAAAACCACCAAAAAAAATTATAGCATTCAAACATGTCTTTTCAGATCAAAATGACATATCTAAAACATCCAAAGGTAAACAAAACAAATTAAATATAAAACACGCATGCACAATTAAAAACTAAAAACAAATTGGAAGATAAATGAAATGCTAGTTATACTTGATTCTTCTTTCTGGGACGTTCTTTGAAAATGTTGTTCTTTTCATCTTCTTTCCTAATAGGACAATTATGCCAATCATGATCGTTGCCCTTGCGAAAATAACTGCATATGGAACTGTAATATCCCGACTCCCATGTATAATATTTAATTAATACATTTTGTGAGAGAAACTCGACAAGTTGGAGGCCCCAACTTGCCAAGTAAAGATTTAAAATGGTTGTGTGGTTTTTACAGTCTAGTCGACGAGTTGGAGGAGCACAATTCGATGGGTAGGGGCTAAGTGTGAAAACCCTAATTTTCAGGGTTTGTACCTTATTTAAAGGACCTTAAGCCTTCATTTTCGCCTCCCTTATCACCTTGACACACTGAGAGAAACCCTAATTGAGCTATATTCATTTGTGTGTGTGAATATGTGCGTGTGAGATATATATATATATATATATATATATATATATATATATATATATATATATATATATTGTATGTTCTAGTGCATTTTTGGAAGGAGATTGAGGAGCAAAAGGCTTGGAACGAGAAGAAACCCTTGGATCCAGTGTTCTTTCAGTGCTAGCTGCTATTTGGAGGCAAAAAGCTATCACCTAGATCACTTTTGGTTAGATCTCTTCACTAGGGGTTTTAGAGCCATTTCCATCTTCTCTATTATTCCTTAAGTGGTTTGAGCATGCCATGAAGTTGAGACTTCAGATCTAGATAGTATGAGGTCCCTTGGGCCTAATGATTCAAGCTCTATCAAGCTATTGGCCAACTATTATGTATTAAACCCTATATAGATCTTGTTTTGGCATTTTGAGCCCTAGATGCCATGCATAGATGTAAAGCTTGTAGCTTTATGTGGTACTTCATCCTTAGAAGGCTCGATCTAGAGTATGAGGCCTTAATTCTATTTAAAAACATCTGAATGAGAGAATAGACTAAAGGGACCCAACGAGTGGATGAGCCAACTCAACGAGTTGGTTAGGGTTTTTATCGATAGTCTGAACGCGTTACAACATGGAGAGTTGGTGAGACAACTCGACAAGTTGAGTGGGATTTTCCCGATACTTCAGAGAAAACAAAGGAACTCGACAAGTCGCATAGGCGCACTCGATGAGTTGGGTCAACATGGATTTTTGACTTGAGTGTTGACTTCCGTTGACTTTTAGGGTTTAGTCAAGACATGGGTTATGGACACCATGGAGGGGTAAAAACGTCTTTCACCCTTTCCGAGAGTTAGAAAAGGGGTTAGCCTAACATTTTAGAGTTATTGTATTAAGTGTTAATTTGAGATGATTATAATATGTAGGTAGGGTCTACACCGATCGTTGAGTACGAGACCTACTTGCTTACTTACGAGGTGAGTTTCTCACTATACTTACCCGAGTGGTAATATTATGTGACTGATGGGTCTTATTTAAGTTATTGACCGAAGGGTCATATGTGCTTATACTGATTTATGAGATATTATGAATTTTGTCTTTGTGATTTATGCTATATATTATTCTTTGCCTTACTGAGTTACGAACAGAGGATCCAAACCGAGTTGTGAGACCGGAGGGTCTTCACTGAGATACATGGCTAGAGGGCCCAACCCGAGCTGTGAGACCAGAGGGTCTTCACTGAGATACATGACTAGAGGGTCCATACCGAGCCGTACGACCAGAGTGTCCTCACTGATACGCATGAGCGGAGGGTCTATGCCAAACTATAGCCATGAGAGGCTTATTATTTGTGTATGTGGTATTGTGGGGAACTCACTAAGCTTCGTGCTTACAGTGTTGTGTGATATATGTTTCAGTTACCTCTCAGGATCGCGGAAAGGCACCGGCTTGATTGTACACACCAGTTAGAGATTATGTTTTTGAGGATTCTGGGATATTATCAAACATTTTTCTGCCTTGTGTTTTGACAACTTATACATTTTGTGGTTTTTTGAGAAATGCGATATTGTGTTTTATGTGATTTTAAAAATGAATATTTTATTTGAAAATTTAAAGTGTTTTAAGTTGGTATTAGAGCCTTGTTTTGAGAGATGTGGATGTACTCTTGAGTATGTCTGGACTCAAACTGAGGATTTGAGAAAAAAATTCTATAAGAAATGATTTTTCTAAAATGAGTAAGAGCTTATAAGATATAACGAGATGAAACAGTGTGTGCATTCAGCCAAAGCCTGAACGGTGATTTCCCAAAATACCATTACTTGTTTATATTATGAGATACTTATGAGATATTAGAGTTGCATGCTAGAGGATATGCTAGGTATTTTACAATTTAGAGCTAGAGTTGTCTGATTCTTGATGCCTTAGCCTAGGAGATTCTATTGATTGATATTATCTGCTATTTTCTCTATGTATGTGCTGAGTAGGAGTGCTTAGTAGTAATCTTCTAGAGAGAGCTTTGAGTCAAGGAGAAATATAGGAGAGATACCTAGATGAGAATTTGTGGAGTCTACTGAGAGACCAGTTTGATATCTGTGATGGATAGAAGACTTGTGAATTAGGATCCTAGGAGGAGGACTTGGGGTGACTACAGATTGGTGTGGAAGGTAGTATTGGGCCCTTACTACTAAAAGTATCGGATCTGCATGCGACAATATAAGAACCTTTGGATGCTAAGGAGCATGTAGGGGTGGGCAATAAGTATGTGTGTGTGTGTGTATGATTGAGCTAGTCTCGGATGATTTTGTGTTTGTGTTTCAAAGACACTATGGTGATTACTTGCAATAACCCCCGGGGCAGTGGTAACAGTGACGAGGAGATCCGTAGGATCATTGCGGAGGAGGTGGCTGCACCTATTAGGGAGGCCATACCGGAGATGTTTGGGTCTATAAAACCACATTGATTGAGACATTTAATGAGCGATATGCTATAGTTACAGAGGTTGATGTTGTCGTAGCTGTTGCAAGGATATAGGGGAGGTGACTCATTGTTGTTCCTAGTGTTTAGCAAGACGAAGCCACCAGAGTTTGATGGGACATAGGACCCGATTTCCGCCATGAGATGGATCTCCAAAAGTAAGGGGTGTTTCTATATGTGTTCATGCCTGGAGTATTTGAGAGTTTGATTTGCGTTGAAACAGCTTCGCTTGGGAGTGAAGGACTTGTGGAAGTTTGTGACGACTAAATTTACTCCTGCAAATCATGCTGCAATGTCTTGGGAAAGGTTTACCCAGTTATTCACAGATTAGTATGTTCCCCCAGTAGACGGGGGATGTTTGGCCTAGGAGTTTCTATCTCTCTAGAAGAAGACAAAAGTCGTGGCAAAGATTACAAGGATGTTTCATGATAAGGCACTGTTCTGTCCTGAGCCCGTGTCTACGGAGTAGGCAAGTGTGAACCGATATTTGAGCATCTTGAGGAGAGATATTCAGGAGTTTCTGGTGAACTTGTCTTATCAGACGTTAGTTGAGTTGCAGACCAATGCCAGGAGGAGAAAGATTGAGCTAGAGATTCAGACCAGAGACGAGGTAGAGCAGCAGGGGAGGGATAGGAGATCACTATAGTCGTAGCCGGCTACGAAGCGGGCTAAGACTGCTAATTCAAGAGCAGGAGGCCAGAAGGGTCGCACTTGTGGCAAGTGTGGCAATAGTCATTAGGGGTCTTGTCAAGTGGGGATTTGCTACAAATATGGCAAGGAGGGGCATATGGCGAGGTACTGACCTAAGAGATTTTCGGTTTGCTTTCACTAACCAGATGGGCTACCAGAAGACCAAGTGTCCTTAGCTTACTCAGGAATCAACTCAGGCTTCTGCTCTTGCTTCTTTACGTGTCATTGATGGTCAGCCAGGGAAGGCCGAGCCTCCAAGAGCTCATGGGAGAGCATTCTAGTTGACTGCGGAGGAGGTCCACGCAGCGCCTGATATTGTTGTTGGTAAGTATCTCCTTATTTATGTTATTTTGAGATTTGTTTATGCATATAGTGTGTTGCATATAGGTACTTTTCTTGTAAGTTTTATGTATGCCTTGGTGTTATTTGACTCGCGTGTGAGTTAACCTTTCGTGTCTTTATTCTTTAGTCATCACATTAGTGTTAGACGTGAGGTGATGAGTCGACCACTAAGGGTTTCTATAGCTGAGGAGCATGTAGTTTTTACCATTGTGGTATTCAGGGGATGTGTATTAGAGATTTTCGGTGTTGAGTTTCCAATAGATCTAGTGTTGATAGTGATGGATGATGTTTGTGTTATAGTGGGCATGGGTTGGTTGAGCCGGTTTAGAGCTGTGATTGACTGTGAATGTCAGATGGTGACCATACGAGACCCTAGTGGGGGAGTACTTATTGTGTATGGCGAGGGGACCAGATCTGGATCAGCTTTCTGCTCTTCCATCATGGTAAGGCAGAGTCTATAGAAGGGGTGCATGGGCTTTTTAGCATATGTGATGGATACGAGAGTTGCCACTGATTGGCCGACTTCTATCTCCGATGTTTCGGTAGTGTGTGAGTTCCCAAATGTTTTCCCTAAGGAATCATCGTGTGTGCCTCCCGAGAGAAAGGTGGAGTTCCGGATCGATTTGATTTTTGGTGCGGCACCTATTTCCAAGGCACCTTATCGCCTTGCACCTCCCGAGATGTGGGAGTTATCCTCGCAGCTCGAGGAGCTACCGGGGAAGGGTTTTATTAGACCGAGTAGCTCACTGTGGGGAGCGCTGATCCTTTTTGTCAAGAAAAAGGATGGTTCACACCGGATGTGCACCGACTACCGGGAGTTGAACAAGTTGACAGTCAAGAACCGTTAACCATTACTGAGGATCGACAATTTATTCGATCAGTTGCAGGGGGCGTCTTGGTTTTCCAAGATTGATTTGAGATATGGGTATCATCAGATGAGAGTCTGTGAGTAGGATATTCAGAAGACGGTCTTTCAGACTCGTTTATGGGCACTACAAGTTTGTGGTAATGCCTTTCGGGCTCACCAATGCATCAGCAGCACTCATGGACCTCATGAACCGGGTGTGCAGGCCTATGTTAGACAGCTCAGTGATCATGTTCATCGATAGGGAACAACACAATGAGCATCTTCGGTAGATTCTTGGAGTATTGAGGATGGAGAGGCTTTATGCCAAATTCTCAAAGTGACATTTCTGGTTACAAGAGGTCCAGTTCTTAGGATACTATGTTAACCAGAATGGGATTTTGGTCGACCCGGACAAGATTGAGGCAGTCATGTGATGGGAGGTAACAAGATCCCCATCCGAGATCAGGAGTTTTCTAGGCCTGGCAGGCTACTACTGGAGGTTTGACATATATTTCTCCAAAACTGTCGTTCCTCTCACCAGATTGACTAGGAAGGGTGTTACTTTTGTTTGGGGGCCTGAGAAGTAGGCTTCATTCGAGATTCTTCACTAGAGATTGTGCGAAGCTCTAGTGTTAGCCCTTCTTGAGGGAGTGGAGGACTTCGTAGTCTACTGTGATGCATCAATACCAGGGATGGGTACCATGTTTATGCATAGGGGACACGTGATAGCATATGCGTTGAGGTAGCTAAAGCTTCATGTGACGAGGTATCCTACCCACGATTCGGAGTTGGTGGCGATGGTGTTCACCCTCAAGATTTGGTGCCACTATTTTTATGGTGTCCGATGTACCATATATACGGACCATAAGAGCCTGAAGTACCTTATGGATTAGCCCAACCTGAATATGAGCAGAGGAGCTGGTTGGATGTAGTGAAAGATTGTGATCGTGAGATTTTGTATCACCCTAGCAAGGCTAATGTGGTAGCCGATGCCCTGATTTATAGAGCAGCGAGTGCTTCGATCCAAGACGTGTGCATAAGGATGGTGGTCATGAATTAAGTCTTAGATACCATCTGAGAGGCCCAAGTGGTGGCCGTAAGACCAGAGAACCATAAGAGAGAGCTAGTGATCAGGCAGATTTCTAAGTTTGAGACGGATAGTCGGGGGCTTATGACCTTCAATGGGCAGATATGGGTGCCATATACGGGTGGAGCTCGACATATTTTGATGGAGGAGGCCCATAGGTTGAGATTCTCGATCGATCCGAGGGCCACCAAGATGTATTTGGACTTGAAAATGGATTATTGGTGACCTTGTACGAAGAGATATATGGCATGGATAGTCGAGAGATGTTTGACATGTTGTCAGGTCAAGGCAGAGCACCAGTGTCCTCATGGCCAGTTGCAGCCTATAGAGATTCCCCTGTGGAAGTGGGAATATATTTCCATGGATTTTATTATCAAATTACTGAGGACCGCATGAGGTGTTGATGCGATATGGGTGATTGTAGATCAGTTGACGAAGACTGCTCACTTTCTGGCTACAAGTGAGAGCTCTTCTTCGGAGAAATTGGCCAAGATCTACATTCGAGAGCTGGTGGCGCGACATGGGGTGCCAACAATAATAGTGTCAGATCGGGATGTTCATTTTACTTCCAGGTTCTGGAAGAAATTTCATGAGGAGTTAGGTACCCGGTTGCATTTTAGTACCACATATCACCCACAAACATATGGGAAAAGCGAGCGGACGATTCAGACACTCGAGGACATGCTACACGCATGTGTTATGGACCTAAGTGGAATTTGGGACACTTACTTGCCCTTGGCTGAGTTTTCATACAACAACAACCATCATTCCAGTATCGGTGTGCCTCCCTTTGAGCTTTTATAAAGGAGAAGGTGCGGACTCCCATTTGTTGGGGAGAGGTAGGGTAGAGAGTGATGTGGGAACTGAGATAGTGCTCAAGATGACAGAGTAGATCCAACAGGTCAGACAGAGGTTACTGACAGCCCAAAGTTGTCAGAAGAGTTATGCCGACTGGTGACATTCAAAGCTACAGTTTCAGGTCGGAGATTTTGTCCTCCTGAAGGTATCCCCATGGAAAGGGGTGATCCAATTCAGGAAGCGGGGCAAGTTGGGCCCTAGATACAACAGTCCTTTCAGATTGATCACTCAAGTGGGTAAGGAAGCTTATCGGTTAGAGCTATATGCAGAGCATCACCACGAACTCATAATGCCCATAACGAGTCTGGAACATGGTCTTCTCCATGTCCTCCTCTCTCACTGTCACTTGATGGTACCCAAACCTCAGATCTATCGTGAAGAACCAAGATGCACCCTGCAACTGATCAAAGTGGTCATTAATATGCTGAAGGAGATAATCGTTCTTCATTGTTAACTTGTTCCACTCCCGGTAATCAGTACACATCCGATGTGAACCATCCATCTTCTTGACGAACAATATCGGTGCTACCCATGGAGAACTGCTCGATCTGAAGAACTACTTACCTAGCAGCTCCTAAAGCTGAGATGACAACTCCTTCATCTCAGTCGGTTCCAAGTGGTACGGTGCCTTGGCAATCGGGGCCGCACCTGGCACAAGATCAATTTGAACTCAACCTGTCTCTCAGGAAGCACACCATGTAACTCCTCTGGGAAAATATCAACAAACTCCCTGAAAACTGGTATCTCTAAAACTGAAGTCTGCTTCCCAACCTGATTATCAATCACATAAGCCAAATAATCGGCACACCCATGCTGAATATACTGTCGATCCCTAGCTGGCGAACTAAACCCTGAATCAAACCTCGTCCCCTCTCTATAGATAACCAGTTCTCCCCAACTTAGGTTTTGAACTACCACTTGCTGGCCCTTATAATAAATTATGGCACTAAACCTGCTCAGCCAGTACATACCCATTATCACACATACATCCCCCATAAGGATAAGGATCAAATCAATTGGATAATGCACCCCAAAGATCTCCAATACACAACCCTGATACACTACAGATGCAGAAACCCTATGTTCATTGCAATAGAAACCCGCAATAAACATTCTAACTACCCAATAGGCATATCAAACTCCCCACTAATTGATTGAGATACAAAGGACCGACTCGTGCTCGAGTCAAATAACACAAGAGCAGGCAAAGAGTTCAATAAGAACGTACCTCTTAAGAGCATATACATGAGAATAACATAAAACATAATCAACAAAACAATAACAAGAAACATACCAGTCATGACATCTAGAGCTACACTGGCCTCCTCGATAAATCACAACCCCAAGCCTACGAGGGATCCACCCTCCCCTAGCGACCATCGATGATCCTAAAAGTAGCTGGTGTCGGGGACTGCGCCAACTTGGCGGCAAGCAATGAATAATTGACCTTCATATGGCCAACCTGATCACAATGGTAGCAAATCCTGGTACTCGGAATTGTCCCCAGCTAGCGACAATCCCTTGCATAGTGTCCCTCCTTGCCACATTTGTAGCCTACACCGCCTGATCGACAATCCCCCTCATGAACCTTTCCGCACTTACCGCAAGTGTGGCCCCTCTGACTCCCAGATATAGCATCAGCAACCTCGAATTGCTTTGGCATTAGCTGTGACTGCGCCAGGGCCTGTCTCTACTCCCTCGTCTGGTGCTCTATCTCGATCTCCCACCACCTAGAGGCCTCCTGTAACTCCAATAATGAACCGTAACACAGAGTGGATACAAACTTCCTTAAGTCTGTCTTGAGCCTGTTTAAGTAACAGGTCATCTGAGCTTGCTTAGGAGCAACAAACTCATGACAAAACATGGTCGTCTCTGTAAACAACTTGGTGATCTCCGGGACCGACTCAGTACCCTGTTTCAAATCCAAGTACTCCTGGGCCAACCTCTCATACTCCACCAATGGAAAATATCTAGAAAGTAACATCTCTGAGAACTGCTCCTAATTCACAATATCTCTCTGCTCAGAACAATACGAGCTGGTAACAAGTATTCATCAATCCTTCACTCTAGACAATTAAGGTTTAGAGCGCACTTGACCTTCTGGCCAGTTGGGCAAGAGCAAGCGAAAAAGCACCCCTCGATGTCAAACAACCACATCATGGCTATGATTGAATCCTGAACTCCATTAAATGTCGGGGGGCGTCGTATTGTCGAAGTCCCGATATTGAAAGGCTCTCCCACCAACAATCTCGGCAGCAGCAACATCTGTGGTGGCTGCAGCAATAGCATCCTCAGGCAGTGCATCATAATGCTCATCAAAGTAATCCACCATAGTCATCTTAATAGACCCAAACATCTCTGATAACTGCTCCCGGAAGAGGGAAACAACCTGCTTCTACATGATCTCCCTAACCTGCTCCTCAGTCAAAGTTGGACTATCCTGGCCACCAGCTCCTGATCCTGATATGGATCCTACCTCAAATCGTCTCTTCATCGCCCTATTAAAAACAATCCACAGAGATATCATATAAAATGCATACCATACCGGGGGAACCAACTCCCAACAAAGCCATAGGAGTTGTGACTTCCCTGCTACACGTACAGGTCATGTGCTTGCAGTAGTACGAACCTATACTACCTTCCATACATACCCGTATTTATCTCAGAGGATCATCACAACAAACATAATAATACACACTAACATACACATACACTATATCCTTACTTCCTAGAGGAAGGCTACACATTAAGAAACTGGTCGGCTGAACCAACACGACTCATCCATGAAACTTCCACCAACCCTTCAACACTCATGTATGCTAATCATACATAACATTGGATCCTATAGACAGTCAAATACCTAATTCTACCCTAAGCCCTTCATCAAACGACAATAGGAAATAAGGCATAACCAAACATTCTCAGGCTATAGAATCTTAGTTATGTACAACTATGATGCATACACTAAGCAACTATAGTAATGATGTCCATTATATATAAAGAAGAACCCTAGGCTATCAAGCATCATATAAACATGCAATTCTTGAAGATTCTTAGCCTATCACTACCATGTTGTTCTAACATATCACAATATCAAATAACAGTGTGGTAATTTGGGGTCTACTTACTTGTTCCGACTAATCGTACACATCATATCCTCCTTGAATTCAGACGGGTGTTCCTCCAATTCAATCAAACCAAGGCTCTGATACCAACTTGTAACATCCATAAAACTCACAATAAATTTAAACTTTTAAAATCAACCCAATTTCATAAAGTGTTTACAAATCATAGTTTCAAAACATTTTCCAATCATCATAGTCTCCCAAAATCATAAGTCAGAAACAAGAGGATGTGTACAGTCATGCATTCGTCTTCCCGCGGTCATTCTAAGTACGTGAAAACATAACCCAAAACTGCAAGCCAACGCTTAGTGAGTTCCCCCAATGTACCACCACATAAGCATAATAACGAACAACATATACAATGAGCCTCCAGCCTAATTGGGATGCCGCACCAGCCTACAGCCTATCTGGAACGCTCACAAAACATTCAGCATGACTGGAACGCCTCACCGGGCCTTCAGTCTATCTGGACCGTTCTCTGTGCCTTCGGCCTGACTGGTACGCCTCTCAGGCCTACAGTCGATCTGAGACGCCCTGGGTCTCTTGGACTTCAGTCTACACTGGTCTGCCTCAACCCAACCACACACACCATATCGACATATATATATATATATATATATATATATATATATATATATATATAAAGGATAAACATACATATAACCAGTTAATAGAAAATCAGACAAATCTTACAGATCAATAAGAATAACATCATCCTATATACCACGATACCGATCCAATGGGGCAGCCTTGATGCCTTCGACTCATAAGTACAGTAAGGAAAACTCATCTACGAAACTGAATACTGGCTGATGAGGTCCTGACTTCGAATATCAGCTCAAACCGACACCTAATCATCAGAATGGCCCAAATTTCAAACATAATCCGAAGTACCCAAAATATCCTTAAATCAAAATTTGGCAAAGTCAACTCACCTCATGTCGTGGTCTGACATTGGTCACGTCTTCACAGCGAACCCGGTCTGATTCCCACTCGACTCGACCCAAACTAGTCAACTTAGTCAAAGAAGCCACCTGAACATGCATCACGATGTGAGAACCCATTGTAACGTCGTAAGCTCCAAGGGCTCTAACTGAAGACGGGGATCCTCCGAATCTCACGTCGTGAGATCTTACATCTCATGTCGTGTGCGATGTAGGAGGGTAAGGGACACCATTTTAAGTCCTTATTCCAAGAAGTCTTCTAGTCCACTTCATCCAGAAGCTAAAGTGGACCCCTAAGCTCCATAAAAATGTTTCATTTATGACCATGCATGCACCAAAAAAGATCATCCATTTCTAGGCCAAAAAGGGAAGAAATGAGCTTTAATCTTTCATGCAAGCCTCAAATCCATACCAACTTCTAGATATGAACAATATAATGCTCTAGGGACTCTTAGAATCCATAAAGTTGCAAACTTTATGGATTCACTCCACTCAAGCATGCAATAACACCTGTAAGATGGATAAAACTCAAGATCTATCCATGATAAGAAATAAAGTTGGAGCCGTTGATACTTACAAGGATCTAAAAGCAGGAAAAGATTTTAATGATGATGATTCTTTACCCACACTACCACTAAAGCATTTCCTTCTTCTTCTTCAAGCTAGAAATGCACCCAAATGACAAAGGATGTTAGGGAGGAGTAAGATTAGGGTTTCTGGAGGTTTAAAGAGTGAGAGAGGCTAAGGGTGAGAAATCCTAGCCCTATCATTCTCTTAAATACCAAAAAATTAGGGTTTTTGGTCATCAGCCGCCCACACATCGTAAGAACTATACTGCTCACGTCATGAGCCTTAAAATGACGCACGGGCACGAATCACTCCTCACGACATGAGAAGATATTCCTCACATCGTGAGAAGGGAAAATATTGAAACTTTAACTTTACAATATTAAAGATAATGTGCACCTGATCCAGGTGTTACACTAAATTATTTATCTTGGTTACCATCGTTTATATAATCTGCCAAGTCTTCTCAAAGTTGTATGTGTTTTTGTGCGTCTTGAATATCAACAACTCTATGTAAATTTTTCGATGTCTTTGATTAAAATTGCACGTTTCTCGGCTTCGTAGCCAACTACTCTATAATATTTCATCCTTTATCTTCAGTCACCATGTTATGCATTAGGATACATGCATACATAATATCTCGTAGAATGTCTAACTGATATAGTCATGCCACATGTTGAACCATGTGTCATTTCAACTTTAGAACTCAAAAAACATGTTTCGCATCCATATGTGCTCCTTCTTGTCTTCTCTTGAAAAATTTATTTATTGGTCTTACTGGGTGTTGAAACACCTTCACAAAAGTGGAATATGGTGGATATACCATTTGTAAGGTAATAGCGAAACCTATATTCATTCAATTCACTATAAAATTAGCATCTAGTGCCTTTCCTAACAAAAGATCGTTTAATGTTGGTGAATGGTCAAGAACGTTGACGTTGTTGTTGGAACCTGCAACCTTGAAAAAAGCATGTAAATTTGTTGGCTATTCGTACAAACATAATTTTTCGCAAACGAAACATTCTTTTGAAATCGTTTGCTTGATAGACATAATTATCACCAAAATAATCATGAACTAGACGTCGATGTCCTTCTTCACGATTTCTATTTAACATCACACGTCTTGTTAATATATGAGCCGAATTTGGTTGTAATAGCACGTTGATGTAATACTCATACATCATAGAGACGAATATATCATCATCAGTATCATCGTTAGACCGGTCAAACGAATTAAATAGAACCATTTTTTAATTATGAAGTATTGAATTTTATAATATATGGAGAAAGAAAAGAAAGAAGTTACTAAAAGTAAGATAGAAGTATATATTTATGCATAAAAAAATTTAAATTTATTATTATTATTATTTTGTGAAAAGTGAATGTGCAACGGTCGAATTCGGAGAAGTCAAAGAAATCAAACATGTTACAGCTCGTTATCCTTACAACAACATACCGCATAATGGGTGGGGAGGGGGTGTTCACCCCGTTACCACATCGGCAATAACGGATGGTAACAGGCTCATACGTATGGTCTAATAGTCTTAAAAAAACATCGTGAACATAAACATAATCTTGTAATGATGAATTCCAGGAGACATTTTTTTATTGTAAAATGGAGTTATAAGTGTTGTCTTATTATGATTTCATGACTCCCATAGAGAAACCTATCTACAAACGTCAAAAATAAATAGATAAAAACTTGTTCTCTCTTAGGCAGTAGCATACATGGTGTCTCGTAAGCCGTAGC
Source organism: Lactuca saligna (assembly GCF_052625555.1). Classification (NCBI taxonomy): domain Eukaryota; kingdom Viridiplantae; phylum Streptophyta; class Magnoliopsida; order Asterales; family Asteraceae; genus Lactuca; species Lactuca saligna. The sequence continues at coordinate 115,997,070 of NC_136418.1, forward strand.
ATAAATGGTGGCACAAATCATGCTGGTATGTCTCCATCAATATTACTCCCTCTTTTGCACTTTGGTATATATACATTAATGTACACTTTATATTTGCTTTGAAATCTCAATTACTCAAATATAATTTTTTTAATAAAACAAAAACAACTCAAAATTATTTCCGAAAATGACTTTTAGAAAATGAAGATGTGAGATTCCCACTAACATTTTTCTACATCATTTGCATGTATGATATGTTATTCATCTTCTATGCCATTAAGTGCCATTTTCATAAAAGATTTGCATGTATTCATCATTTTTCGAAAAGAGTTTACATGTAAATTATATAAGAAATCAAATATTTTGTTCTTATCTATCTTCCTATTTAATAAATCAAAATAAATATTAAAGATAAAATGTTAGAATTTAATAATGGATTAAACATGTCATTATTTTTTTTATTATTCTCTGTGAATAAAAATATAAACATTTAATTTCTCAAATTATTTGCATGCAATTCATAACCAATTTAGGAGTACTTTTCACCTAACCCCATGATCACCGATGCAAGAAAATAATAGACAAACATGACCAAATCATTTAATTACCTTTAAATGAACTAAATGACGTATACGTATATGTTTGTGTATATATGTATATATGTATTAAAAGATATCATAATGTGTGTTGAACTTAGTAAGGTACGTAGTAGCAAAACTATTTAAAAAATAAATAAATAAAAAAAAATTCACCAATGCTCCTTTTGTTTTATGTTTATTTTCTTGAAATTATCCTTACGAAACCATTTTCAGATGGTCATTACTGAGAAAACATTCAATACAAATTGACATTATCGTGGATGTCCGTTACATTAATCCGTTAAGTTGAAAGAATTTTAAATATAGACTATTTCTATCATTTTGTGGAACTTGCTTAATAACCATTTGTGAAATTTTACACACACAACATTTGAAATATTACAATTTGTCTCTAATTTTTTTCTTTTTACATTTTCGGCTCCTTTTTTTCACATCTTTGTTATTATATTTTTTAAATATACAAATCATTTTGGTTGTATAGATTTTATCTAAAGTATTAAATTAAAATACATAATTAAAGATTTTCATTTTCTATTTTTTATCTAAAAATATTTGAAGTGTAAAAACATCATTTTATTAATTTTAATTTTTATATGATGTAATTTTTAAGATTTATCTTCATTTATCTTGTACAAATATATTTATTTTTGTGAAAAAAAAAAACATGATGTATTATTATAAAAAATACGTTATTATAGAAATAATATTATGTTACTATTTTCTTTTAAAAATATAGGTATGTGGTTTTGAATTATAGATAAAAATATATTTCAGTTTTGATTTCATAATATAAGTAAAATAAATTTTATAACGCTTCGATATAAAATTTTGATATTTAATTTTAAAATTTTATTTAGTTTTATCAAAATTTGAATATATTTCTTAATAAGACGTAAACTTTTCAAAGCAAAAAAAAAAAAAAATGTATGTTAGCTAATACTCAACGGTAAAGACTCTTTGTATGCAATGTTTGCTCTGTATGCACAATCTCATGGAAAATAGTTTCATAAGGACAATTTCAAAGAAAAATTGTAAAGCTAAAGGACCATTTGTGAAATTGTCCCTATGGTTTATCAAAATTTCATGTTTGATCCATATATTTGTTTTCCAGACGATCCTTAAGTTTTAATTTTGTTATGTGTAAGTCCATGCCAAATAAGAAATGACTATAATACTCTTAATATTTTGTTTTCAAATTGTTTCTTTATTTTTTTAATTAAAAATTGATTTATTGTTGAAGGATACACCTAAAACCTTACATCCGATCCTCCTCATGTCCTTTCTCATTCCAATTCATATTCCATTGATGACCACCATAACAACCATCTACCATTGAAGAACACCACTATTCGTCATGGGAAGCTTCATCGACAAAAAAATAAATCGTTACCACCAATCTTTTTTTTCCTTCATATCATGTAACAACCTGAAATTTTTAGACACATCAAAGTCTAAACTTTAACCTAATACAAGTGAAACTACAATTGCAATCCTTGTTGCATTGCATCCTATATTGCCTTAAGGGCATGTTTATAAGCTAGTAACTAAGTATGGTTTAAAAATTAAATTTATTTAAGATCATATATGTCAACATAAGTTAAAAATTTAAAGTTTAAACCATAAAATAACCCACCACAATTCAGCTTTCGTTCATAAGTTCTAGAGCAAATAGTTTTCGGTTCAAAGACACTTGAAACACTTAGATTTTGGTCCTAGGAGTTAAAGCTAATGGGTTTATGGCTCGGATTTAAAGATCAAATGGGGTTACCGGTCCATGTGTGACCGGATCTCATCCTTAAAGAGTCTATGACCGAAAACACTTTCAAAAGTCCATTAAGGGAACGAAAACCCAAAGCCATGGCGCATTATGAATCATAAACACTTTCCTATATATATATATATATATATATATATATATATATATATATATATATATATACACACACACACACACACATATATCCGTAAACACTCCTAATTTCTCATATTTCACACTGCAAACACTTTCCATTTTGCTCTCAATTATTCATCTGTAAACAACATATGTTCATAAGGATTTTACCTAAATCTCCTTATTTTCACCAAGAACACCAAGAAAAATCTTCAAATCTTCAAGCCTAAACCGAAAACACCCAAACACACACCGAAAACCCCCTAAGCTCACCGAAAACGTCTAGAATTATTTCAAATAATTCCTAAGGATTTTTCTAAGTATTTCCTGCATAGTTAAAGTGTTGTCTAAGACTTCAATTATTATTTAAGCCACCACTTAATTTATTATTTAAATTAATATCTTATTAACATAAATACGACGTCAGATATAATTATTTTTAGGATATGACTATTCACACGGTTGCTAACCCAATGATCATCACTGCCATTTCGTATCCAAACGAGAACACACATTCGAGGTGAGTTCATACCCTTACGTTTTCACTATTTTTCAATGTTTTTAGGGGGGGAATACAAGTAAAACACAAGTACTCTTGTGTTAACATTGAAACAATTTGAAAACCGTTTCAAACCATTTGCAATTGTTTCAAACTGATTTAACATATACATTTTATCAAAATATATTTATATATATAAATAAGGTTCAACATACTTAGAACTGGCAATTCCGTTGTAAATCCTGTTCCTTGTCTGGTTGTACGTTTAGGACAAAATTATTTATTTGACGGTCTTTTCATTCTTAGTTACAAATGATGTGAATATAAAATATTGTTCGTTAAATTGATAACCCTTTTATAACATGTCAAGCAAAAGGGTATTTTCACAAATCTCTTACTACCGCTTTATACACACTGCTAAATTGCAAAGGCTTTCAGTTCATTACAGAGCATACATTTAAATAATAATAGGTATAGTTTGTGAATCACTACACAATTTTACTAAGTTCAAAAAACGATACAAGAACATACTTTTAAACTATAATATGTATTGTTTAGGAAACACTACTCTATTTACCAATTCAAGGATACACTACTAAATAATTATTTAGGTATAATTATTTTACATTACAAAGTATACTACTACATGGTAATACATACAATTTGAAGTACAAGAGAACACTATAACACTACATGCAAACTAGTTAATACAGGGTTGTGAGACACTACTTCATTGTACCCATTAGCTGACAGGTTCAAGTCCTATAAATTATAACCGAAGTCACCTTGAAGGAGAGCGTGAATTTCTGTATAGATCTATACGGGACAGATAATCCCGCACCTGAGTTGCTCGCAACAGCTAGGCCGGCAGGTCTGGGTGACAAATGTCATAACATTTCGACACCTGAAAAACGTCGTAGAGGCTACTAGTCATTTTAGCATGGTTATATGAAACCCACAATAATATCAACTAAACATTGTTTACGGGATTAACACTAGTTCAAAGGTTTTATTTTAATAATAAGACTACAATACTTTTCTAGTAACAAGAACATATAATTTAGAATTGACCTATAATGCTAATTCTATGATTCCTTAGTAAGGGTTATATATATATATATATATATATATATATATATATATATATATATATATGTGTGTGTGTGTGTGTGTGTGTGTCTGTGTGTATAAATAGGATCTGATAGGCATTAGAATGTGTGGTTTCCGCTTTACTTCATGTTCCTTGTTTGGTTGTGTGCTTAGAGCAGATCCATACAGTTTACTATCCATTCGATCTCGGCTATATATGGCTTGTATGTCCTAGGTAATCATAAAGGGAAACAGGTATGGGTCAGGTCACTTTATACAAGTACAGTACAATATTTTCTACTACAGAACTCACAGTTCTGGGGAAAACATATATCTATATAGTTTTATCAGGTAATAAAAGTACAAGAATACTAAATTAGCGTACATTAACATGCCTACATTTTGGTCTTAAGGTCTAAGACTGCATATCATTATGCTAATAAAATATTGCATTTTCTGCAAGGACGAACTCACATTTCAAAAAGGACCATTATAGTTAACTCTTTAAGTATCTAGTGAATACACTAGTGGTATATACAATGAAGATCCGACATGAAATGGAATGTATGGTTTCCACCTCATTTCCTATTCCTTGTTTGGTTGTGGGCTTAGGGTAGAACCCCACAATCGATTATGTGTTTGATCCACATTGTATATAACTTGTATACACCAAGTACTCGTAGAAGGAACTAGTTTCGGTCACATTTCATTGCATCAGAAAATATAGAGTTTTCTGGAGGAACATACTAAGGTTTTTAAGGAACAGAGAACATAATTTCTAAAACAAAATGCTTATGAACTCACCAACTTTAATGTTGACACTTTCAAAACCACTTGTATTCTCAGGGCACTAGTAGACAGGTACTCACACAGGCTTCGAGAAGACAGAGCATAATAGCTTCAAGTCTTTATTTTGCTATTTACTTTTTGAGTCAATCATATGTGATTCAAATACAATGTAAACACTATGTTATCAATACAATGGTTGTTGTTACTTTAATTACTACTATTCAATTGTTATGATATTGTACATGACGTCCTCTGCCCCCGAATGTTCCCGCCGTCTCGGTTTGGGGGTCTGGCAGATTGGTATCAAAAAATTGTTTATAGTGAACTAAGTATATTAACCCATAAAAGATATACAACTATAAATACAATGGGATAGAACACTCTAACCAAGAGATATACTGTTAAAAATATAACAATATTTTTATAAAAGTATACATACATGTGTGTGTGTGTGTGTGTGTATATATATATATATATATATATATTAGAACAAGTATCACAAGAAGAACAAAACAGAAGTATGTAGATGTTGGACACTACAATCAAACCTAGACAGTTATGTAATCATATCTGGGTTAAATATAGCCTGAGCAACTATATTTATTTGAGATACGACTAACATCTGTTTAGGAGTGATAGTGGTGTTGCAAAAAGTCTAAAACTTACCAACTATATATACAAAGGATATCTAGAACAAAACATAAAGTTAAAATAGTATAGGAGTATTTTAGGATACTATAAGATAACAATAAGTCTAAAAACTTACCAAGTTCATACACCAAGAAAATTTAGAATCAAACATACAATTTAAAATACTATAGGAGTATTTTAGACACTATAGCTAACTTATGTGAAAACTAAAAGACCCTTTCTAGCAGGTCTATAATTACGGAGTGTATGCTCCTAGGGTTATGTTGGGCTTTTAGCATTCTAACACTCATATGGTGTACATGCAACCCTAAATACATTGGATCTATGTTTTCTCTATTATACATGCAAATGTGAATATTCCAATGTATTACCCTAACTAGCATACATTTTTTGATACTTGGGTAATAAAATAGATAGAATACATACGTTGTTGATGTAGCTTGACTCCATGAAGCTAGAGAGCCTAGTGCCCCAAGTGTGACACCTCACATGGTTCAAACAAAATCATCAACACTTGGAATAACCATGAGAAGAATACACTCATGCTCAAATCGGCTAGCCCTCATATATGTATCACTCGTGCCAATTGTTTGAGCTAAAGGGGTCCTTATGTGGTGTGGATATTAGAGTTACACCATGTTACCCATGACTTTACCCATTCCTTATGCTCCATGCGTTTTAACCTCCATGGAGTGTCCATGGATCACCACATGGGTTAAACCCAACATAAGGAATCATGGATCATAAGCCCATATATATAAGAATGAATGATTTACACAATAAATCCCCATATATTTAATTAGTCTCTTTTGATCACTAAATTAAGTTCAAATTAATTCTTGATTAATGCTAAATAAATAACATGATTTCATATTAATATATTAGAACTTATAATATATTAGTATGTCACAAATTTCCTCTTCTTACAAATGGTCTATCCAAATGTTCCGATGCCATGCAACCCAAATGGACCATGCCGAGTCGGGTCAAATACATACCAATTATAGTTATGGACTTAGACACTAATCCAACAGGTTATAATTGAGATTTTATAGACTTAGAATTTGTTATCTTCGCTCTACTTCATGTTCCTTGTTTGGTTGTGGTCTTAGAGTAGGATCACTTATTCGAAGGTCTATTTGATCTTTGTTATATACAACTTGTATACACTGTGTAGTTATAAGAGGACACGGTAAGGATCACCATACAAATTTCGATAGAAATGTTTTTATTAATCTCATAGATTGTTTAGGCATCCCTATTCTCGCACCAACAACATAGCTAGGTATAGCCACTCCACCGTATCAGCCAACAGAGGAAACCACTTACAAGGCGTGTGAGATGGCAGAGCACCTTATACTTCACTCTAATAATTATTAAGCTAATATAAACTAGTGACTTAGTGATTACACTACTCACACTTTATGGTAGGCTTACCGCCTCTTTCGTCACAATTAATGCTAGTAAACGAATTCACCGAACTGCATTTCAGAGTGGTCAATACTAAAAATTCATAAGTCTATGTACATAGACCTCTGTTACGAATTGTTTTAAAAACACTATAAAATTCGGAACAAGATACGCACATAACTAAGATAACTTAGTGCAAATAACACTCGAATTGTAACCACTATTAAAGGCTTACCCCCATTTAATCTTTTAAAATCTTATGGCAGAACATGCCACAGAAGAAGTCAAACAAAAAAAAAACAACGCACCACCACCACCACCGCCACCACCACCATAGTACGATCATGCTATCTTTCAGGCTGTAGTAACAGCCATAGTAACTACTATCATGACTCAAATCAACGCAAGTGGTGCCAGCACGGTGGGTAGTTGTGCTAACAAATCTAACCACGGAGAAAGCCACGAACCCCTAATAGAGTGTCCGTACAAAGACTTCATGAATTTCAAAACCAAATCCTTTAATGGAAGTGGGGGACTCATTGCTCTAATACGATGGATCGAGAAAACGGAGTCAATCTTTGAGATATGTGTGTGCCCAGAAGGGAGCAAAGTCAAGTTTGTTGTCTGTACTTTCTCCGACAGGGACCTCACATGGTGGAATGGCCATGTTAAGTCACTAACCCCACCAACTCGATGGGCTGGGAGAACCTAAAAAGAGATGATGATGGAAGAGTACTGCCCGAGGGGGGAAATAAAAAATATGGAGCAAGAGCTGTTGAAACTTACCATGACAGGCTCAGACATAGTAGCCTACAATATTAGATTCAGTGATCTAGCAGCACTATGCCCTAAGATGGTTACCTCGGAGAGCAAGAAGATAGATAGATACATCTGGGGACTATCTCCTCAGATCCAAGGAAACATGATAGCTGCAAATCCCCTCATGTTCGAAAGTTTCAAGCGTCTGGCTCGAACACTTGTGGACCATGGAGTCCGCCAAGGCATGATGACTCCCACTACTGAATCGACAAAAGGGGGCGACTATAAGAGAAAGTATAAGAGCAAGAAAAAGAGACAACCAACAAAAGAGCCCTCGAAGAGACAACATATTGTTGCAGTTCATGCTGCCACAACACCTGCCACTCCAACACCGGTCAGACAATATGTTGGAACCCTCCCCAAGTGTAACAAGTGTAACTTCCATTACACCGGAGGTGACCAAGAGCTAAAATGACAGAACTACCACAGGAAAGGGCACACTAACCGTTTATGTAGGGCACCAGAACAACCAATCTATAAGGTCACCGGTATTGGAGTAAGCCATACCTATTATGGGTGTGGCGAAACGGGACACTACAAGAGGGATTGTCCGATAACATAAAACTTTGGTAGAGATGGAAAAGTGTTGATGATCACTGCATGAGAGACTCTTCCGGAACCACCTGTGGACAACGATGCCTTTTCCAAATAAAAATATTTTAAAACTTAAATTTTTTACGAAAACTATTGCCAACTAAATTTTAATCATAAATTACTTTCTCGTCCGAGAAAACCACAACAATCATATAAAACTAAAGATCCTTGCAGGTGATCTACGATGGCTTAGTGTAAACATTAGGGTCATATATAATTCAGATTCTACAGACTTAGAGTGTGTGATTCCTCCTTATCTCCTGTTCCTTGTTTGGTTGTGGATTTAGGGCAGAGTAACTCAGTCGACTGTCTTCTCTGCCTTAATTAGATATGACTTGTAAACACCAAGCGATTATAGAAGGAATTGGTGGGGATCATAATATGAAGTATCGTCACTATCTATCGGAACACTCTTACTGCTAATACTCGCTTAATGCGGTACAAAATGGTCGCAGTAGTAATAACAAGGATAAAACTGAAAGCACTAGAAACGTACACACAGATACACTATCACTCTAACAAACACTTCTTTTGAATCGACTTAACACATGTGTCAATAAGAAGTTCAAACGTTGTCATCCGACATGGATTGACTTAGTCCTCACCATACCAATCACGTGTACTACCGAAATGACCCTTCGCCTTAACTGACCGACTAAGGAAAACCCTCGTCACTCATAACAACAAACTCGACACTAACCTACGAATTGTCTCTCGCTTTAAAACCATAAAGTGCCCATGCGAGGGGTACCATATCTTCTGAAACCTTCCCGAAGTATCCCCAGCAGACCTTTCGGGAATACCAAGCGTGCAGCAAGTCAAGTTCAAGCACAGAGGTTAGGGACAAATATGGTTAACCTACACTACCAAAGATATACGCGAGGATGATATATAATTAAGATTTTACGAACTTAGGATGTGTGTTTCCGCCCTATATCCTGTTCCTTTTTTGGTTGTGGATTTGGGCAGAGTCACCTATCCAACCGTCTTGTCAATCTTAATTATATACGACTTGTATACATGATGCGATGATAGATGGACCAGGTATGAGTCCTACCATGAACTTCAGGAAAAAATCTGCCGATGACTAAGGGTGGACATGCTACCATTCGGATGAACATAGACAAGTAAGTCAAACCCACACACTCTCTACCGATCGGAACAGCAGACACAACAGTGAAACACTCCTCATTTCTCATATTTCACACCGCAAACACTTTCCATTTTGCTCTCAAGAATCATCCGTAAATAGCATATGTTCATAAGGATTTTACCCAGATCTCCTTATATTCACCAAGAACACCAAGAACAATCTTCAAATCTTTGAGCCTACACTGAAAACACCTAAACACACACCGAAAACCCCCTAAGCTCACCGAAAACGTCTAGAATTATTTCAAATAATTCCTAAGGCTTTTTGTAAGTATTTCTAACATAATTAAAGTGTTTTCTAACACTTTAATTATTATTTAATCCATCACTTAATTTATTATTTAAATTAATATCTTATTAATTTAAATACGACGTGAGGTATAATTATTTTTAGGATACAACTATTCGCATGAGTTCTAACCCGAGGCTCATCATTGCAATTTCGTATCCAAATGTGAACGTACATTAGATGTGAGTTCATACCTCTACGTTTTCACTATTTTACAATGTTTTAGGGGGAATACAAGTAAAATACAAGGAATCTTGTGTTAACATTTAAATGATTTCAAAACCGTTTCAAACCATTTGTAATTGTTTTAAACTGATTTAATATCTACATTTTATCAAAATATATTTATATGTATTTATATATATAAATAAGGTTCAACATACTTAGAATTGGCAATTCTGCCCTAAATCTGTTCCTTGTTTGGTTGTACATTTAGGACAAAATTATTTATTTGACTATCTTTTCATTCTTAATTACATATGATGTGAATATAAAATATTTTTCGTTAAATTGATAACCCTTTTGTAACATGTCGAACAAAAAGGTATTTTTCACAAACCTCTTACTACAGCTTTATACATACTATTAAATTGCAAAGGCTTTCAGTTCATTATAGAGCATACATTTAAATTATAATAGGTATAGTTTGTGAATCACTACCCTATTTTGCTAAGTTCAAGAAACGATACAAGAAGATACTTTTAAACTACAATAGGTATAGTTTAAGGAACACTACTCTATTTTACCAATTCAATTATACACTACTAACTAATTATTTAAGTATAATTACTTTACATTACAAAGTATACTACTACAACGTAATACATACAATTTCAAGTACAAGAGAACACTATAACACTACACGTAAACTAGTTAATATAGGGTTGTAAGACACTGCTTCATTGTACCCATCAAGGTACAGGTTCAAGTCCTATAAATTATAAAAACGGTCTCCTGGAGGGAGAACGTGAATTTGTGTATAGATCTATACGGAACTGAAAATCCTGCACCTGAGCTGCTTGCAACAACTAGGTCGACAGGTCTACGGTGACAAATGTCATAACATTTCGACACCTGAAAAACGTCGTAGAGGCCACTAGTCATTTTAGCATGCTTACAATAGTATCAACTAAACATTTTTTACGGGGTTGTAGCACCTGGTTTCCGGTATGTGAATTTTATTTGAGCATTGCCCTAATTTAGCCTTAGACTCGGCGAGTCATAGGGTCCGACTCGCCGAGTAGGGACGAGACTCAGGACACGTTTTAAGTAGGCGACTCGACGAGTCCACATCCTGGACTCGGCGAGTCACCGCTGCGGGATGAAACCCTAAGTTTCAAGGGTTTGCACCCTATTTAAACTCTCATTCCGCCCCAACTCGTCCCCATTCACCCCCAGAACTCCCCCTACATCGTTTGCCCTTATTACCTTGAGAGTTTGAGGTGTTCTTGGTGTGTACTTGAAGGTTTTGAAGAGTAAGAGGAGTAGATCAAGAAGAGGAGAAGGAGATCAGCCATCCTTGGGTCATTTCAACATTTCCTTTGAGGTATAACCCGTTTTCCCCTTGATTCTATGCTTAAAACTTCATTTGGGTCCTTCTTGGTCAATTCCCCAAGTTTGTATGTGCATTATATGTCGTTATAAGGCGTTTGGCCTTTGGATCTATGCAAGATTGAGCTCCAGGAGCTCAGATCTGTTAGCTTTTTGGCCCCATGAGGCTTGTTAGCCCTAGATCTACCCTTTTGAGACATTTTGAGCCTTATAATCCATATTGGTGAATATCCACACGTAAAGTTGGAAACTTTACATGTGATTCGTGTCCTAGAAGTCCAGATCTATGAATGGCATGGACTGGAATCGAGAAAATCGGTATATTTAGGGAGTGCATGGCGGCGACTCGACGAGTCGCATAGGTGACTCGGCGAGTCTGGTCGCGAGTCACCGGTTTGGTCCCTTCTTCATGTGTCGAGTTGAGCCATGAGTCACAGGGGGTGACTCGGTGAGTTGGGAGCTGAACTCACCCATGTTAGGACTCGGCGAGTCAATGCCCTGACTCGGCGAGTCCAAGGCAATCTTCATAGATCAAGAACAGACTCGGCGAGTTGTTCATACAACTCGGCGAGTCTTAGCATAAAGTGTTCATCGGATGAAGATGAACTCGACGAGTTGTTCATACAACTCGGCGAGTAGGATGAAGGTGTTGAATGACAGTTAGAAGGTGAACTCGTCGAGCCATAGCCCGACTCGACGAGTAGAACCAGGGACCCAGGACATCGGTTTGCTAGGGACTCGGCGAGTGGTGATCCACTCGGCGAGTCGGGTCAACTGAAAATTTACTCCAGCTTTGGCTGAGAGCTAATCCGGGGGTAAAATGGTCATTTTACCTAAAGGACAGTTAGCAGTGTTTGATTGAGTATGTCGTGGAAATTGCAGCCGGAGGACTCCCGGAGCAGCAGCAGCCAGTTAGTTCCCGATCAGTTCAGCAGCTACTTTGAGGTGAGTTACCTTCCAGTAGCAGTGGGTCTAAGGCCACAATGCCGACCCACCAGTAGGAGATGTATGATAGATGATTGTCTTTGTGATATCATCTAAGTTGCTATTACCTGACATGTTATATGCTAGCATGATATATTGTATGTGATAGTAGTAGAGTTTGGTTGTTAGGACCGAAGGGTAGTTAGACACCCCAGATACGTCTGACAGTATGTGATGATATGCATGCGTGCTGGCTTGTTACGTTATATGTGATCATAGTAGTAGGGGGGTGAAATAGTCCCCGAGGATCGGTTGTTAGGACCGATGGGTAGGTCAGCACCCCAGAATGGCTTGACATGGGTAGGTCGGCACCCCAGAATGGCCGTACCGGGTAGTCAGGCACCCCAGAATAGCCTGGCAGTATGTATGTTATGTGTTTGTATGGTATGCAGTACGTTGGGGGAACTCACTAAGCTTTGTGCTTACGTTTACAGTTTTGTTTTCAGGTACCTCTGCATCGAAGGGAAAGGAGCCGGCGCGGTAGCAGCACGTCATACACACACTCTTCGGTTTCCGCATTTATGGGATTTTCTGGGATTGTACTCTGATATTTTGATGGGATGTACGGTTTGGATTTTTAGTACATGGTTGCAATGTGTTATGGTGTGAACAAACAATGTTTTTATTTATTGATGTTTTCTAAAGTAATATCTTAAAAAAAATGAAAATTTTCGGACGTAAAAATTGGGTCGTTACAGGGGTTAACACTACTTCTAAGGTTTTATTCAATAAGACTACATTACTTTTCTGGTAACATGAACATACAATTAAGAAGGGACCTATAATGCTAATTCTATGATTCCTTAGATTATACGTTAGGGTTATATATATATATATATATATATATATATATATATATATATATATATATATATATATATATATAGGATCCGATAGGCATTAGAATGTGTGGTTTTCATTTTACTTCATGTTCCTTGTTTGTTTGTGGGCTTACAGCAGATCCATATAGTCTACTATCCATTCGATTTGGGTATATATGACTTGTATGTCCTCAGTAATCATTAAGGGAAACAGCTATGGGTCAGGTCACTATATACAAGTGCAGTACACTATTTTCTTGTACAGAACTCACAGTTCTGGGGAAAACATTTATCTATATAGTTTTATGAAGTAATAAAACTACAAGAATACTAAATTAGCGTCCATTAACATGCCTACATTTTGGTCTTAAGGTATAAGACTGCATATCATTATACTAAGAAAATATTAAATTTTCTGGAAGGAAACACTCATATTTCAAAAAGGACCATGACAGTTAACTCTGTAAGTATCTAGTGAATACGTTAGTGTTATATACAAAAAAGATCCGAAAGCAAATGTAATGTATGTTTTCCGCCTTATTTCATGTTCCTTGTTTGGTTGTGGGACTAGGGTAGAACCACACATTCGATTGTCAGTTCGAGCCGGATTGTATATAACTTGTATACACTAAGTACTCGTAGAAGGAACTAGTTTCGGTCACATTTCATTACATCAGAAAATATAGGATTTTCTGGAAGAACACACTATGGTTTTCAAGGAACATAGAATATACTTTCTAAAAAAAATGCTTATAAACTCACCAACTTTAATGTTGACACTTTCAAAACCACTTGTATTCTCAGGACACTAGTAGACAGGTACTCGCAAAGGTGTCGAGAAGACGGATCATAGTAGCTTCGAGTCTTTATTTTTTTATTTACTTTTTGGGTCAATCATATGTGATTTGAATACAATGTAAATACTATATTATCAATACAATGATTGTTGTTACTTTTATTACTACTATTCAATTGTTGTGATACTGTAGATGGCGTCCTCTGCCTTAGAACATTTCCACCGTCTCGGTTTGGGGGTGTGACACATTATGGACCTTAGTTTTTTCCTTCTCCAAAATTCGGAACCATCAACCCCTCACCAAAAACTTTGTCTCCCTCATTTTTCAAGAAACCTACACTGATAACCCTCATCTTCTCAACCCTTTATCCCTACCCATTGATGCAACCATTTCACATATCTACATCTTTGATGCTAGCATCTCACACAGTCGCCTTCGTTAGGCGGTATAGAAGATCGGCGAAGCCAAATCGTCATCGGAGTATGATGCAGGTCCAAGGTCCGAACCCATTTCAAGCATTGTCATATTGACCTCATAACCCACCTCATCATTAATCGATCTCATCACTTTTCCATTTTGTATAAAACCAAGGATTTTCCCTAATTCTGTTTCTACTCCTTAAACAAATGAAATTAGATTTAGGGTTTGTGTTTTTTCTAGGTTTAAGCATCAGTTTTTTTTTCTGAACATCGATGGGAATCAGGTTTCGTAGAAGACTTGTCAGGTTTTTCCCCATCATGAAATCTAAATACTCTCCTCCCCTCTCATTATTTTTGTTGGTCTTTGGGGTTTTGCTTGGGGTTTTTTTGATGATGAATTCGAAATATGTTATGTGTCAGGTTACAGAAAACAATTATAGCAACAAATCCATGATTATTTTTATTTCACCAAATTTAGGATATTTTTGTTTGGCTTTAGTTTTGATATAATTGAATTTGTTTTTGGTTTCATTTGATTTGGTTGTCACTGGTGTTCCTGGAGGTGACTATGGTGTTCGCTAAAGTTTTGGTGTTCATCGGAATTGAAGGTGACGGTGGCTAGTTGTGGCTGGAGGTCATCGATGGTGGTTTCTGGCGGCTAGTACGTTTCTTATGGTGGTAAGTGATGCTAGGCATTGGCAAGTGGTGGTGATGGTGGGACATGTGTATATTAATATATATTTTTAATTAATAAATAATAACAAAATAATATAAAACAACAAGAATATAAAGGGTAATATAGTGTTTTTTTATATCTGTGGGTGACAAAAAAAGCAACAAAAACAAACATTAAGAAAGTGCAAAACAAAAGTTGGAGACAAAACACAAAATTTTGTTAAACTACAAGGACAATTTCAAACATTTATTCTAATCCATTTGATGTAAATGCATAGCTGAAAAAATGTTAACATCAAAACAAGTGTTAAAATCAAAAGGTAGACTTAATAATCGATTACACATGATATTATTATATATGAATAAAAAAATGAGTAGAAATAAAATACAAAAAAACATTTAATTTCTTAAATTATATGCATGAAAAAACTCATTTTTCGATTCCCAACCATTTGAGTACTCCTTACCTAACCCCGTGATCACCAATAGACAATAAGGCTCGACGGAGTAGTCTTTAGCGAGGCTAGGCAAATTTGAGGTGGACTCGACGCCACCTCAATTAGCTCAAGTCAACTTCGGTACTCGGCGAGATTGTACCGAGTTTGAATGCATCTTTTCTACAGATGAGCAATGACTCTTTTATTTTTTTATTTTTTTGTAATACCTAACATTCATTCATTTACCATATCATGACATTCTTCTATACTCTCTCTAAAAATGTCATCTTCATCTTCTTCATTATCGAGTATGTTTGATGTATTGCTTGGATCAACCATAGATGTCATTCAAAAGGCTGAACAAAAGATAGAAAAACGACGTCAACAAAATGCTGATAATACTCATCGGAAAAAAGAAGGTCAATACCAAGGAATCGTGAATCGACTCATCAACGTTTCATGCAAAATTATTTTGAAGAAAACACGATTTTTTCAAGGATATTATTTTCGCCGGCGGTTCCGTATGCAGAAACATCTACTTTTGCTTATCGTTAATGACGTCACGGCAACGTGTCCATATTTTCAACAACGACCAAATGCTAGATGTACAATTGGTTTTACTCTTTTAGAAAAATGCACTGCTGCAGTTCGTCAATTAGCGTATGCCACTTCCCCCGATGCATTAGATGATAATCTTAGGATGTCTGTACGTACTGCATGACAAAGCCTTCACAAATTTTGTAATTATGTCATGAGATTGTATGATCTACAATATTTGTGCAAACTTACTTGTAGTGACGGCCAACAATTTTTGCTTAGTATTCGAATGTACATGGCTTCTCTGGAATGTTAAAAAGCCTAGATTGCCTTAATTGGGAATGGGACAATTTCCTGAATGTACATCAATGCCAATACACCCGAGGCGATCATGATTATCCAACTATCATACTTGAAGCGGTGGCCTCATAAGATTTGTGTATATGACATGCATTCTTTGGTTATGTTGGTTCCTTAATGATATAAATGTTGTTAACATGTCTCCATCATTCGATGACATGTATAGCGAGACTGCACCAGATTATTCATTTAATGTGCATGGAACATCATATAGGTATTGGTATTATCTTGTGGACGAGATCTATCTAAAGCATACTTGTTTTGTGAAGTCGTTGTCTTGTCCTAATGATCGAGAAAAGTTGAAGTTTAAGAAAGCTCAAGAGAAACAGTGGAAGGATGTTAAGCGAGAGTTTAGCGCTCTTGAAAATGTTGACATATACTTCAATACCCTACACTTTTTGTTGATTAGAAGAAAACAA
Source organism: Lactuca saligna (assembly GCF_052625555.1). NCBI lineage: Eukaryota > Viridiplantae > Streptophyta > Magnoliopsida > Asterales > Asteraceae > Lactuca > Lactuca saligna. The sequence goes on from NC_136418.1 coordinate 116,013,831, forward strand.
TTGATGTGATGTATACTTGTATCATATTGCATAATATGGTTCTCGAAGATGAGAGAAATGCAATATGTGAGTATAATGAAAACGAGACCGTTCCACCGATACAAACTTTTGAGGTTGGAAACAAGGAGTACTTGGCGATGAGGGCAATAATTTATGACGTTGAGACCCATCATGTTCTTCGTAGAGACTTGACGAAACATATTTGGATCGTTAACCACATCGATCTTAATGCAGTTGCAGTCGATGATTTAGACAGTCAATTATCCGATGAAGATATTTTTTAGGTCTATCTAAGTTTGATAATTTTAAATGTTCATGTTTTGTGTTTTTAAATTCTATGTTTTTTTTTGGTTTGTTTATTCTAATTTTCTTTGAAGTTAATGAAATTTTAGTTTTAAAATAAGTTGCTTAAATTGATTATTTTTAATATAAATTAATTTTTGAAAAAAATAGAATGACAAGAATGTCAATTCACTCCCTATAAATTGTAAAATTTTGATGCAACAAATCTGAACTTGTGCCTACGTGGGACTGTGGCAAGCATAGCACTCCTCCAACCTAAATGAAAACAAGAAAATAATAAACAAACATAACCAAATCTTTTAATTACCATTAATGAACTGAATGACATATAAGTATATGTTTGTGTATATGTGTATATATTGGATTAAATGATATCATAATGTGTGTTGAACACTTGAACGTAGCAAGGTAGGTAGTAGCCAAACTTAAAAAAAAGAATCATAATCCATTTGATGTTAATGCATACCAGAAAAGTTGTGGTTAGGATATGCATAACAACAAGTGCTCGAAGTGGATAAATCTTGATACCAAAAATTAAGTGTGAAAGAGATTTAATTGTAGGATATAGTAAGGAAAGAGACCCTCATGGTTTTCGTATTTAGGGTTTGGACCACCAACAATTAAGCACAGCTTATCAATCAGTTGTGACATTCTTCTGTATCCACACATCAAAAACTTGTTTTTTTCCTTCAAAATAATATTTTTCTCATATATATTAAATAAAGCCAGAAGGGATTGAGTGTGATATACAGATTATACCCTACACGTATGTCTGAAAAATCTGCAGCCTATTTGGTTAATCGTTAGAGTCTGTGAGACTTTTTGTATTTAATTAAACTATATATGGTTTGATAAAAATGATTCACAATTATATAAGCATCTGAAATACCCATTAATAAAGATAAACAAATAAAATTTGTGGAACAAAAATCAAAGATATATATAAATATCAAGTAATTGACGGGTACACATGAATCAAGTATTGTATAAAAATCTAAAACTATAGGAAATGTATGACAAAGAAATAGCATAATTAGTTATATTCTTAACATTCTAAAACGTTAATATTATATATACTTCATTCATCAAACTTATAATTTAAAGAAAATAATTGATACTACTCATATATGAAGTCTTGAACAGAATAAAACATATATATAGCAATGTGATGAACTAATATGATCAATGTACATAAATATTAATAATGGAAAAAGTTACATCCATCATATCATACGGAAACAATCCAAAAGGAAAAATGGTTGTTGAATATAATGTCTTGTTTTGTTGTTGTTTTTCTCGGTGTTATCTAATATAAACTTTTTGCATCTTTATGTAACTTCATGTCGGCTTGTATAATTGCATTCTTTATGGCATTAATGTTTCCCTTGTGTTTTTTTCCCTTCAAGAATTTGTGAACATTCATCACCCTCATTGGAAAACATAGACATATATGACATATGACGAAGTCATATATATAATACCCCAAAATGGCACTTGTAATTATAGGGCATATGCATAGTCGCAGTTATGCACAAAAACTAAGAGCATCAATCAGTGTTTGTTTATTAATGATTTTCTGAAACATGCATGCCAGTGCTAGCTGGTTCTTATACACGTTGCACGAATATGAGTGCAATGCAATGCCAAAATCATCAAGAATTGTTGCTATCATATGATAATGACCTTCATTGTAAAATAGTTTACTCTTATTAATTTGCATTAAACAATCTTCTCTATACATATGTACGTAAAAGGCAACATAACTATCACCTCTGATAATGCAATGACACAACCATTAAGGTGATCTATTATTGATATTCATTTCGTATTTCAATGCTAAAAAATGAAGTGTGTCTATTGTCTAATGTTCGAATCTCCAAAACTTCACTTTTATGAGGGTTTGTTGTTCAAAAGAAAACTCAATGACATAATAATAATGTAAACACGATTGACGACGAATGTAAGAATGCTATATATCATTTCTGAATATTTATTAAAAAGGTGAAAAACAAACATAGAGTATGTGTTTAGATGATGCATGGATTATGTATATGTCTATATGATAGTCTTTTATTATCTCACTAGTGCATATATGTAACATTTATTTATGGTGGCCTAAAATTATTATAAGTTTTAGATAATTCATTATAACGTGGACCCCATGTGTAGACATCCAACGGTAGGATCCGAGTAAAAAACTTACAACTTCAATGCAAGATGATGTACACAGTAGAACAGCCTTATTTTTCTTTTCTTTTAATGAGTAGTTATTGAATTATTAAATACCCAAAACAACCTTGCCTGGAATTCTGCAATTTTCTTTTATAGCAGAATGCCGTTCAAGCAAGCAAGCAAGCGATCACAATCCTCCTCTTTTACTCATAAATTTATTATTATCATTATTATATTGTAAATTTAAATTATTTAAAATTTAACATATTATAATAATTATCAAAGATTCATATTATATTATGTATTATCATATGTCTAAACCAACTTTCACTTTGAGCGGTGTAAATGCTACCAAAGCCGAAACCAATGCATGTTGTGCAACATGCATTGGCTAGTTGTACACATCGCTTTAGAAGTTGGACACTTAAGAAAGGCTTCATAAATTTGCAAACCTTTTTATGAATGCCTTTTTTGTTACTTTATAAGCAGATTCTATGCCATATGCTTAACCCATACCTTTTATCTATATACGTCTTTTTCATTGTTAAGTTACACAAGGCATGCCTCTAGTTTCATTTTTGTAATAATGTTTGGTTATTAATGTAAAACCTACTAATGCCGCCCTTTTTAACATAGAACTAAATTTAAATCTAAAGTTTAGATATTATTATGAAAACGATTATATATCATATTCTATAGATTCTAGATTGACCACAGATATTTTTTGTTTCAAATATCTTAAAACATTTTAACTTATTTATGATTATGTTAGTGGAAGAAACAAAACTTTGAGCTTGATACTTCAAAAATAATTCATTATTTAAAAAAAAATGTATGTACATGGCCCATGTCATATGAGGGCCCGAAAATTTAATCTGTTGGACCATAAAATAATATTTAACCAAAAACACGAAGATGAACGTTTATTTTATTGTCAACAAAAGTGTTTAAATATTTTAAAACACCAACAAATCTACACAATTTACGGGTAAAAGACAAATTAGTTGAAGATGAATATGACAGACGAACAACACAAATATGGTGAAAGTTAGAGATAAATCTCACTATCATTACTAAAATTAGTGATATACATATCTTTCCATTAATAGAAAATCATCATACTTTTGAAGAAGAAGAAGAAGAAGAAGCATTATCTGAAACTTCTACTTTCTGGGCACTGTTTTCATCTTCATCATCATCATCATCATCATCATCATCATCATCATCATCATCATCTTCTTCTTCTTCTTCTTCTTCTTCTTCTTCTTCTTCTTCTTCTTCCAACGAACAAGATGACAAACAATGGCTTGTAGTTGAACAAGTTCCAGAAGAAGATGCTGATGATGACGTAAATGATAAAGCAGATTCTGGGGATTCGCTACTTGTAATCATCTTCTTGTTATTATTCCCACCAGATTCCATTAATAAAGATTGATCCTGAACGTTCATTGATGACGATGAAGAACATGAAGATGGCAATGCAGAAGAAGTTCCAAGATTGACCAACATTAAGTCAACAAAAGCTCGAATAATGTAACCATGGTTGATCTTTTCGTTCAGTGCTAGATACAAACTCAAAAGCTCTTGAAGATTCTCCCATTCTTTTAACCCTTCATCAGCATCCACCATTTCTTGCATTGACTTCTTGAAGTCAACAAATGGGTCAGTTGACTCCATCTCCATCATTGACACACTTTCTTTGAATGGTAAAACTTTTTCTTTTTCTTTTTCGTTTGGCTTTGCTTCATCAAGTATTGAGCTTGTTTTCCCTGGTTTGAAAAAGAACCTGTCGCTACTTAACCCTCGAATCACACACTCTATAGATGAATCCGTTTCTCCGGTGGCAGCCATGTCTACGAAATCTCCGGCGGCGGCGGTGATGGTGGTGGTGGCACGGAAAGAGAGGGTTTTATCAGGGCTGCCACAAGTAGGAAGAAATGGGAGCTTTCTTCCCATTCCTGAAGGGTTTTGAATTAGGTTAGAAGAACAGAATATGATGTTGCTTTTGAATATGAATATGAATAAGAAAGTAGGAAGGGGTTATTAATGTTGTAGATTGATCTTAAATAGATGGTTCATATGCGAATTAAATGAGGAGAGTGAAGGGACTTTGTTTTTAAAATAAAAGGAGTGGTGAATGGTGAGGGAAGTTCGGATCAACAACAGTAGTAGGTTGATGGTGGGGTCTTATTTATATTTATGGTCCTATTTTTGTTCTTTTTGGCTAAATTACAAGTCTTTACCTTTATGTCAGGGGTTTGTTGGCTTAAGTCCTTAGGGTTTAACATATATCACACTTGTACAAATTCATTTCTAAGTTAAAATGATACTAAAATGTTATATTGTTTAACGGGGATTTGAAAAAATGTAATTTAGAAATAAATATAAGAGTAAAATGCAAATTTGGTCGATATGGTTTAAAAAAAAAATAACCGAGTCAAATATATATATATATATATATATATATATATATATATATATATATATATAAGAGTAAAATGCAAATTTGGTCGATATGGTTTAAAAAAAAAAAATAACCGAGTCAATATATATATATATATATATATATATATATATATATATATATATATATATATATATATATATAGAGAGAGAGAGAGAGAGATGTTTCAAATGTGGATTAACAAATATTGTTTAGATCTATCGATTAATTTGGGTCAAATATTTTTTTATTTTAATAAATAAATAATTAAATCATTTACCTTTTACTTTAGGGAAATTACTTTATTTAAAACCCTACCGCCTCTTTCATCCACACCTACAAAATCGCATCCCGCTTCCATTGAAGATGTCATGATCGTCGGAGTGAACGAATTGAAAATCAAAAATCAAAATCGGGAACTAACCCTCCAGAGCTCGTTCAATTGATATGCGTTCGAAGATGACAAGATCATCGTAGGGAACAACTTCAAAATCGAAATCTGAATCGGGAACCAATCCTGCAGGGCTCGTTTAATCGATGTATGTCTCCAACAATGCTTCAGCCTCCATCAGTATCGTGAGTTCCTCCGCCATTATCGATGATATCAATTTTCTTTTTTCTCAAAAGATGACATCACTTTCAGAAATTGATTTTCTCCATCTCTGAAATCAATTTCTTTCTTCTTAAAAATTGATTTTTTGAAATCGATTTTATTGTATTTCTTCTCATTTGTGAAATCCGTTTATTATTTAAAATCGACTTTTGTAAGTGATATTCTCTAATCGATTTGGAATGAGTTTGTAGGATATAAAATTGATACAAGCATTTGTCTATTTCTTTTTTTAGTCCTAAGTTCTGAAGGGTTGATTTAGTATTCATAGATGAGAATTCAATAGTGATAGTCAATTCAAAATATCTATAAACAAGGTTGGTCTCTTATTCTCTACTTAAACTCTACAATTTCTCTATTTTTTTAATCCTAAGTTTAATGTATGTGATTTAGTCTTTTTATGTCTCTTTAATTTTCAAATATCTTGATTCCTTTTGCTTGAACATATTTGGTTTTAAGCACCTCATAATATAATAGTCATGTTATTTGTATAATCTTATTTCCATGCTTATTTCTTTTTTTTTTTAATATAGGTATTTGTTTACTCGTTAGTTGAAGATCTAAAGTAAAAGGAAATAAATTCTCTTCTAAGAAGAATGAGAATGAAGAATCTTTCATGAATGACTGTATTCGTATAGAATGAATATTTTTTCAAGAATGACTTACTATAAAGCTTGTATTCTTATAAAACGTGACAAAAATTCAAAAAATAATATTGTATTTTTATAGAATGTAATAATAAAAACTATTTTTTGTTTATTTTTGGACCTTAGATTCTTCATTAATATTAATAATAGATGATTATTCTTTAAGAATGTTGTTATTTTTCAACTCATATTTCAAAATTTTGTTAATCTTCAAAATGTTCATTCAATCAGAATATGTATTCTGTCAGAATTTGTATTCAATCAAAATATGTATTCTATTAGAATGTGTATTTTAAACTCTTGGTCCATATTCATCTCTACATCCACATAATATTTACCATCCACATTATAACCTAGCCATTAATATATATATATATATATATATATATATATATATATATATATATATATATATATATATATATATATATATATATATATATATATAGTTAAGTTCAATTGAGAAAATAAAAAAGGTTGAGAATGAGGGAATCATTCTTAACCACTTATTTAATCTAGCATAAAAAGACACATGACAAACTTGTAAATATGTTAATAACCTCCAATCTCAAATACATAACTATAGAGAATTCGATAACAGTTCGTTTATCATCAAAATTTCTCCTTCAACATTCAACAATCATCCAGATTTCTTCAACTAAACCATCATCAATGTCATCCAGTATTAATAAATCATCAATATTCGTGGCTGTGAGGTTCGCCGTTCAAGACAGATTTGCAACCCAAATTCATCAGTTTCATCGATTTCTTTGTTGAATACTCCGAATGTTCGTAGCTTGCAAGCATTTGTTAAAGTTCATAACGAATTTGGAACTGGAATTTCCCAGATTCGCAAACAAACTCAGCTGGAATCAGAATTTTTTCTCTGTTCATGAAATTGGAATCGGAGTTCTGGACTCACAGTCACAGTCGACATTGAAGGACTCGAAATCGGTACTCACAAGTTCCCAATTGGATTTTCGGAAATCAAAATAAAAATAAGAAATCGATCAAACATATGATGTCGCATCTAAAGTCGAAATCGGAAGTATATGATGATTTGTAATTGATAATTTGAATCGGAAGTATCAGGTTTTTAACATTTTTAAAATAGTTAACTTGTATGCACTCCAACTATTTGATGAAATGCATAAACTAAATTATCACGTTATATTCATATATGAATATGTTTTCTCACCTGAATCAATATATCATTATTAAAAACACAAAACAAATATGAAAGTCTGTATGTTATTCATATGTGAATAACATATAAAAATTATATATATATTTATGAAAATACCTTCTAATATTCATAAGTGAATATATTCACAGGTGAATATATATATATATATATATATATATATATATATATATATATATATATACTGTGTAATATTCATATGTGAATATACTGTGTAATATTCATAAGTGAATATATTATCTAATATTCACAAGTGAATATACTATGTAATATTCACATGTGATATATCATGTAATAATATGTAATATTCACATACGAAAATATCATTTAATATTCATATGTGAATATACCATCTAATATTCACAAGTGAATATACTATGTTAATATTCACTAGTGAATGTATCGTCTAATATTTAAATATGAATATACTATATTTATTATATGTTATATTTATATATGAATAATACTTAAATTAAAAAAAAAAATCATATTTTTTATTCAAAAGTAAATAACGAATTTACTGTAATAAAACCTGATGCATTTTATTAACTTATGAATAACGATAACTGAAAATATAATAAAAATATTTTTTTTATTTTATCTTAAAAATATATCAATATGAATGTCTTTTTTGTAAAGAATAAAAAATCATGAATTTTGGTATATTTAAAATCATTTTCCGATAAAAATAACTTCTTAAAAATAAAAATACAAACGAAAAAAACTATGTTTTTGTATATATTAAGGTAATGATTAGTATATTTTAAGGAAATATTTTTTGTTGGAAAACACATGTCTATTAATTTCCCATTTCCGCTGGTACACGGAGGCTTTTGCAGTAAAAATAAATGAGTGGTAGAAAATGATTCCCTCATTCTAAACTTTTTTTTTTCTCAATTGAACCCTCTCTCTTTCTCTCTCTCTCTCTCTCTCTCTCTCTATATATATATATATATATATATATATATATATATATATATATATATATATATATGTATAGGTTATTGAATTCTAATTAATTATAGTGTGGATGTAAGAATGATTGTGGACCAATCATTTTACTTGTTTTAAGAAAGTGATTTATCTATATTATTAAATAAAAGAAAAATAGAATAATGCAATTTAAGTAAAAGAAATGTAATATTGTACATTTGCATTGCCTTAAAATTAGGAAACCCAAATTTAAAAAAGCAAAATTTCAAATTTTAATGGATCTTTGATTATCTTAATTTTGAAATTTGATATTTTTAAATTAAATTAGTTTAAATAATTCTAACATTATTTTTAATCATACCCGGTTTTATTCTGTCAGAATGACGTTCTTTTTATAATGATATTCTATGAAAATGCAAGCCATAAACTAATAAAGAGTCTTACTTCTCGCTGAATAAACAAATTTTTAGATACAAGTTAAATTTTTTCTATCTCATTTTTGAAAAAATAAAAAACTTTATATGTTATTCTATGATAATGAAACACTCCCTAATAACAAACAAATATAGTATGTAGATTATTCTATTGGAATATACTATTACATATACTCTTATCAATCTATTATAGATTAATCTAACAGAATATGATAATGAATTGTGCATTTTTGTGGAAGATTGGTGACCATTGAGGATTGTTCATGTCTATCCCACACACATTCATCCCACCTTCGAGCCATTGATCATCATGCACTTCATTCATTCGATAAGAATAACTGTCATGAAATTGAATTATGTAAGAATAAAACTATATGAGAATGCTTTTATACGACGAATGAAACAAATTTTAGTAATTCTAAGAGAACTCATACTACATGTTAGAATCAAGTAACACAAATAACGAACTCATAAATTATTTTTATGTTCTTCAAGAATTTGAACATAAAGTTTTCTTTCAGACACTTCTACAAACACCTGGTGTGCAATATTCTCATAGAATTATTTTTGTGTTCTTTAAGATCTCTAAACCGCAATGACTTGTTGGAATCACATAATTACTGTTCACGAGAAATATTTCCACGAAAAAATCAAAAAAAGAAGATGAAAATACTTGGAAAATCAGAATATGAAAATACAAGAAGTCTTACCATGTATCAACCTTTTTCGATCCAGGAAGAAAACTTTCAAGAGGTAGAGTGGAGGTGATTTGGAAGAATCAGAATCAGAGAGATGATTCAGATAAAAGGCAGGTAAAATTGAAGGGCAACAAGATAAAAAGCCGACTTTTCAGCTTAGTTGATGATCTAAATCAGAAGCATGATGATCTAATGCTATGTACAAATGAACTGAAAACGATTTCAGAAAAAAAAGGAGAAAAAAATGATTTATGTTAAGAAAAGCCAATTACCTGAATCTTTCAGAGTCGATGGCGGAGAAGTGTGTACGAGAAGGAGATGAGAGGGAAAAAGTTGGGGCAACGATGAATAGAAGAGAAGAGGGAGGAGGCGGTCGTGAGGAAAGGAATATTAGAAATTGGGTTTTAAAACTGATATTCCTAAATTAAAAAGATATTAACTGATTTATATATTTACCATAATTAATTAAATGTAAGATTATATATTTATCCTTTCGAAATGATTGGCGTACATTGATTCCTACATCCATACAATAAATACTTAGAATACATGATCGTAGCTCTCTCTCTCTCTCTCTCTCTCTCTATATATATATATATATATATATATATATATATATATATATATATATATATATATATATATATATATATATATATATATATTCCCTCTATCCTAAAATTATTGTTCATAGACAAAAAATAAAAAAATTAAGAAAACATTAGTTACTACTAACTTTGTTAAATGAATTGATAGTTTTACCCATTTGTTGTATTTAATTCCATTGTTGGTGAGCTAATAATGAGGGTATTTAGTAAAATGAATTTATTTTTAGAAGTAGACTATTATTTTCAGACATAAAAAAAAAACATGGACTATTAATATGGGACGAAAGGAATATATATATATATATATATATATATATATATATATATATATATATATATATATATATATATATATATATATCAAAGTTGCAAAAATCGTTTGACGGTAGCGCAGCGGTGGATTGGGGTCAAGGGATTAATCTGCTAGGCAGAGATTAATCGGGGGATTAATCAGGGACCATTAATTATTAAGAAAAATGGTCAAATATTAATAACTCTAACTTTAATCCAAATAATATAAGTAAATTCATAGCCACTAATGTAAATTCACAAGTGTTACAGCATATCAACCAAACCCAAATTCACCTACAACTAAATATGTCCTTTAATACCATTCACTACTAGGATCCATATATGGTATAAACAAGATAATTGACAACTCTTTTATTAAGTGTTACAACATATCAACCAAACCCAAATTCACCTACAACTAAATATGTCCTTTAATACCATTCACTACTAGGATCCATATATGGTATAAACAAGATAATTGACAACTCTTTTATTGAAAAATTCTACAAACCATCCTATAGTGAATAGAAAGCATGTGATTCCGATATGTATAAGCTTCTTTTGAGATCAAATCTTTTCTGAACAAAGGTGAGGTGAAGACAAAGTATGTAAAAGAGATTTGATGCAATGCACAGAACATGAAAATGGTTGAAGGTCCAAAAAACCAATGTTCTTAAGCCAAGAACAACAATGAAATCTTTGAGGATTTTCATCAAACAGCTTATGTGCATCAATTTGAACTCCACTTGTCTTCGTATTTGTGTTTTTGCTTTATCTTTCCCATATTTACCCTTCTCCTTTTCTATTGTCTTATCATTAATGGATGTAGCAGATGGATCATCCTAAAGTTGAATAACAATTTTAGTAATAACATAACAAAACAAAAACAATTTACATGGATAAAGATGAACCTGAATTCCTATAGATATACCATGTAGATCCAATTTCAAAACAAATTTCATGGAACTCAAGGAATTAAATCGACCCAAACACGGTGAATACGATGAATAATGACAATAACAAGATAAAATGGGAGAAGTCCGAGGCGATGGCTAACAACAATTGCAGCGGAGGAGTCGGAGTCGTCTTCGCTATAGGAGTTTTAGTCGAGCAACGTAGATATACGCTGAAGAAGAGTTGAAGTCGGAAGAAGAGTTAGAAGTAAAAACAAACCTGAATAACTCAATTAGTGTTGACGATAGAAACTGAAGTCGAAAGAATATTTGATTTTGGATCCGATAAACTTCAAGAACTGCAATCTTTAAACTTCATGTGCCCAGAAACTTCGTGATGGGAGGAGCTGAAGTCGTAAACTGAAGCTTGGAAGGAGACTGCACGTTGTTGCTTGAAGGAGATAACGAACCGGGGCCAGAGCTAAAAACGGGAGTGAGACTGTCGAAGGTGAACGGAAGAAGAAGATGCGATCGATGTCCCTTGTTCGTTCTTGTTCGTGGTTCAGAGAGGCAGAGAGAATGCGATTTTTTTTACTGCATCGAATGAGAAAACGGATGCAACCCTAGAAGCATTTCTTACATTTTGACAATTTTACCCTCAAATTCTTTTTAAAATTGCGCTGAATTTCGTTAATCGATTTGGGTGCTTAGACCTCCCTAGACCCGTTTTTGACCGACTTTGACCACGTCCGATTATATAGCCCGATTAGCTATAAATGTCGACAGTCGATGACCGCTAGGCGCCTAGGTGCCGATTAATCGGCCGCCTAGGCTGATATTTGCAACACTAATATATATATATATAAAATGAATTCTTATTCGGTTTGCCAATAGTCCGAATTTTTTTTGCCAAACTGACAACCAACTAATGTTACCATTTAATCCGCAAAACGAACTAATACTTGATTAACTAGAAATTGAAAATTGAAAAGGCTTCCTTCAGACGATTTCATGGTTTAAACCGAATGATGCACACCCCTAGGCAGACTAGATGAGCTTATGAGCGCATTAGTTTTAATAAAATTTATTTTGTGGACTTTCTGATTTTAAAACTGATGTATACTCATACTATTTTTTGTAATGAATGAATTTTCTGCACTTAAAAAAAACACGAAATCAGAAATGTTTTTCCATATTAGCTTCACTTTTGCGTTTGAGTCATAGTTCATCTCTTTGTAGTTATAAACCCCCCTTAAGGATAGTTCCAAAAAAATAAAATAAAATAAACAAAAATTGCATATTTAAGCGATTATTTGATTACATATAATTGTTTATTCAACCATAAAGTAATTTTCATGTTGTAATTAGTTGGATACTTTTTAATACAAAGTAATTTTCATGTTGTAATTGGTTGCATTTTATAGCGTCTCGCATTTTATAGCGTCTCAAAAATAGTGATAAAACTTTTCATTTAAAAGTCTATCAAGTCATTCATTAATTGTTAAAAACAAACATCAAGTCATAATATTCAAAACATCAGAGTATAATTATTTCAAATGGGGAAATCATAAGGGAAGGATGTTGTGCCATCACGCCGGATCGTTCTCTTTCGAATCAAAAGTACCTGATCTAGTTTGGATTGGTCGAGTAAATGAAATGAAATCAGAGTATGAATTGAATCCAGAACATAATGAGTAAATATAATCTTGATGACTTAGTTAAACTCTTGAAATATACAAGAGTGTTTTAGATTAAGAACACGAAGTGCCAAAAGTTACTCTACCCCTAGTACCTATCCTTATTTATAGGAATGACAGAAGTAAGGAAAAAGTACATAAGTGCTAAATCTAATACGTTTCGACATACAAAAGTGCCCTTATGAAATACATATAACGAACACTGCATTACATACTTCGAATGCAATCAAGCTACAATTGTCTTCGACACCTCACAACAACTATTCGAACCCAACATACTCTCCCTTTGTGAGCAGTGATGAACTAAGTCATCAAAAAATTTGTAGCTTGATGAAGTACCCAACGAATCTTAGTATACCATGTAACAGTCTTTCAAATCTATGTTATGTCCCCTAGATTATTCTTCTTGCATTTACTAATCCGAAGAAGGAGATTTGTTGTGACAACCCGAAATTTTTATTTGTACGAACTCTACAGTCAAACACTTCAATTAAAAGTCAAATTCATTTATGCTAATTTTAGCTCGGTTTAAAGTCCGTTTGGGTATTTTTATTTTTAATTATTTATTCTTCAAAAGAATAAATGAAAGGAAGTATACTCTAGGATTAATGGTACAACATTTGAGTTGCAAAACTCCAAGAGTTTGGAGTTTTCGGCCAAAATAGTGTTAGGGCCGAAAACCCTAAAGAGTGTATAAATGACACTTAGTCATTTTTATCATTTTTACCATTTCCATGTCAAGAACAATTCTCTCTCAAGTATCATACGAATTTTAGTCAAGATCTTCAAGATTGTAAGTGTTTCCTTCCTTGTTTAGTTGATCTCTTCCATTATCTAGTGATCTTACCTGATTTCATCCATGAAATCATTCCATTTTCTTAGATCTTCAAGTGTTCTTCAAGAGCACCAAGACCACCAAGAACACACACTAGTGTTTTGGACCGAAAAACACCTTCTTTGCTTCCATATTGTAAGTATCTATCTCCTATACTTGTTATCTAGTAAGGATACTTAATTTAGAGCCTTAAAAACATCCAATTATCCAAGAACAAAGGCGTTTTCGGTCTAGTGCATCTCCTTAGACCGAAAACCCTTATGAAAGGTGCAAAATAACTTTAAGCCTTCCTAATGCTTAGTATTAAGTCTAGAACACTTCTTGCTTGTTTGAAGCCCTTGGAAATCACCTTATGCATTAAAGAACAAGAGTTTTCGGCCAACCTTATGGACCGAAAGCCATATGAACCGAAATCCATATGGACCGAAAACCAAAAGAAACATACCACTTGGACCGAAAACTCCCTTAAGTGGCTATACAACCCTTAGATGCAACCCTTGATACTACTAGCACTTGAATCAAAGTGTTTTTCCATATCCTTGGGTGTCTTAACTTGGTTAATTAGTTGTTAAATGACTAATTGTATACATATATGTGTTATTATATAATAAATAGGATCCGTGTGTGTGCTCAAGTCTTCACTTGACACTTAGCATCCTATATCATCCATTCATCCAAACCACTCACTACAGGTGAGTTCATACCCCTTAATTAACCCTTGAAATGTTTTTAAATGATTTATTTGGGGGAATACAAGTTGAATCATGTTAGTTATTAGATCAATCACATGTGATTAATAACTAGCGTACAAATGGAATTACCATAATTTAAACTGTTTTACCAAACAAATGACTTCAAACCGTTTATCAAACTATTTTATATGTCAAACTCTTTATCAAATTCATTTTTGTATACTAGACCTTTCTTTTTACAGTTTTCAAACTTATATATTGTTAAAACCATGCCCGCTACATATATAGTTATATAAACAAGGTTTGAAGGACTTAGGAGGGATAACCCACTTTACTTGCTGTCCTTGTTTGGTTGTGGTCTTAAAGTACCCGGTTGTTTGTCCGAGTGTTGTTGAATCCTTAGTTATATTTTATGTATATATGTATAGATATAAAGACTTTTATCTCAGTTCAGTACATTCAGTCATACAAACAAGTCTACTAATAAACTATAATAGGTATAGTTTAGGGTTATAGTACTTACTACTTCTAGTCCAATGAAGCGTACAAGAGTCAGTTCATTCATGAGTCATTACTTATTACTATGAGAGCGTATACAACGATACTATGATGAGAACATTTACAACGATACTATGATGAGAAACACTACATTACATATACAAGTATACTTTAACATAAGTGTGATCCGCGGTATCGGAGCACGCCTTCATTATCATGGCCTGAGTTGTAACCAGAATCTCCTGGAGGGAGAGCGTGATTTTGTGTATAGATCTATATTGGATTGACTATCCTACACCTTGCTGCTAGCTACATCGGGACCTGCAGGTCTTCGGGTGCCAAATGCCATACCTTTTGACGACTTACATTGTCGTTTTCCCAGTCGAAAGTATGGTATAATTAATCACATAATACCTTGATATAAATCCGGTTTAAGGTAGTTAGTACAACAGTAGTTCCTATAATACAACACTACAGTACTACATTAATTTACCCTCTACATTTATTGGGTGATCATTTCACTTAAACATTAATGTACAAACTATATTTTGATAATGATAGTTACACTTGGGAAAATTACACACTTTTACAAGAAACAAACATACAAAACAGTCGTGCCTTGGTAGAAGGCTACTTTTAGTAGAAAATAAAGTATTTTCTAGGAGTTACAAACTTTTACAAACACTTGCAAACATTTACATACTTTTACTACAAACGTTTACAAACTCGTACTTCAAACAACGGTTCAAACATTTTGATACAAACATAGACACTAAATACTTATGAACTCACCAGCTTTAATGCTGATAAACTCTTTCAAAATAACTTGTATTCTCAGGTAATCAGTAGACTGGTACCGACGCCAGCTTTTGAGAAGATGGAGCACATTCAAGACTCATCTTATATTTTGATTTATGTTTTGGTGTCTTATATAGTACAGAACACACTTGTATTAAAATTATATATTTAATGCAATGGATGATGTTGTTTACTTGTTTACTATTATTCTATGTTGTGATACTTTACTTGACGTTCTCCACCCAAAACGTTTCCGCCGTTCTCGGTTTTGGGGTACGTGACAACTCAAAACTTTTATCCTGTACAATCAATCCGTATAGCAATATTACACTTGAACTTATCATTTCTTAGCGAAATTATGGGTCCATATGAGTGCTTTAGGCTTAGTATATCATAGATATGAGTCTTAAGAAGGGTAGAAAGTGCGTAGCATCAGAAAATCGAGCCAATCACACCAAGGAAGGTGTGTGCGGCCGTACACCTGAGTGTGCGGCCAGCCAGCCGCACACCTAGCTGCAAACACACCCCCAGCCACACACCTGACCCTATATATAGTAAAGAACCCCCTTTCAGTCACTTTTTCTTCTTTGGATGCACACTACTCTCTTCTATACTTTCTCTCTTTACAAACTTCATCCAAGAACACTCTTAAGGCCTCAAAAATGTGAACTACTTCACCATTCAGCTTCTTATAGTGGTAAGAGACCTAAATCTAAGCCTAAAACTCATAGTGTTCTTCATATTATTCATTCTTTGAAGGAGTGCGGCCACACACCTTCATAAGGTGGCCACATACACCCTAAAAACTCTCCAAAGTGAAGAGTTTGGCCTTCATTTAGTAGTAGGACTTGGTATTAGCACAAGAACGCCTCAAAAACACCTAAAAATCAACATTTCAGGCTCAAACAAGGAGTATACGGCCACACACTCCTATGTACGGCCGCACACACCCTCTGTAAGGCTACACACTCCTGTGTGTAGCCGCACACACAAGTCTGACCGCACTCCCTAGCCGCACACTCACCTTTATGGCCATACACCCACTCTAATGCTCATATTTGGCCTTAAACTTGCAAGGATCACTACGAGTGGAACCTAGAACAATTAATACACACATTCCCAAGACCTTAGGGTGGTTTCCCATCATGATTAGTCATGAAATACCCTAATCTAATATGTATATCTGTTACCATATGATTAATAGGGTCCACTTGCGTTCAAAACATCCGTTGACACTCAGCACTCATATCGATCACACACTTGAATCCTACGTTAAACTGTGAGTTCATACCCCTATACTTTTCTGAGTTGTTTCAAGTTTTCAGGTGGGAATAAAAGCTAAACATAAAGGTTTTCATAACTTAAAAACTGATGCAATTACAATGATTTTCTATCAAACGTTTAGATACAATTATCCCTTTTGTATTATATTGAGCATAAGGGATGTTTTCAATTGATAATTGCATAGTTTTCAAAACCATACACGAACGTAACAACCATTAAAACTATAATAGGTATAGTTTGGGATTTCATTACCAGTCTTACAAGTTCAAACTTCATGCAAAGTCAAACATATAAACTATGTTAGATTTAGTTTATCCATTACTACGAATACAAAACTATTGTATCATGCTGAATAATTATTTATACTCTACACTATTACAAACGATTTTGAACTCGAGAACAACTGACAAACGCGTAAACTAGTTAATACATCATTGTGAGACTATCTTCGTTTTGCCCCTCAGGGTACCAATAAATCGTCACCGGTAGTATAACCAGAGTCTCCTGGAGGGAGAGTGTGAAATTTGTGAATAGATCTAGTCGGGACCGAGAATCCCACACCTGAACTGTTAGCTACAGTTAGGCGGGCACGCCTAGGATAACAAATTTTGTAATCGTGTGATGCCTGAAGAAACGTCAAGGAGGTCATCAGTCAGATTAGCATGGTTATACGACTCACAATAAGTATAAACTAATCATTGTTTACGATATTTCTTTCTTCTATAGTTTTATTGTAACTAATAAAGCTACTTATCTACTTACTGGAGGGTATTCCAGGGACAAAAATCTATAGTTTTATTTTAAGTAATAAAACTACTATACATACTGGTGGTAACCAGGGTTTCCGAACGATCATACATTTCATACTGGTGATAGCCAGGGTTTTTTAACGAAACGTACTTTTCATACAGAAACCAACAAGCATGTTAGAAAATATTTGATTTTGTTGGTAAGGATGCACACATATTTTAGAACTTGGTAACAACGGTTTTCGATACAAACGATATTTACTTATAATGGAAAGAAACTATTTATACAAACTCAGTGACTAGTTTTCAATACAAAACATGTTTATGAACTCACCAGCTTTATGCTGATATGTTTTCAAAACCGATTGTATTCTCAGGGCAACGATAGACGGAGCATTTTTGGAGTCTCGTCTTTATCTTTTGCTATATAATGTTATGTATAAACTATGTTTTCAAACACATGTAAATATTCATATTGTAATGTAATGGTTGTGTTTACTTTGATTGCGATGATACGATTGTTGTGATACTACATATGACGTCGCCGCCACCGGACGTTTCCACCGTTGTTTTCCTGACGGTTCGGGGGTGTGACAGATTGGTATCAAAGCTATTGTTTATAGTGAACTAAGTATACCGAACCTTATATGGTATACAACTATAAACACTAAGGGGACGAAGTGATCTGAACTAAAAGTATACTATAAAAATATAAGTATTTTTACTCCAAGTATACAAGTATACCTACATACCAGAAACCGTATCGTAAAAAGATCCAAACAAAAGTAAGTAGATGTTGAACATATGGATTAAACCTGGGCAGTTATGTAATCATGTCTAGGGTCAATATAGCCTGATCAAGTATATTCATTCGAGACATGACCAACATGTGTTTGGGAGTGACTGTGGTTTTGCAGCCGGCCTAAAACTTACCAAATATTTCTACCAAAAGAAATTGATGGAACAAAACCTTCAACATAAAACACTATAGGAGTATTTAGTCAAAGCAGGATACATTGTAAAAATTATTCCAAGTGTTGCTACTCATTCTTTCTTAGCGATAGTTTACTTGCTTTAGTAACTCCTTCCTGTTTATCGCTTAGTAGAACACTTTATCTATCATATAGAGATACATCTTGTATCATATCTCTTGATTAAATTTAGTGAACTTACCATCCTCTCCTTCCTGGTCATTTTAGAACGAGATGCCTCTAAAGAAAAGACGCAACTCAAAGAACAAAAATCCTCCACCACCACCTCCTCAATTTGATCCCGCTATGTTCCAAGCAGCTGTTACTGCCGCAATGTCACAGATGAACCCCGACGGTTCTGGCGGGCCAGGAGGTGGTACCCATCCCCAAAATCAGGAAGGTGGTCAGGGACACCAGAAGGATTGTTCCTATAAAGATTTCATGAACGCAAAACCCACATATTTCAACGGCACTGGAGGTGTCATTGCTTTGACTCGATGGTTCGAGAAGATTGAGTCCATCTTCGAAATCTATTCCTATTCGGAAGCCAACAAGGTGAAATTTTCCGCATGCACTTTCACCAACAGAGCATTGACCTGGTGGAATGGTCGGGTCAAATCCCTAACCCTACCAAATAGCAAACGCTATGGGTTGGGAGAGCTTGAAAGAGCTCGTGCTTGCTGAGTACTTCCCGCGGAGCGAAATGCAGAAACTGGAGCACGAACTCTGGAACCTAAAGATGAAGGGTTCAAATATTGCTGCCTACACTTCTAGGTTTGAGGACCTAGCACTTCTTTGCCTGAGAATGGTCACCCTGGAAAGCAAGAAGATAGAGAGATACATATGGGGATTGATGCCCCCAAATCAAGGGAATGTCTTGGCTGCTAGGCCAAACACCTTTGATAGCACCAAGTTCTTGGCGCAGACTCTTATAGATCACGGGGTTGATCTAGATATAATAACAACCACTCCTGAACCAGTGAAAAAAAGTGGCGAGAAGAGAAAGTTCTAGAAGCAGCAAAATGGTCAGTCTGCACAGGACCTATCCAAGAAACAGCATACAGTGGCAATTCATGCTGCCACCACTCCTGTTGCTACTCCTACAAATCAAGCACCTACCAGCAGATATACTGGTACTCTTCCTCAGTGCGACAAATGTAATTTTCGTCATCATGGGCAGTGCCACGAGATGTTGTGCAAACGATGTGGCAAGAAGGGGCATACAACTCGATTTTGCAGAACACCAGCCCAACCAACCAATCAGATATCTGGAGCAGGTGGCGGTTAGGCCTACTATGGTTGTGGCGAGGTCGGGAACTACAAGAGAAATTGCCCCAAAGCAGCAACAACTGGCACTACTAGAAGACTTCTAGCAATGGGGAAAGAGGAGGCAGTTGCTGATCCTACCGTTGTCACGGGTACGTTCCTCCTATACAACTTTTATGCATGCATTCTTTTCGATTCTGGTGTGGAGAGAAGTTGTTTTAGTCATGCATTCAAACATCTTTTCAAACATAAACCTCAATCTTTAACCGAAACATTTACTGGTGAAATGGCTAATGGTGAGAAAGAGATCACTAACGCTATATTCCGTGGTTGTACCCTTACCCTAAACGATCATTCCTTTCCAATCGACCTTATGCCAGTTTCCATAAAGAGCTTCGATGTCATAATTGGCATGGATTGGTTGAGCCCCAATCGTGCTGATATCCTTTGTTTCGAAAAAGCTATCAGTCTTAATATCCTCTTTGGCGAAACCCTCATGATTTATGGTGATAAACTTAGCTCCAGCCTACGCATTATTTCATGCATCAAAGCCCAAAAACTTCTGCGAAAGGAGTGTCGTGCATTCCTATCCTATGTTCTAAATGAGAAACAGGAGGTTAAAACCCTCGAGAGCATCCCTGAAGTCTGCAACTTTCCTGATGTCTTTCCCGAAGAGCTTTCGGGAATTCCTCCTGAGCGCCAAGTCGAGTTTCGCATCAACTTAATCGCTGGAGTTACCCCTGTAGCTATGTCCCCCTATCGTCTAGCACCAGCAGAAATGCAAGAGTTGTCCAGCCAACTCAATGAGCTGCTCAGCAAAGGATTCATCAGACCGAGTTCCTCACCTTGGGTAGCCCCGATTTTATTTGTGAAAAAGAAAGGCGTATCTTTTAGAATGTGATTGACTACCGAGAGTTGAACAAACTCACCATCAAAAACTGCTATCCTCTTCCTCGAATCGATGACCTCTTCGACCAACTTCAAGGAGCCAAATATTTCTCCAAAATAGACCTCAGATCAGGGTACCATCAGTACGAGTCCATGAGGGTAATGTTTCTAAAACAACATTCCGAACTCGATATGGTCACTACGAATTCATAGTAATGCCCTTCGGTCTAACCAACACACCGATAATGTTCATGAACTTGTTGAACCGGGTATGTCGTCCTTTCCTGGACAAGTTTGTTATCGTGTTCATAGATGATATACTTGTCTATTCCAGAAGCGAGGAAGATCACAAACAACAATTGAGATTAGTTTTGGAAACTCTAAGAACAGAAAGGCTATACGCGAAATTTTCCAAGTATGAATTCCGGATTCGGAAAGTAACTTTCTTGGGTCATGTGGTGAGTGAGGAAGGCATACACATGGATCCATCCAAAATCAAAGCAATAGAGAATTGGTCAGCACCGAAGATACCCACAGAAATCCGTCAATTCTTGGGTCTTGCTAGCTATTATTGTAGATTCATCCAGAATTTCTCCAGAATTGCCAAACCCCTAACGACTCTAACTCAGAAATGTGTATCCTTTTGTTGGAGTGTAAAGCAAGAAACTGCATTCCAAACATTGAAGCGAGCCTTGTGCAACACACCTATCCTGTCTCTGGCCGAAGGGACGGAGGACTTCATTATCTACTGCGATGCATCCAACGAGGGCTTAGGTTGTGTGATTATGCAACGAGGAAAGGTTATTGCTTATGCCTTGAGACAATTAAAAGCACACAAAAATCAATTATACAACTCACGACCTGGAGTTGGGAGCAGTTGTCTTCTCATTGAAGATTTGGAGACATTACCTCTATGGAACAAAGTGCACGATCTTCATTGACCATAAAATCCTGCAACACATCTTCGACCAGAAAAACTTAAAAATGAGACAACGGTGATGGGTAGAACTACTTTGTGATTATGAGTGTGAAATACGCTACCATCCCGGAAAGGCCAATGTGGTAGCAGATGCCCTCAGCCGAAAAGAGTACTCAGGTCGCAGTGTGAAAGCACTTACCATGACCATCCATTCCCATCTATGCGCACAAATTAGAGAAGCTCAGTTGGAAGCCCTGAAACAAGAGAACGTGGCGGAGGAAGCCTTGAGAGGAATGGGAAAGAACTTAGAGATCAAGGGAAACATAGTCTACTTTTTCATGGATCAGATCTGGACCCCAAAGTTCGGTGGTTATAGAGGGGTCGTTATGAACGACGTTCACAAGACTAGATACTCCGTCCACCCAAAATTGGATAAGATTTACCTTGATCTTAAGAAGTTATATTGGTTGCCAAACATGAAAGCAGAAATCACTACCTTCGTGGGCAAGTGTCCGACTTGTGCCAAGGTGAAGGTTGAATATTAGAAGCCCTCAGGTTTTCTTCATCAGCCGGAGATACCTCATTGGAAGTGGGAGAGGATTACCATGTATTTCATTA
Organism: Lactuca saligna; assembly: GCF_052625555.1. Taxonomy (NCBI): domain Eukaryota; kingdom Viridiplantae; phylum Streptophyta; class Magnoliopsida; order Asterales; family Asteraceae; genus Lactuca; species Lactuca saligna. The sequence goes on from NC_136418.1 coordinate 116,036,282, forward strand.
CCAAATTACCCAAATCTCCGAGTGGGTACGACACCATCTGGGTAATAGTCGACTGATTGATGAAATCCTCTCATTTCCTGCAAATCAAAGAAACTTTCAAGATGGAAAGACTCACACGAATCTACCTCCAAGAGATAGTTCGACTGCACGGTGTGCCTGTATCCATTACCTCCAAGAGATAGTTCGACTTCACGTCGAGGTTTTGGAAGTCTCTACAGAAAGCTCTTGGAACTAAGCTAGATATGAGTACAACTTATCATCCTCAGACTGATGGACAGCGTGAGAGAACCATCCAGACCTTGGAAGACATGTTGAGAGCATGTGTCATCAACTTCGGTAAATTGTGGGATACCCATTTGCCCTTGGTTGAATTCTCCTACAACAATAGTTATCATACAAGTATCAAGGCTGCGCCCTTTGAAGCCCTCTATGGCTGCAAATGCATATCCCCTCTGTGCTGGGCTGAGGTAGCTGACACACAGCTATCCAAAGGGCAAGTCCCTGATAGCACTCTCACTGGTCCAGAAATCAACCGCGAAACCACTGAAAAGATCATACAAATCTGGGAACGACTAAAAGCTTCACAAGATCGACAAAAGAGCTACGCCGTTAAACGACGAAAACCCTTGGAATTCCTGGTCGGAAACCGTGTTCTGCTAAGGGTCTCACCCTGGAAAAGCATGATACGCTTTGGAAAATGTGGAAAGCTAAATCTGAGGTACATAGGACCGTTCGAAATCCTTTCTAGAATTGGTCCCGTAGCCTACAAACTTCGATTACCGCATGAACTCAGTAACATTCACCCTGTCTTCCATGTTTCAAATCTTAAGAAGTACTTATCCGATGAAACCCTTGTGGTCCCTCTTGACAAAATCGAAATCAACGAAAATCTGAACTTCGTGGTAAAACCAATCGAAATCATGGACTGGGAGGTCAAGCGAATGAAACAATGTCACATCTCGATAGTAAAGGTTCGCTGGAATGCTAAGCGGGGACCTGAATTCACTTGGGAGCGCGAGGATTCAATGAAACTGAAGTACCCTCATCTTTTTCCAAATCCATGATTTGTATCCATATTCTTGAATTTCGGGACGAAACTCCCTCTAACGGGGGGATGATGTGACAACCCGAAACCTTTATCTTGTACAATCAATCTGTATATCAATATAACACTTGAACTTATCATCTCTTAGCGAATTTTGGGTCCATATGAGTGCTTTAGGCTTAGTATATCATAGATATGAGTTTTAAGAAGGCTTAGAAAGTGTGTAGCATCACAAAATCGATCCAATCACACCAAGGAAGGTGTGTGCGGCCAGCCAGCCGCACACCCAGCCGCACACACACCCCCGCCACACACCTGACCCTATATATAATAAAGAACCCCCTTTCAGTCACTTTTTCTTCTTTGGCTGCACACTACTCTCTTCTCAACTTTCTCTTTCTAAAAACTTCATCCAAGAACACTCTTAAGGCCTCAAAAACATGAACTACTTCACCCTTCAGCTTGTTATAGTGGTAAGAGACCTAAATCTAAGCCTAAAACTCATAGTGTTCTTCATGTTCTTCATCCTTTGAAGGAGTGCGGCCACACACCTTCATAAGGTGGCCGCACAAACCCTAAAAACTCTCTAAAGTGAAGATTTTGGCCTTCATTTACTAGTAGGACTTGGTATTAGCACAAGAACGCCTCAAAACACCTAAAAATCGACATTTCAGGGTCAAACAAGGAGTGTACGGCCGCACACTCCTGTGTGCAGCCGCACACACAAGTTTGACCACACTCCCTTGCCGCACACTCACCTTTATGGCCATACACCCACTCTAATGCTCATATTTGGCCTTAAACTTGCAAGGATCACTACAAGTGGAACCTAGAACAATTAATACACACATTCCCAAGACCTTAGGGTCGTTTCCCATCATGATTAGTCATGAAATACCCTAATCTAATACGTATATGTGTTACCATATGATTAATAGGGTCCACCTGCGTTCAAAACATCCATTGACACTCAGCATTCATATCGATCACACACTTGAATCCTACGTTAAACTGTGAGTTCATACCCCTATACTTTTCTGAGTTGTTTCAAGTTTTCAGGTGGGAATACAAGCTAAACATAAAGGTTTTCATAACTTAAAAACTGATGCAATTACAATGATTTTCTATCAAACGTTTAGATACAATTATCCCTTTTGTATTATACTGAGCATAAGGGATGTTTTTAATTCATAATTGCATAGTTTTCAAAACCATACACGAATGTAACAACCATTAAAACTATAATAGGTATAGTTTGGGATTTCATTACCAGTCTTACAAGTTCAAACTTCATGCAAAGTCAAACATATAAACTATGTCAGATTTAATTTATCCATTACTACGAATAGAAAACTATTGTATCATGCTGAATAATTATTTTATGTATAATTATTTATACTCTACACTATTACAAACGATTTTGAACTCAAGAACAACTGAACAAACACGTAAACTAGTTAATACAGCATTGTGAGACTATCTTCGTTTTGCCCCTCGGGGTACCAATAAATCGTCACTGTTAGTATAACCAGAGTCTCCTGGAGAGAGAGTGTGAAATTTGTGAATAGATCTATTCGGGACCGACAATCCCACACCTGAACTGTTAGCTACAGTTAGGCGGGCATGCCTGGGGTGACAAATTTTGTAATCGTGCGACGCCTGAAGAAACGTTGAGGAGGTCATAAGTCAGAATAGCATGGTTATACGACTCACAATAAGTATAAACTAATCATTGTTTACGGGATTTCTTTCTTCTATAGTTTTATTGTAACTAATAAAACTACTTATGTACTTACTAGAGGGTATTCCAGGGACAAAAATCTATAGTTTTATTTTAAGTAATAAAACTACTATACATACTGGTGGTGTGACAACCCAAAATTTTCCATCTAGTAGAGTCAAACACTTCAATTAAAAGTTAAATACTTTTCTGCTAATTTTTAGCCAATTTAAAGTCCGTTTGAGTATTTTAATTAATTATTCATGAATCGGACGGATAAAAGGAAGTGACTTCTAATTAATCGGGAATGTAATGGAACGATCAACACCTTGAATTGGTTTTCACGGCCAAACAAAGAGAGTTTCGGCCGTGAACTCTCTTAGGGCCACAAACTCATGACATAGGCATGAGTTTACTCTCCATTTTTTCATTTCCTCTTTTCCAAACTCAAGAACCAAATCCATTCTCTCTCAAGTAACATACCGTTCTTCATCCAATTTTCCAAGAATTTAAGTATTACTTGGCTTGATTTGTTGTTATAACCTATCTCGTAGTCATTATACGTCATTTCATCCATTCAAATTTTGATTTTCATTAGATCTTGAAAACACCAAGAACACCAAGAACACACACTAGTGTTCTTTGACCTTAAACACCCAATCGACCTCCGATCTTGTAAGTGCACTTGTTATAGCTTGTTGTATGCTTAGTATGACCCTTATGACACTTGAAAATCATCAAGAAACCTCAGAACAAAGGAGTGAATGGCCAAGGATGATCTTGGGCCGTAAACCCATTTCAAGGTGGTAAATTGGACCTTAGCTCCTTCCTATGCCTTGGATGCCAACCTTGATCCTTCTTAGAAGTGTTTAAGACTTTAAACAACAATCAAAACATGTACCTAAGAGAGTTTACAACTGTGAACACATAATAATATGGTCATTTGGCTGTAAACTCCACAAGGTGGTCTTATTATGCCCCTAATGCTTTCCTAAGGCTTGGACTTGACCATTTGATGCCCAATCATGACTTGTAAGACCTCAAAACACAATTTGGCACTTAGTACCATGAGTTTACGGCCCTAAACTCTTGGGGAAATGGTTATGGGCTGCAAACTCCATAAAGGGGTGGTTCATGGGCCATAAACTCCAATGTCATGTCATACAACCCTTAGGTGCAACACTTTCGTACCTGTAGGACTTGAATCAAAGTCTTTCTATGATCTAGGGTGCATTAACTTGATTAATTAGTTATTAATTAACTAATTAGATACATATATGTTTGATTATATGTTAACTAGGACCATTGTCTGTGTTCAAGTCCTCACTTGACACCTAGCACCTTGTCCGACACTTCCATCCGATCCGCTCACTACATGTGAGTTCATACCCCTTAATTAACCTTTTTAAATGTTTTTAAGTGCTTTATGGGGGGGGGGAGAGGGATACAAGTTGAAACATGCTAGCTATTAAATCAATCACATGTGATTAATAACTAGCATGCAAATAAATTTACTACACTTTTAGCGGTTTTACCAAACAAATTACTTCAAATGAGTTTCCAAAACATTTTTACTACTTTGCAACTCTTTATCAAACTGTCTTACATATTAAATGTTTCTTTTCAAAACTCTGTTACAATTGTGTTTCCAAAATAAAGGATTCATTATACTTTAAAATGTTTTTATCAAATAAGCTGTTTTCAAACTGTTGTACAAACTAACATTAAGTCACCATTTCTTAGTTCTTAAACTCTTCAAAGGTTTTTAGAAAACTTCTTTTACACTTTTATATTGTTAATTGGATTCCTAGATATGTATAGTTATATAAGTAATGTTTGAAGGACTTAGGAAGGCTAACCCGCCTTATTTCATTTTCCCTGTTGGGATGTGCTCTGGTAGGGTATCGGGTATCCGTCCGAAGGTCGTCTAACTATTAATTATATATCATGTGTACATATATAGTCATAAAGGTTCTTCTAGTCAATTCAATACCCTTGGGTAGCAATGGTATACTTCCATGTTCATACGTACAAGTTATATTACTAGTAAGCTATAATAGGCGTAGTTTAGGGTTTTACTAATACTAATACTAGAACAATGAATCATACAAAGAGTCAGTTCATACATGAGTCATAACTTATAGTGATGAGAAACAAACATAATACATAGTGATGAGAAACAAACATAATACATAGTGATGAGAAACAAACATACATGCTAGACAGAGGAAGAACACACAATACAGCTAGCACATACATTATATATACATTACATTCAGTTATGTGAGCCATTAAACGGGTCATGGCACTACCTGCCATGACTTTTTTTTTATCCAGAATCTCCTTAATTGGGGAGCGTATGAGTTTGCGTGTAGATCTATACTGGATTGAATATCCTACACCTTGCTGCTCGTTACAGTGGGACTTGCAAGTCTACGGGTGCCAAATATCATTTCTTATGGCGTCTTACATCATCGTTTTACTATTGAGTCGGTAGTAGGATACATGCCGATCACATGTTACTTTAAATTTCATTTGGTTTAAGGTGGTTAGTACAGCAGTAATCACTTATTATAAAACTACAGTACTTTATTATTTCCCCATTACATTCACTTCGTGAACATTCACGTGATGTATGGTAATGTAAATACTATATTTTTGGTTAATGATAGTTACATTTGGGAAAATACACACTCTTACAATAGACATAGTTAGATACTAGATGCCTTGGTAGAAGGCTACTTTCAGTAGGAAGCATAGGATTTTCTAGGTTATTCAAAACTTTTACATACTCATACTTACAAATACAGTCTTACAAATACATTCTTGCAAATACATTATTACAAATACGGACACTAAAATACTTATGATCTCACCAGCTTTAAAGCTGATACTCTCTTTCAAAATAACTTGTATCCTCAGGTCAACAGTAGACAGGTACCGATGCAAGGTTTAGAGAAGATGGAGCTCACTCAAGACTCATCTTTCATTTTGATTCATACTTTAGTGTCTATTAAACATGTCATAACACTTGTATTAAAATTATATTATGAATGCAATGGATGATGTTTTTGCTTGTTTACTACTATTCATTGTTGTGATACTGTACATGACGTCCTCCGCCCCAGAACGTTTCCACCGTTCTCGGTTTTGGGGCGTGACTGATTGGTATCAGGGCATTGTTTATAGTGAATTAAGTATATCAATCCATAAAAGATATACTAACTATAAATACAATGGGATTAAAAATACTCTGACCAATAGTATATACATTTAAATAATAAAATATTTAACAAAGTATACGTGCCTGCGTTCATACTAAAATCAGTGTCACTAGGACAGTACAAAAGCATTACGATTGTTGGGCAACACAAGTGGACTTAGAGACATATAGCCTGATCAACTATATTATCCGATGCTTGAATAGCATATGCCTAAGTGTAGTTGTGTGGTTGTAACAAGTCTAAAATCTTATCAACAATACCACAATGAGAACAATAGAACATAAACCTAAAATACTATAGGGGTATTTGGTGTTACTATAAGTACTTTATACTTCAAAATTGAAAAGGATCTTCATTACTAAGTTGATAGTTGATAAGTGGATACACTAAAGCTATATGTAAATAGGACGTTATAGACTTAGAATCTGTGAAAATTTTGCTTTACCCCTTTTCTTTGTGAATTTGGAGTTAAGGTCACTTATTCGAAGGCCTATCCTGTTGTGATTACATATAACTGGTATGCACTTCACAGATAGTGATGTAACTAATGAAGAGTTTTATAAATAATTATCTAGATAATTTGTTTAATAATTATTTTCTTACCCCAATTCTCGCTTAGATAACATGACTGGACTCCATCCCCACGGCAACCCGTACCTTCCGAATGAGGTCATTGCTGGATGGTTTAGGGAAGAACCAGAGAATGATCATCCGATACCTTTGAATGATCACCATGGTGATGACATTTTGGATGGTGCTAACTTTGAACTTGAAGTTGAGAACCTACCCCAGACAACTCCTTTTCCAAATCCTGACACTCGTTTGGCTTTTCATGGCCCGACGCATCCGTGGGTCGAATGTTTGGAAACATGGAGCGAAGATCAAGATCAACCTATATCGTTTAATGGAGACCAAAGCTTCTACAACGTAAATGAAGCGAGCACAACAGAAAAAGTTCTACCAATCCTGATCCGTAGAGTTGCCCGAAACGAAATTCAGGGCAGAAGCGCTCTACATCGTATCGCAGAAGTTGACACCAATGGAGGAGTGCATATCCTTCGTACCAACCACCTTGAACATGCTTGTGAGAGATCTAAGAGAGACCGCAAAACCCTACTGCAACCACTAGTTGAAACCTGAGCCGAAGTCATAGAGTTCCGAGTACATCAGAGGGTATACGAAAGATACCTGCTTGATATGGAACGCCAATTAGCTGAACTAAGGGTTCACCATAGGGGTGAACGTCACCAGTAGGAGATACTTTACTTCCCTTCTTTGTTTTTAAGAACCATGTTCATATCTATGTTTGGTGTAGCACTTATCTAAGTGATTACCTTGTACTGTAAGTACTTTAGTTAGGTCTTTATGCTGTCAAAGACTTCTCTACTCCAGATGTGATGTAAGACCTACTACAAGGTCAATTTTCCCAAATTTATTACATCTTAAACATTGATGATATTGACAGTCTACTAACTCCTAAGTTAATCTCTGTTCAAATACTTTTATCATACCTTCATTTGAGTCTATCTGAAATTTGCTTTACTCAAGTCTTTGGACTATAGTAATTTAACTCCGGGATCATCTTCAAGCCTCTTCCAAAGGTTGGATCTTATTATCCACCAACCATTAATACCTCGGCTTGAACGATAAAACGTCTTGAGATCATTCTACGAACTTACTTCTACTATTTCTAGGACTGCATCATAGAGATGTAGGTCAAACCTGCGTGAACATACTTCAATTCCATACTAGGACTGCATCATAAGGATGTAGGTCAAACTTTCAAGAACATACTCTTACTCTTTACTTAAGAGATCGAAGTACATTTAGGGTCAACCAAAATCTCTCACAAAATCCTTATCTTTCGTGTTACAGAATCATGTCGTCATCCGGAAACAATCAGCCGAACAATGAAACCCCCATCCTCCATATCGACACCGCTACGTTACAAGCTGCAGTAGCAACTGCTGTGACAACTTTCCTTACACACATTAACTCCGACAACACAAACAAGACTGACAAAGGGGTCGAGAGTCCCGATTGTAGTACCAATACGGGAAGTCAACAAATGACAACAGTCAAAGATTTGCGAAGCCGTAAGACCGAAAAGAGGAGACGATATCGCCAAGCCAGAAATGAGCGAAAGCGATTCCAGAGACTTGCCATGCAACAGCAAGAAGTGGCAACTCCTACCCCTTTAGCACCGACACGACCCATTCCTCCAGTCCCTGGCATCGGGACCAACCCTACACACAAAAGTAGTGATAAAGCCGGACTCTTTAAAAGTAAATTTTTGAAATGGAGTAACGAGGAAGGCACTCGTGTCCACGTAACTCTGACTAAACACCTCACTCCCACCACTAATGTCGGTACTAGCCAGTCATGCCACCAATGCAGTGAGATAGGACACTTCAAGAAGGATTTCCCTATAACAAAGAACTCCGACGCAGACGACAGAATTCTAAGGATCACTGCCGCAGGGGAGACTACTCCGAACCCACGTAAAAGTAATTAAGGCGTTTCATTGTAACAGTCTTATAAACCATTTAAAATTATTCCAACTTGAGTCTTACCTTTTGCGGGATCCCATTAGTTAAGGGACCCCCATGCTGCGTATACTTGTCTTTTGTAGTATACCTTATTTGCAGCAATAGTTTTGTAGTAAGTCTAAGGTACTGTAACTCTCTTGATGGTTACACAGTTGTGTTTTGTCTGTAACGCCTTATGTTCAAATCTAATGTCTTAGTTTCCATATGATTCCGACATTATAATTCGACTAGATTCAACTTGATCCTCACAATACTAGCTCCTTACATACATCTCTTTCTCCGAAATCTCCTTTCCATCGAAGTCGTCATACCAGGTCACCGAAGTACTCATGCATGGAGTACCTCATGCTTCTTTTCCTTTCAGAAGAAATCCTCGAAGTATCACTCGTACAGTACGTCAAGTTCAATCCAAAGACCCATACGGTTGATCTATCATTGAAGAATGTATACAAAAGGGTGGTATATAATCAAGGTTCTACAGGTTAAGAATTGATGATTCCACTTTAACCTCTTTTCCTCATTGGGATGTGAACGTAAAGAAGAATCATTTATTCGACTATCTTTTCAATCTTAATTATATATGACTCGTATACACGAGATTGTGATCTTTGAACCACATATGAATTCTAATATGAACTTCAGGACGGAGACTGCCCAAGGCTACGAATAATCGCATCGTCATGTGAACAAACTTAGAACCTAGTACGACTCCTGTAACCAGATCGCCATACCGTCTAAACACCCACAGAGAGACAAGAACAATCCAGAAAACTTAGCGAACTACCCCACAAAAGAATAGAAAGATCCAGCTCCTCGCCCTGGAGAGCTCCGATCTTATTCTTCAGAAAGGTGGACGTATAGTATCATAAGTACATCGACAATCGAAGACCTCGTCAAGGTTTCCATTGGAGATCATTATCTCTGCCTCACATGGATGGGTTGGTTGAGCAAACGCAAGAAACAAATTACTTTTCAGAAATGGACCTGAGATCCGAATGTCACCATTTTCGAGTATTAGAGAAGGATGTCCCGAAGACAACCTTTCGAACTCGATACGGACACTACGAGTCCGTAGTGATACCCCTCGGATAGGACCAATACGCCCGTAGTACTCATGAACTTAATGGATAGAGTACACCATTCTTACTTGGATCAGTTCATCATTGACCTTGTAAATGACTCACTACCCTCATAGTAAGAAGGAAATCATAAAGAGCACCTACAACAAACCATGGAACCAATACGATCAGAGAAGCGTTATGTAAAGTTCTCTATATATGAGTTTTGGAATTGCAGAGTCAAAATTTCCTAAGACACACTATTAGTGATGTGGAAATTCTTGAGGACCCTTTCAATTTATCAAAACCGTTGAGAATTTGTCAGCACTGAAGATGCCGTCGGGAATTCATCAAATTTTAGGTCTTGCAGACCTACTATCGTAGTCCATTCAGAACTCCTCGCAAATTTCCAAAACCCTTATGACTTTGACCCAACAAGAGGTGGCCCCTGACTGGGAAGATAAGCAAGGAAAAGAAACCTTGGAATTCCAAGTGAGAGACCAAATTCTATAGGAAGTCTCACTCTGGGAATGGATTAATACGCTTCGTAAAGCATGGAAAGCTAAAACCAAGATAGTTAGGACCTCCTAGATTCTTGCCAGAATCGGCCTTGTAACTCAAAAACCCAACCTACACCGCAAGCTCTGTAACGTACATTTTACCCTTCACGTCTCGAACTTGAAAATGTACCTTTCCGTCAGGACTCTTGTAATCCCACTCGACGAGATCGAGATCAACGAGATCCTCGCCTTCGTGGAAGAACCGTAGTGACCATCGATTGAGTGGTCAAGCGGACGAAGCAACGCCGCCTCCCATTAGTGAAGGTTTGTTGGGATATCAACCGAGGACCCGAATTCACTTATGAGCGCGAGAACCAATCGATTTGGAAGTTTCCCCACCTCCATGCTTGATTTTTCATACCTACTCCTCTACCTAAATTCTAATTTCAGGACGAAATTCTTTCTAACGGAAGGATGATGTGACAACCCGAAATTTTCCATCCAGTAGAGTCAAACACTTCAATTAAAAGTTAAATACTTTTCTGCTAATTTTTAGCCAATTTAATGTCCGTTTGAGTATTTTAATTAATTATTCATGAATTGGATGGATAAAAGGAAGTGACTTCTAATTAATCGGGAATGTAATGGAACGATCAACACCTTGAATTAGTGTTCACGACCGAATAAAAAGAGTTTGGGCCGTGAACTCTCTTAGGGCCGAAAACTCATGCCTTAGGCATGAGTTTACTCTCCATTCTTTCATTTCCACATTTCCAAAATCAAGAACCAAAGCCATTCTCTCTCAAGTAGAATACCGTTCTTCACCCGATTTTCTGAGAATGTAAGTATCACTTTACTTGATTTGTTGTTATAACCTATCTCCTAGTCATTATACATCATTTCATCCATTCAATTGTTGGTTTTCATTAGATCTTCAAAACACCAAGAACACCAAGAGACACACTAGTGTTCTTGGACCTTAAACACCCAATCGAGCTCCGATCTTGTAAGTGCACTTGCTATAGTTTCTTGTATGCTTAGTATAACCCTTATAACACTTGAAATCATGAAGAAACCTTAGAACAAAGAGGTTTACGGCCAAGGATGATCTTGGTCACTAAACCCCTTTCAAGGTGGTAAATTGGACCTTAGCTCCTTCTTATGCTTTGGATGCCAACCTTGATCGTTCCTAGAAGTGTTTAAGACATTAAACAACAATCAAAACATGTCCCTAAGAGACTTTACAACCGTGAACACATAAGAATATGGTCATTTGGCTGTAAACTCCAAAAGGTGGTCTTATTATGCCCCTAATGCTTTCCTAAGGCTTGGACTTGATCATTTGATGCCCAATCATGACTTGTAAGACCTCAAAGCACAATTTGGCACTTAGTACCATGAGTTTACGGCCCTAAACTCATGGGGAAATGGTCATGGCCACAAACTCCAAAAAGGGGTGGTTCATGGGCACTACAGGTGAGTTTATACCCCTTAATTAACCTTTTTAAATGTTTTTAAATGCTTTATGGGGGGATACAAGTTGAAACATGCTAGCTATTAAATTAATCACATGTGATTAATAACTAGCATGCAAATAAATTTACTACACTTTTAGCGGTTTTACCAAACAGATTACTTCAAATGACTTTCCAAAACATTTTTACCACTTTGCAACTCTTTATCAAACTGTGTTACATATTAAATGTTTCTTTTCAAAACTCTGTTACAATTGTGTTTCCAAAATAAAGGATTCATTATACTTTAAACTGTTCTTATCGAATAAACTGTTTTCAAACTGTTTTACAAACTGACATTAAGTCACCTTTTCTTAGTTCTTAAACTCTTCAAAGGTTTTTACAAAACTTCTTTTACACTTTTATATTGTTAATTGGATTCCTAGATATGTATAGTTATATAAGTAATGTTTGAAGGACTTAGGAAGGCTAACCCGCCTTATTTCATTTTACCCGTTGGGATGTGGTTTGGTAGGGTATCGGCTATCCATCCGAAGGTCGTCTAACTATTAATTATATATCATGTGTACATATATAGTCATAAAGATTCTTCCAGTCAATTCAATACCCTTGGGTAGCAATGGTATACTTCCATGTTCATACGTACAAGTTATATTACTAGTAAGCTACAATAGGCGTACTTTAGGGTTTTACTAATACTAATACTAGAACAATGAATCATACAAAGAGTCAGTTCATACATGAGTCATAACTTATAGTGATGAGAAACAAACATAATACATAGTGATGAGAAACAAACATAATATATAGTGATGAGAAACAAACATAATACTTAGTGATGAGAAACAAACATAATACATAGTGATGAGAAACAAACATAATACTTAGTGATGAGAAACAATCATCATACTTAGTGATGAGAAACAAACATAATACTTAGTGATGAGAAACAAACATAATACATAGTGATGAGAAACAAACATAATACATTGTGATAAGAAACAAACATACATGCTAGACAGAGGAAGAACACAATACAACTAGCACATACATTACATATACATTACATTAAGTTATGTGAGCTATTAAACGGGTCATGGCACTCCCTACCATGATCGTTTTTTTATCCAGAATCCCCTTAATTGGGGAGCGTATGAGTTTGCGTATAGATCTATACTCGATTGACTATCCTACACCTTGCTTCTCGCTACAGTGGGACTTGCAAGTCTACGGGTGCCAAATGTCATTTCTTATGGCGTCTTACATCATTGTTTTACTACTGAGTCGGTAGTAGGATAAACTCTGATCACATGTTACTTTAAATTTCATTTGGTTTAAGGTAGTTAGTACAACAGTATTCACTTGTTATAAAACTACAATACTTTACTATTTCCCCATTACATTCACTGCGTGAACATTTACACGATGCACGGTAATCTAAATACTATATTTTTGGTTACTGATTGTTAGATTTGGGAAAATACACACTCTTACAATAGACATAGTTAGATACTAGATGCCTTGGTAGAAGGCTACTTTCAGTAGGAAACATAGGGTTTTCTAGGTTATTCAAAACTTTTACATACTCATACTTACAAATACAGTCTTACAAATACATTCTTACAAATACATTCTTACAAATACATTATTACAAATATGGACACTAAAATACTTATGATCTCACCAGCTTTAAAGCGGATACTCTCATTCAAAATAACTTGTATCATTAGGTCAACAGTAGACAGGTACCGATACAAGGTTTAGAGAAGATGGAGCTCATTCAAGACTCATCTTTCATTTTGATTCATACTTTAGTGTCTATTAAACATGTCATAACACTTGTATTAAAATTATATTATTAATGCAATGGATGATGTTGTTGCTTGTTTACTACTATTCATTGTTGTGATACTGTACAGGACGTCCTCCACCCCAGAATGTTTCCGCCGTTCTCGGTTCTGGGGTGTGACAGGTGGTAACCAGGATTTCCGAACAATCATACATTTCATATTGTTGATAGCCAGGGTTTTCAAACAGAACATACTTTTCATACAGAAAGCAAGAAACGTGTTAAAAAATATTGGATTTTCTTGGTAAGCATGCACACATATTTCAGAACTCGGTAACAACGGTTTTCGATACAAACGATATTTACTTTTAATGGAAATAAACTATTTATACAAACTCAGTGACTAGTTTTCAATACAAAAACATGCTTATGAACTCACCAGCTTTATGCTGATATATTTTCAAAACCGCTTGTATTCTCGGGGCAACGATAGACAGGTAGCTTACCAGCTTTTGGAGAAGACGAAGTATTTTTGGAGTCTCTTCTTTATCTTTTGCTATATAATGTTATGTACAAACTATGTTTTCAAACACATGTAAATTTTCATATTGTAATGTAATGGTTGTGTTTACTTTGATTGCTATGATACGATTATTGTGATACTACATATGACGTCACCGCCCCGGACGTTTCCGCCGTTGTTTTCCTAACGGTTCGGGGGTGTGACAGGGTGTGACATTTGTATACTAGGAATTCGTATGTCTTTCAACACCCTCAACTCTAAACAAAAACTTAGTATTCTTGTTGTTTTTATGCTTGTCAACAAAAACAATTCCCATCGGTTTGACACAAATTTCACCATCTTCAAAATCCTTCAAGCTTCCTTGACCTTTCAATAGTGATTGTGGTAGAGTGGTTTCACTTCTCATTGCTAAGGAAATTTCTACATGATTTAGGGCAAGACAATCGTAGTAATTGTCAAAGAAAAGCTTGATGAGTGCAAACCTAAGTAGAAAATTATCTTTGTTGTTCAGTTGGAGTTTCGAAACATCAAATCCACTCAAGATCTTTGGAACACTAATTAGATCATTGGGATTCATCAATAGAAAGTTTGCAAGTGCAAAATCACAAGCTACATTGTTTACATGAACCACGTGAAAAATAAAGTTCTGCAAAAGACCTTTGAGAAGTTGATCCTTAACTATACCCATCACTTTCACAAATTTGACTAAGGACCCGAATTCTTCATCCTTCTTCCTAAGGGCTGCATGAAATCTCAATTTTAGCTTCTTATACTGATGTTTGTCTTCAAATTTTTCTACGAACTGATAGTGAGCTGAGACGAACATCATATGATTGATGGGAAAATCCAATTGACTGAAATTCGAATTTTCGATCTCATAGCTCTTCTTTGGAACTTTCAAAAAGTCATGCATCTCTCCAAGTGAAAAAAATTTCTCAATGGTTTCATAGCAATATTTTTAGGTTGGGTCACCATTCTCAAGACCAGGTGGATCTCCTTGCCTTTGTCTTAGAATACTTTGAATTTGCCTTTGTCTTTCTATTTCCCTTTCGAAGGAAATCTTCTTTTCTTCTTCAGTTGGATTAGTTTTGATAAACTTCCTTTTTCCTTCTAGTTCTTTCTTTGGTGAAGGTGGATTCGAGCTTGAAGCCCTGATAGAAGACCCAATAACAATACCCTTGTTTAATGGCCTCGACGTCATTGTGGTTGAAAATATTGATGTCAAAGAAAGAAACAAATTTGGATCGGTGTGCTTATTACTTTCCCAACAACCGTACCTTGATCCGATTCCTTTGATGCTCTAACACCCTTTTCTCCTCCTTGCATCCCTGATGAAACACGTGGGGCATCTGTTGGTATTAAATTCACAAACTTCAGAAGATGAGCTAGATTAGTCATCAAGTTAGACTTCAATGAAGAAAAAATTTTGGACAAAGATTCTTAAGAAACCGAAGATGAAGGAGAAACATTGAGTTTTGAAATTAAATCTATCACACCCCGAAATCGAAGGCGGAAACGTTCCGGGGTGGAGGACGTCATGAATATCGCAACCAATGTACATAGTAAGCAAAGTAAACAACCATTACATTACATTACATATTGAAATTTACATTTGTTCAAAAGTAAAGTTGTACAGTGTTACACATATGTATATATAAACAAAAGCAGACGTGTCTTCGATGCACTCCGTCTTCGGCAAAAGGATCATTGGGTAGCTGTCTAATGCGGACCTGAGAATAGAAGTAGTTTGAAAATCATCATAAAGCTGGTGAGTTCATAAGCGGTTTTGTTTTTCTGAAAATGTACGAGTTTCCTTTTAGTTTCTGAAACTGTTACGACCCAAGAAAATCCCATATTTTCTTAAAAGTAAAGTTTAGTTGTTCTGTTATGTTACACTCTTCTGGTTACAAGTTGTGATTACCACAGGAAAATCCTATATTTTCCTAATGTGAAAGATGAATAGAGTTATCGAATCAGAAAGTAACCTACAAGTATCTACCATACTTAAAGTGTGTGTGTGCGAAGTTTCCTGAGAGTTTAGTTACCTTTAAGTGTACATTAGTTTTACGAGGTGTATAAAACTAATAAATAACTATAAAGTTTTCATAATCTTGATTGCGAGCTCCATAACCATACTACAGACTAGATTTGACTCGAGACGTGGCTAATATCATCTATGACTTTTGTCACCCTTGAACCTTTCGGTTCGGCTTTAGCTAGCAACCAGGTGCGGGATAGTCAGTCCCGTATAGCTCTATACGCTCAAGTCACGCTCTCCACTTTCCGGTGATTCTGGTTACGAGGACGGTCCTCCACTTTCGTGCCTAGGATGTGTTGCAGAGGATGTGTCTCCAGTCTTAAGATTCATGAATTTAAAACTGAAATTATCGATAAGGAAATCCTGTTCTATTGGTGCTTTACTCTTGTGTCTAGGGGGAGTACTAACTAGGACCTGACTAAGTTCCAATGATACATGTCCTTCACACTCGTGTCTAGGGGTGTTTTATTCAGGACAATACAAATGTTCTATCTACTATCCTCCACTTGCGTATCTCCGTGGGGTGTTACCGAGGACAAAACAACTTATAAAGTTTCCTGTTCAAAGTTTAAAGGTTATGTTCTTAGCTATTATTATGAGGAACACCATTTGTGAAAATATAAAATACGACAATTTATAACGTTTTTCACAAATACTCTGATAATGAAATCTTCAAGTTCAAACGGTTATCTGATATGATTAACAGTGTTAAAAACATATGTAGTATGAAACACAACACATATAAAATAAGTTTTGAGTACAAGTATTACTTGTACTTTGCTTGTATTCCCCCATGAAAACAGTGAAAAACATTGAAAAAGTCTAGGGGTATGAACTCAACAGGCGAGAAAACGTGACGGATTCGGACGCTATGTGTCGGTCCGGGGCTTGATAACACGCGAGGTTCCTATGTAATATGAAATGGTATACAAATGTATCTAGTTAGACTTTAAATCACTAATGAGATATGATTACACACTCCAAGACGCGAAAGCACTTCAAATCAAGTGTTTGGAGTGACCCGGGTGCCATATACGGACGTATATGGCTTGGATAATGAGTTTGGACTTCAAGAGTAAACTCCTTAGGGAGTTTACGGCCCTAAACACCACACCCACATGAGTTCACATCCGTGAACTCATAAGTGGTGTTTTTGGAAACTAAATGGCCTTGAAACACTTGGGGGTTAAATCTAGGTTTGGTTTTAGGGCATTGGAAAGTATTTTAAACATTTTAAGGACGCTAAGAGGAGTTTACGGCAGTAAACTATGTGTTTACGGCCGTAAACTCTGGTGTGTCCATTCACAAAATGTTTTGGTGGTCCTAATTCAATCACATGTGATTCCAATTCATTTTACAAGTCTATGGGTGAAGTTTGGGCATCATTTGACTTAGGTTTATGAGTTTACAAACCAGGAAACCTTTATAGGGGGGTTTACGGCCGTGAACACTCCAAGGGAATGTTTGCATCAAGTTTAAGGCCCCTAAATTGATTGTGGTTGATTCTAGAATTTATTCCAAGGCCATTGGTGTGTTTAAGTGGCTTTTAAACACTCAAATGTGAGTTTACTCTTCATGAGGATGATTTTACGGCCCAAGCATGTTCTTGGGCAGTAAACTCATGTTTATTCCTCAAAAATGATGATTAGGGTGTTCTAAGTCCGAATTGGTTAGCCACAAAGTCGTATCTAAGTCCCAAAATTGGTTTGGAGGGGTTTTAAGGCACAAAAACCCACTTAATATGAGTTTACGGCCCAAGAATTCTCCAGGGCCGTAAACTCATGTTTGACGTTCAATTTCATAGATTAAACTCGGATTTGAAGGCTAATGAGGTTGAACAACCAGTTAGGGAAGTTACCTTGAAGATTTGAAGTCTTAATTTGATGTTTTGGACCTAGTTTCTTTGGTTTGAGGAGAGAGGTTAGAGAGAGAGAGCAAAAGCTTCAAATGGAAGCTTAAACCTCTTTAAATAGGTTCTAAGTTTTGGACAAGGTGGAATTATGCCCGATACCAGCGTTAAACGGGGCTTTTGGTTGCACCCGATTAAGATGTCGTAACTCGATATGGTCGAAACTAAAAATGTTTCCGATTACTAATATGGAGTGATAAAATGAGTTCTAATCATGTTTAGACACCATTAAGTCATAATAGAAGTCTCCAAAATAATGACTTAATTTATAACTTAAACGGAAACAATTCGAAAAAGATGAATTTTATGGGTGGAAACGGGTTACGGCGAGGGAGTAAACTTCCGGTTGTCACAAAATCCTTCACATTTCCCAATAACTCTTCCAATTTAACAAAATGCATGGAATCAAACTCGGACTTCAAATCGACTTTGCTGATATGAGAACTGTACAACCCAAAAATCTTCGTAAAAACATCAACAACTATATCAAACTTAGTATGAAGATTGCAATAGTTCTTATCAAGTGTAGTAACCTCCTAGGTCATTTCAAAAGGAAGTTCCTCGATTTTGAAATTAACATCCTCCTGCAATTTCTTAACTTCTTGTACAAAGAGAAGATGTATTTTCTTAGCAACTACCCTCAAAATTTTAATCCTAATGATTAAAAGAATCTGATTTTCGCTTCAAACGCTCTTCGTTCTTCGTATCAATCTGATCCATGATGGTTTTCAACCGATGTTCTTGAGCTTTTAACAAAACATCTACTTCAATGCCAGAGACAATATTTTGATTTCCTTTATCTGCCCTAAGCTGAAGCAAAGAATTCAACTTGCAATTCAAAGTTTTGAATTGTTTTCCTGACATCAACATTTGATCAGGAATATTCTCCTCCTCAGGATCGAACTACATATCACCAAATGATACCATGAAATCATCACCATCCAGTTCAACTTCTAAAGTAGACTTTGGACCATCGATTGACTGAGAAGGAAACAAGGAAGTGGTAGATTGATTGATAATATTCGAAAAAGTAGGTAATATAGTAGAAGCAGGTAATTAAGTGGGAATTGGTGAAATGAATTGTGGTAACGAAGTAGAGGTATCAACAATAGTGGTTTTGAATATGGATGAAGTAATGATAGAAACAGTAACATATGAAGTTGACACATTCGAAATACCTTGGGCTGCATGAGTCAACATCCCATCACCCTTGTTGACATTTGTGTCCATATCAAATATGTTTATAGGGATGCCTGAAGTTCGAACCTCCTCAGAAACTGATTCAGTCATCGACACTTTGGGTGGTATGAATTGTGTTTGCTCAGGGATGGATGGATTTGAAGGGTCACCCAGATTAGTGGTTGTATCCACATTAAATGTTTCCACATTACCACAAATATTTCCATTCACCTCGATATTTGACTTAACAGGAGCATCCCTCTGAAGTGATGCGAAGCCCATATCTTCTATTCGAAGTGGAGATGGACTGCCCTTATCTTATTGATCCACTTTACCAAGTTACGAGCTCTTCGTTTCTTTGAAGCAGGAGAAACTAGAGCAAGAATTTCGTGAATAATCACCCCTTTTCGGTTAATCTAGGGTTCTTGAATATTTTGAAGTTTGTTGCAAAAGACCCCTTAGGCGAAGAAATAGTCTGCATAGGAACATCTTCAATAATAGGCCTCCGATCTGATGAATGGCAAGGTCTATGGGCAGGCTTCTTCATACATTTCAAAATGCCAGTCTTTGTCGGCACCACCTACGTTTGAATATCATGTACAATGGGTTCTTGAACAGGCTATGTAATTCTCACAACCCCGGACTAGACGGAAGAAACGTCCAGAGGCAGGTGACTTCATTGTGCAGTATCATAACAATTAAATATACATGAAACAGAGCAATCCAAACATCATACATTGAGATAACAAAATTACATTGTTCATATTCTATTTGTTCTTCGAATTATACAAAAGAGACACAAGCACAAAATTTCAAAACTACATCTAAATAGTCCAGCATCCGCACCCCTTGATACCTGCTTACTAGATCCCTGAGAATACAAATCGTTTTGAAAAGCATCAACTAAAGAGTTGGTGAGTTCATAAGCATTTTTGTATAAATAGGTTTACACTTGTTTAGAAATCGTTATCACTGCACTTTCAGAAAATCTGATATTTTCTATGAAATCGTTAGAAGTCTTTCCTTGAAAATCATGGATATATGTGCACATGTCATTACTTTTGTTCATTCTTATAAGGAGTGATTTTGAAAAGTAGTGCAAGTTGTAATAGCGAGTTGTGTTCGAGAATAGTTCTTTTGAATATTATTAGTCAACTGTTTCTAGAGAAAACCCTTATTTTCAAAAAGAGAATATGTTTGAAAATCTTGTTCCTCTTATCGAGTCAAATTCAATGTGCATTCTAGTTTATCGGTATCGAAATCATAGAAAATCGTTTTCTCCAGAAAATCCTATATTTTTGCTATACAATATTCGTATGTTCTATTTCCAGCTGTGTGTATGTGAGGGTTAGTTTATAGTTTTCAAAATCGTTTACAACACTTTCCATAGAGTCATACACTTTTTAATTTGAAAAATCGTAGTATTACGACTCTATACTTGTTATGAGAAAGAATCAACATGGCAATTGTGGACTTTCTACGTGATGAAAAAGGACAGTCGACGCAACGAATGCGGACCATCACCTATTATGTGTAGGACAGTCGACACAATGTGCAAAAAATTATTTATGAGGTTTTTCTTACGTAAATTTCTAGGTGACATAACATATTCTAGTGAGTCGTTATAACCATACTAATCTGATGGAGTGCCTGGTTTGGCATGTCTCAGGCACCATCGGTTTGTAAAAGATATTTGTCACCCTAGATTGGCCTGTATAGCTGTAGCGAACATCGAAGGTGCGGGATGTCAACCCCATATAGATCTATACATAAATTCCCGCTCTCCTTCCAGGAGACTCTAGTTATAACTCTTACAGGACTTAAAGTGTACAATATTGTATCAATATATGTATTGTGAAGATTTTGTCTAACTAGAATACTAACCGATCTTTGAGAAATCATGAAATCATTATTTACTAAATAATTAATAATAAAAGTTTAAGTTGTAACTAGATAGTTCGTTTCATTTATTGGAATCAATATGCTTTGAAATATTTATCAAAATGACCCAATATCATCAAAGCCGGTAACCAACCCCTTTTTTCTTTATAAAATACTATGTACGACTCAAATTATCGGAAAATACCAAGTTGTTATATATATATATATATATATATATATATATATATATATATATATATATATATATATATATATATATATATATATATATATCTTTGACTTGTGTGAGTTTATGACAACAACTTTACGACATACAAATTTTTCTATCATAACCACTCTATTTTTATATTTTCTTGCCACAAATAATAATGTCTATTATTTATGAAATACCCCTTAATAGTTGCATAAATATTCATTGATGGGCATAAAGTCTCAAACTTTGAAGATCCTAGCAATTATGTCATCTTATAAGTGTATTTCAACAACTTTTTATCATTAGATATAGAGATATGGAGTAACGGGGTATGAATGTACACGTTCAAAACCATGGGAGGCTCTTCTTGTATATAAATTATTCTCTATATGGTGGTTTTGTAAACATTTATAAGATTTTCATATAATCTGTGAACTCACGTTCATGAAAAATTTGTTATAGTATAACAACATCTCAACACACATACTAAACATACAAATACATGTAATTATCCAAGGAATTAGACAAGATTTGAATTGCATTCTCTCTCAAAAACAATAAAAACTTAGAAAAAGATGGGGTATGAAGCTCACCTTGGTTAACGTATGAGACTTGGAGCTTGAAGGAGTTGATAGCACCCTCAAAAGCTTGCTGGAGATGAAAATGAGAAGTGGGGAAATGGAAGACGAGGAGTTCATGTATTCTAAGTGGAGGGATAAAATTGATATGACACTTGCTTGGAGGACTGGTGTACAATGCCTAGTTATCTATGGATATTTTGTGTTTAACTCGGATTTTCATGGGAAATGAAGGATTCACATCACATCACAAAGTCAAACTCCTTATCTTCTAAGAATTCCTTAAAAAAATCTTGGGCATTATTTTATATAAAATATGTTTAAAATAATTAATTTTGGCATAAAATAGGGGTTTAAGGGGTCCTAGACATGAAAAATATGAATTTGGTGCGATTTCCGACGCCAAAATGCCTTAAAATGATGAAGTGGTCCGAAAATAGCACAAATATGAAGTCAAAAGGCGAGGTCTAGAGTTAGGATGAGATTTCTAGTGTCATTTATCACATTCCAGAGCAAGAGAGTGTAATTCCGAAGCCGCTTGCTCAGGTCCGGAGGGCTCTTCTCAGATTCTGAAGTCAGGAAACGGGTCAGTGGATTGGACCGACCAGGTGTTTTCGAACTGAAGCGGGGCAATGTTAGATCTTCTAGAGCCAAGAAGGTGCTGAGGTTTCTTAGCACAAGTCTCCCAATAGTGCTTGCTTACTTGAGGATGGAATTTCCTAACCAAACAGGCTATTTGTGACATCATCCCCCCATTATAGGGACTTTCGTCCTGAAATTCATTCGAAAGGTAGGGTCATGAATGCAGAAATAGGAGAGGGTACTTTGAGTTATTTGGTCTTTGCGTTCCAAAGTGAATACCAACTCACGCCTAGCATTCCCTTGGACCTTCACCATTAGGATGCAGCTTTGTTTTATGTGTTTAACTTTTCTATTCATTGTTTTGATAGACTGATCAAATATTATGTAACACCCCTAATTTCTGGTATGTAATTTGGATATGGTATTTCTCTCTCTTAAGAGGTACTCGACGAGTCAGTCGCCATACTCATCGAGTAGAGATGGGATTTGCACGCATTTTAGCGGGCGACTCTACGAGTCCATATTCCGGACTAGGCGAGTCCGCTAGTCTGGTTGAGGCCCTAAATCTCAGGGTTTGTAACCTATTTAAACATCATTATAGCCTCCCATTCCAGCCTGTAATACCTCTAGAGCATTTCCCCTGCAAACCCTAGTCCCCATTGTTAAGCTTGAATGTTTTTGTGCTAGCTTGGAAGTTTTGGAAGAGAAGGAAGGAAAGAAGATCAAGAGAAGAGAATGTAGATCCAGAACCTAGTCTTCATTTGCTACATATTCTGGTAATAAATTTAACACCTTGATTATTCTTCCATTAAACCCTATTTTATGCTTGTTTATGCTTCTTCTTGGAACTTTATATGATTTAAACTCGAGATTTGAACTCTCATTTGGAAGGAAACCATAGATTTAGATGTTACTGAGCTCTAAGAGCTCAATGTAGCTACCTTTATGCAAATATAGCCTTGTTCCAAAACCTAAGTGCTTATTGTTGGATGATATTGTTGTTTTAGCCCCATTCTCTTGTGCTTGCACGTAAAGTTGGAAACTTTACGTGTAAAACCAGCACTAGAAGCCCAAATCTATGAATTGGATGCATTGAAATTGAAATTGAATGTATAGTAATGGCATCCATGAGACTTGATGAGTTACCCTTTGGACTCGGCGAGTAAAAGGTAATCTTCTAGCCTCAAGAACAAACTTAACGAGCTGTTCATACAACTCGGCGAGTCACAGATTGGAGAAGTTCATATGATGAAGGAGAACTCGACGAGTTGTTCTTACAACACAGCGAGTCAGATGAACTTAGACTCAATGTTAGTATCGAAGAAGAACTCGTCGATTCTTTGCAAAACTCGATGAGTAGAAGTGGGTAGAGGATCAGAAAGAATGCTAGGGACTCGGCGAGTTGGCAGCCCAACGCGGCGAGTTCGGTCAACTGAAAAATGACTTTGACTAGGATGTTGACTTTGACCAGGGGTAAAATAATCTTTTTACCCTGAGATTAGTTATCAGTATTTGATATATTGTTTATGGGATTCGTAGTCGGGGAGTTCCGAAGCAGCAGTCAGACAGTTTCAGACTTAGCATCTCAGCAACCAGTGTTACGAGGTGAGTTCCCTTCCACTAGGAACGGGTCTACGGCCACAATGCCGACCTATTTAGATAGCATTAGTACGTATGCTTGATGTCTTCGTGATTCATGCATGTGTTGTTATGTGTAGTATGCCGGGTAAGCCTGATATAGTATGTGATTATGCTATATGTTCATGATATGTTATATCCAGTTTATTCCGGACTTCGGTCCGATGCCAGACGGGGTCCAGTGCATTGGGCGGGGCCCAAGTTATTTTGGATTTCGGTCCGATGTCGGGCGGGGCCCAAGTTATTCTGGACTTCGGTCTGATGCCGGATGGGGCCCGATGCAGTGGGTGAAGCCCAATATTTGTTATATGTGTTATTGTATGGTATGAGGTAGTTTGGGGGAGCTCACTAAGATTCATGCTTACAGTTTCAATTTTTTATTTCAGGTACTTTAGCTAGCAAAGGGAAGGGCTCAGGTTGATGGCATGGCACACTACAGCTTCAGTTTATCCTAGGAGTTTTTATTTCGATGTTTTGATATGTTTTCATCAGTTGATTTGATACATTTACTTTTACAATTGAGACATGTGTTTGTGGTTTTTATTATATGATGGTTAACTTCATGGTTTTAATTATGGTTAAAATACATTTCTTGGGTTGTCTTTTTGGGATGTTACATATTAGGAGGTTCTTTGTAGCACCTGGTTTCCGGTATGTGAATTATATTTGAGCATTGCCCTATTTTAGCCTTGGACTCGGCGAGTCATAAGGTCCGACTCGCCGAGTAGGGACGAGACTCAGGACACGTTTAAGTGGGCGACTCGGCGAGTCCATATCCTGGACTCGGCGAGTCACCGCTGCTGGATGAAACCCTAAGTTTCAAGGGTTTGCACCCTATTTAAACCCTCATTCCGCCCCAACTCGTCCCCATTCACTCCCAGGACTCCCCCAACATCGTTTTACCTTATTTCCTTGAGAGATTGAAGTGTTCTTGGTGTGTTCTTGAAAGTTTTGAGGAGAAAGAGGAGTAGATCAAGAAGAGGAGAAGGAGATCAGCCATCTTTGTGTCATTTCAACATTTTCCTTGAGGTATATCTCATTTTTCCCCTGTTTCTATGCTTAGGATTTCATTTGGGACACTCTTGAGCAATTCTTCAAGCTTGTTTGTGCTTAATGTTTCGTAATAAGTGGATTGACCTTTAGATCTAGGCAAGATTGAGCTCCAGGAGCTCAGATCTGTTAGCTTTATGGCCCCATGTGGCTTGTTCATCCTAGATCTACCCTTTTGAGGCATTTTGCACCCTAAAATCCACATTAGTGAATATCCACACGAAAAGTTGCAAACTTTACGTGTGATTTACGTCCTAGAAGTCCAGATCTATGAATGGCATGGACTGAAATCGAGTAAATCGGTGTATTTGGTGGATGCATGGCGACGACTCGGCGAGTCGTATTGGTGACTCGGCGAGTCTAGTCGCGAGTCACCGATTTGGTCCCTTCATGATGTATCGAGTTGAGCCGTGAGTCACAGGGGGTGACTCGGTGAGTTGGGAGCTGAACTCACCCATGTTAGGACTCGGCGAGTCAATGCCCTGACTCGGCGAGTCCAAGGCAATCTTCATAGATCAAGAACAGACTCGGCGAGTTGTTCATACAACTCGGCGAGTCTTAGCATAAAGTGTTCTTCGGATGAAGATGAACTCGACGAGTTGTTCATACAACTCGGCGAGTAGGATGAAGGAGTTGAATGACAGCTAGAAGATGAACTCGTCGAGTCATAGCCCAACTCGACGAGTAGAACCAGGGACCCAGGACAATGGTTTGCTAGGGACTCGGCGAGTGGAGATCCACTCGGCGAGTCGGGTCAACTGAAAGTTGACTCTAGTTTTGGCTTAGAGCTAGACCGGGGGTAAAATGGTCATTTTACCTAAAGGACAGTTAGCAGTGTTTGATTGAGTATGTTGTGGGAATTGCAGCTGGAGGACTCCCGGAGCAGCAGCAGTCAGTTAGTTCCCGATCAGTTCAGCAGCTACTTTGAGGTGAGTTACCTTCCAGTAGTGGTGGGTCTAAGGCCACAATGCCGGCCCACCAGTAGGAGACGTATGATAGATGATTGTCTTTGTGATATCATCTAGGTTTGCTATTACCTGTTATGTTATATGCTCTCATGATACGTTATATGCGATAGTAGTAGAGTTCGGTTGTTAGGACCGTTGGGTAGTCAGACACCCCAGAATTATCTGACTGTATATGATGGTATGCTTGTATGTTGGTCTGTTATGTTATGCGATAGAGGTAGCGAGAGGGGACCAGTCCCCGAGGATCGGTTGTTAGGACCGATGGGTAGTCAGCACCCCAGAATGGCTTGACATGGGTAGTCAGCACCCCAGAATTGCTTGATACGGGTAAGACGGCACCCCAGAATGGCCGCATGGGTAGGTCGGCACCCCAGAATGGCCGTACCGGGTAGTCAGGCACCCCAGAATAGCCTGGCAGTACGTATGTTATGTGTTTGTGTGGTATGTGGTACGTTGGGGGAACTCACTAAGCTTTGTGCTTACGTTTACAGTTTTGTTTTCAGGTACCTCTGCACCGAAAGGGAAGGAGCCGGCGCGGTAGCGGCACGTCATACACACACTCTTCGGTTTCCGCATTTACGAGATTTACTGGGATTGTACTCTGATATTTTGATGGGATGTATGGTTTGACCTTTTGGAACATGGTTGCGATGTGTTATGGTGTGATCAAACAATGTTTTTATTTATTAATGTTTTCTAAAGTAATATTTTAAAATGAAATTTTCGGACGTAAAAATTTGGGTCGTTACATTCTTGTTCACTTAATCTTGTTTAGTGAGATTGGGTGGGTTTTGTATGATAGAAACTTCCTAGGTTCGACACATGGAACATAGGATGTACCTTACTAAGCTAAGAGGGTAGTTGGAGTTTGTAGGTTACTGGACCGATCCGCGTGAGGAACTCGAATGGTCTGGTGCATCGGGAATTTAGTATACCTTTCCATTCAAATCGAATCATCCTTCCCTGAGAGAAGATCTTTAAGAATACCCTGATCCCTAGTTAGGATTCTAAGGCTTTAATCTGCTATCTGCATAGCTCTCTTGTCGGCTTTACGGTATTTGGAATTGTGTTTGGGTTTGGACAATCCTTCCCGTGGTTTCTCAAATAATTTGGGTCTAGGGAGTGTGCTATTGGGCGTTGGTCTTCTTGTCAGTTGGGTGTCTCTTTCCTCAGCTCGACAGAGGACGATCTGCACTTTTGGCCACACAGGGCCTCGAAGAATGCAACTCCTACGCTTGTGTGGCAGTTGTTGTTATATAAATACCCGATTATAGGCAGGTGGAATTTTCTAGAGTTTTGGTGGTCTGATACCTACCGAACATATGGAAGATAAAAATGTTCGAAACTAGGTTCTTAGGTCAATCGGAGGCTATGGGTTATCGAGCCCTATCTTGGTGAAGCCTTTTAAATGGTCTTCTAGGGATTGGGATCCTGGTGTCCTAGAAGTAGAGTTTTTTGGGCCTTAAGAGTTGGTACTATGGTCAGCAAGGTTGATTTTGCGTGATGTAGTTGACCTCATGAGTCGTTGATTATCTTGGGAGTTTTCTCCGTAGGATTTTTCCAACCTAATGGTAGGCCGGCCTCTGCCAGTTCTTTGCTGGTGGTTGAGCGAACCTCCGATTCGAGGTAGGGAGTATCAATCCTTGAGTATGGGTTTGTTTGGTTTACTTGTATTCAATGGTGCTTTTGGGAAATTTTGTCTCTCTCTTTCTCTCTCTCTCTCTCTCTCTCTCTCTCTTATAAGCTAGACAGGTGCTACTGGGTCTGATGTTTCCTTTACATAATATGCCGATCTTATGATCAGACACTATTTGTTCTTGTGGCCGTGCTAAGTAGTATCGGGTGTTTGGTTATTGGGGTTGTTTTAGGAGTCAGGGTGATTCTATATCTGCTTAGCACATGATTGAGGCTTCTTAAGGGATTTTAGGAACCTTTAGAGGAAGGTTGGAAGCCTTTCGGATTCCCCTGATGTCCTTTGCCTTTTGGTTTTTAATCTTTATTAGGCTAGTAACGGGTGTGGTATTTCATACACCAAAACGTAGGCATCTGGTTGCTAAGGTTTCATCGTTACCGGGTGGAAGTGTTTTGTTATTTGGTTGAGTAAGATGAAAGTCTATTTGCAGTGTTTGAGGTTTGTAAGGTGAGGATCAATCCTTTCCGTGTCAATTGATGACACTGGACTCCTTGTTGTTACGTCGATTTAAGGAGTATCGGTTGCTAGGATTGACAGGGTGTTCTATGTTAATGTTGTTATCGTTGCTAGTTTCATTTTCATTTTTACCATTGGATCTATCTTGTCTTTTCTTGTTAGGTGTTTTAGCGACACAAAGGTGCTGCTATAAGTCAAGGGAATTTGAAATCCAAATTCTGCTAGGTCTTTCTACTTTAGATGGATGTGACGTAACCGCACATACTTTGCAATTTTTTTTAGAAGGTAATTGACTGTGGGGTTTTGTCCTAATCAACATTCAGACCAGGGATAGAAAATGATGCAGGATCACATGTTCTTAGTTGATGGAATCCTAACTATATGTGATACTAATGTTCATATGGAACCATCATGGTCCATTCGTAAGGATTCTCTAGCTTCTCCGTGATTTACGGATTTTCTTGAATGTGGAAATAGTTTTTGATTATGTTTTCAATTTGCAAGACCTTTTTGTGAGAATTCGTTACATAAAATTTATGTGGAACGTACCAAAAACTACGATAGGGTTTCTTGTCGCCTCTTCCCGTGTAGTTGTCAACTCCTTCGTTAGTCGTTTCTATTGGACAATCTCTCTTGAAATGTCCTGTTGTACCGCACTTGTGACAAACTAGATTTACTTCTGAGTGAAGGGTTGGGTTGATGCATGGGGTTGGGGCCCTACAATAGCGGGAGGTATGCCCCATTTTGTTGCACCTTTTGCAACGAAATGTCTGGCAAACTTCCCAATGATGGTATTTGCACTTGTTGCAGGGTGGATTGTTCCCAAGGTATGGTTGTCACGATGTGAGAGGAGAAGGGTTATTAGGGGTAGGGACTGATCCCGGTTGTTGTCTTTTAGCAAGCCTCTGAGTTTTATTGCCTCCTTTTTCTTTTCTGAACTTTCGTTTCTTGTTCTTAGGTTTAGATTTTTGAGTGCATGGGTGAGTTGTCCTTTGTTGGTTTCCTTATTGTTACGGTTGAAATTACCGACATTGCTTCCATCTTCGTCTGTGCTGTTAGCATTGAAGTATGCCATGGCGGCTGCCACGGCAGATGTTACAGTGGCTTAGAAAGTGGCGGAGTCTATTCGTAGGAACGGTGCATCATCGGGGTACCGGTTATCTTCATGAGAAGACATAACTCTGTTGCACATGAAAGGTGAGCTTGTAAGTACTCGCAGTTAGTTTCAAGTAAGTTTACTCTTATAATTGTAACATACTAGTGTCAATTGTGTCAACCTACATCCCCATGATGCATTTATGGTAGAGAGTGGGAGCATGTATTGTCTGACGTAAAGTCTGTAAAAATAGCACATAGTTAGTAATGTAGTTAACGGATATGGTTGTATGGATTCTTGTAGGATGTACTCCTCTTGGTTTACTACTACTGGCTGCGATTAAGGGCATTATTTTATGAGTTCCCTTTTTGTGTTCCTTAGACTACTGAGGTTGTCTTTTCCTTGATTGTTATGAGTTGTGGTCTCCAAATTATCACTGCCTAGTTTTCTGAACTTACTTGTGGGTTTCGTAAGGCATTTGGAATGGAGTTCCTGTTACTCGTGGGGGATTGGATTTACATTCATATATATTGGGATTTCTTTATAGTCTCCATTACTCCATGACAGAGGGTTGGAATCCGGGAGTCACTTTGGGTTACTAGTCGTCTAGACAGAGGTGTTGCTTGATTCATGAGGGTGTTGGCTATCGGAGTTTGGTGCACGTCGATTGTGGATTGTATTTTGTGGAGACGCCCCCTGAACTAGGTAGGAGTCAATTACTCAACTTTCTTTTGTGTGGGTATCATTTTGTTTCTAGGTATGTTCATTCCAGGAGTACCTATATGAGGTGTTCATATATTTGAGAAGAGAAAGGTGAAAGGGTCTCTAATCTACTATCAATTGGGTAGAGGTTCGCCAAGGATTTCCTTAACACTTTTATCCTTGCTGGGTTCTTAGTTGGAATCCTCCCTTTCACGATTTATCTCGGTGTTCCTTAGGACCCACTTTTGGACTTTCCTCTTGGACTTCTTTTGATCTCTCCTTTCCCCATCCGCAATTACCGTGACAGGGTAGTAGAAATGTTGGCGAGGAATTTCAACTATGTCGTTGGTGCCAGAGTTGCGACACGAGATATAAGGGGATAGTTTAGGTGTGGGAGGGGTTTATAGTATCCTAAGATACTCCTATAGTATTTTAAACTTGATGTTCTGTTCTAATATTCTCTTGTGCGCATAATTGGTAGGTTTTAGGTTTGTTGCAACACCACCATCACTCCCAAGCACATGTTAGTCATATCTCAAATAAATATAGTTGATCAGGCTATATTGATCCCAGATATGATTACATAACTGCCCAAGTTTAACTGTGGTGTTCAACCTTTAGTTACTTTTGGTTTCTTCTCGTTATGATACTGGGTTAGTAATTATGTATACCTTTTGTAAAATGCTTATATCCTTAAAGTATACTTTTAGGCAGAGTTTGTTTTAGTCTCATTTTATTTATAGTTGTATATCTTGTATGGCTGGATATATCAGTTCACTATAAACAATGCTCTGATACCAATCTGTCACACCCCCGGACTAGACAGCGGTAATGTCCAGAGGCGGGTGACTTCATTGTGCAGTATCATAACTATTGAATATACATGAAACAAAGCAATTCAAACATCATACATTGAGATAACAAACTTACATTGTTTACATATTGTATTTGTTCTTCGAATTACACAAAAGAGTCACAAGTAGAAAATTTCCAAACTATAGCTAAAATAGTCTAGCATCCACGTCCCTTGATACCTGCTTACTAGATCCCTGAGAATACAAATTGTTTTGAAAAGCATCAACTAAACAGTTAGTGAGTTCATAAGCATTTTTGTATAAATAGGTTTAAACTTGTTTAGAAATCGTTATCATTGCACTTTTAGATAATCCGATATTTTCTACAAAATCGCTATCAAAGTTGGTGAGACAAGGGCCTCACCCACACTTAGCTATCTCAGAGATACGTGCCCTGCCCACACTCTGCTAACTATGAGATACTGGCCTTACCCACACTCAACTAGCTACGAGGTACGGGCCTCGCCCACACTCCGTTATCCGGGCGATATGGGCCCCAATCCACACTTCGCTAACTAAACATGCATACAAGTATCACGCAGACAACAAGTATAACCATAATCTACCAATTCATATTCATACTTAGAATATACTAAGATATGGGCCCTGTCCACACTTTGCTACTAATCATAAACAAGTCTAGATACGGGCCCTACCCACACTTGACTACTACTCATAATAAATCTAAGATACGGGCCTAACCCACACTTAGCTACTCTACACGGGCCGACATTGGTGCCTCCGACCCATTCATACTAAAGGAAACTCACTTCGTAAGCTAACTGTGTAGTCTTGTGTGAGGAATCTCTAACAGCTGCTCCAACGACTCCCCAACTCTCATTACCACAATAACACTTATTCAGAAACTGGTAATCCTTCTGAGCGTAAAATGACCATTTTACCCATGGTCAAAGTCAACATTCTGGTCTAATTCAACGTTCTAGGTTGACCCAACTAGCCGAGTTGATCCATAAACTCACCGAGTTCTATAAATCAAAACCTTGAAATCGTGATCCAACTCATCAAGTCACCCTTCCGACTAGCCGAGTTTCCTAGCTACTCATAGTTGCGATTTAGAGAGTCAACTTGTCGAGTTCTATCAAATTCAGCATTGGGACAAATCGCCTCAACTCGTCGACTTTCTTTGTGAACTCGACGAGTTCCTCTATCTACTTGGGCCATCTAAACAGATTAAGCCCCTACACTTCAGACTTATGATTCTTGTTTCTCATACATACTATAAATGTCCTTTTGAAGGTTAAATTTTCCAACTTTACCCGTGAATACCCTCATTTAACGAGTTTGGCTCAAACCCTAACTTCCTAGAACCTAGATCTTGTTCCGTAAGTCATCCATACTCCAAACTAAAGCATATAAACCGAGATCTAGGCCTTAGGCATCATTTAAACACCTAAAGCTTCTCCCTTTTTCTCCATGCTTTTGGGGTTGAAAAAGGCCAAGATGAAATCTCGAGCTTGCATGGGCACTCCAATGGCATAAAGTTTGCACCTTTATGCCATAACAACCCTTAATGATTCCAGATCTGAAGGCCTACAGACTTGGGACGTCCATGTCCTAAAGATCATGTTTCTTGGACCAAAACCCCCATAAAATGATAAAAAGGAGTTCTAACAAGCTACTAAGCAAGTTTAAGAATTGGTTACTAGAAAATGAAGAGGATGAGATGTTGTTTCTGGATCTACTAGTTTCTTTCTGAATCCCCAAGCTCCTCCTTCTTCAACAAGTTTCAAAACACAAATTAATCACTCAAAAACAACTCTGAAGGTCATATAACGCATTAGGGTTTCTTGGATTAGGGTTTGGGTCTTGGAGGCTGGAAATAAGGCCAATAAGTGGGGATCAAGATGCTTAAATGGGGGGAAAACCCCCGTGATATGTGCATAATTAGTTAATTATTTAGTATACATTTTCAATCATTTTTAATTAATTATGTGAATAATATGGACAAAAGGTACTTAAAATGGTTTGAATTTTGTTTTCAGTCCAGAAGACATGCTTGGGAGTAAAAAGGAGCAAGCGAAAGCAATTGAAGACCAAAGAATGAAAATAAGGGACAAAAGACCATATACTCAGCGAGTACACGACTCTACTCAGCGAGTACACGAGGATGTTCCCGAAGATAGCTACGATTCGTGATTCAAGACGGATAACTATGCACCTACTCGGCGAGTTAGTCCTGCTACTCGCCGAGTACACCCTGTTTTGAGATATCTATAAAAACCGAGTCTTTATCCAATGGGGCAACATTCCTGGCAATTTTTGAAGGTTAAGCTGCGATTAAGAGCCGTAGAAGATGCTGAGGAACCCTAAGCTTCAATATTTTGAAGAATTCAAGCAACTAGGTTAATCCTACCACTTAGATTTAGGAATTGAATATGTTTTATTTAGAAAAACTTGTTTTTGTGTTTGTTTCTACTGCAACTATGAACTAAATTCGTTTTTGTTTCTATTTGGCGAATACCAAGGAACTCCTATGGTTTAATTATTAGTTTTTGTTTGATTGTTTATTGGTGATCTATTAAATTAAGTTTGTTAAAGAACCTTATGCATTAATCACTACTATTTTCTGTTAATTGGAAGACAATTAGGTTGCATGAACATCTCTTAGTTGTTAACCTCATATGTCTATGTGAACACTAAACCATATGCTTAGGAGTAATGATTATGAAACTAAGATTAATAAGACAATAGGAAGATTAATGTGTGAGCTTGTTTGAGAAACCATCAAACAAGAGGTTAATTGAATTAGTAACTTAATTGACCACTACAAATCTTATTTAATCCAAATCATTACTCTAGGGAATTAATTAGTTTAAACACTTGATCACCGCTTAAATTAGTTAATTGTCTAAGGGTTGGGAGTAATGAACATGAACCTAATCACTATAATTGGTAGCCAATAACAATTAATCTATCATAAATACAAATAACCATAGGAGTGAATTGGTTGAACCTAAATAGAAACATCTTTATCAAATTTGGTGAATTTGTTGTTTGCTTTAGTTATTTAGTTAATTTAGTGTGCCTAAGTTTCTAGTCTTGCAAAACTAGAAGAAAACCCTTTTACTTTTATTAATTGTTTAAGTTAAAATTAGTTATTAGTTTAATTTTCCGTTCCTTGAGTTCGACACCTTACTTACTGATTTATACCACTAAAAGACAGGTTCACTGCCTTTGTGTGCTAAATTTATTAATAAAAAGTAGGGATAAAACAAGTGTATTTTACACACATCAACTTTTTGGCGCCGTTGCCGGGGAACGGTTCTAAATAATTAATCTAATTCCTAATTTTTTTCGATCCTTTGTGTGAGTTTACTTGCATAGAGTTCATTTATTGCAATTTAGTAATTAGTAATTAGGTTTTAGCATCTGTTTTAGTTTTAATATTAAGTTTAGAATTTTTCAAAATTTCACTAATACTCGGCGAGTACCAGTTTATTTAGCAGTTAATTTTTATTTTTAGTAATTTTTTGTTCATTTTATGCTTTTATTCTATTTATTTAAGGACTTTCATGACCAGAGGATCAAACACCCCACTGGTACCCCCGTTTGAGGATCCCAAATCCACATTGAAAAGGAACAAAGGAAAGGATGTGGAGAGTTCAAGTACACCAAAGAAGTCGCCTTTGTCCAACTTGAAGACCGTTTTTGGAAAAAAGAAGAGCAGTAAATCAGGAGCATCCAGTGCCTCTTTGATAATCAAAGATCCAATTCAAGAAGATATCGGGTACGAGACCGAGGAAGAAGAGGAGCCTACATACGAGCACGAAAATGAGTTCGAAGAAGAGTTAGCTTTCACAATGGCTAACATTGATGAAATCCCCATCGGAGAATGGAAGAAGAGGATGCGCGACGACAATGGCCCGGGACTTGTGCAACCCGCAATTCCCGCGACTGCTACCTTCGAGCTAAAGGGTCATATCCTAGCTTCACTCAAAGAAATACCTTTTTATGGGAAAGATCATGAAGATGCCTACAAGCATTTGGATGAAGTCAATGATGTAGCTGATTACTTCAATATTCCAAATGTAACCCGCGAGACTCAACTACTTCGTATGCTTCCGGTAACATTCAAGGGTGCTGCCAAAGACTGGCTCAAATCACTGCCCCCCGGATCAGTCACTACTTGGGCCAAGATGAAGGAAGAATTCATTGATCACTTTTGCCCACCGTCTAAGATAGCCAAGTTGAAGAAGGCCATTGCAAACTTTGAACAACAAGCTGGAGAGTCGCTATATGAAGCATGGGAAAGGTACAAGAGCTTGCTAAGAAATTGCCCACACCATGATCTAAACAGCCAGCAAGAAGTCTCCATCTTCTATGATGGAGTCAATGTCATAACTAGGCAGTTACTCGACTCGTAAGGCCCACTTACAAAGAAGCCACCCCCGATGATTAAAGAATTGATTGAAGAATTCTCTAAACACTCTAGAGAATACCATAACCCTAGACATGATGGGGAGCCGCTTATGCTGCTACTGAAGACTTATCCGTGGTCATGGATATGCTAAAAACCATGGATAGGAGAATGGATAAAATGGATCAAATGATCCATGCTATTCGGGTGGGCTGTGAAAACTGCAATGGGCCTCACCTCACTAGAGACTGTGATTTGGATGAGAATGGAAACAAGAAGGCACAAGCGTGTTACTCGAGTGGAGACTGATATGATGAAGATTGGTGCAAACAAAAGAAAGAGTGGCTCCCTTATGATGAGCACAAGAAAGCCAAGGAGGAGAAGTATAGACAAAAGGGAGAGGGTTCTACCAAAAGGAGGAGCCGGTGCAAGAAAGGAAGTTGAGCTTGGAAGATATGCTCACTAAATTTGTAGCTGCTTCAGAAAAAAGGCATAGTGATCATGATGCTGCAATTCATGAAACACGAACCATGCTCTGGAACCAGCAAGCATCTATCCACAATATAGAAACACAGCTTGGGAAACTTGCTCAACAACTTAACCAAAGGTCACCGGGCGAACTTCCTAGCAAAACCAAAAAATAACCCACGAGGTGCGCACATAAACATTGTCACAACAAGAAGTGGGAAGATAATCACTCCCCTGGCACCTATTCGGACTGAAGCACCCAAGGATTCACAGAAGGATGAGGCAGAAAAGCAAGCAGAAAACAAAAATTTACAATCTGACAGTCCTACTCGCAGAGTACCTCCTATGGACTCGGCGAGTACACCATCAAAAACCGATGAGCAGGTTCCTGAAAAGCCTTACCAGCCTCCAATGCCGTACCCGGCCCGAGCTAAGAAAGAGAAGCAGGAAGAGGAGTATCAGAAGTTTCTAGCCACATTAAGACTCTTCAAATCAACATACCTTTCGTTGAAGCCGTCATGCAAATGCCCAAGTATGCAAAGTTCCTTAAGGAACTTCTCACCAATAGAAGAAAGATGGAAGAAGTGAAGAAAGTAGTGCTCAATGAAAACTGCTCCACTGCGATGCTAAATAAGCTACCAAAGAAGAAGGGTGATCCGGGGAGCTTGACTTTACCTTGCCAATTTGGCAACTTGGATGCTATTCATGCCTTAGCTGATTCTGGAGTAAGTGTGAACCTAATGCCATACTCATTCTTTAAGAAGATGGACCTCCCGGAGCCAAGGCCAATTCGCATGGCAATACATTTGGCAAACAAGACAGTCACCTTCCCAAGAGGCATATGCGAAGACTTACAAGTGAAAGTGGATAAATTTGTCTTTCCTGCTGATTTCATCATTCTAGACATGGAGGCGGATCCACAAGTTCCAATCATCCTTGGAAGGCCCTTCCTCAACACGACCAACGCTATAGTAGACATGAGAGACTCAAAGCTCACCTTGCGGGTCAGAGACAATTCAGTGACATTCGGGGTGGACCAAGCTATGAAATATTCTAGGAGCAGTGACAACACGGCATTCTCAATAGATATGCTTGACGGACTATTGGAGGAAGACATACCTGAAGATTCCAGCAAGTTTAAAGCTTTAGATGAAGCATTTGATCCAGAAAAATATTTAATAGAAATTGAAAGATTGTTGGAAGAAGCAGAGTATGAAGAACTAATGAAGCAATCTGACAGTCCTACCCACCGAGTAGGACCGATCTACTCACCGAGTACCTCTGAAGAAAAGTCAGAATTCGTGAATGCAGCCACCAACTCGCCGAGTACCTTACCTCCACTCGGCGAGTCCATCACTGAGAACCAACGAACAGAGTTCAAAACGTTACTAGATCGTTTGGAGTATGCTTTTATGGAAGAAGGCAATCAAAAGCCAGTAATCATAGCCTCTGATCTGTCCACTTTTGAAAAGGAGGAGCTCGTGCAAGTGTTGAAGAAGCGGAAACGGGCCATAGCATGGAGCATCACCGACATCAAGGGAATAAGCCCATCCTATTGCTCTCACAAGATCAATCTAGAAGAAGGCGCAAAGCCGGTGGTACAACATCAAAGAAGGTTGAACCCGAACATGCAAGAAGTTGTCAAGAAGGAAGTGGTCAAACTCTTAGATGCAGGAATCATTTACTCCATTTCCGATAGTCCATGGGTGAGTCTGGTCCAAGTGGTGCCCAAGAAAGGAGGGATGATGGTCATAACCAATGAAAAGAACGAGTTAATCCCGACACGAATGGTAACCGGTTGGAGAGTGTGCATCGATTATCGAAAGCTAAACGATGCCACTCGTAAAGACCATTTTCCCTTACCTTTTGTTGATCAAATGTTAGAAAGACTATCGGGCCATAGCTATTATTGCTTTCTAGATGGATTTTCGGGATATTTTCAAATACCCATAGACCCAATGGACCAAGAAAAGACCACATTCACTTGCCCAAGTGGGACTTTTGCCTATAGACGCATGCCTTTTGGGCTATGCAATGCACTTGCGACTTTTCAAAGGTGTATGACAGCTATATTCCACGATATGGTGGAAAAATTCATGGAAGTTTTTATGGATGACTTTTCCATTTTCGGATTATCTTTCCATGACTGTCTCACAAATCTTGACTCAATGCTTGCTAGGTGTGAAAAAACCGACTTGGTCCTCAATTGGGAAAAATGTCACTTCATGGTCAAGGAGGGTATAGTTTTGGGCCACAAAGTTTCCAAAAAGGGAAGTGAAGTGGATCGGGCAAAGATTGACACCATTGCCAAATTACCCCCACCAACTAATGTAAAAGGCATTAGGAGTTTTCTAGGACACGCGGGTTTTTACCAGTGTTTCATAAAAGATTTTTCCAAAATAACTAAACCTCTAACACAATTACTACTAAAAGATGCACCATTTAATTTTACTAAAGAGTGTTTAGAGGCATTTGAAATTTTAAAGGAAAAATTAACCAATGCCCCGATCATTATTGCACCAAATTGGAACTTACCCTTTGAGATTATGTGTGATGCTAGTGACTATGCATTAGGAGCTGTCATTGGTCAAAGGGTTGATAAGCATTTTCAACCCATATATTATGCTAGCAAGACTTTAAACCCAGCCCAAGAAAACTACACCACCACTGAAAAAGAGTTGTTAGCTGCGGTATATGCTTTTGACAAATTTCGCCCTTACTTGGTTTTATCTAAAACTACTGTTTTTACTGACCACTCGGCTATCAAGTATTTGTTTTCCAAACAGGATGCTAAGCCAAGACTGATACGGTGAGTGCTACTTCTTCAAGAATTCGAAATAGAGATACGAGACAAGAAGGGAATGGAGAACGTAGCAGCTGACCACTTGTCAAGGCTGGAGAACCCGCAATTGCAAGAAGATAAAGATGGAGACGACTTTCCGGACGAATACATTATGGTGTCAGTGGGAGAAGAGCCATGGTTCACAGACATAGCTAATTATTTGGCTACAAAATACATCCCGAAGGACTATAGCAGTCAACAAAAGAAGAAATTCTTTGCTAAAATAAAATATTACTTTTGGGACGACCCATACCTCTTCCGGAGCTGTGCGGATGGTATCATACCAAGATGTGTGTTCGGGAAGGAAAGCCGGAGAATACTAGAGCATTGCCATAGCGGGCCCACGGGAGGACATCATGGAGCACACTACACTGCAAAGAAGATCTTTGACATTGGGTTTTATTGGCCTACAATCTTTAAAGATGCAGCCCAATTTGTCACAGAATGTGATGCTTGTCAAAGAGTGGGAAACATTTCATCTTGAAATGAAATGCCACAACATAGTATCCAAGTGTGCGAGGTGTTTGATGTGTGGGGAATTGACTTCATGGGACCATTTCCCATGTCCAAAGGAAACAAGTACATACTAGTAGCGGTTGATTATGTATCAAAATGGGCGGAGGCACTAGCGTTACCAACAAATGACGAACGGGTAGTGGTGCGATTCTTGAAGAATCTATTTTCACGTTTTGGCATTCCGAAGGCCCTAATAAGTGACTGAGGCACACATTTTGCCAATGGTCAATTGGAAAAGGTGCTAAAGAAATATGGGGTTACCCATAAGTTCTCCACATCATACCATCCACAAACTAGTGGACAAACCGAAGTGACAAATCGAGCCTTCAAGCGAATTTTAGAGAAATCGGTGGGAAGCAACCGTAAGGAATGGTCGGATAAGCTAGATGATGCGTTATGGGCTTTTCGTACAGCTTTCAAAACACCTATTGGTACTACACCATATAGGTTAGTTTATGGGAAGCAATGCCATTTAGGTTAGTTTATGGGAAGCAATGCCATTTACCGGTCGAGTTAGAGCATAAGGCGTTTTGGGCATTAAAGAGGTGTAACTTCGACATGGAAGAACTAAAGAGCAACCGGTTGATGCAAATGAATGCCCTTGAAGAATTAAGGAATCATGCATACTCTAGTTCATGGCTTTATAAAGAGAAGACCAAGAAATGGCATGACAAAAGGATTAAAGATAAAGAAATCCATGAAGGCCAAAAAGTGTTGCTTTTCAATTCATGATTAAAGCTTTTCTCGGGAAAACTCAAATCAAGGTGGGATGGTCCTTTTCTGGTGAAGACGGTGTTTCCACACGGTGCTATAGAGTTGTTATCAAGAGATGGCACGCCCTTCAAAGTCAATGGTCATAGAGTAAAAAAGTATGAAGAAGGAGTCCCCCGAAATGAAGGAATGGAAGAGTTGCTGCTGGAAGGGATTGCAACTATGTAGAAGGGGAGGAGTCCAGCTAATGACACCATAAAAAGAAGCGCTTCTCGGGAGGCAACCCGAGTCTCAAGTTTGCATTTTCTTTCCTTTTCTTGATTTTCATTGTTTTTTTCATTTTTCTTCATCTACTTTTATGCCCATAACTGCTTGAGGACAAGCCATGCTTAGAGTGTAGGGTGGATGGTTTAAAAACATGAATTAATACATTAATGTTTCTAAATTCACAAAATTTTTCAATCTGTGACATTTACTCGCCGAGTAGAGTCATGTACTCGGCGAGTAGATGCCCGGTTAAGCTAAGATGATGTTTAAAAGCATTTCTACTTGGCGAGTAGACCCATTCTACACGGCAAGTAGCCAGTTTAAAAAGAGTGAATCATAAATCTGTAAAAAAAAAAGGGGTTTTCACCATTCCAACCCATTACTCGTCGTGCAGCAGCCTCTCAACCATTTTCAAGTTTCTTTCAAGTTTCTTCCATTTTCTACTCAATTCTCCCTATTCAAGCAAAAAGGTAACATCTTTACACTTTAAATTCATGAAAGGTTTGATTTTTATCATAAATTTGTCCAGATTTTAAGTGATTTCGGATTTGGGGGGTTTTCCTCAACCTCTAGGGTTTTGATTTAGTCACAAATTAGATAATGTTATGAGGATTTTCTTCAAGATCTATGGTTAGATAAGTAATTACAACAAAACCCTATGAAAAATTTGGACTTTTGGGCAGTCTATACAAATCCGACACTCGATCTGTCTTGGTGTTCATACTACTCACCGAGTAGAGTCGTGTACTCGGCGAGTAGGTAACAGTGCAGA
The DNA here is from genome assembly GCF_052625555.1 of Lactuca saligna. Classification (NCBI taxonomy): domain Eukaryota; kingdom Viridiplantae; phylum Streptophyta; class Magnoliopsida; order Asterales; family Asteraceae; genus Lactuca; species Lactuca saligna. The sequence goes on from NC_136418.1 coordinate 116,076,957, forward strand.
CCCAATTTTTTGTTTTTAATTACTGGGTGTTGTTTGTTTGTGTGTTCTTGATGTTTGTATGCAGGTATCATGGCAAGAAGGGGTCAATCTTCACGTGGGGGAAGCCATGGTGATATGCCATGGCTATCTTTTCAACAAATTACTTCCAAATCGTCAAAAACAAGGGCCCTAAACAGACTGGAGGTACTCAGGTAGAAGGAAATTCACCTTCCAAATGCAGTGGATTGGGGGTGGTTGGGAAATGTTGGGTTGGAAGAAGAACTCACCCCGTACTTGGTAAAGGATTGCATTTTGGGATATGCCACCATCACTTGTGATGGGTGGTTGCAGTTATTTAAGATCCAAGAGCCGGTTTATGCTGAGTTGTGCTGGAAATTTTTTGCTACCATCACATTTCGAGGTGGTAGTGAGTTCTATAAACCGAACACAATCTCTTTCTCTTTGGGCGGGGAGCTGCGACAATGCAGCATGGTGGAGTTCTCATAGAGGTTGGGTGTTTATGATCAAGACATGGTGATGACGGACTATTTTGAAGCTTTCTTGGAGAATTGTCACAAAGAACTTCCCGAGGAGGTGGTGGCGTCTACATGGTGGAACACAGTTGCCAACCGAGTCTACATTCCTTCCACCGCGCAAGAAGGCCACATTCGTTCTCCGATCCACCGACTCATTCACTGGTTTGTGGCTAGTACAATAAACATGCGGAAGGATGGGGACAAAGTCCCCACCCTTGACATCTTCTACTTGTGGAGCATCATCACTCCTGATGCTTTTTGTAACCTTCCTTACTGCATTGCCAAATTCCTTGCTGAGGGGGCGGTCAAAGAGAAAATCAATTCAAAGATAAATGGAGGCATGTTTATTACCCGACTGGCCAAGTCATTTGGGATCTGGGATTTGCTACAAGCTCAAGCACTAACGGTTATCCAGCCTCCACCATTCAACACTGCACTTTATAGGAGGGCACGGATAGTTGAGAAGTTTGGCGACTCCTTCACTATTCCACATGAAGATGAACCAGCAGTCCCCGAGGAGCCGGGAAGGCGGGTCCGACAAAGGAGCGAACGGGTGCGGGAAGATCCACCAGTTATTCCGGTGGAGGACAATGATGGCTGGAACCAAGTAGAGTACCGACACTACTTGGATGATATTGGGCAAAGGGTGAACTACACTAATCAATCTTTCGAATACCTCTTTCAACAAATGCAAATTGCCCCGAGACCTATACCCGGCTATCCCTATATCATGAATTGGGATGAAAGGATGAGAAGAAGAGATGGAGAGGGAGGAAGTGGAGCAGGAGGAGCTGGAATGGATGATGAAGATTGAAGAATTTGTTTTGTTCTTTTGATGTTTTATGCTTATGATGTTTTGTTTTAAACAATTGTTAAACACTTTGGATTTTTATGGTGGGTGGATTATTATTGTCACTGTTAGTTGTTTATTTTTCAGGGATAGAAGATAAGGAAGCATACTAACTAGTGAGGGTTGAGAAAGGAATGAGAGATTTTCAAGAAATTATGGAGTTTTTTCCTTAGGATTGAGTCTGTGAGAGTCGAGGGTCATAGGGAGTGTTGCTGCTGAAAGAATTTGAGTGAGGGTCAGTTTACATTTCTGATTTCAACACCAAAGTCGAGAGAAGCAACAATTAGACCAATTTTGGAAAAACACTCACTACTCGCCGAGTGCACAAACTCTACTCGGTGAGTACATGTGATGTTACACGATCTTATTCTGCATCAAGGCCTACTCGCCGAGTCCACGATACTACTCGCCGAGTAGCCTGCTACTTTTGGATTTCCAGAATTGCTTTAAGCACTTTCACTGCAACATTCATACACTCTTTGTGAGGGATTGATACTGGAGACTTTCTAACGACCTTGTTCCGTGGAATTTTCGAGCTGTCAACCACACGAGATGCATGACACCCGTGCCTTGGATGAGCTGTTCCCATGGCTAAAGTCAATTGAAGAAGGAGCTGAAGAAGAGAGTGTCAACCTATCGACTGCTACCCCAGGGGAGTTTGTTCCAATTCTCTCTATATTTGCATTTTTCTTTTTGCATAGTACGCAATGAGGGCATTGCATAATATAAGTGTGGGGTAGGGGGTTAGTCACATTTTAGAAAATTTAGAATCTTAATTTAGGCTAATTTTAAAAAATTGTTGCATACCAAAAATATGATTTAGGGATTTAATTTAGAAAATTTTGGTAAAAGAAAATTAGGATTCCATGTTAGAATTATGTTGATAATTGCATGAAAACCAAAATGTTTAGTTGAGCCTATACACATTCTAGTGCATTTGTGGCTTCCTTATTTCAGTGAAATCATGAGACAAAAACACGACCTTGCTCAGCCTGAGGGATGCAATATGTTTAGCAGCCTAAACCTGAAATGTATCCAAGAAAATTATTATCGTTAGCCAATAAAGGTTGAGATTGAGCGCCCCTGCTTAAGCATGTAGGGATTTTAGTGAAAAAAGTGAGGAATACATGTAAAAAAAGAGAGAGAATTACTAGAAAAGTTGTAAGAATTTTGGAGCAAATAAAGTGAAGATCTAAAGATCAAAATTCCAAGAAATCCAAAAAGTTGAAGATACCAAAAATCAATCAATACAAGGTGGTGAATTCAAAGAGATCAAAGATCAAATTATCAAGGAAGTGAAGAATTCAAAGAGCTCCATAGTGGTATCGAAAAGTTGTAATTCTAGATTATGTATGCTTGGGTTGCTCAATTAAAAATACCTTGAGGGTAAGAGGTTTTCTGAGGATGGATTTGGAGGGTTGCATAAAATGAGCACAGTTCAGGGTGAGTGGGCGAATGTTTATTAGGATTGTGAGTATTTGGAGTATGGAGGGTCCTTAGGAAAAATTTTAGACACAAATGCATGCGTTGCGGTCTTGGCATAATGGCTGGGTTAGATTGGAGTTATTATATGTGATTCTAATATGCTTAAAATTTAGTTTTGCTTGGGGGCAAGCAAAAGTCAAGTGTGGGGGTATTTTGATACGTGCATAATTAGTTAATTATTTAGTATACATTTTCAATCATTTTTAATTAATTATGTGAATAATGTGGACAAAAGGTACTTAAAATGGTTTGAATTTTGTTTTCAGTCCAGAAGACATGGTTGGGAGTAAAAAGGAGCAAGGGAAAGCAATTGAAGACCAAAGAATGAAAATAAGGGACAAAAGACCATATACTCGGCGAGTACACGACTCTACTCGGCGAGTACACGAGGATGTTCCCGAAGATAGCTACGATTCCTGATTCAAGACGGATAACTATGCACCTACTCGGTGAGTTGGTCATGCTACTCGCTGAGTACACCCTGTTTTGAGATATCTATAAAAACGGAGTCTTTATCCATTGGGGCAACATTCCTGGTGATTTTTGAAGGTTAAGCTGCGATTAAGAGCCCTAGAAGATGATGAGGAACCCTAAGCTTCAATCTTTTGAAGAATTCAAGCAAGTAGGTTAATCCTACCACTTAGATTTAGGAATTGAATTTGTTTGATCTAGTAAAACTTGTTTTTGTGTTTGTTTCTACTGCAACTATGAACTAAATTCGTTTTTGTTTCTATTTGCGGAATACCAAGGAACTCCTATGGTTTAATTATTAGTTTTTGTTTGATTGTTTCTTGGTGATCTATTAAATTAAGTTTGTTAAAGAACCTTATGCATTAATTACTACTATTTTCTGTTAATTGGAAGACAATTAGGCTGCATGAACATCTCTTAGTTGTTAACCTCATATGTCTATGTGAACACTAAACCATATGCTTAGGAGTAATGATTATGAAACTAATATTAATAAGATAATAGGAAGATTAATGTGTGAGCTTGTTTGAGAAACCATCAAACAAGAGGTTAATTGAATTAGTAACTTAATTGACCACTACAAATCTTATTTAATCCAAATCATTAATCTAGGTAATTAATTAGTTTAAACACTTGATCACTGCTTAAACTAGTTAATTGTCTAAGGGTTGGGAGTAATGAACATGAACCTAACCACTATAATTGGTAGCCAATAACAATTAATCTATCATAAATATAAATAACCATAGGAGTGAATTGGTTGAACCTAAATAGAAACATCTTTATCAAATTTGGTGAATTAGTTGTTTGCTTTAGTTATTTAGTTGATTTAGTGTGCCTAAGTTTCTAGTCTTGCAAAACTAGAAGAAAACCCTTTTAATTTTATTAATTGTTTAAGTTAAAATTAGTTATTAGTTTAATTTTCCGTTCCTTGAGTTCGACACCTTACTTACTAATATATACCACTAAAAGACAGGTTCACTGCCTTTGTGTGCTAAATTTATTAATAAAAAGTAGGGATAAAACAAGTGCATTTTACACAAATCACCCCGAAATTAGGGTTTCATTCTGGCAACCCTACTTCTTGATTTAAGGCTCTCAACTTGTCGAGTAGGTGACATAAAATCTCGCGTCCATTTTGATTTCTACTCGAGGAGTTTTCGGCTCCCAACTCATCGAGTATCTCTACATAGATGAATAATTATAATTAAATATATACCAGAAACCAGGCTTTACACCTTGGCTTCTCGCCGAAGACGATCATAGATTCTCTGTTGGGTAAGGCTAGACATAGGGCCTTCTCAAAGCAAAGCACCTTGACGTGGTTAGTGGATAACTAGTCCACGTTGATAATGACATCGAAACTTCCAATCCTATTCCTATTCAAACCACACTTGTATACACACTTTTGGTTATGATAAACTGAAATAAAAGGTTTATGAAAATCGATAATTTTTTGTATTATCTAAATGTTTATTTGTTATTTTTTTGTTTTAATTAAATAAGTTAACCCTTTTATCTTAGCAAGATAAAATAACCACTAAATCGTACCTTAAATTTAGAATCATGCCTCAGACTAGACGCAACCTAGGAATGCCAGAAAGGAATCCCAAGTTATGAGCTTAGTCGTGATTGAGACACTGGCCGCCCAATGTGTAGCTGGTACCATAACGAATCTAGAAAACCATAGGAATGTAGGCTTGAGAGGCAATGGAGGTGAGAGTTGGCAAGGATACAATTGAGTTCCCACTAGATTCTATTCATATATGGATTTTATGAACTGTAAGCCAAAACCCGTATATGGAAACGATGGAGTTGTTGGGTTGACTAGGTGGATAGAGAAGATGGAACCGGTATTTGAGATAAGTTTCTGCCTATTGGACTATAAAGTCAAATTCACCGCTTGTACCCTGGAAAATGTAGCCTTGAGTTGGTGGAATAGTTACACCAAGACCATGGGTGTGAACATAGCTAATTCCATGTCTTGGGATAAGTTGAAGGAACTCATGGTTAGAGAATACTATCCACGAATAGAGATGTAGAAACTGGAGCAGGAGTTGCGGAATCTAATGATGCAGAAAGATGATATTGCCACCTATACATATCAATTCAATGACCTTGCCACCTTGTGTCCTGGGATGGTGACCCTGGAGGAGAAGAAAATAGAGAGGTTTATTTTGGGTTTTTATCAACCTATTCAAGGCCTACTCACAGCCACAAAACATACTGAATTTGATAGCGCCAAGAGACTAGCCTTTAGTCTGACGCATCAAGAGGTTTATTAAGGAGTGATGGTTAAGAATGCTTATCTTCCCAAGGTAGAAGGTAGGAAGAGGAAATTTGGCAAGGAAGCCAAAAGCAAGGCTTGTTAGTCATCAAAGAATAAGCGAGAAGTGATTCGATCATTTACAGTTGTATCACCCTCGGTAGGGACTACTGCAGGAGGTAGTCCTAAGTGCAAGGAATGTGGGTATCATCACCATGGAGCATGTTGGGATTGTACCAACTGCATAAAGAGAGGTCATCTCGAAAAAAAGTGTAGAACCCATTCCGATAGAGATAGTTGACCGTGCTATGAGTGCAAGGAAATTGGACACCTTAGAAGGGATTATCCAAAACTAAGAGGCCAGGGAGGTACCGCTAGAGGCAGGGCATTTGTTAGCAGAGAAAGGGAAGCCGTTAAAGATCCAATGGTAGTGACGGGTACGTTCCTAATCAATAATTTGTATGCAAATATTCTTTTTGATACCGGCGCCAATAGAAGCTATATTACTCCCGAATTTAATAAGTTATTAGATCACCCCTCTAGTAAACTTAGGGAAGCCTTTAGAATAGAAATGGCTAATGGCCAAGTTGGTAGTATTAGGGACATATTTAGGAACTTCACCTTAATTCTAAATTCTCATCCCTTTTTCGTCGACCTTATGCCAATATCGGCTACGTAGCTATTCCTTCCTTCAAACCTAAAAATATCATAGTTCATAGCTAGCCAAGACTAGAACTATCTACCACAATCTAAAGTAAACTACCAGCCAAACCACAATCTGGGCTAACTACTGCTAGAGGCATCCAATCATTGCCTCTAGAGTGGCTGCCTTATTTCTAACACCAACAATCTTAACTCCATATCTGTCACACATTGATCGAGACTATAAATCTCCATCTGCTGATGCTACACTAGAGGATGGCTCTCCTCATGGAGGATTCTTATCTCATCAAAATCCATCCTCTCCTCTAAACCTCTAACGGTGTGGGTCAAAATCCTAACCTCCCTCCATAACAAGTCATGATCCTTGTCTCGAGCCATACATGAAATTAACACTAACATTGCTCGATCTGTAATCCTTAAGGATAGGGTCGCGCCTCGGAGCTTACGATGACTCTTCGATCATGTAGTGGCCAATGTTCTTCTCCTGGATCCACTCATCTAATTGGGGAGTCAATTTATCGGTAGGGTAAGGTTTCTTTGATGGATTTAGGGATGATGTGGGTGAGGCTGCTCTTTTTTGGGATGGTATAGGGATGGGTTTTCTAGGGGTGTGAATCACTTGGGGTCCTGATGCACACACACTGGAAGGCTATTCTGAGGCTGGAGATTCCGATTATGGATCTAACTCAAGAGTGTCCTTCTCCTGAGTCTCAGGATGTCCATCACTATGGGATGACGAGTCGGGATATGGTGAGTTGTCAATTCGATCTCTTCCTACCTGCTCTCTGTGCGGATCCTCCTCCAGTGGCCCCTCATTCTTATAGGGCTCGTCTTCCTCGATAAAATCTTTATCAGTGTGAGTAAGTGGCCATGACATCCATGGATCCTACTCTGCTTCCTCCGTCACTAGGGAGTGCAGCACCACCTGATATCCCTCTGAGCAAGGATGGGAAAACCATTCCCAGATATCCTCCACGGATGAGCTCCTGATGATGACGCATACTCCAAGTGCCCTACATAAGACATCTAAAAGGGTTATATATTAATGAGAGATATGAGTAAAATCATGATACATATAATTATAGAATTATAGGAATTTAGTAGATACTATCGGATTACTATGATTTCCTCCTAAGGGTGGTCGAGTAAGCGCTGCTTAGATCATCATCCTTGAGATATGAACAAAAATCTATGAATAGTAAGTCGTACTCAATACTAAGAAATATATGATGTAAATCCCTAACATCTCTTGGCGTATCATTCCATACGAATTTGGTCTTCAAGGGAGTTGATTAGTTCTATTGATTCGATAATCTTCTAGTTGTAGACTTTATCCTAATCTAGGCATACTAACTATCATTGCACAGATCCTTAAGCATTTAGATTTTCAACTATGACATCAAAGTTTGAGTGTGCGTTGGTCAGACCATAATAAAACTTAGTTGTGCATTCTATGTCTAGTAGTGGGCCAGCCATAGTACTAATTAAACCTAGGAGTATTTATAAGAGTTTGTTTAACACTTTGGAGTATTTATAAGAGTTTATACAACTCTTTCTTTGATTAATGTTTAATTAGGGTATTTTATTTAATCCTATCTTTGTGTACTTTTAAACTACAAGGATCGGCCAGTTAGGAAAAGTCGAAGGACATGAGCATTTTGGCATATAGCTATTCTGAAATCTAGCAACCCCATCTGTTACACGTTGCTCGGACGTTGGCGGAAACATTGGGCAGTACGAGGCAGGTATAATTGGATCTAGGTAATAGGTACAATAAAAAGGAAAGGTATATTTTTAAATATTTATTTATTATTGTTTTTGAAGATTACATTATTTTAGGGACATACACAAACTCCTAAAATAACTATACTAATCTTCAACATCTTCCTTGAAAGCTTATTTCATACTCGGGGGACACTATTCCACAATCATATTCATGAAAATACATGTATTTCAAAAGTCAACATAATGTTGGTGAGTTTACGAGTTTTTATTTTGTATTTTTGAATCCCTTTTAAGAATACTTTTCTTTAGCGAAAACCTTTCTTATTTGTATAGTCTTCTATCTTTTAAGATATCTTTTATTGATCTTAAATGATTATCTTTCCAGGATATCTAACAATTCTAACGTATTTTAATATTGATTGTCTTTAGTTGATCCTAATTTATTATCTTTCCAAGATTTCTAATGATCCTAACATATTTTAATTAGATTTTCTTTTGTTAATCCTAATTTACTATATTTCTAGGATTTCTAACGATACTAACATATTTTAACATGAGCCCCTATAATTGATGCTATCACCGCAAATGTACCCCTGACGATGGTGCTTCGTCAAACGTCGAATAGTAACTAATTGAAGGGTTCTGAGCATCATAATAACTTTAAGGTGCACATACAACCCAAGATGCTTTGGAACTATGTTTTCTATATTATACATGAAAAATTGATTTCCAAAGCATTGTCCTATCTAGCATGTTATCATAGGTACTTGTACCAATAAAACTAGATACAAATACATACCACTTATTGTAGTTGATTGCTTGGAGCATTAAGAGACTAGCACCGATAATGTGAATGCCTTAAGTAGAAAGTAACTATCCTTCCTTATCTCAAACACTACTACCAATTTCTAGAGCCTTGGACTTCTTTATATAGTATGGAGCATTAGGTTTACATCCATGTAAACCCTAATACTGATGACCTTTCACATACCTACGATCCATGGTTCAAATTCTCCATGGACTATCCATGGACTTCCATGTAAGCTTAGCCTATCCTAAATAATCAATTGGCCCATACTATCAGAATCCATATTTAACTAGTCTCTTTTGATCATTAAATTAATTACAAATTAATTCTTGATCAATACTAATTACATAATATGATTTTATATTTATATATTATAACGTATAAAGTATTAATAAACCATAAACGTACTCTTCTCAAAAAAACTATCCATACAAATTGTTCCGGTGAAGTGCAACCCAAATGCACCATGTCGGGTTGGGTCAAATACATACTAAATATAGTTAGGGACTTAGACACCTTATCCAACACTAATTGGAAGGTATCCTGTTGGGATTGTAGCTAGTAATCACATGTGGGGTTGTCATTGCCCCGTGTAGATCTATACATAACTTCCTAAGTCTCACAAGATTAATGATTATAGGTATTGGTAAATATGCTGAATTTAATCAACGCTATTCGATGAATAACCAACTCACTAACGCATTAACTATAGAATTTTATCTTTTATGTTTATCATAATTACCCGTATACATATATATATATATATATATATATATATATATATATATACATAGAATTACCCGTATACATACATACATACATACATACATACATATATATATATATATATATATATATATATATATATATATATACACCCAAATTATGGTTATTTTATCAATACATTTGGGCAGTATAACAATTAAGAACAGTGCATATAAATTGTCATAAGTATACCGTTATAACATCTAGGTGTTACCTACTCCTAGAGTATAGTGGACCATTATTTTAGACATAGATTATAACTTAAATCTAGACTTAATATCTATAATTATACTATCATATGGTAACTTGCTTATAATAATATGACTTAATATTTATAAGATAAATATTTTTATAAAATCATTTGTTAAGCATGTATTCCCCCTGATAATATTCTAAAACAGTAAAATAGGGGATGTGAATGCACTCTAGGGTTTGAAATCTCCGATGTATGGTAGAGACGAGCAAGGAACTCCTAGGACCGCTTCACGAGGCAATTCCCAAACCAGGGAGAAAGAGATGAGTGTTTGGAGGTGCGTTGGAGTGAATGACACCTCCCTCTATTTATAGTCAAGTTTTGGGGGGTGTACATCGCACTTTTTCTATCCATGGCATGCATTTGAATACCTTGGCTCCACAAGAATTTGCCACGTGTCCCCCCTACTCAGCCGCATCTCTCGCATTCTGATCGAATTCGTGTCACATGCGCGGCGCGCAATGGCGCACATTGACGTGCAAGTAAATATTTTTCAAAAATCATTACTTTCTGGTGTGTGCTCCAATCTAAATCCTCTCTATATCTACGTGATGATCTCAACATGTATTACAACTTTCCTTTTTGTTGTTTTAGCTAGTTTTGACTTTAATTTCCAAGCCCAATGCGGGTAAGAATTAATGATTTTATAAAAATCATAACTTACTCATATAGATCCCGTTTTCGACAGACTTTTTCCAAAATTTTATATCTCGATTATTACTACGAAACTCCTTTTTTCCCATTTAGTCAAAACTTAATCAATCTTGAATTATCGTTTCAAGGTAATTAATTTTAATTACACAATTGATTTCTACTTTTATAAAATCCCTAACTCTCGGTTGGAGTCAGATTTTTACGAATCTTATAACATTGAGATCATGTTAATGAATACTATCCAAGTGTATTAACATAATGGGAAAACATTGCTATTCTTTGATTACTAATTTTTAGAGCCTAATGGAGAATTTTTAGTAAATAAATGTAACAACATATCTGATTCTTATTATCTTAAGAATTGAATATTACAAAGCTTTCTATTACATTTATTTCCTTATTATTTCCTAATGGTGACTAGTGATGGAGTTTCTCAGGGTTGTCACATTTACTTTGCGTATAATAATAGACCGAATGGTCATATTCTAATGACCTTCCAGTACAACAGATACATAATAAGCTAGAATCTTTTTTCTACATGTCATAAACTAACACATGAAACACCTTATATCTTGTGTTAACAGTATGATCCTTTAGACATGGAAGATTAGGGTACCACCACGTAATAAAAGGTAGCTTTTCTATCTATTGGCTACTCAACCTTATCGAATGTTGCAATTCTTTCATTGATCATCTTAATCGACACCTTCTTAAATTTCACGAGTAAAGTCAGTCACTACAACACATCAATCAACTTACTTACGCAGACCAATATTACCCGAACTTGATTCTTCATGTCCACTAAAGATTGAACCAAAAACTACTTTCCTAGTCATGACCAAAACATAGGTAATGATGAAAATTGGCAAACTAAACTCAACATGTAATTCCTTAGTAACATTGAGAACACTTTCTGGTCCAAGTATGAATCATGTGCTTCGGGTAGTATAGGCCTATATTACCTTTCACATGTATACATACTCATCCCAAGAATTGCTTTGAAGTGCCAAAGTCGCTACACATGCTAACCACAAAGAAATTTAAGACATTTAAGTTTTTCCAAATAATGACATACAACAATTTTTCCTAGACACCACTAGGATTTTTAAGTCTTTATTATGTTCTTTAACAATAACCATGTGCTTTACTAAGCACACATGAAAGATTCCAAGACTTCTCGTACATGATTCTTCTCGTGCAAATGCTTAATCCAACATCTTCTAATACTTTTTATCACTTCTCTAGGATTTTCCACTTCCAAACTCTTCGTATAAATTACTTCTAGTATAGTGCCTAGTATATAGGGCATACTATATATAGATGTAATATGGTGGAATAAAGACAAATTATCTTCAACTATATATAACACCTTTTAACACATGCAAATCACCATACATATCATTCCATCTCTTCACTTCATCATCCTTTACTTTGTATGAGTCAATCCTAAAAGTCTTCCTCTCAGCTGCATATATGCCGTGTCTACTTTATAGTACTTAATCCTAGGAAGTCTGCATTGCAGTTGCTTCTCACCATCCTATTCTTGTATGTTAAATTTGGCTTAACACACTATAGATATCTCATCAATATGTGAGTCTGCTTTCTACATTGTAAAGATAGACAAAGTCTCGGCCTAGTGAGTCTTCAAACTCTGTTGGACTTTCCTAGTCCTTCTCGAATCCTATGAATTCTTCATAGTGTCACGCCTAGTTTCAGGTAAGAAATTCATTTGTTAAATTTGAGAATATTGGTTGTCCACGGCACGACGAACGGATCACCATGATATGGCATTGTGTATAAGTTGTGTGTCGCATTAAATACACTATGGTGTGGCAGAATGTTTTCCACGACATGGTGACAATGTGATTCTCAGACCCTAGATTTTCAGGTTTTGTGCACTATTTAAGGGAAGTCATTGCTAGGGTGTCCTCCGCCATCAGCCTTCATCACCTTCCAAAGAGTCCTTGATAAACCCTAGCCTCCATTTGAATTTTTTGGCTCACTTTCAGTGTTTTTGTGATCTTGGAAGGAAGAATAAGTAGTTTTTATGCATAGATCTTCAAGTAATTTGTCTTTTTAGCTTGTGTCCATCTTTTAGACTTATTTCAAGTCCTCACATTTCCATGGTTTTTACTCTCTCTTCTGGGATCTAAGTTTTGCTTCATGTTTTGGCTCATTTTTGGATTTGGTTTGGTTAAATGGGATAAGGTTTGACACTTTATAATTCACCTTGGTACGTTGTTTACCATATCTTCTAGATCTAGAACTTGTATGAGTTTTGGAGGGTATTGCATGAGTTTAAGATCATTTTATCTCCATTTTGACCTAGCCTTAGCTCAAGACATGCATGTCCCGGTACTAAAGCCATGATGTTACAAGATGGTTTCCATAATGGGGTAATAGGGAATTACACGACTGCTTTGGTCAGACTTTACCACATCATGGTGTCATGCCTACCATAACATGGTAGTGGATTTTGATCGGATGAAGTTGGATGGCCACGACGTGGAGGATAGCTGGAGTTGACTTTGAAGATACACTTTTTTACATGCTTTGACTTTAGTTAAAGGGCTATTGTTATAATGCAGATTGAGAGTTTACCTTGTATGCTTCAAAGTAGGTGTGTAGGACCCGCTTTCTAATGATGTCAGCCTACTAGCTATCAACAATGTTTGTGAGGTGATTCTTCTCATTATACTATGTGGGATGCTAGTTGTCTTCATGAATCCTGCACGGAAGACCAGGGTTTGGCCCCTGATATTTTTCTAAAAGACCAAGGCTTTGACCCTAACACTTATACAAGTAATGACAAAGATTTGGCCCATGCCAGGAAGTGATTGTAAGACTATGATTTGACCCAAAGTGTTCACTTGTTATTGAAATAGACCCGCCATGTTATTTATGGTATGTAGCATTTTTGGGGAACTCACTAAGCTTTGTTCTTACGATTTAATTTTAAAAATGTTTCAAGTACTTCCGATTTGAAAAGGAAGAGTCTGACTTGATCGCACCACATCCCCTAGAGATTTATTACAACTATTTGATACACTCGAATGTTTTGAGATTTTTATATACATTTGATGGTTTTGGATAAATGGTTATCTAGTTTTGGTGGTTTAAAATCTACAAATTTTATTTAGTATTTTGGAGCGTTACAAGTTGGTATCAGAGCCTTAGTTTGAGGGATTCAGATACACATTTGAGTGTATCTGGACTCAAAATGAGGATTTGTAAATGTTTTCTAAAAATAAAATATTATTATAAAGAAAAAGAGGTGTCATACATATAATCATCCTCATGTAAGTGATTTCCAAAATACCGATACATGGATGTTCTGATTTTGTATGTTCTAATGTAATTTACATGTTAGTATAGGGCTAACGATCCCTTCAGTAATTGTATGATATAATTATATGACATTTGGGATGCCTAATTTCCTATAGAATTGTTTGTTATGTTCTAATTCTATATTGATAATGTTCATTTCTAAGTGTATGTTTTAGATTTATACAGGATTTGGATTTTATAGCCTTAAAACGATTCGTTTAGCGTTATTTCATGTTCCTTGTTTGGTTGTGGTCTTAGGGTATAATCAATTATTCAATAGTTTATTTGATTATGTATTGTGTATAATTTGCATACATAAGGCAGCCATCGGTGTTGGTATAGATTTCTAGTAACGCGAGAGCAAGTGAGATGAGGGTTCTTAGAATAACGAGGAAGTTTTGTAGTATGCTCTATATGTTGTTTAACATAGGATTTGTGCGAGTTGTTGTAGTTGAGTGACTTGGAGGATTCAAAATTACTCTTAATGAAAGTACAAATATGTATGGAAGGTAGTATTGGGCCCATAGTACTAGAAGCATAAGATCTATACTTAAATCTAGGGGAGTCTTGGAAATTATAAGGAGCTTATATTGTGTGGGGGTTTTGTTGGGTATGTTCTAATATCTTGTATTGTTGCCTTTCAGTATGGTGGTGACTACGTGATGTTCTAGTTTTGGTTTTAGTTCAGGAAATGATGTTTAGCCAATTGATGAGAGGATATACAATTTTATCACATCTGAGATAATGTGTGGTATCTTGGATGCAACCCTTGTGATGTTCGGTACTATCAAGGAAGGGATTATGGAGTTACTTGGTGAGCGCTTAGGGGTATTTCATGCAGAGAGGTTTATGGGTCAGATTGGGTCATGAACTCTCACCTTTCAAGGGGTTAAGGCTTACGGGGCCCCAAGGTTCTTCAGCAAGAAGGACCCTATATGATAGCAGGTGATGGGTTGCAGACGTAGAGAGCACTCACCGGACAAGGTTCCACCCTGAGGGATCAAGTGTGAGATTTTCATCTTGCCTTTTGAGGGATTGAGTTCACAACTAGTGGGAGGAGGTTAGTTATTCATTGGGAGCAGAGGTCGTTAAGGCCATGACCTTGGTTGATTTTGTTACTAAATTCATAGAGGATTTTGCACCTACTATCAAGGTGCAATAGTTGGCGAGAGAGTATTAAGACCTTTTCAAGATGATGGAAACCATGACAGAGATCACCACCAAATTTAGGAAGAGAGATCTGTTGGTTCCGCAGTATTTAACTGATGAGGAGCTGAAGAAGACGAGATACCATGACATGCTGAGGGATGATATCAAAGAGTTTGTTAGTATGTCGGGATGCAAGACCCTGGAGAACATGATTCACATAGCCTGAGAGCAGGATATTTAGTTGGAGCTTTGATTGAAGTAGAAGCCAGCTCAGGTTCAGATAGCTGAGGGCCCAACGAAGAGGCCCAAGACTTTTGACATGCAATCTAGAGGCCAATAGGGTCGGGGTTGTTACGTGAAGTGAGGTAAATCACATGATGGATCTTGTCGATTAAGGGGTTCAAACTGATAGAAGTACGGTAAGACAAGTTATATTAGTCGAGATAACCCTTATGGATAGGGTCTGATTTGCTTTCACTATAACCAGAAGGGCCACAAGAAGTCCAAATGTATGAGGTTATTAGTATAAACCATGGTGACACCCACTCTAGCTACTTTAATGATCATAGACAGCCATTAGGGCAATGCGGAGGCTCCCATGGTACAGAGTCGAGCTTTTCAGTTCACGACTAAGGAGGCTCGAGCAGTACTATATATTTTCACTGGTATATATCCCTCTTATATCTTTTCCTACTTTAAATAATTATTCTTATGTTTTTCCTGCTTATAATTAAGGATGTTTCTAGTCAATGGTGTGACTGATCATGTTCTTTTTGACTCAAGGGTTACCCAATCTTTTGTGTCTCTTGAGCTTAGCAAGAAGTTTAGTTATGCTCCAAGAGTGTTGGACTACCAATTGGAGGTGGATATTGTTGATGATCATAGTATGATAGCTCAGTAGGCTCACCAGAGTTGCATTCTCGAGTTGTTCTAGGAGAAGTATTTGATAGACCTAGCCCCCGTTCCTTTGCGAGGGACAAAGAATATTGTAGACATGGATTGATTGAGCAAGACTAAGTCTATGATCGATTATGAGCTACAGTTGGTGAGATTAAGAACCGTAGGTGGGGGAAAATTGGTTATTCATAGTGAGGACACTCAGGGAGGATCAACTATTTTCTTAGCTATGAGGGATAAAACGTATCTTTAGTAGGGATGCTCTACATTTTTGGCATATGTTATAGATACTCGATTGGTGGAAAAGAATATTATTTATGATGTACCTATTGTTTGGGATTTTTTTGACGTTTTTTCCAAGGATTTTTTTGGAGTGACTCCTTAGAGGCAATTGGTGTTTTGGTTTGATTTGGTTCCGGGTGCGTCCCCGATACCCAACGCGTGGTACTGCTTAACACCTTTGAAGATATAGGATTTGTAGGACAAGGGGTTTATCAGGCCATGTAGTTCACCATGGGGGGAACCGATTCTACTTGTAAAGAAGAAGGATGGCTCTCATTACATGTGTGTCAACTATTGGGATTTGAACAAGTTGACAATAAGGAACCATTATCACCTTATGAGGATCAACGATTTGTTTGATCAGTTGAAATGTGCAAATTGGTTTTCCAAGATTGACATGAGGTCTGGTTTTCATTAGATGAGGGTTAGGCATATGGACATGCAAATATTGCCTTCAGGACTAGTTATGGCCATTACGAGTTTGTGGTGATGCCTTTTTGGGCTCACTAATGCACCGATAGTGTTCATGGATCTCAAGAACTGGGTGTGCATGTCTATGCTGGACCAATTAGTTATTGTGATTACTAATGATAGCATGGCCTATTGTAAGACCAAAGAACAACATGGGGAGCACTTGTAAGATGTTCTAGATACTTCAAGAAAAAAGATAGAGACTTTATGAAAATTTCTCCAAACTGGTCGCTCTAGGTACGCTTCTTGGGTCACCTCCTCAACCATGATGGTATATTCGTCATCCCGACCAAGATTGAGGTCATGATGCAGTGGCAGGTCCCAAGGTCTCCATCTGAGATTTGGAGCTTCCTAGGTTTGGTACGGTATTATTAGAGATTTCTACAAGATTATTGTTCCTTTGACTATATTGACGAAGAAGAATGTCACTTTTTTGTGGGAGCCTAAGTAACAGGCATCATTTAAAACCTTGAGGCAGAGACAATGTGAGAATTCGATACTGAACCTTCCTAAGGGTGTGGATGATTATGTGGTCTATTGTGATGCCTATATCATGGGGTTGGGAGTAGTACTTATGTATAGGGGACACATGATCACTTACGCTTTGAGGCAGTTGAATCCTTATCAGGCGAGTTATCCTACACAGGATCTGGATTTGGAAATGTGGTCTTTGTCCTCATGATTTTGAGGCATTATTTGTATGAGGTCTGGTATACCATCTACATGGATCACAAGTATGATATAATTGATGGTTCAAACAAATATTAATATGATGCAACACAGATTGTTGGATGTTGTGAAGGATTATGATTATGAGATTGTGTATCATCCTGGGAAGGCCAATGTATTGGCTGATGCCTTGAGCCGTAAGGTGATTAGTTCACTTATATGAGACCCGTGTTTAAGGATTACTATCACTTCACCCTTGTTAGATTTGATCAAGTCGACGTACGTTGAAGGGATAAGGAGGGATAATTGGAAGAAAGAGAAAACCATGGGTCAAATTCCTTTGTTTTCTTTATAGTCAATGTGTGTTGACTCACTGCGGCATGGTATGGTTTTCTGCTTCTGGTGGGGTTACGTAGACTTTGTTGAATACTCACAAGTCGAAGTTTTTGATACATCTGGGGGCCATGTAGATGTATAGAGACCTGAGACTAAGTTATTGGTGGACCAATACGAATATGGAGATAGCATGGTACGTAGAACGATGATTAACTTGTCAGAAAGTTAATGATGGACGTCAGAAACCACATGACAAGATGCAGTCGTTACCTATTACCATGCGGACGTAGGAGAGCATCACTATGGATTTCATCACGACGTTGCCAAGGACAATGCAAGAGATTAATTTTATAAGGGTTATTGTTGACCATTTGAATAATAGTGCCCACTTCATCCTGATTTAGGAGAGCTCATCCATAGAAAGGTTTCTCGAGATGTTCATCAAGGAGGTAGTTACACGGCATGGAGTACCGATTTTAGTTATTTATGACTGTGATGTTTTCTTTCCTTTCAGGTTGCGGGGGAATTTCCACGAGGATTTGGGTGCTCATTTTCTTTTTAGTACCGCTTACCACCCACATACTAATTTCATAACGAGTTGATCATTCAAACACTTGAGGATATGCAGTGCACATGTATGTTGGACTTTGGTGGGAGCTGGGATACTTATCTTATTTTAGTGAATTTTCCTACAGCTACTGTAACGACCCAAAATTTAAGAACAAAAATTTCTTTTAATAACACATTATTTAAAGCAAACTCATCATTCCAAAACATAATATGAGTATAAGTTTTCAAAACACATGTTCATTATCAGAGTAAACATTCCCAGGTTGTCTAATCTATGGTGTGTGCCATGCGATCACCCCAAGCTCTTCCTTCCGCCACCGGAAGTACCTGAAACCAAAATTGAAAATCGTAAGCACGAAGCTTAGTGAGTTCCCCACCCTACCACATACCATGCATAACCACATACTGGGCCATGCCCGCTACAACGGCCCCGCCGCTCCAGGCCCCGCCTAGCTTCGAGTCCCGCTCGTATATAGATCTGTTTTACTTAGGCCTCGCCTACCAATAAATAATAACACATAAGCATTTCACAACACATAACTAAACACATGCAACTGGTTCTGTCCTAAGGCCTCGCCTATCCTCGGCCTCGCCCATGTCCTGCTACTGATGATTCATGGAACCCTATCCACGCTCCTAATGGTAGTGAGGTACAGGCCCAGCCCACTCTCACTCCTGTTCTAGTTTGGGCCTCGCCCCTGTTCTGCTACTAATGAGATATGGAACCCCATCCACACTCTGCTATTGGTGAAATACGGGACCTCACCTACACTCACCTCCGTACCAGGCACATACATGTATCACACAGACAACAAGTATAATCTAGCATATAAACGAATCCTTGGGCACCCGCCCGCTATTACTGGACCACGTCCTGAATATCATACTAGCATACTGTGCCTAGGGCTAACCCCTGAGTCTTCTACTCATAACTACATGGGCCAACATTGTGGCCTTAGACCCATTCACACAAAGGGAAACTCACCTGCACTGGCTGAACTTGCTGATGATCTCACTAGTTGCTGCTCGACAATTCACTGAACTCCTGCTCCCCTTGCTCCCCGAACTACCAATATCAAAGCAATACTGAGTCTAACTGACCCTCGAAAGACAACCAAGTCAACCCTGGTCAAAGTCAACCTTCCAGGTCAACCCTACTCACCGAGTCACCATACTGACTCGCCGAGTTCAAAATGTTCAGATTCCTTCCATTCGCGTCTCGACTCACCGAGTCAGTCCATGACTCGCCGAGTCTACCGATTTCTGAGTCCTGACCTGTCTAACTCACTGAGTCTCCACCCGACTCACTGAGTCTAAGAACAGACTCGCCGAGTACAAGGTAATCTTCATCTGACTCGACGAGTTGTTCATCCCACTCGTCGAGTTGCTCCACAACTTCAAGCTACTCGCCGAGTCCACTCAAAGGATTCGCCGAGTCCATTCAAATCCCTTTACATGCAGAGGGCTTTTGAGTCATGCATGGACTCTAAACTATAGATCTACCCTTCCCAAGCCTATTCCTTATGTAAAGTTGCAAACTTTACGTGTATAGAAGGAGATCTAGGCAAAATACACCATAAACTAGGGTTTATGACAGCCTTCACTTGATGGAAGCCCTCACGAAACCAAGGGTTTACAAGCTCTCTAGGGTGATCTGGGGGCTGAGGGAGGGACATAACACCCTTTAAATAGGATACAACTCCCGGGATTAGGGTTTTTCCTCATTCAGACCAAACTTGTCGAGTCACCTTGGCCGACTCGCCGAGTCGGTCGCTTACTCCTCGACCTAAATCCCGCTCGGACTCGCCGAGTCCGTCGGACTCGCCGAATCTCCCCTTAAAATTGGGGTTTTCTTTCTTTTCTTGGCTTCGGGTGTTACAACTCTCCCCCACTTAAAATAAACTTCATCCTCGAAGTTTGCTATGATCCACCGCCTGTTTTCTGCCTCCAATACCCCACCATTCATTCAAACACCAGCTGCCTACCTTCGCTGGCCTTCCGCTCAGTCATTCAGACTAATGTCAGTCCTTACATATAAGAATCTCGGGTGCATCCTGACCGTGAACGTCCTGGAATTACAACTTACTTAGTCGAAAATCTTTCTGGTAATCTCCAAATACTGCACTGACCCCATTGGGGTTCACCCCTTCTTTCCTTGTGCGGATTCCTTGCCTCCCCAAGGCAATGCTCCATAACCATCTATTCCCTCTGCCATTGTGCAGACCCTTTCCTCACCCAATCTATTACTCCCGCTACTACTCCCCATACGAGTCATCGTCGCCAGTATCCACTGGGCATTCTTTCTACTACCATTTGGTGTCGCGTACCCCACGATCACTGACTGAATCCTACCATACGCTCCATACTCGCATCGCTACTGACTGAAAATTCTGCTATTCCATTTCTGGCTTCCGGATGAACTGACACCACCTTGGTCCCTACCAACCTATCAATATCTGCATTACCAGCTCTCACCGATTGCTGACTCAACACAAGCACTAGTCGCTCCCAGCGACATTCGAAGAAACTTCCACCACCTATGCTGCTCAATCTATTCTATTATGATGACACTACAATTTCCTGGGATCCCCGATCCCTTTATCTAAACACTAAGATCCTTACCAGGTCCCACCTGTGCTGCTAAAATTCATGGGCCTCGCCCACGGGTCTCACCCAACCATACTACTGAGCAACCCTGCTCTAGGTCTCACCTATGCTGCTATTCTCATACAGGCCTCGCCCACGAGTCTCACCCGACTATATCCTAGAGCGGCCTCTCCCAAGGTCTCACCTCTTAAGGGCTATACAGGTAACTCCTTACCATTCTCACCCATCTCGATCCATATCTGAATGCTAGGAGATAAGGGCCTCGCTCCGACTCCGCCAACGAAGCTACTATGGAATGCTACGATTTCCCCGTAGTCTGACAACACTTCCCACCACTGACTGCTAGTGAATGCTACGGCCGCCCCGTAGTCTTACATCACTTTCCACCACTGACTGCTGCTGAAGAAAGCCGAGGCTCTCCCGCCACTCTTCCATGCTCTACATGCTGCTTCTGCCACTGACTGTTAACACGAAAGCATCCCATGCTAATTGACCTCAAGATCTCCATTCCGACTCACACGAGTCCAACAGGGGACCCTTCACCGGAATCCGTACCACATACTCACCATTACCATTTACACGCACGGATTGATGGGGAGTTTCTCAAACTCCTAACCCTGAACTACTCAGTCCATCAAACGTTGAACTACTTCTGTTTTGTCTAATAAATCATGTACTTGTTATGGATTTATGCGCTCTTACCGTTGTACACTCAGAGGATTCTCCCCCACTTCGATCCTGCTTACACCTCGATGCTCAATGAAGAGAAATCCCAATCCTTGCTACCATTTCGTAATCAATCCGCTGAGGAATCCCAAGCTTACCATAGCTAAGGATTTAACCTGTCCATTCTAAACCTTATACGGCTCCGAACTAGCAAGACATACAGAGTCCCTCCAAGGCATGCTACAGTTACTGCATTCTACGTAACCTTCTTCGATAGGACCCATCCCTTAACTACTCACCCAATATCCAAGGTATGCAGATGGCATATAACTCAATCACAATCAACCCACTCAAAAATAAAATACTCATACAGATAATGATGCAGAACCATAACAATATAACATCATGCACAAACAGAAGAACTGAAAATGGAAATCGCATACCTGCAACGTCCGGCGCTGCTAGCGTCTCCAAGGTAGCTATCTGAAAATCCCTGCCTCCTACCGCAGGCGCCTCCGCACGGCCCTGACGGGCGTCTGTGGTCCTCAAGGTTGCAGGGGCAGGTGCTGTCACCCGTCCTGCTGAAAACAAACTGGGGCACTGGGCCTTCTTGTAGCCCCACTGATTATAGTGAAAACATATCAAGTCTGATCCCTAAGTGATGGTAACAATACAATCTCTGCTAAAATGACCAGTCCGACCGCACCTAAAGCAGCCATACTCACCACCACTACCACTCCTTCATGCGCCCCCGTGCGCCCTGCCACACGTTCCGCATCGACTGCGGTCCTGATAGTCCCTCGATCTCGAATCCGATCCCTTGGTCCTTTTGCCCAAACTCGCGGCTACCTGAACCTCATCTGGCTTCCTTTTCCGCATCTGCTCCAAATCAATTTCCCTCTCCCTGGACCGAGAAATCATATCTTCTAACGTCTTACAACCGGACCTGCTCACGAACTCCCTGATGTCATCCCTCAGCATCTCGTGATATCGGGCCTTCTTCATCTCCTCATCTGCAACATATTGCGGAACAAGACGGGCCCTCTCCCTGAACTTGGCGGTGATCTCCGCCACAATCCTAGTGGTCTGCGTCAAATCCTGAAACTCCCGGGCCAACTGCTGCAACTCAATAATCAGCGAAAACTCCGCCCTGAACCTAGCTGAGAAATCGCTCCAAGTCATCGCGTCCAACGCGGAATCATCACCCAAAGCATGACCAATCTCTTCCCACCAATCCCTCGCTCTGTCCTTATGAAGACAGGAAGCAAGTCTGACCTTGTCCTCCTCAGGACACCGGCTCGTACGGAACGCGTTGGCAACATCAGCCAACCATCTGCTGCTAGCGATGGGGTCCCTAGCCCCATGATAATCTGGTGCCCCGCAAGCCCTAAACTCCCGAAATGTCAAGGTACGCGCTGCCAACAAAGCCATCATCTCAGTAGGGAAGGCTCCCAGCCTCTCATCCAAAATCTCCAATATACCCTCCTTGACTGTGCCGAATATCACAGGAGTTTGAGCTAGAATACTGCGTGTAACCTCAGCTGATATCAACTCTCTCATCCGCTCCTCGAGCTACTCGGCCCCCGAACCTAAGCCTAATCCCTCTCTAGTGCCTGATCCGCCGGCTGGTCTCTCTCGCAATGTCACCATGCTAAAACATATAACATAACCATTATTAGAATACTCCTCACTGCTGCGAGACCAAACATACTCACTACCAGGTTCCCGGTCTAGTCTCGGCCTTTCCCGAATCGAGTACGGATCCTCTGCTTTCAGTAGTACGGGCCCATACTACGTTCCACATATATCCGTACTTTCCTCAAGAACTGCCTTGACTCCACCAAGAACTGCCTTGACTCCACCGTACTTTCCTCTACTACTGCTTCTGATCCCAGTAGTACCTCATCCTAGGCTTACCCTAGGGAAACCTCTGACTCAACTCAAACCAACCCTTAGCTGCCGAAGGTCTCCTTGTGATGCCAATTAGCCATCACCTAAATACCATCACATGTGACGAGGCTTGGATAATCATTCAAGTAGAGGACTCGTTCCTACAACGGTTGGAGTCAAACAAGAGTTACGCAATAGGACCAAATCCAACACTATGAGATTATTCAACCCTGATCAAATGTGACGTACCGTATTCACCTAATGGCTAACTCCCATCACTCAGAATCCCACCATGCACAAAGCAAGCAACATTCAGACAAAGGGAAAATCTAACCATAACATACCCAAGCAATCATATCCACATAGCAAGAATCCGAACTATCATGCAACACAACTTATAAACTCAGGCATAACCTAAACAGGCTATCCTACTACTATCTATTCAGCACTATCATGCAGATCAAAAGCACATATAATAGGCACATAAGGCATCATCCCTAGATCCTCAGTCCTAATCTAGCACGCTGTTCTATTAACTGGTAATCAAAACATAGACTTGTATGGGTATTTTGGGGTACTTACTTGAGCTCGGTTGATTGCATGCACCACACCTCTTTTCTCTTTTCAAAGTTCTTTTCTTTCTGAATTCTTTTTACTTTTCTAAAACCGTTTTCTTTCTCAAAACTCTCTTTTTACATAACTGTCTTTTCGTTTTGAAAACTCCCATACCAATTCCTCAGTTTGAGTTCAGACACACCCGAGGGCATGTCCGAATCCCTCAAACCAAGGCTCTGATACAAACTTGTAACGACCCAAAATTTAAGACCAAAAATTTCTTTTAATAACACATTACTTAAAGAAAAGTCATCATTCCAAAACATAATACGAGTATAAGTTTTTAAAACACATGTTCATTATCAGAGTAAACATTCCCAGGTTGTCTAATCTATGGTGTGTGCCATGCGATCACCCCGAGCTTTTCCCTCTGCTACAGGAAGTACCTGAAACCAAAACTGAAAACTGTAAGCACGAAGCTTAGTGAGTTCCTTACCCTACCACATACCATGCAAAACAACATACTGCACATACTGGGCCACGCCCGCTACAACGGCCTCGCCGCTCCAGGCCCCGCCTGGCTTCGAGCCCCGCTTGGATACATATCTGTTTTACTAAGGCCTCGCCTGTCATAGGGCCTCGCCCACCAAAAAATAATAACACATAAACATTTGACAACACATAACTAAACACATGCAACTGGTTATGTCCTAAGGCCTCACCTATCCTCGGCCTCGCCCATGTCCTACTACTGATGAGTCATGGAACCCCATCCACGCTCCTAATGGTAGTGAGGTACGGGCCCAGCCCACTCTCACTTCTATTCTAGTTTGGGCCTCACCCTTGTTCGGCTACTAATGAGATATGGAACCCCATCCACACTCTGCTATTGGTGAGATACGGGACCTCGCCCACACTCACCTACCTACCAGGCACATACATGTATCACACAGACAACAAGTATAATATAGCATATAAACGAATCCTTGGGCACCCGCCCACTATTACTGGACCTCGTCCTGAATATCATACTACCATATTGTGCCTAGGGCTAACCCCTGGGTCTTCTACTCATAACTACATGGGCCGGCATTGTGGCCTTATACCCATTCACACAAAGGGAAACTCACATGCACTGGCTGAACTTGCTGATGATCTCACTAGCTACTGCCCGGAAACTCACTGAACTCCTTCTCCCCTTGCTCCCCGAACTACCAATATCAAAGCAATACTGAGTCTAACTGACCCTCGAAAAACAACCAAATCAACCTTGGTCAAAGTCAACCTTCCAGGTCAACCCTACTCACCGAGTCACCATACTGACTCACTGAGTTCAAAATGTTCAGATTCCTTCCATTCGCGTCTCGACTCGCCGAGTCAGTCCATGACTCGCCGAGTCTACCGATTTCTGAGTCCTAACCTATCCAACTCACTGAGTCTCCAACCGACTCACTGATTCGAGACTCAACTCGAAGGGTTTGGGGTTTTGCAACCTGACTCGCCGAGTCCAAGAACAGACTCGCCGAGTACAAGGCAATCTTCATCTAACTCAACGAGTTGTTCATCCCACTCGTCGAGTTGCTCCACAACTTCAAGCTACTCGCCAAGTCCACTCAAAGGACTCGCCGAGTCCATTCAAATCCCTTTAGATGCAGAGGGCTTTTGAGTCATGCATGGACTCCAAACTGTAGATCTATCCTTCCTAAGCCTATTCCTCACATAAATTTGCAAACTTTACATGTAGAGAAGCAGATCTAGGCAAAATACACCATAAACTAGGGTTTATGACAACCATGCTCCACCAATATACCAAGAGCTGATACTTTATGGGATTTTAAACCAAAATAAGCATGGATCTGAGTTAGCAACCTCAGATCTGAACCCCTAGCTCGAATGGTTACTCTTAAGCCAAGAATGCCCAAAACACACACATATATCTAGGTGTAAAGGAGGGAAAATTGCAGCTTGTTACCTCCAAGATGAACACAACTAAAATAGATCTTGGATCTACACCTCATCATGTGAAGCAACCTTCTTGATCTTCAAGTTCCTTTCCCAAAGTTTCCTTCCTCCAAGCTATTTCTCTTAATTGAAGGAAGCCCTCACGAAATCAAGGGTTTACAGGCTCTCTAGGGTGATATGGGGGCTGAGGGAGGGACATAACACCCTTTAAATAGGATACAACTCCCGGGATTAGGGTTTTTCCTCGTTCAGACCAAACTCGCCGAGTCACCTTGGCCGACTCGCCGAGTCGGTTGCTTACTCCTCGACCCGGATCCCGCTCGGATTCGCCGAGTCCCTCCTTGGACTCGCCGTGTCTCCCCTTAAAATTGGGGTTTTCTTTCTTTTCTTGGCTTTCCAAACTTTGGGTGTTACAGCAACAATTAGCACCCTAGCATTAGTATGCCTTACTTTGAGTTACTTTATAGAAGGAGACATCAAACTCCTATTTGTTGGGGTGAGATTGTTTAACGAGTGATGGGGAGCACAGAAGCGGTGCTCAAGACGACAAAGTTGATCAAACAGTTGCGTCATAGGTTGCGGACCTTGTAGAGCAGGAAAAATAATTACAGTTGTTGGGTTTTGAGCATTCTAACACTCCTATGGTGTACATGCAACCCTATATACCTTGGATCTATGTTTTCTCTTTTATACATGCAAATATCAACATTCCAAGGTATGATCCTAACTAGCATATTATGGAGTATATACAATATGAAATATAGTTGAATAACATACCTTTTGTTGTAGCTTGATTCCTTGGACCTTAAAGAATTTAGTGCCCAAGTGTTGCACCTCAAGTGGTACACACAAAACCATCAACAATTAGAATAACTTGAGAGAAGATTATATACACTCAAAATTGGCTAGCCCTCATGTGTCTATCACTAGTCACTCCTCAATACCGATTTCATGATCTACGAGGCTTCTTATATAGTGTTCACATTAGGGTTACAGCATGTAACTCATGACTTTCCATATTCCTCATGATCCATGGGTTTTAACCTCCATTGAGTATCCATGGGTCACCACATGGTTTTAGCTCAACATGAAGAACTATGGATCATGAGCCCACTATATAATATTGAATGATTTACCAAATCAATCCGCATTTATTTAATTAGTCTCATTTGATCACAAATTTAATTCTAAACTAATTTTTCATCAATACTAATTAAATAACATGATTTCATATTAGTATATTAGAACTTATAATACACTAATAAATCATAAATATCATCTTCTCACAAAAGTCTATCCAAATTGTTTTGATGCCATGCAACCCAAATGGACAATGCTACTCTCAGGTCAAGTACATAACAATAATAGTTATGGGCTTAGACACCTAATCCAATAGTCTCCCACTTGTATAAGTCTAATAACTATTATTTCAAGCATGACTCCAACCCGACTAGCAATCGTAGCTCTTAAAAGCTGATGTTAAAGTCTGATCTAGTCAATGACATATCCATTAGATAAGGGATCACATATTCTTCCATTCTAGATATCATATGGACTGAGAGATGAATTATAATAATTCTCTCTGTCCATCTATTGTTTCCTGATTTCCGATTTCTGATGACCGACTACAGGAACAAATCAAATAAGTCCAGGCTTGGCCAAACACTTAGGGGTGTCATCATTACATCATCGAGGGACCCAAAGATATCGCTTTTATCCACATGGGGTAAAAGGAACATATAAACTTCGACCCAAATGCTTGCTTGTACTTACTCATCAAATTAAACACAACGATATGTTTTGTAACATCCAAGTTACTGGTGCCTTTACATATGTCAATGTGCATCTGACTTGCAACTACAACTCACACGTCTCTGTTTGAAGAATATAAGATATTATCATCTCATGATCACTCATGATAAAATCCATGAAGTGATTCAAATTACAGCGAGTTGAATCAAATACTCGAATCTTATTCCAAGAGCACTCATGAAAACTGTAGCCACTTTTTCCTAAACAAACTACAAACCCATTCATAATAATGTTGACTTAATAGCTACTTCCAAAGTATGATTGAATGTGGATGGTTTGAATAACCTAGTTATCCAGGAAGTCAAAACATGTAAAGTGAAACACAAGAATAATACTAATCCTATATGGCCCTAAAACTTTTGATCCGTATTGATTACTCACCAATCATTGTATAATATTTCTAATAATCAACTTAATAGTTGAATTAAAAAAAATAGTTAGGCCATGCTCCAAGCATGTACACTATGTTTTTCTATGGTCCTTAATTTCTGAAATAGATCAATTGAAAAACATTTCAATGACGCTCATTTCAAAACTCCAAATCCTTATTGCGAGGGTAAGAATTCCAAATACATGATACTTAATGAGTCTTTTGGTATAAATTTTTTATTTTCCATGTTCTCCAAATTCAAATTATGAAAAGGGACGTCGTAATCATATTCTAATTTTGAGAACGCAATTTACATTTCCATATATAGAACTTCCTTGTGTTGAACCATTCCAAAATAACATTCATATATATATTTGACTAAAATTGGTTAAGATCTCAATCTAAGCTTTTAAATTTGAAATGAAGTATGAATTCCTCTCCCTTAGTTATAGCAAAACAACATTTTTCAAACTCTGCAACTTTGTGGATTAAAACTTTTATTCTCTATGATTAACATTGCTAACTTGCAACACTTACCATAATAATTATGCTCCCACTAGAATAATACTTATTAACTTACCATTATAATACTTATCCTCCCACTAGCTTTGACATGTATTCAGAAATCAGCTGCACTTCTAGAAATCAATACTTATTGACTTTCTTAGAAAAGCTCAGATTTTTGATACTACATGGTTCAATAAGACTTTATCTAGGCTTCTCAAAATCATATACATTTACTTAGGTAGCTCACATGTGTGTCTAAATAATTTAAGAAGCGTCAACAGTAAGTCTCCATTGTTTAAAACTTTTTTCCATTTCTCACATTTCGAATTAGTAAGAGGGATGTCATAATCATAATCGAATTTGAGAATGCAAATATCATAATTTCTATCTTAAAATCTATTTAGTGAAAGTGTTTTTCGTCACCATCATTTTCATGAATCGGATAGAAACCTTTTTAAACTTACATTTCATGGTGTATTTGTTCCTATCCATGTGAACTTGTCAAACCATAATCAAAAGACAAGATTAGTGACAAATCCAAACTCTTATGGACTGAACATGTTTTAATTTTAATTTATTGCCACTTGGCAGCACAAGGGCCTGCCATTTCTTCCTAGGCTGCTATGCAAACAAATGAGAACTCATAGAAGTCACATGCATAGTTAACTTACTGGAATGGGAATAGAAACAAGAATATGTCAACACGATATGTTACAAAGCTCAAGTCGTGTGCTAGTGATTAACAATAGGTTTACTCTTGATTAGTTCTTGAAACATTCAAGATCTTTAAGACTCTAACTAACCTCTTGACATATAAGATTCTATTGTCATCAACCATTCCTTGACGAATCAAATATTCAAGAGTAAGTGCAGATTCTTATCAAGATAAGCACTTCACACAATTGGCCTTATTTGGTATTTGTTTTATCCAAAACATCACAACTTACCAATTTCAAATGTACAAGAGTAAGAAAAGATTTTACTCTACATTAGACAAGTGTTATAAACCTTCTTAAGATTATGTCACTCAAGTTACAATCTTGGAGTATCACTCTAAGACTCAATTTTGGACCGAAGTACGATTTATCTTTTGATTTAAGGAATTCAGCAATTCA
The DNA here is from genome assembly GCF_052625555.1 of Lactuca saligna. Classification (NCBI taxonomy): domain Eukaryota; kingdom Viridiplantae; phylum Streptophyta; class Magnoliopsida; order Asterales; family Asteraceae; genus Lactuca; species Lactuca saligna. The sequence goes on from NC_136418.1 coordinate 116,106,597, forward strand.
CGATTCCTCTTCTTTGTCAAACAAATGCATTAAGATGTACTTACCAATTTCAAATGTCCAAGATTAGAAAACTTTTACTCTACATTTGGTAAGTGTTTTAAACCTTTCTTAATTTAATGTCATCCAAGGCACAATCTTGAAGTATGACTCTAAGACTTGTTTTGGAAACAAAATATGACTCATCTTCTTGATTTAACCATTTCAACAATCCATGATTCCTTTTCTTAGCCATTCAAATGCACTAAGGTATCCTTAGAGGATCAATTGTGACATGGTTTTTTTTAATCATTAAGATGGTTATAAAACATGATACTAAAGTACTCTTCTATCTCTTCAGATTGGAGAAAGTTTTATCTTTCTGCCTAATTTGATTCTTATCATTCGCTCTTCCATACATTGAACCTTCTTCCAAAGTTTTAGAATTATACTTAAAATTTCAAGAATAACCATGTTTACTAAACTTTAGTAAATCATGATGAATAGTCTTATTGATCTTTGTGGTGGATCTTGACTAGCGTACACCTAGTGTGCCCGATCCTCTAATCCTTCACTTGACTCACACATACATGTGAACAAGGAATTAGTCTTAATTTACCAAAGATCAAAATTCTCATTCATCATATAATACAACTTGCATGATTCAAAATTTATGTGCAATTGGAACTTAGGTCATGAGAATCTTTCCTTATTTGGTAAATTTTGACACTACCATTAATGAAAGAATCAAATTCATTGTGCTAACATAGAAGCATACAAACATCAATTTTCACAAACGCCAATGCAAGGAGATATAATAAAATAAAACAAAGTTTTATTTATTTTTAATAGATACAAAAAAACTTTTCCTTACAATGTAATTACAAATGTAAATGATGTTATTACATATTTCCCAGCAATCTATCATAACTCTTAAGCAGTAGCTCAAAAATCCGATCTTCGAAACAAGCGATTGAAATCCATTTTCGCAATCAGATTCAACATACTCTTCCTTTAAGATTCCTTCCCTTTGCATGACCCTACAAAACTGTTGGATAAGGTGTCTAAGTCCATAACTTATTTGCTATATACTTTACCCGACCCGACATGGTCCATTTGGGTTGCACTTCACCCGAACTATTTATGGATAATTTTGTTAGATTTATACACATATGATTATTAATGTATTATAAGTCATGTTATTTAATTAGTCTTAGTCTTAAATTAATTTAGAGATTAAAAGGAAGACTAATTAGATTGTGGGCTATTGGTTTTATATGGTGTGGGCTAACACTCATTTGTTAATGGGCTAGGCTTGTATGGAAGTCCATGGATGATCCATGGAGCTTTTAACCCATGGATCCTTGGAAAAGGAAAGGTCATGGGTTATTAGGCTTTCACCCTAACCATGCACACTATATAAGCATGTTTATGTTACATGAAATAGCCACTAGTGTGTGTGTGTTTGTGTGTGGCCAAAAATTATAGTGTGTATACACTCTCTCAAAGTTTTCCAAGAGTTTGTGGTGATTTGTGATTCCATTTGAGGCATTCACACTATTGGTGCTTGGCCCTCAAACTCCTTAAGAATCAAACCCATCAAAAAGGTATGTAATCTCATCTAATTATTTTATGTTTAAAAGTACCCCATGCCATGTTAGATAGGTTATGAACCTTGGAAAATTATTATTTTGCATGTATTTAGACAAACATAGATCCAAGGTTTATTAGGGTTGCATGCATACTTAGGAAGTGTTAGATTGCTCAAAACCCAACAGTGGTATCAGAGCCTAGGCTTGCTTGTTTGATACTTGATGCAAAATAGTGAAAAAGGTCGAAATTTTTGCTGTCTGCATGATGGACTCGCCGAGTCTATGGGGGGACTCGCCGAGTCCAAGGAAAAATTCATCTTACTCACCGAGTAGGTTCGTGCACTCAACGAGTAGAAGGTTCAGAATGCGGATTTTCGACTTTTGCTGCTGGAAATGGACTAGAAACTTTACCCTAAACTGTTTTGATGTTTTAAAACTTATTTTAGTTGGTGTAATGGTTGTTTTAACCCATTTACAATAGCATATATCAAAATTTCATGCTTTGTATGTGTTCATATAATTCTTGAAACTTTGATAATCATGTTCATGTTCGTATGAATTTAGAAGATGATAGGAATTATTTGCTGAATTGTTTAGGATTAATTCTTGATCATTTATGTGTTTTAATGGAGTCCATAATTTGTCCTCAAGTTATGGATATCCAAAGGTCACTTTTCTTTAACACACATTAAAAACACATAAGTTACATAAAATGAAGAGTCTTCATTTTATGAACCTTTAATTCATAAGTTATGAAATGAAAAGTTTTGAAGAGTTACAAAACTTGTCCTCAAGTTTTGGAATTTGGAAAAGTTTCACACACTTTAATAAATTTTAATTCCAACACTTAGAGTTTTAAAAGTTAAAATTCAACACTTATATTATTTATAACATTAACGGTTAATTATTATATATATATATATATATATATATATATATATATATATATATATATATATATATATATATATATATATATATATGTGTGTATAAGAACAAGTCGTTTTACCGTTAGTAGGCCTCATTCACGAAGCCGGTCTTTAAGGTGGGTATAAGGTTGTTGCCTATAAAATGGCGACTTAATGTGTGTCCACTCTCACCCACCGCTTGCTTGACTGGTGGAGGGTTGTTAGCCGAACGGGTAAGACAAAGACTTATAAATTCTCATTAAGTATGATGAATATTATAAAGTAACTAAATCTTTTATTTAATTCCCAATCTTAGTTACTTTAGGAAAAATGTGAACATGGTGCTAGTCCATGGAATTCACACTTTGTACCTTACCAAGTCGTTGGTGGAGCGTGTGTGGTTAACCGACACACTAACTTGGACTAGTAAGGTTCACGAAGGGTGACTTAATGTTTGTCATAGATCAATAGAGCGTGTGTGGTTAACCAGCACATTGATTAGGTGATAATATTAAGGGTACCAAGTGAATTAGCATGGTTATTCAAATTTTGTTTTGTGATCCTCGGCATCCCAGTCACAAAACTTGAAGGGCACAATCGAGATTGAAACATGCCATTGAAAAGTTCAATGAATCTCAAAAGAATCTAGGAATTTCAAATCCATTTAAAACCTAATAAATCATTTCGTTTTCTTGGTGGAAATTGGTGAATCGTCATTCACCTACCTTTCAAATATATTATTACTTAGATTACGACATCCCTCTTCTAACTATAATATATTGTGATTGGATCCTAGCCTTAATATTACATTTGGGTGTCTTATTAAGGACTCTATATATCTAATCTAAACTTGCTTTCTTCTTTCAGATGTCTTCCAACACTAATGCTTCGGGCTCTAACCCAACTGGTTCTTTCTCTCTCATGAATCTTTGTGGGAGAGTCATCTTTGATGGTTCCAACTTCATGGACTGGATTAGGAACATCAGGATGGTAACTCGTTAATAGGACAAGGAATATGTCCTCGATAAGGAGTTAAAAGAGCTTGATGAGTCTACTGCTACTCCTGAGGAGATCGCTGAATTCAGGACACATGAGAAAGATGCTACTAAGGTGGCATGCATCATGATGGCCACGATGACAGCCGAGCTCCAAAAGTCCTATGACGACTTCTACCCTTTTGAGATGCACCAAGACCTGATGGAAAGGTACCATCAGAGTTCTCGTCAAGAGCGGTATGAAATAATCTCCTCCATAATAACAACCCGTATGAAGGACGGTGAATCCGTCATGGCCCACATGCAAAAGATGCAAAGGTATGTGCACCGTTTGCTGAAGTTGAATGTGAACTTCCCTGAGGAGTTGGCAATTGACATCATTTTGCACTCCTTACCTTCTTGTTATGACCATTTTCGTATGACATATCATATGAACAAGGAGGAAGTTACCCTTAGCAAGCTTCAAGGACTCTTGAAGACTGTTGAAACCGGTCTTAAGGGCAAGTCGGTTGTTACCTTTACTACTCCTACTCCTACATCTACCCCTGTTTTGGCTATCGGGCAAGGCAAAGGGAAAAAGAGGAAGCACCCTTCGAAGGCTACCAAGGGAAAGTCTCTTGAAGGCTCCTCATCAAGGACCAAGAGCGGTTCTGCCACTCCTTCTTCCATTCCCAACGATGCTGATTGCTACTATTGCCAGGACAAGGGGCACTAGAAGCCAAACTGCTCTAAATACTTGCAGGATCTGAAGGATGGGAAAGTGAAACCCACCCACACAGGTATTTACACAATATTGTCTAATAACTCACCATATTCTAACTCTTGGGTGCTTGATACAGGATGTGGTATTCACATATGTTCTGATTTGCAGGGCCTAAGAAGAAGTGAGGATGTGGAGCACGGGAAGATAAACTTGATCATGGGGAATAGGAAGGCTTCACATGTTTCCAAGATTGGAGTTTATACTTTGTTGCTGAATAATGGGTTAAAATTAGATTTGAATAAATGTCTGTACTAGTCTGAAATGGCGAGGAATATTATTTCCTTTCATGCTTTGTACAAACAAGGTTTTACCTTTTCGTTTGATAATGAATGTGGTGGTATTAATGCTTTCTTTAATAATGTGTTTTATTTAAAGCATTACCTTGTGATGGTGTGTATGAAACTGTGTCGATTGTAGACAACTTAGGAAATAATGTGTTGTATATTGATTCTTCTACTAGCCTAGATAAAGCATCATTGTGGCATTGTCATCTTGGACATGTAAACAAGAAACGCATAGGCCAACTCCAAAAGAGTGGAGTCTTAGAGTCATTCGACCTTAAATCGGATGATAGTTGTGAATCTTGTCTACTTGGAAAGATGACAAAATCACCCTTCACTGGAACTTGTGAAAGGGGTGAGGGTTTGTTGGACCTAATACATACTGATGTATGTGGATCATTCAAAACCACCACAAGGGATGCTAATCGGTATTATGTGACTTTTATTGATGATTTTAGTAGATATGGGTATGTCTACTTAATCAAACATAAGTCAGAAACCTTTGAAAGGTTTAAGGAATTCAAACAGGAAGTAGACAATCAATTGGGCAGGAACATTAAGATGCTTCGATCCAATCGAGGTGGTGAGTATCTTAGTACTGAGTTCCTTGACTATCTTAAGGAGTGTGGGATTGTCTCACAATTGAATCCTCGCAGGACACCACAGCTAAATGGTGTAGCTGAGAGGCGTAATCGAACCTTGTTAGACATGGTCCACTCTATGATGAGTCGATCTTTACTACCAATCTCTTTTTGGGGGTATGCCTTAGAGACTGCCGCCCATATCCTTAATCTAGTCCCTACAAAGAAGGTTACCAAAACACCTCATGAGATGTGGACTAGGAAGGTTCCCAATTTGGATCACATCAAAATTTGGAGTTGCAAAGCTTTCATGAGGCGTGAAACTCGTGATAAGCTCGAACCCCGAAGTGAAAGGTGTATTTTCATCGGCTACCCACAGAAATCCTTCGGTTACCTCTTCTACAGACCTAGTGAGAATGTGGTCTTTGTAGTAAGAAGAGGGGTCTTTTGTGAGAGAGAATTTATAAGCCAAGGAGACAGTGAGAGGCGAATTGATCTTGAAGAAATTCAAGAATCAATTGGTAAAGGAACCTCAGACACTAGCAATCAACCTGAGGAGGAAACTCCTGTTGAGCCAGTTGACGAGTCTGTACCTCCGAGGCGTTCCACACAGGTTAGGAACACACCTACGTTTTATTATGGCTCTCATATTACTACGGAAGGTGATACGTTTATCAGCGATAGTACACTGGTAAATTTAGATGAACCTAGCAGTGTTAAGGAAGCCATGGCAGGCTCGGAGTCTGCTAAGTGGAAGGAGGCTATGGATAGCGAGATACAGTCCATGTATGACAATCAAGTTTGGAACTTGGTTGACAATGTACCAGGTCGTAAAACAGTCGGGTGCAAATGGATCTTCAAGAAGAAGACCGACATGGAAGGAAAAGTGCATACTTATAAGGCTCGACTGGTTGCGAAGGGTTTTACTCAGACTCGGGGTATTGATTATGATGAAACCATCTCGCCGGTAGCAAAGATTAAGTATATTAGGGCTATGCTAGCCATTGTTGCATTTCAGGATTATGAAATATGGCAAATTGATGTAAAACCCGCCTTTCTTAATGGAAAGTTGGCTGAGGATGTGTACATGAATCAGCCAGAGGGTTTGGTCAGTGTAGAGTACCCTAATAGAGTATGCAAGCTTGAGAAATCCATTTATGGATTAAAACAAGCATCTCGTAGCTGGAATCTTTGTTTCGATGTGAAGGTTAAGGAGTTTGGTTTCTCGAGAAGTGAAGATGAGTCTTGCATGTATGTCAGAGCTAGTGGGAGTATAGTTAGCTTCTTGGTACTGTATGTGGATGACATACTACTTATAGGAAATGACATCCTAACCTTGCAGGAGGTTAAGTCCTGGCTTGGGAAGTGCTTTGCTATGAAGGACCTAAGGGAAGCTGCCTATATCCTAGGGATAAGGATATTAAGAGAAAGGAGTAAAAGACTAATTGGACTTAGTCAGAGTACCTACTTGGATAAGGTGTTGAAAAGGTTCAACATGCAGAATTCCAAGAAAGGAGATTTACCGATCCAAAGGAATACCAAGCTGAGTAAGACTCAGAGTCCGATTACAGAGGCAGAGATAGCTGAGATGAGCCAATTACCGTATGCTTCCGCTGTTGGCTCGATCATGTATGCTATGACTTGTACCCACCCAGATGTGGCCTTTGCTTTGAGCATGGTCAGCAGGTTTCAGGGGAACCCTGGCAAGGCTCATTGGACTGCGGTAAAGAACATTCTCAAGTACCTGCGGAGGACTAAGGATTGGATCCTTACCCTTGGTGGGAGTGATGACTTGAGAGTATTAGGGTATAGTGATGCTAGTTTTCAGACTGATAGGGATAACTTTCGATCTCAGTCAGGCTGGGTCTTTACGTTAAATGGAGGGGCAATTTCTTGGAAGAGTTCCAAGCAAGAGACAGTGGCTGATTCGACTTGTGAATCAGAGTATATAGCAGCGAGTGAAGCAGCAAAGGAGGCGATATGGCTGAAGAACTTCATCGAAGACCTTGGAGTTGTGCCGGCTATTAAGGAGCCTATGGAATTTTTTCTGTGACAACAATAGTGCGGTTGCTTTAGCTAAAGAACCAAGAGATCATGGAAGATCCCGACACATTGATAGAAAATATCACTTCATAAGACACAAGATAGAAGAAGGACTCCTCGTGGCAAAGAGGATATCATCAGATGAGAACCCTGCGGATCCCCGTACAAAGGGACTGACGAGGGCTAAGCATTTTCAGCATGCGAGGCGCATCGGGCTGAGGGACGATATTACCTTTAGAGATTAGATAGTTTCTCTGAAACTTGTAAAATTTAATCGACATTTGATGATGAATAAAATTGTTATTTATTTATGAGTAAGGAGTTGCTATCATTGTCAACTATTTACAATTGTTTCAGCTTTACATGTTTTGACTTCCAGAATAATTAATTTATTCAAACATCCACAATCGGTCATACGTCGGAAGTAAGTATGAATCAAGATTGTCATGAATCGGGTTTGTAGATGGCTAAAGGTGTTTAGACATGGCAATGGTTGCTACAACATTCATGAGTACTCATAAGTTATGAATATTAGAATAAACCCATGCTCACTTGTATCACTTCATGGAATTTATCTCGAGTGATCGTGAGACGGTAATATCATATAAGTCTTCAAACCTAGAGATATGAGTTGTTACCTATGAGTTGGTTGTGCATTGATTGCACGTAAACGCATCAGTAACTTAATGTTATAAAACGTGCCTTTGTGTACAATTCAACAAGTAGTAGAATAAGCATATGAGTCGAAGTTTATCTGTTCCTTCTAGAAATAGAAGCGATATCTGGGCCCCTCGATGATTTTGTGTTGACCCATGTACCGGGCCCGCTCTTTTTCGGGATAACAAACTCTTCTCTTTTCTTCTTCAAATCGAAACCACAACTCAAGGTGAGGTTCATACCCGCTCGTTTTTGGTTTTTATAAGTTTTATCGGGGAGAATACAAGCAAATGTGTAGATATATGAGTATAAGTATGCCTTGTGTGATTTTTATGCTTATATGTATGATCTTGTGTGATTGTGATGTTTAAACTAGCCACATGAATCTAAAAACCGAGATCTACTATATGAAAAATGAAATAAGTATAACTTATACCATTTCACACTAATCAAGTCTAGAAAAATAATCTAGTTGGTTAATATGAACATTTTTGGACTTAAAAACCCATTTTTAGGCTCCAAATGGTAAAAATACAAAACTAAGGGGGGGAAAAATGACAAAATACAAATTCTGAAGGTTGAGATGAGTCTAAACAGTTTGTAATATGTATTTTCTGAATATTAACACTTTTGAAGGCTTAAAAATGTGAATTTTAAACATAATGGGCCAAAATGGACCTTTCGGCCCAATAAAGCCCCAAATTGCGAGATTTTTGATTTGGAGGGGCTGAAGCTGCTCATTTCTGTAAAACAAAGGATTACTAGTGTACCAAATCTATTTCAAGGGTCAAAAATGCTTTTCAAATTAAAAAGGGACCAAAGATGCAAAAATTTTCCATTTTGGGTCAAAATTGTAAAAGTTGCGAAAATGGAGGTTTCAACAGAGGAAATTTCATTTTTGATGGACTTAAGCTGTTTATCAAGTAAATTTGTGCTAAAAATGTCTTTCCAATAAGTTTTGATACTAAAGTGTCAAGAAAAATAGTTTACGGACTAAACTGGAAATTCTTTTATACACAAAGGGTTAAAAGTGTAAGTTTTATCCGAGAAAAGGGCTTAAGAAGATAAACTCACATTCTTAAAACAATAGACCCCTTAAAATAGAAATACGAGTATTACGTCTACCGGCGAAACGTAATAATAAATACGCCTTCAACACCAAAGTCATTACCAAACGAATTGATTCGGTCTCGAATCAATAACGAATCAAAAATCAATAATCAATGATACTTCAATACACACGCGGAAATTTACGATAAGTCAATACACCATCTTTGGGCTCGAAAGTTTCAAATCGTGCTTGTTGGGCCTAGCTAGCCCAATGACATGATCTTTAGGCCCGAAGGGAACGCGCTTACATGTTATTGGGCCATAAATGACCTAATTCCGTGTAAAAGGACTTTCAATAGCTTTATTGTGCTGTTGGGCCCCAAGGGTCCTTTGATACTGCTAGCAAAGTCGAGAAGTTAAATGTGAGTTGGGCCAAGTGCCTTTCGCATTCACGATAGCCTTGAACTACTTATGGAAATAATGGGGGCTTCACACCCTCTTTTCTCCTCGGTTGTGGGGCTATGAGAAGTCAAGGTGGTTGGATTAAGTGAGTAGTACGGACGACGCCTAAGGGATCGTTTGTATAGTTGTAAACTAGTCATTTTCATTCATGCGTGATTATAACGACTCACAACCCATAATTAATCCAATGTCACCTGGAGTTATAGAAAACAACGTCGTATCGGGATAATACTAACTAAGCCACGTAATTTGATGTATTGGGGAAATCATCGGGTTTTCCCTGGGGAATTCAACACTCTTAACTATGTGATATATACAAAGTCTAAAAATTATTCATGTTTATAATAATCAACAAGCATACTTACGGATCTTCACACTTTTTCTTATATACAACGTATTTTTTTCTTTTTTAAAATATCGGATTTTCTGTGGTTTTCAAAATTATAAAAATCATTTCTTTTCAAACCATACTTATAAACTCACCAACATTTCATAGGTTGACGTTTTTCCAAAATACTTGTATTCTCAGGTATCAGGTAAATCAAAGCCAAATGTATCCAGTGATGTTATAATGTTTGTTTAATTAGTATCGAACGGTTTATGTTTTGGGAATGTAATGCTTTAAACAATGTACTGAATGTAAACCATATCGGTTGTAATATTTCAATTCATGGTGGTGAATGATGTTATGATTCATGTATATTCATTGTGATGGTATTCAATTAAGTCACAATAGCCCTCGGACGTTTCCGCCGTCTGGTTCGGGGGTGTGACAGGTTGGTATCAAAGCTCTGTTTATAGTGAACTAGCATATCTAACCACACATTGATATGCAACTATAAACCAAAATAGGGACTAAGACAACTCCGAACAAAACAAGTAAAACACAACAATAAAAACATGCTTGCTTGTAATAGGAAAAAGAACATAATACTGAACCAAACAAGTTAATGCTAGTATCTCGGTTGAGCCAGGAATGTTCTAGTCATATCAAGAAGTGGATGTAGCCTAATCAACTACATTCCCTCCAAGGTATAACTATCACACATTCTGAGGAGATCGTGATAGCTAGGGAACCTAAAAACATACCTCTTTATCACCAAAAGGGAGAACATCCATTAAGTCTATGCAATAGTGGTAGAGTCATAGGATAACGATAGTTTATTCGTATACCTTCTCCCAGTCTTCATGGAAGGAGAGTAGCAGGGCATTCAGTTTCATCAAGTCCTAGTGGCTCACGGGATGCTTGAAGATGAACCAGAAGGGAATCAAGAGGGAGCACACAACATCGGACCTGACGAGTACACGGACACCGACTACGAGTTCGAGGAGACCGATGATGAAATGGAGGAATAAGAAGACTCGGGCAAAGATCATGTCGCATCACTTGTTAGCGAGGTGCATCAGGACCACCCCGCCCCACCCGTGAAACCCGCAAGGGAGAATCGCTCTCCCAAAGCTGAGATTGCCACCCTGTGGCAACAACTGTTTGCCATTGAAGCACGTGCAGTGCAAGCTGAGCATGAGAGGGATGAGGTCATTGGAGACATGACTAAGATGGCTCAGCTGTTGGCTCAACACTTCTGTAACAGCCCGGAATTTCAGGTATTTTTATAATATTGTTTTTGGGGTGTTTTAGGAAGGGACTCGGCGAGTTGGAGCCAGACTCACCGAGTAGGACCATAGACTGGGTCGCGGGTTCGCGACTAGACTCGACGAGTCCATTATGGACTCGGTGAGTCTGCGCTGTTCAGCGGAAACCCTAGCCGTTTGGTGTTGGAACGTATATAATGCACTTATAGGCCATCATTGTCCGTCTTTAGTCGACTGAGGAGAACCCTAAGCGGCTGTGGGCATCTAGAGCAAGATTGAAGGGTATTAGGACCTTGAAGAAATTTTTGTGCAAGGAGGAGAAGAGTTTTGGCTAAAGGAACAGCAAGGGATTCGAGTTCTGAGGTTTGGGGACACAGAGAGTGCGTTATTCAGGTAATATTTCGGATCTTTTCTGTTATGTTAATGTGTGCATGGATTTAGGGTTTATGGAACCCATTTGGTGATTAGATGGATTATTACCTTGTTACCCAAACGACTATAGCCCTGTATTAGGACCTTTAGCGGTCCAGAAGGTCCCATGCTTGTGTATTTCGGGACAATACTTATCTCAGGAAGCCGTTTGATCGACTGCATGGCATGGACTCGCCGAGTCTGATAAACAGACTCGACGAGTAGCTTGGAGATTGACTGGAACTCATCGAGTTGTTCTTCAGACTCGGCGAGTGGAGTCGGGGTGGCCCCGCGATTCTTCCACGAGGATCTCATCGAGCCAAGAGGGATACTCGACGAGTAGAAAGGGAACATCAGGGAAAGTTGGGGAGGACGTCTAGACTCGCCGAGTCGCCTTTGCACTCGCCGAGTCCGGTCAAGTTGACCGTTGACCAGAGTTGACCTACATGTAATTTCTTAGGGTCAGTTGTCTTGAAAGATAAAAGTATTAATAAGGGATATATGATATTATAGGGAGTCTGTAGCTCGGCGGATCGAGTGCGAGTGATTTCAGGAGTCGCTAGCTTTCATTACCCGCGAGGTGAGTCTTCTCACTATACTGTACCCGGAAGGGTTTGACTGTGTGACCGGAAGGTCGGATATGATTTGTGTTATACGTGCTATAAATGGTAAGGTATTTGTTATGCGTGCTATGTATGTTTATACGGGCCGGAAGGCAATATGTTATGTGACTGAAAGGTCGGATATGAAATATGATATATGTGCTATATGTGTTAAAATTAATGTATTAATTGTTGTGTATGTTTATGGGCCAGAAGGCAATATGTTATGGGCCGGAAGGCAATATGTTATGGGCCGGAAGGAAATATGTTATGGGCCGGAAGGCATTATGTTATGGGCCGGAAGGCAATATGTGATGGGCCGGAAGGCGATTATCTCAAGGCCTGGAAAGGCGTATATGCGTAAGTAGTATACTGGGGAACTCACTAAGCATTTATGCTTACAGTTGTCATGTATGTGTTTCAGGTACTAGCGAGGACTGTGGGAAGGCGCCGGCATGACGCGTACACACTGTTGATGTTTTGAGATCTTGGGGATTTTATGATTGTATCTTGATATGAAATTTGGAATAATTATATTTCGTTGAAATAATTCACTTTATTTTAAATGAAAATTTTGTTTGAAAATTTTGCGTTGTTACAATTGGTATCAAAGCCAGGTTTGAGGGATTCCGGTGTACCTTTGGGTGTAACTGAACTCAAACCGAGGATTTGAGGAAAATCTTTTAAAAAAAAAATAATAATAGAGGCATAAACTTTTATAAATGGTAAAGTGGTAAACAAGAAGAAGCAGTGTGTACGATCAGCCAGCGCCCGAACGGTAAAGATCCCTAGAATACCTTACAATGTTATGTTATGCAATGAATTATGAATTGTTATGCATGCTAGAAGACTAGGTATTCATGATAGGACTAGAGTGGCCTGATTTGTGATGCCTTAGTCTAGGGAGTTTGCCGATATGAGATATTTGGTAGCGTACAGGTAGATAGTGCATATCAAAGTAGAGTACTCACTATTCGGGGTTTGGGGAGGAAGATTTGGGACGAATACTGATACGGTGTGGTCGGTAGTATTGGGCCCGTACTACCGAAGACACCGGGTCGGTGGGAGACCCAAGTAAGAATCCCTGGATATCGGAGACTGAGTAGGGTTGCGTATCAAGTGCAATTGTACTTGATGGAGTCTCTGATAATTTTATGTTGTATTTCAGAGACATCATGGTTACCACACGCCACGGGGCGAGTTCGAGCGGTGTGAGCGACGAGGATATTCGTCAGATGATACAGGAGGAGGTAGCTGCAGCGATCCGGGCTGAGATCCCGGAGATGTTTGGGTCTATTAAGACCACTCTGATGGAGATGTTCGAAGAGCGGTACGCTGCACTAACTGAGACTGCAGCCGCTGCCGCTACCGCAGCCGTGGCCGCTGCTAGGCCGCAAGGGGGCGATTCGTTGCTATTCCGGGAATTCAGCAACACGAAACCCCCTGAGTTCGATGGGACGCAGGATCCGATTGCTGCGATGAGGTGGATCGCCGACATTGAAGGGTGCTTCTACACTTGCTCATGCCTGGAGCACCTGAGGGTACGGTTCGCTTTGAACCAGCTCCGTCTGGGAGCGAAGGATTGGTGGAAGTTCGTGACGGCGAACTTCACTTTGGCGGAGATTACAGCGGTGACATGGGAGAGGTTTACTGACATGTTCAGGGACGAGTACGTTCCCCCAGTGGAGAGGGAACGATTGATTCAGGAGTTCTTGACTCTTAAGCAGGGTACTGATTCCGTTGCGGTGGTCACACGGAAGTTTCACGAGAGGGCGATGTTCTGCCCCGAGCTGGTGTCTACAGAGCAGTCACGGATGAGCCGGTACTTAGGCGTTTTGAGGAGGGATATCCGGGAGTTTGTGTCAAACTCCACCTATCGTACTTTCACTGAGCTTCAGGCAAATGCCAGGAAGCGCGAGATCGAGTTGGAGACCCAGGCCAGGGAGGAGGCCGAGTCTCGGCAGGTGGACCGGCGGCTGGCTCAGTCTCAGCCGGCAGCCAAGCAGATCAAGTCCGCTGATTTGAGGACGGGAGGTCAGAAGGGCCGCACTTGCGGGAAGTGCGGCAAAAGTCATGAGGGGGCGTGCCGAGCTGGTGGTTGTTACAAGTGTGGCAAGGAAGGACATATTGCCAGGGATTGCCCTAAGGGGTTTATGGTTTGCTTTCATTGCAACCAGACAGGCCATCGGAAGGCCGAGTGCCCGCAGCTTCGTCAGGGATCTACACCTACTACCAGGACTACTGAGACTCGACCGGCGAAGGTCGAGGCCCCGAGGGCTCGCGGGAGAGCCTTTCGGCTGACTGCGGAGGAGGTCCGCGCTGCACCCGATGTTGTGGCAGGTATGCTGTAATTCATGTATTTATTTAAAGTCGAGATGTTATGCTTATGTTAATATATGTGTAGGTATTTTTCTTGTGAACTCTATGCCTGCTCTAGTGTTATTTGATTCGGGTGCGAGTAGGTCCTTTGTATCTTTAGCTTTTAGTCAACATATCAGCATTAGTCGTGAGCCGTTAAGTCGGTCTCTGAGCGTTTCTATAGCGGCCGAGAGGGTGGTTTGTGCCACGGAGGTTCTTCGGGGATGCGTACTAGAGATTTTCGGGGTTGAGTTTCCGATTGACCTAGTTCCTATTGCGATGGGTGATGTCTGTGTCATCGTGGGCATGGATTGGTTGAGTCGATTCAGCGCTGTCATCGACTGTGAGCGCCAGCTGGTCACTATACGAGACCCTAGTGGGGGAGTTCTTACGATGTACGGCGAGGGTACCTGTTCAGGATCAGCTTTTTGTTCGGCCGCTAGGGCGAGGCAATGTCTACAGTAGGGATGTAAGGGTTTTGTGGCGTATGTGATGGATACGCAGGAGGCTTCCGAGAGACCGAGGTCAGTGGAGGAGGTTCTAGTGGTGCGCGAGTTTCCAGATGTTTTTCCCGAGGACTTGCCGGGAGTACCTCCTGCGAGGCAAGTGGAGTTTGGTATCGATCTGATTCCGGGGGCTGCACCTATTGCGAAGGTGCCTTATCATCTCGCACCTCCAGAGATGCAAGAGTTGTCCTCGCAACTCTAGGAGTTGCTAGGGAAGGGATTTATTCGGCCGAGCAGCTCGTCGTGGGGAGCATCGATTCTGTTCGTCAAGAAGAAGGATGGTTCACACCGGATGTGCATTGATTACCGGGAGTTGAACAAGGTGACGGTCAAGAACCGCTATCCGTTACCAAGGATTGATGATTTATTCGATCAGTTGCAAGGGGCATCTTGGTTTTCCAAGATCGATCTGAGATCTGGGTACCATCAGGTAAGAGTACGGGATGAGGACGTCCAGAAGACAGCATTTAGGACGCGGTATGGGCATTACGAGTTCGTGGTGATGCCTTTCGGGCTCACCAATGCCCCGGCAGTGTTCATGGACCTCATGAACAGGGTATGCAGGCCGATGCTGGATCGGTCTGTGATTGTATTTATCGACGACATCCTGGTGTATTCACGATCTAGAGAGCAGCATGAGGGACATTTGAGGGAGGTCCTTGGGGTACTGAGGTCGGAGAAGCTATATGCAAAATTCTCCAAATGTGACTTCTGGTTGCGGGAGGTCCAATTTCTTGGACATGTTGTTAATCAGGCAGGGATATTGGTCGATCCGGCCAAGGTCGAGGCAGTGATGAGTTGGGAGGTACCAAAGTCACCTTCCGAGATCAGGAGTTTCCTTGGGTTGGCGGGGTACTATCGGAGGTTTATTAGGCACTTCTCCAAGATCGCAGTACCGCTCACCAGATTGACCCGGAAGGGTGTTGCATTCTCATGGGGACCCGAGCAACAGACTTCTTTCAAGACACTTCGCCAGAGATTGTGCGAAGCCCCGGTATTAGCTCTCCCGGAAGGGATGGAAGATTTTGTCGTATATTGCGACGCATCGATTTCAGGACTGGGTGCAGTGTTGATGCAGAGAGGTCATGTGATAGCTTATGCATCGAGGCAGCTAAAGCCTCACGAGGCGAGATATCCTACGCATGACTTAGAGTTGGGGGCAGTAGTGTTCGTTCTCAAGATTTGGCGTCACTACCTGTATGGGGTTCGATGTACGATATACACGGACCATAAGAGTTTGAAGTATTTGATGGATCAACCCAACCTAAATATGCGTCAGAGGAGATGGTTGGATGTGGTCAAGGATTATGACTGCGAAATCCTATACCACCCGGGCAAGGCTAACGTGGTAGCCGATGCATTGAGCCGAAGGGCGGAGAGCACTTCATTGCGAGATGTATGTCTGAGACTGACGGTGATGACTCTGGTATTGGATGCTATTCGTGGGGCACAAGCCGAGGCTGTGAGATCCGAGATGCAGAAGAAAGAGCGGGTCATTGGGTTAATTTCAGAGTTCGTTAAGGATGGACGAGGACTTCTGACGTTTCAGGGTCGGATTTGGGTACCATTCGTGGGCGGTACGCGTGCTACTTTGATGGAGGAGGCTCACAGATCGAAATTCTCGATCCATCCCGGTGCTACAAAGATGTATTTGGACTTGAGGAAGGAATACTGGTGGCCTTGTATGAAGAGAGACGTCGCCTGGTTCGTTGAGAGGTGTTTGACCTGCCGTAGGGTTAAGGCCGAGCACCAGAGACCGCATGGTAAGTTGCAGCCTTTGGAGATTCCTGAGTGGAAGTGGGAACAGATTACTATGGATTTCATCACCAAATTGCCGACAACTGCCAGAGGAGTCGATGCAATTTGGGTGATTGTGGATAGATTGACGAAGAGTGCAAACTTCCTTGCCATCAGCGAGAGTTCATCATCGGAGAAGTTGGCGGAGTTATATGTGAGAGAGGTGGTATCTCGGCATGGAGTGCCGAT
The DNA here is from genome assembly GCF_052625555.1 of Lactuca saligna. Classification (NCBI taxonomy): domain Eukaryota; kingdom Viridiplantae; phylum Streptophyta; class Magnoliopsida; order Asterales; family Asteraceae; genus Lactuca; species Lactuca saligna. Next base: position 116,123,361 of record NC_136418.1, read on the forward strand.
CTCGATTGTTTCGGACCGCGATGTACGCTTCACTTCCAGGTTCTGGAAGAAATTCCATGAGGAGCTGGGTACTAAACTGCATTTTAGTACCGCATACCATCCCCAGACAGACGGTCAGAGCGAGCGGACGATTCAGACACTGGAGGACATGCTTCGAGCGTGTGTGTTAGACTTCGGGGGTAGCTGGGATGCGCATTTACCTTTGGCAGAGTTTTCCTACAACAACAGCCATCATTCGAGCATTGGTATGCCACCTTTTGAGTTGTTGTATGGTAGGAGGTGTCGGACCCCCATTTGCTGGGGAGAGGTGGGACAGAGAGTGATGGGCAGTACAGAGATCGTACTCCAGACGACAGAGCAGATTCAGCAGGTTAGACAGAGGTTATTGACCGCCCAGAGCCGACAGAAGAGTTATGCGGACAGGCGCCGGTCCGAGCTTGAATTTCAGGTTGGCGACTTCGTTCTCTTGAAGGTTTCCCCTTGGAAAGGAGTGATCCGGTTCAGGAAGAGGGGCAAGTTGGGGCCTCGGTTCATAGGTCCATTTCGTGTGATTGCAAGGGTGGGTCGGGTAGCTTATCGGTTGGAGTTGCCAGCAGAGTTGGGACAGATCCACAATACCTTTCACGTATCGCAGTTAAGGAAGTGTATAGCCGATGAATCGGCAGTGGTTCCACTAGAGGATATTCAGGTGGATGCGAGCCTGAAGTACGCCGAGAGACCAGTAGCTATCAGGGATCGGAAGATCAAGGTTCTGAGGAACAAGGAGGTACCTCTGGTGTTGGTTCAGTGGCAACACCGGAAAGGATCGGAGATGACTTGGGAGCCGGAGCGTGAGATGCGGGAGCATCATCCAGAGTTATTTGCAGAATGAGACTTCGAGGGCGAAGTCTAGTCCTAGTGGGGGAGAGTTGTAACAGCCCGGAATTTCAGGTATTTTTATAATATTGTTTTTGGGGTGTTTTAGGAAGGGACTCGGCGAGTTGGAGCCAGACTCGCCGAGTAGGACCACAGACTGGGTCGCGGGTTCGCGATTGGACTCGACGAGTCCATTATGGACTCGGCGAGTCTGTGCTGTTCAGCGGAAACCCTAGCCGTTTGGTTTTGGAACGTATATAATGCACTTATAGGCCGTCATTGTCTGTCTTTAGTCGACTGAGGAGAACCCTAAGTGCCTGTGGGCATCTAGAGCAAGATTGAAGGGTATTAGGACCTTGAAGAAATTGTTGTGCAAGGAGGAGAAGAGTTTTGGCTAAAGGAACAGCAAGGGATTCGAGTTCTGAGGTTTGGGGACACAGAGAGTGCGTTATTCAGGTAATATTTCAGATCTTTTCTGTTATGTTGATGTGTGCATGGATTTAGGGTTTATGGAACCCATTTGGTGATTAGATGGATTATTACCTTGTTACCCAAACGACTATAGCCCTGTATTAGGACCTTTAGTGGTCCAGAAGGTCCCATGCTTGTGTATTTCGGGACAATACTTATCTCAGGAAGCCGTTTGATCGACTGCATGGCATGGACTCGCCAAGTCTGATGAACAGACTCGGCGAGTAGCTTGGAGATTGACTGGAACTCGTCGAGTTGTTCTTCAGACTCGGCGAGTGGAGTCGGGGTGGCCCCGCGATTCTTCCACGAGGATCTCGTCGAGCCAAGAGGGATACTCGACGAGTAGAAAGGGAACATCAGGGAAAGTTGCGGAGGACGTCTAGACTCGCCGAGTCGCCTTTGCACTCGCCGAGTCCGGTCAAGTTGACCGTTGACCAGAGTTGACCTACATGTAATTTCTTAGGGTCAGTTGTCTTGAAAGATAAAAGTATTAATAAGGTATATATGATATTATAGGGAGTCTGTAGCTCGGCGGATCGAGTGCGAGTGATTTCAGGAGTCGCTAGCTTTCATTACCCGCGAGGTGAGTCTTCTCACTATACTATACCCGGAAGGGTTTGACTGTGTGACCGGAAGGTCGGATATGATTTGTGTTATACGTGCCATAAATGGTAAGGTATTTGCTATGCGTGCTATGTATGTTTATACGGGCCGGAAGGCAATATGTTATGTGACTGAAAGGTCGGATATGAAATATGATATATGTGCTATATGTGTTAAAATTAATGTATTAATTGTTGTGTATGTTTATGGGCCGGAAGGCAATATGTTATGGGCCGGAAGGCAATATGTTATGGGCCGGAAGGCATTATGTTATGGGCCGGAAGGCAATATGTTATGGGCCGGAAGGCGATTATCTCAAGGCCTGGAAAGGCGTATATGCGTAAGTAGTATACTGGGGAACTCACTAAGCATTTATGCTTACAGTTGTCATGTATCTGTTTCAGGTACTAGCGAGGACCGTGGGAAGGCGCCGGCATGACGCGTACACACTGTTGATGTTTTGAGATCTTGGGGATTTTATGATTGTATCTTGATATGAAATTTGGAATAATTATATTTGATTGAAATAATTCACTTTATTTTAAATGAAAATTTTGCGTTGTTACAACTTCGGCATATGATCCCGCCACTATATTAGGACACCCCATGGATTGCTAGAGATAGACTTATCTTACTAGGTCATTAGAAACTACGCTATGTACCCCGACTCTATGTTTAAGTGACTACACTACTCATAGAGCCGTTATGTTGTCGAACTAGTACAGCTTATGTATGCTCTTTCGAGCAAAATTTTAATGTATCAAAGTGCGGATAATAGTGATGAAAGATTTTATATGTTTTATTACGATGTTATAATCATCTATGTGTTATGTATCCATGATTGTATGCTCAATCGTAGAAGTACTTAAGTTGTTCCACGTACCTAGCCTATAGGATCACAACCTCACGAAAACCACATACACTCAACATCTTTCCGTTCTATGATAGAAAGATGCCTCCACGACCCACTCGCGGAAACCCAGGACCAACCCCACCCGAAGTTGACTTAGCCGCGTTCCAGGCATCTGTATCTGCTGCGGTCACTATAGCAATGGCACAAATTCACCAAGGGAACAACGGAGGAGTCAACGGGTAAGGGGCAGAAAGTTCTTACAATGGAATGAATCAAGGACCCGCCAAAACATGTTCTTACAAAGACTTCACCAATGCCAAACCACGAACCTTTAACGGCACTGGAGGAATGATCACCCTGAAACGATGGATCGAGAAGGTGGAATCGGTGTTCGAGGTATGCGATTACCCTAAAGAGATGAAGGTGAAGTTTGCCGCATGCACCTTCGTTAACCAAGCGCTCACTTGATGGAACGGACACGTGGAAGCCATGACACTCCCCGTAGCCAATTCCATGCCATGGACAGAAATGAAAGAAATGCTGATGGTCGAATACTATCCTCGTGGCGAAATTCAGAAAATGGAACAAGAGTTGTGGAATCTCACCGTCCAGAACACCGACATAGATGCCTACATATCTAGGTTCGGTGAATTGTCTCTGTTATGCCCTGGCATGATTACCTCAGAGGGTAAGAAGATCAAGCGATTCATCTGGGGAATAACCTCCCCGATCCAGGGAAATGTAATAGCTGCAAATCCTAAAACTTTCGACAGTGCCAAGAGATTGGCCAAGAAGTTATATGACCACAACAACAAGAAGGGTGAGAAGCCAGTGGAGACTGAAGTTAAGAAGGAAAATAATAGCAAGAAGGGGAAGAACAACAAGAGAAAAGGGTGTCAAGGCTCCGAATCGTCCAAGAAACAACAAATAGTGACGGTTAATGTTGCGACCACACAAGCTCCATCCACACCACATGCTCCAGTCTCAGGTGCACCAAGTGCTCCTAGACCTTATTTCGGTAATATTCCCAAGTGCAACAAGTGTGGTCTCCATCACAATGGGGAATGCAGAGAGATGCAGTGCACCAGTTGCAATCGAAAGGGGTACCCGGAAAAGTACTGCTGGACTTATCCTCCTCAAAAATCAACAACAGGGAAGCAACAACAACAACAACAACAACAACAACACCAACACCGGCCGCAACAATGCAGGACCTAGCCACACCTGCTATGGTTGTGGAAGGACTGGGCATTTCCGTCGAAACTGCCCCAACAACAACAATCCTGGAAATGGAGGAACCGGAAGAGTGCTGAACATGGGTCAGGCAGGATCCCGCTGTTGTTACCAGTATGTTTCCCCTAAACTACACATATGCATGCATCCTATTTGACACCGGATCGGAGCGAAGTTTTGTGAGCAATAAGTTTAAACATTTGTTAAAACAACAACCCCAGAAGCTCACTGAAACCTTTACGGTGGAAATGGCCAATGGGAAAACCGAATCCACTGTGGAAATCTACATCGGATGTACCCTAACTCTAAATCAACACATCTTTCAAATAGACTTGATGCCTGTTTCCATTAGGAGTTTCGATGTGATTATTGGCATGGACTAGTTAAGCCCCCATCATGCTGAAATTACGTGTCATGAGAAGGCCGTTCGCCTTCATCTTCCCAATCACGAAACTCTAGTTATTTACGGAGACAAACCTTGCATGAACCTTCGCATCATCTCGTGTGTCCAGGCACAGAAGCATCTACGAAAGAAAATTTTCATGTTCTTGGCTCACATAGTGGATAAAACCAAGGAAGAGGTTAACATTCAAGACATCCCAGTAGCACGTGAATTCCCAGATGTATTTCCTGAAGATCTCCTTGGAGTACCCCCAGAGAGACAATTGAGTTCCGAATTGTCCTCGTTCCAGGAGTAACTCCACTTGCTAAATCGCCTTACCGACTAGCTCCTGCTGAAATGCAGGAATTGTCCAGCCAACTCAGTGAACTCCTGGACAAGGGATTCATCCGACCCAGCTACTCACCATGGGGAGATCCGGTCCTCTTTGTCAAAAAGAAGGACGTATCTTTTAGGATGCGTATCGATTACAGGGAACTAAACAAACTCACCGTCAAGAATCGCTACCCACTCCCACGAATCAACGATCTATTTGAGCAGCTCCAAGGAGCTAGTTACTTCTCTAAGATAGATCTACGGTCCGAGTACCATCAGATCAGGGTCCGGGAAGAGGATATTCCCAAAACTGCTTTCCGAACTCGTTACGGAGATTATGAATTTGTCTGAATCCCCTTCGGTCTAACAAATGCCCCTGCCGCATTTATGGACCTGATGAACCGAATCTGTCGACCATTCCTTGACAACTTTGTAATCATCTTCATTGAAGACATTCTCGTCTATTCCCGAAGCGAAGAAGAGCATGGCCGACATCTCCGACAAATCCTAGAAACCCTACGAACGGAAAAGCTATACGCAAATCTTTCTAAGTGTGAGTTTTGGCTCTGTAGCATGAACTTCTTAGGTCATGTTGTTAGTCAGTAAGGAATTCATGTGGATCCTTCTAAGGTCAAAGTCGTCGAAGGATGGGCAGTCCCGACAACACCCACAGAAATCCGCCAATTCTTAGGCCTAGCAGGCTACTACAGGAGATTCATTCAGAACTTCTGTAAGATCGCCAAGCCACTTACCTCGCTTACACAAAATGGCGTACCATTCAAATGTACGGACAAACAAGAAGTTGACTTCCGAACCCTGAAGCAAGCCCTCTGTAGTGCCCCGGTACTATCTCTACCGGAGGGAACGGAAGATTTCGTGGTCTACTGTGACGCGTCGAATCAGGGTTTAGGTTGCGTTCTCATGCAACGTGGAAGAGTGATAGCTTACGCATCCCGCTAACTAAAGACACACGAAGTGAATTATACAACCCATGATCTGGAATTGGGAGCGGTGGTCTTTGCTATAAAGATTTGGAGGCATCACCTTTATGGTACGAAGTGCACCATCTTCACGGACCACAAAAGTCTCTAGCATATCTTGCACCAGAAAGAGCTAAATATGAGGCAACGAAGATGGGTTGAACTATTAAACGATTACGAGTGTGAAATCAAATACCACCCAGGCAAGGCCAACGTGGTAGCTGATGCCTTGAGCCGGAAGGAGTACTCTAATCGTCGCGTGAAAACTCTGTCAATAACCATCAAATCTCACCTAACCACTCAGATCGGGGTAGCCCAGTTAGATGCCATGAAAATGGAAAACAGTGCAAGTGAAGAATTACGCAGAATGGAGAAGAATCTAGAGGTAAAGGAGAACGGAGTATACTACTTCATGAACCGTATTTGGGTCCCTAAACTCGGAGGATTTAAGGAGGTAGTCATGAATGAAGCTCACAAAACGTGATACTCCATCCATCCTGGTTCGGAAAAGATGTACGTGGATATTAAACAACATTATTGGTGGCCTAACATGAAGACAAAAATTACCACCTATATCAGTAAATGCCTTACTTGTGCCAAAGTAAAGGTGGAGTACCAAAAGCCCTCGAGGTTGTTACAGCAACCGGTGATTCCCGAGTGGAAATGGGAAGGGATTTATATGGATTTTGTGACCAAGCTACCCAATATGTCAGATGGATTAGACACCATATGGGTAATAGTTGACCGACTGACGAAATCCGCTCATTTCTTGCCAATAAAAGAATCCTACAAGATCGAGAGATTGACACGATTATACATTCGAGAAATCGTGAGACTCCATGGAGTACCAGTGTCTATTATCTCGGATAGAGACAATAGATTCACTTCACATTTTTGGCAATCACTTCAGAAAGAACTCGGAACCCATCTCGACATGAGCACCGCTTATCACCCACAAACGGACAGTCAAAGTGAACGAACCATTCAGATGCTCGAATACATGCTTCACGCACGTGTGATAGACTTTGGGAAGTCTTGGGACATCCACTTGCCATTAGTGGAATTCTCTTATAACAACAGTTATCATTCGAGCATCAATGTCGCTCCTTTCAAAGCACTATATGGACGTAAGTGTAAATCACCGTTATGTTGGGCTAAAGTGGGTGACACCCAGCTAGCGAAAACACTAGCATCGGACAATGTGCTAACGGGACCGGAGATCATACGTGAAACCACGGAAAAGATAGTTCGAATCAGAGCTCGACTACAAGCATCGCGCGACTGACAAAAGAGCTACGCCGATAGACGGCGAAAGCCCTTAGAGTTTCAGGTCGAGGATCAAGTGTTGTTAAAAGTTTCACCTTGGAAAGGAGTCATTCGTTTTGGAAAACGGGGAAAACTGAACCCACGATACATTGGACCTTTCGACATCGTTTCCCAAATAGGTCTAGTGGCGTACAAACTGCAACTACCTGCTGAGCTAAGCAGTGTACACCCCTTGTTCCATGTCTCCAATCTTAAGAAGTGCCTATCAGATGAAACACTCGTCATTCCCCTTGACGAGATTGAAATCAACGAGAATCTCCTGTTCATTGAGGAACCAGTCGAAATCATGGACAGGGAGGAGAAGCGTACTAAGCAAAGTCGCATCCCGATCGTGAAAGTACGATGGAACGCAAAGCGTGGGCCAGAATTCACGTGGGAACGCGAAGACCAAATGAAGCAAAAGTACCCTCACCTATTCTAGCATTCTCAAATCTAGCTTTCAAAAGAATTTCGGGACGAAATTCCCTCTAACGAGGGGATGATGTTACAACGTAGATATTTTTGTGCCTCGTAGATTACAACAATTAAGCCAAAGTGTGAATCAAAGACTCAAGAGCATGTATGATGCATACTCTATGACAATAAAATTTCAATCAAACACTTGATACAAGCACTACAAATAGTCAACAAGCAATTGGAAACCCTAGAAGTCCTTGTTTAAGTCCCTTTTGGACTAGGACTTCCTTATTGGGCCCAATGGACCAATAAGCTTCCAATTTGACCATCTTGGGCTTAGAACTCTTAAATAGGCTCTAATTGGACCCACTTTCATTTATTTTACCATGTTGGGCCATATTGGGCCTAGAATGAAATAAATTATTTACATGAACCAAATTGGGCCATGAGGCACCATAGAAGTCTAATGGGCCGGAAAACAATCAAAATGGGCCCATGATTTGGATTTAAGCACCAAAGGCCCAAGTCTCCATCTCTCCCCTCTATCTCTCGGCCCAAGTAGAAAAAAAAAAGAAGAATTTGAGAATTAAGGGGGATTAGCCACCTCCTTAATACCTATGGGATATCCAAGCATATCTCACATGTTTCCATGCATATCCTCTCACTTCTCCCTCTTTTCTTCTTCTATTACTCTCGGCCGAGAGTATCACATACCCATACATAATCATTCACTTAAAAACACTCATGAACACACCACAAATCCCTTCACTTCCTTTTCAAAATTTTCGAGATTTAAGGACTTTGCAAGGAGGATTCTTCACAAAAATCATCATCTTAGGTAAGTTGATGCTTGGATCCACACTCTAGACTCTTTGTTCTATCAAAAATATCCTCTTAACTCATATGAATTCATGATCTTCTATCTTAGAACCCTCTAAGCTCGAGATCCATTCAAGAAACTTGCTAGGGCCGAAAATAGCAACAAACTCTTCGTTTTTCTTCTTCAAATCGAAACCACAACTCAAGGTGAGCTTCATACCCCCTCTTTTTCGGTTTTTATAAGTTTTATCAGGGAGAATACAAGCAAATGTGTAGATCTATGAGTATATGTATGCCTTGTGTGATTTTTATGCTTATATGTATGATCTTGTGTGATTGTGATGTTTAAACTAGCCACATGAACCTAAAAACCGAGATCTACTATATGAAGAATGAAATAAGTATAACTTATACCATTTCACACTAATCAAGTATAGAAAAATAATCTAGTTGGTTAAAGAATACCATATTGCCAACCTGAAACTCCAATGTGAGATCTTAAAGAATACCATATTGCAAACCTGAAACTCCAACTCGGATCGACACCGGTTGGCATAGCTCTTTTGCCAACTCCGAGCAGTCTGCAGTCTTTGTCGGATCTGTTGAATAAGCTCTATGGTCTGAAGGACCACCTCAGTCTGCCCCATAACCGTATGACCAAACTCGCCCCATCAAACTGGGGTACGGCATCTTCGCCCATACAAGAGCTCGAAAGGAAAAGCACTAATGTTGGATTTATAATTGTTGTTGTAAGAAAACTCCACAACAGGTAGGTAGGTGTCCCAGCTCCCACCAAAATCGATAGCACATGCCTACAACATATCCTCAAGGGCCTATATTGTCCACTCAATCAAGCTATCGATCCTTGGATGATAATTAGTGCTAAAGTGCAACCTCGTACCCAGTTCCTCATGGAACTTCTGCCATAAATGGGAGGTGAACCTAACATCATGGTCTGAAACAATGGAGATTAGAACCCTTTGGCGAGTAATGATCTTGAAAATACACATCGACCAACTTCTCGGTCGAAGAACTCTCCTGAATCGCTTGAAAGTAGGCACTCTCGGTCAATTGATCCACAATGAACCATATAGAATCAAAACCCTTTCCCATCTTCGGAAACATGGTGATGAAATCCATCAAAATCTGCTCCCATTTCCACATAGGAATCTCCAGAGCCTATAGCTTACCTTGCAGCCTCTGATGCTCAGCCTTAAGCATCCTACATGTCATGAATCTCTCCACATACTAGGCTATCTCTCTCTCTCTCTCGCTCTCTCTCTCTCTCTCTCTATATATATATATATATATATATATATATATATATATATATATATATTTATATATATCTTTCTCTCTCTGTCTCTCTCACTCTTCATCCATGGCCTCTAATAGCTCAATTTGAAATCCCAATACATCTTGGTGACCCCCAGATGAATAGAAAAATAAGACTTATGAGCCTCCTCCAACATAATCTGTCTGACCCCGCTAGACATCAGAAGCCAGACCCGTCCACATTGGGTAACAAACCACGACAATCCAAGACAAATTTGACAATCTCACCCATGATCCTCTCTTTCTTCCAATTCTCCTCCCGATTACCCTCGGCTTGAGCCTCCCTGGTCAATCACAAAAGTGGAGAATCCACTAATATCCTCATATAAAACACCCAATCTGAAGGTACATCCGACTTGCAGCTCAAATCATCCGCCACTACATTCGCTTTACTTCAATTAGGCCTGGCAATTGGGTTGGGTTCGGGTTGGCGGGTCACGGGTTGACGGGTTGGCGGGTTGGAATTCAAAAACTCAACCCAACCCATATAATATATGGGTTGGCAGGTTGGCGGGTCACGGGTTGACGGGTTGGAAACATCAACCCAACCCAACCCACATAACCCGTATAAGTATATGGGTTGGCGGGTTCACGTGTTAGTGGGTCGAACCCAACCCGTATAACCCTTTTAATAAGCAACACATTTTAAGATGAAATTGAAAAATCTAAATAAAATGAAGTCCAAAAGTCATAAACATTAAACATAAAGTCATAAACATCCAAAATAAACATTAAACATAAAGTCATAAACATCCAAATAAAACTCTAAAAATCAAAACATTCATGAAAAGTGCAATTGTTCAAACATATCCAAAAACAAATGTGATATTCATTCATGCTACAATTCTCATTTCTTCCTCTAGCACCGACTTCTTCAAGATAACCTTCAAATAGAAACAATATGAACAATCAAATTTATGATCTTTTGAAAGCTACATAAATATTTGTACTAAAAAGAACTCACCAAATGACACCTTAAAGTATGTTCGAATTTATAACCTCTGTATTGTCTTCATTGATGTTCAAATTCATTACATTTTGAGTTAGGTTGTCAATAGCCACATTCAAACCAACTACATAAGGTAAAGAAAAAAATTAATACAAAGTTTTAGATAATACGATAAAACCAAAAATTATGAAATATTATCTTTTTCTCCAAACAACCAATCCCGACTACAAACCAAAGCTTCAACTACATCGGGCTTCAAGGAACTTTGATATTCATTAAAAATTCTTCCACCAACACTAAAGGCCGATTCAGATGCTACTGTTGAAACGGGAACACAAAGTATATCCATAGCTAATTTAGCTAATTCAGGATACCTATATTGTTGGGCTTTCCAAAACTCAAGCATGTTAATGGAAGAAGTTCTTTTAGCTCTTGGCTCAAGAAGGTATAAATGCAATTGACTTGTGGTGTTGGAACCCGGATCATCATTATCATATTTGTCAAACTCCTATAATAAAAAATAATATATATAAAAAACGAATTAGCAATTTAGTATATTTAAAAACTAAACAAATATAAAAACAAATTTAATAGTAATTAGAAAATATGATTTACCTCAAGAATGTTGTTTTGACTAGACTCTCCCTCAACATTGCTTTGTCTAACGTTGTCGTTGCTCCCTTGATGTGATGTCGAGTCGGATGTTGTTGAATTTTTTGAAGCTTGCACATATTCATCATAAAGTTCATAAAGGGCACTCTCAATAGCCTTAAATTGTGATGAACCTTCTCCATAGAGTTTTTTATAGCAAAAGTCAATAAACGACAACTTATATCTAGGATCAAACACCACGGCTATAGCTAACAGAACATTAAAATCAGCCCAATATTTGTTGAACTTATTCCACATTTGGGTAGCTATTTTTTTCATATACTCATCGGGACTATTCTTCTCTTCAACCAACTTCAAATGTATTCCAAATATTTGAGGGAAATACAAATTTGAAGTAGGATAAAGTGATCCTGAAAACTGAAGAGTTGCATCATAAAACACTTTCAGAAAGCTACACATTTTCTCAACTCTTTCCCATTCATCAGAGGATGGGCAATCTTGAAAGTTAGAATCACTCAAACTAAGATGCGAAAAGGCTAGTCAATAATAAAGTGCACAAGAAAGCATCATATAAGTAGAATTCCACCTAGTAGGAACATCTTGCATCAAAGCCTTTCTGGTGCCCAAAAGATTTTGTGAGCAACATTGAGAAAACCTTGTTTTTCTTGCTGAAGATCCTTTGACATACTTCACACATTCTCTAACTTTTTCCACAGCCACATCGATTTGTTTCAACCCATCTTGAACAATCAAATTGAGAATATGGGCACAACATCTCAGATGAAACAACTTACCATCATATACTAAAGAATTCATCAAACAAAATTGATTCTTAAGCAATCCAACACATACATCATTAGAGGAAGCATTATCCAAAGTGATAGAAAACAACTTCCTTTCAATTCCCCAAGTTTTGATCAAGCCACTAAGCTTTTCAGCAATAGCAACACCGGTATGTGGAGGAGGGAATTCAGAAAAATTTAAAATCCTTTTTTGTAAGACCCACTTGCTATCAACATAATGGGCAGTCAAACTCAAATAACCATCTGTAACAATTGATGTCCAAGCATCAGAAGTTAAGCATATTCTACTTGGGCATTTAAGCAACTCGCCACGAAGTCTAACACAATGACTTGCATGTAGCTTTTTAATGTCTGCCTTTGCTGTGTTCCTACAAATATGACTGGAATTTGGTTCCAAATATTTGCAAATATTTCTAATTCCTTCATACTCAACAAAGGAGAATGGCAAGTCATGTGTAATAACAGCTTCAATCAACAATTCCCTTAGTCTTTCTTGACTAAACTTTGGATTTCTCAAATCCATTACACCTTGGCTATCAGAAATCATATATTGACCAATGTCTCTAGTATTATTATCTTCACATCTCCTTCGATGGCGACGTAGATTACCGGTACCGTTTTGACTTCCTGCTTTATATTTTTGACCACATTTGTTGCACACACAATATAGGGTTTCATTTGGTGTTTTTCTTGGTAATTTAGTAAAGCTTTTCCAAACATCTGAAGTTGATGTCCTTGTTTTCCTTTTTTTTTGAAGAAGTACTCTCAACTCCTTGTGATTCATTTGGTGCGTCAACTTCTTCAATTGAATCATCACTTTCACTTTCTTCATTGTCAACCTCAACATGATTGTTAACAATAACATCTTCCATATCGACCTACACAAACAATATAGTGATAAACAGGTTAACGCTATTGTTTAACAGAAAAAAAAAAAGCACTACTGATTATTAAATAGTGGGTAAAAACAAGTCAAAATCAGTGTAAATAAAGAAAATAAAGTCGTCAAAATCTGGATTTAGAAACAAGTCAAAATCATTAAATTGTTCCAGTGATAGAATTTAATTGATAACTAAAGAATTTGGATCCTGAATCGATAAATAATGGGTAAAAACAAGTCAAAATCAGATCCTGAATTTCAAGTTCTAGTGATAGAATAATATCAATAAATAAAGAAAATAAAGTCATCCAAATCTGGATTTAGAAAGAAAAACAGAAGTGTCGAACATCGATGGATGCTTGGATCATGAGCGAACGTCAAAATCTGGTGGGAATACCGTAATTTACTAATCTATACTCTATAGAGTGTATATACTACAGATTGTTAATAACTGATTTACCGAGTTACCGTCAAAATCTGATTGGAACATGAGCGAACGTCAAAGACTCAAAGTGTCGAACGTCGAAGTTGATCAGGAGCGAGTGCAATGTGCGAACGACGTTGAGCGGATGAGGAGCAGCCCGATGCGTGATTGAATCGTGAGTCCGTGATGTTTCTGCCTTCGAAGATCAGTTCTTAACTATTAACTTCATATCCTTCGTTTCAATCATTCGTGATCGTGAATGTGTATAATGGAAAAGAGAGGCGTTTTTTTTTATTAGGGCACGCAGTAGCTGTAGTTGGCTGCACACATGGACTCAAGGAGTGAAAATGGGTCTGTGGATCATGAGCTACAACACAAGCCCACGAATACCAAACTAATTTTAATTTTTTATATATATGATAAATAGAAAATAAAAGTATAATATTAGATTGCTAAAAATTAAAATAAATAGATAATTAAATAAATTAGGCGGGTTGTCGGGTTGACCCGCAAACCCAAACACGTAACCCAACCCAACCCATTAAATAAACGGGTTGGCAGGTTGGCGGGTTTGCGGGTTGACGGGTCAGAAATCTCAACCCTAACCCGCTTATTTTCGTGTCGGGTTACGGGTTGGGTCGAGAGTTGCCACCCCTAACTTCAATGGTAAAGAATCTCGCAGTTATAATCCTTGACTACATCCAGCCACATGCGTTGCCTCATGTTCTGGTTCGACTAATCCATAATATTCCTTAGACTCTTATGATCCATGTAGATAGTACAACGAACCCCATACATATAGTGCCTCCATATCTTGAGGGAAAAAACCACTACCCCTAACTCCAGATCATACTTGGGATATCGCGTCTCATGTGGCTTCAGCTACCACAAAACATAAGCTATCACACATCCTCACTGCATGAGAAATGCCCCCAGAATAGTGATGGAAGCATCACAAATTCCAATAATCCTCAATTCCCTCCGGGAGGGTCAAAATCGGGTCTCACATAATCTGTGTCAAAGGGTCTTAAATGTTGTATGCTGCTCAGGGACCCATCGGAAATCCACCCTTTCCTCGTCAGACGAGTGAGGGGTACCACAATCTTGGATAAATCCTGAATGAATCACCGATAGCAAGCTGCTAAACCCAATAAGCTCCTGATATCCAATGGAAATTTTGGAACCTCCCACTACATTACGACCTCGATCTTGGTCGGATCAACCAATATCACATTCTGGTTAATGAGGTGTCCAAGGAATTGAACCTCTCGTAACCAAAACTCACACTTCGTGAAGTTAATCTAAAGTCGTTCTCACCTCAAAGCCCCTAGAAGCTTACAAAGATGCTACTCATGTTGCTCTCTAGTCTTGGAGTAAACTAGGATATCATCAATGAACACAATAACGGGACGATCGAGCATCAACATGTAAACCTGATTCATCAAGTCCATGAATATTTCTGGCACATTGGTGAGCCCAAATGGCATCACCACGAACTTGTAGTGCCCATAACGAGTCTGGAACACGATCTTCTCCACGTCCCCCTCTCTTACTCTAACCTGATGATACACATGTTGGATATAGTGTCTAAGTCCATAACTTTATTTGGTATGAACTTGACCCGACCCGGCATGGTCCATTTGGGTTGCATGGCATTGCAATACTTGGACAGACTAAATGAGAGAATAAGGTACTTATGATTATTAATATATTATAAGTTTTAATATATTAATAATAGTATTATTTAATTAGTATTTGATCAAGTATTAATCTAGTATTACTTTGGTGATCAAAGTGAAACTAATTAAATATGTAAGGGTTGATTATGACAATCATAAATTCTTTTATGGTGGATTAATGATCCATGGTTTATGGGTTATGGATGTAACCATTTGGAGCTCCATGGATAGTCCATGGGAGTTACAAACCCATGGGTCATGAGAAATGAAGAGTCATGATAATTATGGGTCTTCTTAATGAAACCCTAATTGTGACACCACTATAAAAGGAACCCTTTGGCTAGTAAAATCGGACCTAAGAGGTTACTAGAGAGGGCATAACCGATTTTGAGTGCTACAAGTATTCTCTCAAGTTATTCAAAGTTTTGTGGTGTTGTGTGAAGCATTTGAGGCACAACATTTGGGGTGCTAGGCTCACAAAGTCTTGAAGGAATCCAAGCAACAACAAGGTATGTATTTCTACTAGTTTTATGTTTTATGTAATCCCCATGCCATGCTAGTTAGGAAATAACCTTCAAAAAGAAATTTGCATGTATATAGAGAAAACATAGATTCAAGGTTATTAGGGTTGCATGTACACTTAGGAAGTGTTAGAATGCTCAAAACCCATCAGTGGTATCAGAGCCTAGGATTGTTTTCTGTATACTTGATGCAAAACTGCTTGAAAAACGAAAATTCTGCATTCTGACGACTGTACTCGCCGAGTCCATCGGGAGGACTCGTCGAGTCCATGAGCAAATTCATCCTACTCGCCGAGTAGGATCGAGCTGGGTAGATTTTTTGATTTTTTTGTTGCTGGAAATGGATTAGAATCATTATCCCAATCTGTTTTGGACTTGTAAAATCTGTTTTTCAAAATGATAATGATTATGTTAATCCATTTTACATGACTTTTAACAATTTCAAAGTATTATATATGTTTATATGATTTCTTGAAATTGTTTGACATGAATTTGTGTTCTTATGAGTTTTAGAAGATCATAGGAATTATGTGTAACCACCATGTGTGTTTAATTCTTGATCTTAATTGTATTGATGGTGTCCATAACTTGTCCTCAAGTTATGGATAACCAAAGGTCACTTCTTTAATTTGTGTTTAAAGAACTAAAGAGGTTTCATAAAATGAAGAGTCTTCATTTTTATGAACCAATAAAACTCATAAGTTACAAAATTGAAGAGACTTGGAATAGTTTCAATTCTTGCCCTCAAGTTTTGGAATTTGAAAAGTCTTACACTTTAATTCCAAATTATACCTTAGATTTTTAAAAAGGTTTAAAAATCAACCCTTATACTATTATTATAATTTTATTATATAGATATGTATAAGAATATGTCGTTCTTACCGTTAGTAGGCCTCATTCACGAAGTCGGTCTATAAGGGGGGTATAAGGTTGTTGCCTATAAAATGGTGGCTTAATGGGTGTCCACTCTCACCCACCGCTTGCTTGATTGGTGGAGGGTCGTTAGCCGAACGGGTAGGGTACGACTTCAAATTCTCAAAAAGTATAATGAATTATAAAGTAACTATAAATTCTAAATTCCCAATCTTAGTTACTTTAGGAAAATGTGAAATTGGTGCTAGCCCATAAAATTACACTTTGTACCTTACCAAGTCGTTAGTGGAGCGTGCGTGGTTAACCGGCACACTAACATGGACTAGTAAGAGTGGCAAAGGGTAACTTGACTTTATTATAGATCGGTGGATTGTGTGTGGTTAACCGGCACATCGATTAGGTAATATTGTTAAGGGTACCAAGTCAATTTGTATGGTTATTCACACCTTGTTTGTGATCCTCGGCATCCCAGTCACAAACTTGAGAGGGCACATTCGTGATTCAAACATGCCATTGAAAAGTTCAATGTATCTCAAAAGATCTAGGAGTTTCAAAAACCAATAAAACCTAATAATAAAATATTTCGTTCTTATGGTGGAAATTGGTAAATTGTCATTTACCTACCTTCAAATATTTTATAGTGTGGATTACGGCATCCCTCTTCCACCTATAAATAGTTTGTTGGATCCTAGCCTTAATATCTCATTTGGGTGACTTATTAAGGACTTTTAATCTAATGAAACGTATCTTCCTTCTATTCCAGATGTCTTCCAATAACGCTGCTGGCTCAAACCCTTCAGGCTCCTTTTCCACAATGACTCCGGAACTCCAAAAATCTTATGAAGATTTCTACCCCTACGAGATGCACCTAGATCTGATGGAAAGGTATCATCAAAGTGCGCGTCAAGAGAGGTATGAAATCATTTCCTCCATGATAACCGCAAGGATGAAAGATGGTGAACCCATCACCGGTCACTTGCAGAAGATGCAGAGGTTCGTTGACCGGTTTCTAAAGCTCAATGTTGACTTCCCTGAGGAATTGGCGATTGACATCATTCTCCATTCCTTACCTTCAAGTTATGATTAGTTTCGTATGACTTATCATATGAATAAGGAGGAAGTCACACTTAGCAAACTTCAAGGACTCTTAAGGACAGTTGAAAATGGCCTTAAGGGTAAAGCGGTTGTTACTTCTACTCCTTTAACAACCCCTGTTCTTTCAATTGGGCAAGGGAAGAGTAAGAAGAGGAAAAGCCCTTCAAAGGGTACCAAGGGTAAGACTCTTGATGGTTCCTCTTCAAGTGGGACAAAGAAAGGTCCCATTACTCCTTCTTCGAACCCAAAGGAAGCACAGTGCTTCTATTGCCAAGATAAGGGACACTTCAAGCGAAGCAGCACCAAATATCTGCAAGATGTAAAGGATGGGAAGGTTAAACCCACCCATGCAGGTATTTACACAATATTGTCTAACAACTCATCTAATGCTAATTCTTGGGTGCTTGATACAGGGTGTGGTATTCACATTTGTACTGATTTGCAGGCACTAAGAAGAAGTGAGCATGTGGAGCATGGGAAGATAAACTTAGTCATGGGCAACAGAAAGCATCACCTATTACCAAGATAGGAGTTTATTCTTTATTGCTTAATAATGGGTTAATGTTATATTTGAATAAGTGTTGTTACTCGCCCGAAATGGAGAGAAATATTATTTCCTTTCATGGCTTGTACAAACAAGGTTTTACATTTTCATTTGATAATAAAAATGGTGCTATTAATGTTTATTACAAAGATGTCTTTTACTTTAAAGCAATACCTTGTGATGGTGTATACGAAGCCGTGAATGTTGTAGAAAATTTAGGAAATAATGTGTTGTATATTGATTCTTCTGATAGCTTGGATAAAGCATCTTTATGGCATTGTCGTCTTGGACATGTTAGCAAGAAGCGCATAGGCCAACTCCAAAAGGTTGCAGTCTTGGAATCGTTTGACCTCAAGTCAGATGATAGTTGCGAGTCTTGTTTACTTGGAAAAATGACAAAGTCCCCCTTCACAGGTACTTGTGATAGGGGTGAAGGTTTGTTGGACCTTGTACACACGGATGTGTGTGGGCACTTCAGAGTTTCTACAAGAGATGCTAATCGTTATTATGTGACTTTTACTGATGATTACAGTAGATATGGATATATTTACTTAATCAAGCATAAGTCAGAAACCTTTGAAAAGTTCGAAGAGTTTAAGCAGGAAGTTAAGAATCAATTAGGCAGGAACATCAAGATGCTCCGATCCGATCGGGGAGGAGAGTATCTTAGCATTGAGTTCCTTGACTATCTTAAGGAATGTGGGATTGTCTCACAATTGACACCTCCCAGGACACCACAGTTAAATGGTGTGGCTGAGAGGCGCAATCGAACCCTGCTAGATATGGTTCGTTCCATGATGAGTCGAGCTTCATTACCAATCTCTTTCTGGGGTATGCCTTAGAGACTGTCGCCCATATCCTTAATCTAGTCCCTACTAAAAAGGTTGCCAAAACACCTCACGAGATGTGGACTGGGAAAGTGCCCAATTTGGACCACATCAAGATTTGGGGTTGTGAAGCTTTTGTGAGGCGTGAGACTCATGATAAGCTTGAGCCCCGAATCGAGAGGTGTATTTTCATCGGCTACCCACAGAGATCCTTTGGTTACCTCTTCTACAGACCCAGTGATAACATGGTCTTTGTAGCAAGAAGAGGAGTCTTCCATTAGAGAGAATTAATAAGCCAAGGGGACAGTGGGAGGCAAATTGACCTTGAAGAGCTTCAAGATTCAAGTGGTAAACGAACCTCAAATACTGTCAGCCAACCTGAGGAGGAAACTCCTATTGAGCCGATAGACGATTCTGCACCTCCAAGACGTTCCACTAGGGTGAGGAACACACCTGAATTTTATTATGGTTATCACATCACCACTAAAGGTGATACATTTATCAGTGATAGTACACTGATAGATTTGGATGAACCTAATAATTATAAGGAAGCCATGGCAGGACCTGAGTCTACGAAATGGAAGGAGGCTATGGACAACGAGATTCAGTCCATGTATGACAATCAAGTTTGGAACTTGGTTGACAATGCACCATGTCGTAAGACAGTTGGGTGCAAATGGATCTTCAAGAAGAAGACCGACATGGATGGGAAAGTACACACTTATAAAGCGCGACTGGTTGCGAAGGGCTTTACTCAAACTCCGGGAGTTGACTATGATGAGACCTTCTCACCAGTGGCCAAGATTAAGTCTATTAGAGTGTTGTTAGCCATAGCTGTGTTTCATGACTATGAGATATGGAAAATGGATGTCAAAACCGCTTTCCTTAATGGGAAGTTGGCTGAGGATGTTTACATGGATCAGCCAGAGGGTTTTGTCAATCTAAAGTACCCTAATAGAGTGTGTAAGCTTGAAAAATCCATTTATGGACTGAAACAAGCATCTCGCAGGTGGAATCTTTGCTTTGATGAGAAAGTCAAAGAGTTTGGCTTTTCTAGAAGTGAGGATGAGTCTTGTGTATATGTCAGGGCTAGTGGAAGCATAGTTAGCTTCTTGGTGTTGTATGTGGATGACATACTTCTCGTAGGAAACGACATCCCAACTTTGCAGGAGGTTAAGGCTTGGCTTGGGAAGTGTTTCGCTATGAAGGACCTTGGGGAAGCTACCTATATCCTAGGGATAAGGATATTGAGAGATAGGAGTAAGAGACTAATTGGACTTAGTCAAAGTACTTATGTAGATAAGGTACTGAAGAGGTTCAGTATGCAAGATTCCAAGAAAGGAGAGTTACCAATGCAGAGTAATGCCAAGCTAAGTAAGACTCAGAGTCCGAGTACAGAGGCTGAGATAGCTGAAATGAGTCAGATACCATATGCTTCCGCTGTGGGCTCGATCATGTATGCTATGACTTGTACTCGCCCAGATGTGGCCTTTGCTTTGAGCATGGTTAGTAGATATCAAGGGAACCCTGGAAAGGCACACTGGACAGTGGTAAAGAACATTCTCAAGTATTTGCGGAGGACTAAGGACTGGGTCCTTACCCTCGGAGGCAGTGATGACTTGAGATTGGAAGGATATAGTGATGCTAGCTTTCAAACTGATAGGGATAATTTCCGCTCTCAGTCAGGCTGGGTCTTTATCCTAAATGGAGGAGCCATTACTTGGAAACGTTCCAAGCAGGAGACAGTAGCTGATTCGACTTGTGAATTAGAGTACATAGCAGCAAGCGAGGCAGCAAAAGAGGCGATATGGCTAAAGAACTTCATCAGAGACCTTGGAGTTGTACCAGCTATAAAGGAGCCAATGGAAATTTTTTGTGACAGTGAAAGTGCGGTTGCTTTGGCGAAGGAACCAAGAGATAACGGGAGATCTAGGCACATTGACAGAAAATACCATTTCATCAGACATAGAATAGAAGAAGGACTCCTCGTGGCAAAGAGGGTATCATCAAATGAGAACCCGGCAGATCCCCTCACGAAGGGACTGAGCAGGCTTAAGCATTTACAGCATGCAAGGCGCATTGGGCTGAAGGATGATATTAGTTTCGATAATTAGATTCCTGAAACTTGTAAAATGTAATTAACATTTGATGATAGATAAAAGTTGTTATTTATTTATGAGTAAGGTGTTACTATCTTATGTTGATTGTTTACTATGTTTCAATTTTGCATGTTTTTACTTCCAGAATAATTATGTTATGGTATATATCATATTATTCAAACCATCCACAGTCATTCAAACTTTGGAAGTAAGTATTGATTTAAGACTGTCATAAATTTGGCTAGTACGATTTGTCTAAAGTGCTTTGGACAATGCAATGGTTGCTACAACATTCATGAGTACTCATAAGGGCTGAGTATTGGATTCAACCCACGCTCACTTGCATCACTTCATGGAATTTATCTCGAGTGATCGTGAGACGGTAATATCATATAAATCTTCAAACCTAGAGATATGAGTTGTTGACTATGAGTTGGTTATTCATTGATTGTACGAAAACGCATTGGTAACTCGATGTTATAAAACGTGCCTTTGTGAGTAATTCAACAAGTAGTTAGTACAAGCATATCAGTCGAAGTTTATCTGTTCCTTCTAGAAATAGAAGCGATATCTGGGCCCCTCGATGATTTGGTTTTGACCCATGTATCGGGCCCGGTCAGAACCTAATTGATGTGTTCAATTTAGTTCTATGTCGAAACAAATCGGAGATCAAGAAACAAATGTTGGACAATAAGTAAGACCATGTTCCATGTGTTTGTCCGGCTGATATCATGAGAGCAGAGGATTATATGATCACTTATCTTAAATGGCGTATCATCATCATCTCAGTTCCGAGAGACTTTGAAAGAGCTACGATTGCTAGTCAGGTTTTGAAGTCATATTTGCAAATATAGTTATTAGACTTATCCAAGTGGGAGACTATTGGATATAGTGTCTAAGTCCATAACTTTATTTGGTATGAACTTGACCCGACCCGGCATGGTCCATTTGGGTTGCATGGCATTGCAATACTTGGATAGACTAAATGAGAGAATAAGGTACTTATGATTATTAATATATTATAAGTTCTAATATATTAATAATAGTATTATTTAATTAGTATTTGATCAACTATTAATCTAGTATTAATTTGGTGATCAAAGTGAAACTAATTAAATATGTAAGGGTTGATTATGACAATCATAAATTCTTTTATGGTGGATTAATGATCCATGGTTTATGGGTTATGGATGTAACCATTTGGAGCTCCATGGATAGTCCATGGGAGTTACAAACCCATGGGTCATGAGAAATGAAGAGTCATGATAATTATGGGTCTTCTTAATGAAACCCTAATTGTGACACCACTATAAAAGGAACCCTTTGGCTAGTAAATCGGACCTAAGAGGTTACTAGAGAGGGCATAACTGATTTTGAGTGCTACAAGTATTCTCTCAAGTTATTCCAAGTTTTGTGGTGTTGTGTGAAGCATTTGAGGCACAACATTTGGGGTGCTAGGCTCACAAAGTCTTGAAGGAATCCAAGCAACAACAAGGTATGTATTTCTACTAGTTTTATGTTTTATGTAATCCCCATGCCATGCTAGTTAGGAAATAACCTTGAAAAAGAAATTTGCATGTATATAGAGAAAACGTAGATTCAAGGTTATTAGGGTTGCATGTACACTTAGGAAGTGTTAGAATGCTCAAAACCTATCAACACAAACCTCAGATTTATCTTGGATAACCAATATACACCTTGCAACTGATCAAACAGGTCATCAATATATAGGAGGGGATAACAGTTCTTCACCGTTAGCTTGTTCAACTCCCACTAATCAATACACATCTGGTGTGAATCATCATTCTTCTCGACGTAAAAAATTAGCACTCCCCACGGAGAACTACTCATTCTGGTGAGCTACTTGCCTAGCACATCCAGCAGCTAAGATGAAAACTCTTACATCTCAAGAGGTGTCAAGCGGTACAGTGCCTCAACAACCGGGGCCGCACCTAGCAGAAGGTCAATCGTGAAATCGACCTACCTCTCGGAGGCACGCCAGGTAACTCTTCCCAAAACACATCTGCAAACTCCCTGACAGCCGAGACCTTTGAAACTGATGTCTGGTCCCCAACACGTGTATCCACCACAAAAGTCAAATAACCCACACACCCATGCTGAATATAATGTTGAGCCCTGGTTACAGAACAAAACCCTGAACCCTTCATGGTTCCCTCTCCATATTTCACCAGTTCTCCCCCACTTGGGGTTCGAACTACCACACACAGGCCCTTACTATCAATCATAGCACCAAACCGGCTCAACCAATCCATACCCATAATCACACAAACATCCTCCATGGGGATAGGGATCAGATCGATCAGATAAAGCACCCCAAAGATCTCCAAAACACAACCCAGATATCACTGATGATGCAGAAACCTCATGTTTGTTGGCGATAGAAACTCGAAACAGACACTTTAACTCCCCAATGGGAATATCAAACTCACTACTGAACGATTGAGATACAAAGGACCGAATCGCACTCAGGTCAAAGAACACTAAAGGAGGAAAAGAGTTCACTACGATCATACCTAATAGAGGAAAATAAATAAACATATCATAAAATATAATAAGTATAATCATGGATAGAAACATAACAATCACAACATCTAGAGCTACTCTGGATGCCTTGGCGGTAAGCTAGAAAGCGCGACCTTGATCCCTCCAGGGGCTTCACCCTACCCGACTCCCATCAATGATCCTCAAAGTAGCTGACGTTCGAGCCTGCACCGACCTAGCAACACGTGAAGGATAGTTAGCCTTCACATGGCCAACCTAATCAGAATGGAAACAAATCCAGGAGCTGAGTGTTGGGGCCTGCTGGGGGGAATCCCTCAACATATGGCCCTGTTAGCCATAATTATGGCACCCAGAAGATAGTCGACACACTCCTTCATGAACCTTTCCGCACTTCCCATAAGTGTGTCACGTCCGGCCTCCATATCTAACATCAGTGGTCTTAAACCACTTTAGTGCAGGCTGCGACTACGCTGGGGCCGATCTCTCCTCCCTCGTCTGCAACTCAATCTCAGTCTCACACCACATGGCATCCTCCTGCAACTCCAACAAGGAACAATAGCGTTGGGTGGAAACAAACTGTCTAATTTCCATCGTGAGCATGCTCAAGTAACAGGTCATCTGACCATGCTCAGATGCATCAAAATTTGGAAAAAACATAGCCCTTTATGTGAACATCTTGGTGATCTCTGTCCCCTGTCTCAGGTCCAAATACTCTTGGGCCAATCTCTCATGCTCCACCAGTGGCACATACCTAGATCGGAATATCTTTGAGAACTACTCCTAAGCCATAATAGCTCTATACTCATGAGAATACGAGATGGTAACAAGTCTCCACTAATCGTTTGCTCCTAACCTCAGAAGGTTCAGGGCGCACCTAACATTCTGGTCAGCTAGGCAAGAGTAGGTGAAAAAGCATCCTTCAACATTAAATAACCAGCTCATGGATATGATCGGGTCCTAAACTCCAATAAAAATTTAGGGGCTTTATATTATTGAAATCCAGATACTAAAAAACCTAACTCGATCCAAACCCTGCAGCAACAATGACCACGGCGGCTGCAGTAGCAGCAGCCTCAGACAAAGCAGTATAACGCTCATCAAAGTACTCTATCATGGTGGTCTTAATATACCCAAACCTCTCTACAAACTAAGAGCGGAAGCAAGTGATAATCTCCTCCTACAAGATCTCTCTAATCTAGTCATCAGACACATATGGCCCACCCTGATTGCCAGCTCCCGATCTTGATCTGGACCCAGCCTCAAATCGTCTCGTTGTCACCATAATAAAAATAAACCAGGGAGATATCAGATAACATGCATATAATAACAGGTGAACCAACTCCTAACTGCTAGCTCCCGATCTTGATCTGGACCCAGCCTCAAATTGTCTCGTTGTCACCATACTGAAAATAAACCAGGGAGATATCAGATAACATGCATATAATAACAGGGGAACCAACTCCTAACAAATCTCTAGGGGTTGTGACTTACTTGATACGTGTATGGGTCCTGTGCTTTCAGTAGTACAAGCGCATACTACCTTCCACACCTACCCATATTTGTCTTAGAGGATCATCACAACAACCCTACCAACACACACTAGCATGCTCACATACAAGATCCTCATATCCTAAAGGATGAATATAAATCTTGATACCGATCGAGTGACCACACACAACTCATCCTACCACTAACCGCCACACGATCCTCCGTTGGTGCCAAATAACTATCGCATGAATACAATCACATGTCATGTTGTTCAAACAATCTTAAACTAAAAGACTCAATCCTACAACCGTTGGACTCAAACAAGAGCTACACAGTAGGGCCAAATCTCTTATCCTAAGATCATTTAAACCATGTAGCATGTGACTTAGCGTATTCACTAAATAGCTAGTTCACATACGAAAGATTCAAACAACAATCAATCAAGGATTCTATAAGAGATAAGGCATCATAGATCAAACATTTCAATTTATACAATTCCTGAAGATCCCTATCCTAATACTAGCATGTTGTTCTAACATATGAAGGCATAATCTCAAATAACTGTGTGGTTATTTAGGGTCTACTTACTTTCCCCGACTGATTGTACACATCACATTCTCCTTGATTATTTTGAAAACTATTTGAAAAATCATTTTTCTTAGTTTGAGACTGGATTCACATGAGTGTTCCTCTAATTTACTCAAACCAAGGCTTTGATACCAACTTGTAACATCCATAAAACTCATGAAAATTTTAAACATTTAAAACCAATCCATAAATCATTATTGTTTACAAAATAGTTTTCAAAACATGTTTAATATCAGAGTTTTCTCAAAATCGTAAAACAAAACACAAGGAAGTTCACGAACACGTCCTCACCTTCTCGCAATCATTTGGGGTACCAGAAACATAACCCAAAACTGTAAGCACAAAGATTAGTGAGTCCCCCCAAAGTATCAACACACAACAAATAACACATATACAATAACAACATGCAATGGATCAACACTTGAAATAATGGATTACCCCTGAGCCCACAACATAAGTCTAGCTTGCCCTTAGTCTACAACTTACGTTTGGCTTGATCTCCGACTAGATAATTCCTTGAACTGAATACCACTAAGCCATTAGTACGAGTCTAGCATGCCCTTCCCGACCCTTAGCTCGTATCTGGAATGATCATGAGCCCTTAGTATAAGTCTGGCATGCCCTCCCCAGCCCTCAGCTCATATCAAGATTCTTCCAGGGTTTGTTGACTACCGTACGGAGTAGTACAACCTTAACCCAACCCACACAATATATCGACATATAACAGATAATCAGAAAATATCATAGGAAGTCCTAAAGATCTACCAGAGTATCATATCAAAACTATCATGTATATATATTTCGTATTCAACATATCAACGAATATCATGTTATCAAACCAATGGGTCAGCCTTGGTGTTTTCAACCTGTCAGTACAATGAGGAAAACTCACCTTGCAATTGAACAGAACTGATAAGGTCCGACTCTGAATCTCAACTATCTACACAATACATGTATCCACTAAGTGACTAATTCCATCAAAATCACAAAATACCCCAAATTCCCTCAATGTCAAACTTGGTCAAAGTCAAAGTCAACTGGTCAAACCCACTAAACCAACTGAGTCAACCCATTCGAGTTAACTCAACAAGAGCCGAATCATGTGAGTACGTAGTGCATAACCCACAGGTTTGCTTAGTGTACAAGAAGCCTCATATTGACTAGATTATGGGCGGCTGAGCGAGTACGATGGGCGTACTCCCACCTGCACGAGGCGTACCCTCACACCCTTCAATCTCCATTTAGTACTTAATGGTTTAAGCACTTAGTCCCAAACTTCAAATTTGCGGTCCAAATGCACCATAGAGTCATAAATTATCCAAGTTAATGACTTTACAAGCCCACAAAGTGCTTAACACAAGGTCTTAATCCATTAATACCTTCTATAAGATGCATGAAGCAATTCTAACAAAAGGGACTTCATTCTTGTGACTTAGGACCCCTCCTAGGGTCTGAAAGGACAACTCTAAACATCTAGAACATGCCATGCTCAAGATGGGACTTTTGGGAACAAAAAGTAACATAAAACACCCAAAATGAGATCTAACAAACAAGTCATCAAGGTATGAACTCTATACCTTGAGATGATGAAGAAATGAGCAAAACTTCCAGATCCAAGCCTTTCTTCAAGCTTCCAAGATTTATCACGACCTTCTTCTTCTTATGGAGCACTCACAAACTCACACTCAACCTTCCACAGGCTCTAGAGAGGCTAGGGTTGCAAGTGAAATCGACTTTTGCTAATGAAGGCTGAAAAGTAGGGAAGAAATGAGACTTAAGGATGTTTAAATACTTGTCAAACCTTAAAAATTTGGGTTTCCACTTTAAGGAAGTACACCCATCATACCAAGATGTACGCCCAGCATACTAGGGCACGCCTTAGTATGCTTAGCATACACCTCGTGTGCATGGTGTACTCTGAAGCCATAATTACCATAATGCCATTAAGGCCCTTCTGCTTATAAATCTTGAACTTTAAGACCAATTGCAATACAATTAAATTAAAGGACTGAAAATAGGATTACCTTGACATCAGGATGTTACATTATGTTTGTCATGTATTGTAGGAAATAAGTGTCTAATCTTTGAAGGTTGGCAAAACTTTATTGACCGTAATTGCATATCACTTTTCATTTATCATCTAAAATCATGCATATTATGTAATATGATGCACATATACATTATGATTTGTGACCTTTTGACATCATATGACTATGTCGGGAGTTTTATAAGGACACCAAATTCTCATTCCACAAATTTCCTAGTCTCTTCTTGAGTCATCTTAGACTTTAGTTATTTTCATCGTTTGGACCTGTCAACAATTTGATAATTATAGATAACTCGGGATATACACATTAGTAAGATAAGTACTCACACTTATATGGAACTCCATTTGCATCAAATGGCATATTATGCTTTCCAAGTTAGATGTCATTAAATACCGACGACTGGCCAAGACTGTTGACGTTGTTGTTTGAACTCGCAAGACCAAAGAATGCATGCTATATCCAAAGATCAAAAGATGCAAGTGCTTCTAGAAATATCACCAATTCTTTATGATCCCCATGCATGTATTAATCACGTCATCCATTAGGGTGCAATGCCCAAGCTCAATGCATATAATATATGATACATAAAATTTCAAGGAACCTGTGCTTGTTTTCATGTGTCATGTACAATTAGTGTGTAACGCCCCGGTTCCCAGGTACATTAATTTATATTATAATTTGAGTTGTGTTGAGTGACTCGATGAGGCGGTGCTTAGACTCATCGAGTCAGGTCGCGAATGGGTGACATGGAAAATGATTAGACTCGACGAGACAAGGGAGTGCACTCGCCAAGTCAGAGCTGTCGAAAGAAACCCTTATAGCCACCATTTGCGGCTACCAAACCCTTGAGAGAAACCCTAAGAGTGCTTGAGCGTTTGTGAGAAGAAAGAAGCCATTATTTGATCTTTGTGGGTTGGTTTTGCAAGAAGAAGGTGGTTCCAGTTTAGAGGAGACCAAGGAGGTTGCATATCTGTGGATCTCAAGCAAAGAACATCATCCGTGAGGTAGCATATCGATCCTTTTCTGTTGTTTGAAGAATCCATGGATCTAGGGTTTTCTGTACCCCATTATTGGGATGATTTGTTGGATATATGGTCCCTTATCATGTTTAGACTTCGGATCTGGACCCATAGTGGTCCAAAGAGCTTTATCCATCTTGCTTTATTATGATTTATGGAAGAAATGGACTTAGAATGTTGCATTTGGGGCTAATTCACCAAAAAACGTTTTTTGGACGTTGCATGAGTATCAATATTGAACCTTTACGTGTTTAATGAGCTTAGGAAGGTTAGATCTATGGATTAGAAGAACAGATCTGACCTTAGAAGGTCTTTTGAGTTTGAGCATGGAATGAACTCACCGAGTCCATGAGCAGACTCGACGAGTTGGACCGGGTTGTCTCGTGACTCACACAGTTAATGACTCGCCGAGTTGGGAGAGTGACTCAGTGAGTCAAAGGGGGATTTAGGGGACTTGAGTTCACATCTGAACTCACCGAGTCAATGCCTGACTCGACGAGTTAGGTCAAAGGGGTGGACATTGACAAACATTGACCAGAGTTGACTTGTGTTGACTTAAGGGAATTAGTCAAACTAAGTCAGGAAGGTATTAATTAGAGATGTATTTATGCTATAGGAGGAAGCTAGGTCAGAGGACTGGGCGCGAGTGATTATCCGACATCTTCGAGGTGAGTCTTCTCATTATGCCTTACCCGATGCGGTAATTATGTGTGACCAGAAGGTCCTATGTGTATGAAGGATATGTGATGCATGTTGTATAGGTAATATGTTATGATATGAGTATGATGATGTGGACTAGAAGGTCAGGATGATATGGACCGGAAGGTCAACAGAGTATGGACCGGAAGGTCAATAGAGTTATGGGATGGAAATCCCCTGAGACACTTGGATCGGAAGATCCCATAGAATTATGGCCTCGAAAGGCATATGTGTTGTACGTGATATTTTGGGGAAATCACTAAGCATTTATGCTTACCGTTTGCATGTTATGTGTTACAGGTAGGTACCAGTGATGATCGTGGGAAGGCGCCGACATGATCAGTATACACTTGTAGTGAAGATATTTTGAGATTCTGGGGATTGTGATTTGTACTTATGTTCAGTGAAAACCCAATGATACAAGTTTTTGAGAATATGTGATTGGAATTTTTTTTATTAATTTGAAATGAAAATTTGTTTTGAAATTTTAAGGTATTACATAGTGTATGTCATTAATGGTAGGATTGCTTAATTTTTTTTTTCGTAAACCAAAAGCCTAGCTGTAGAAAACTTGTAAACAGTATCAAGTGTGGCTAGCTTAAACAACCTCAAATAGTAATCTCATGAGTCTACTTTCATGTTGTATGCTAACTAGCGAATTGTAGTTGTGTATGTTTGTAACAGAGAAAAACTTTTTCTACCTCTCACATCCTATTTCTATTGATATTATGAAAAACCGACGCTTCATGTCATTAATAATACATAGAAATAATTCGTTCATCGTCTGAAACCATTGTCTAAACTTTTCAACATACAGAATGTCATCAACAAAGAAGTCTTGTATGAGACGTTAGCGTTCGGCCTCATGATTTCTCTTTAAAATTTATTTTCTCATTATAGAACGTGAACTTTAAGCTTCTTCTTTTTGATAATACGTCATTCTTTTTTCCATAACGTTCTTGATAAACATTCACTTATGTAATTCCAACGTATTACACAAAGCACAAAATGATGATCACATTTTGAAATTTCTAATGTGAATATAGTTGTGAGTATTTGTATTGTGGTGAAAAAAATCAATAAATATAATTGGTATTTATAATGTTTGAAAATAAATAAATAAATAAATAAATAAGACCAACGACAATCTTCCCATGCATTAACTCATCTACTGCAACAACCAACACCACACTATTTTTGTATGACGGTATGGTGTTCCTGTTGAAGTGTGGTGTTAGATGCCAATAACCACACTCATCGGTGCTTGAATATCATCCCGTCTTAGGAACCAAAATTGTCATAACCAATACCGATCCAAACATATTTGGGACCAATAAAAAACTAAAATAGAGGCTTTTTCATTACTATAAATTTTGTATAACCATTAAATTGAATTTGGATTTGATGAAGAATTTGCCAGGAAGATATAAACCAAATACCAAAGTTCTTTAACTAAGGTTACTACAAATTTCTTTTGTTTATGTCCAAAAAACTATATATAAACTAATTTCTACAAATTTAAATTAGTTTTGAAAAACAAATGTCAATGATAAACTTAGAAATTTAGAATCAAACAATTTAGTGAATTAAAATCTATATTTTTTTAAATTAAATCATATGTGTTGTATAATGTATTTATATATAAGTATAAATAATTAAAATTCTTCCACTGTGATCATTATGATAAAGTGATGTATTATACAAGTTTATTTTACATTTACATTTAAATTCATTTACAATGGTTAAATGTCAATGAAAATTTTGAAATGAAAAGGAAATAAAGAACATCCCAATAAATGCAAAGTAAGAAACTCGAAGGGATAAATGTAGATTTTCAAAAAGTATCACATAAAAGAAAACAAAAACGAAGGAGAATAACGAGCAAGCTGGAAATTCAATGGGCAAAGTATGCAAATTGTGAGTTTTAATGGGATAACATGATCTCTTTCATTCAGATACAGCCAACATAATTAAAAAGTAAAAAAGCAAAGCAAAGAGAAATCGAAAAAGGAGAGTTTTGTTAAGAGGAACGCACAATTTACTAAGTGTTCTATTATTATTTCGTGCATAGAGTTTAACATATCAATTAGTCAAATTTAGATGTTAGGTAATTATTTTTTCCTTTCGTTTATGTTTACATAATTTATTTTTATAGATATTTAATCATTTAACTTGTTTAGGGAACTTTATATATATATATATATATATATATATATATATATATATATATATATATATATATATATATATATATATATATATATATATATATATATATGGTTAGGTTATTTTGTTTTTTACAATCTATTGTGTGTATGTATGACTGATTCTGCACCAATTATTTTACTTATTTAAAAAAAGTACTTAATGCATATTACATGTTGAAGATATAATATATATTAATTAATTCTTTAACATTTAATATGTATTAATTACTTTCTTAAAATAAGTAAAATGATTAGTCCAGAATCAATCATACATGCACACAATAGATAGTCAAAATATTTGAACGTATATATATATATATATATATATATATATATATATATATATATATATATATATATATATATATATATATATATATATATATATATATATATACCTTATAATTTGTTAAACATATTTATATATATTAACATTGATATGTGTCATCTGCTATATGGTCAAATGTATATAAAAATAGAGCTTAAATGTGAATAATTTTTTTTACAATATTTTTATATTTTTTTTACAACATTTTTATAATAATTTTTTCTTATAGGTTTTTTAATACAATATTTTAAACTTTGCTTATAACTTTTTTTAATATTTTTTATATTTTCATATAAGTTTAACATAAGTACTTTTAAACAAAATATTTTATAAATATTTATACTTTTTTAAAAGTTTTTAACATTATTTTTACATTTTCATACAATTCTTTTTATAACTTTTATACAATTATTTCTAATTTTTTTTTTACAAAATTTTTAAAGTGTTTCATAAATTTTGTATGACAATTTAATACTTTCTTTTACACCATGTTTAGAATGTTGTATTAAAAAATTAAGAGTTTATAAACTTCTAATTAAAAAACATTAAAAAGTTATAATAATGTTAAAAAATTTAAATTGTATAGATTTTTTTATGTTTTTTTATTTGCTACGTAATATTTTCTTTTTACTTTTTTAAAAGATTCTTCATACTTATTGTCACATATTTAATTTATTTAATTTTATTGTGAGATACTATTTAATTTAAAAATATTTTATATGTCTATAAGCAAAAGAAAAAAATATATATATAATATGCTCACAAAACAAAAACATATTTATTAATTAAAAAAGTATAGTTTAGAATTAATTAATCTTTAATTAATATTTAAGATATTATATATATATATATATATATATATATATATATATATATATATATATATATATATATATATATATATATATACTTTAAAAATAACGTTTGAAAAAAATAATATAAAAAAATATGAAAAAAAACATGGCTATTAAAAGTGTGTAAAATGACTTCTAATGTTAATTATTTTTTTTGTTTTGTTTACATTTAAACAACTGTTTTTTTTATACATTTGACCACTTAACTTGTTAAATATATTCATTAAAAAATTTTATCTAAATATAAACAAAACAACTAAGATGATTATTCTGATAAATCATTTTCATTATTAATTAATATAATAATACTAACAAATTACAAAGTGAGGTCCAAACCTCGATGCGATGTTGAACCGTCATTGAGCTTGCACCACCCATTGTGTCGATCATAATATTCATGTTAAAAGATCCGAACTTCTATATGGCAATTTACGATCGCATTAAATTATAATAATCAAAGGGTTTTCGACCTACCGATAAAGAATAACTTTTTCAAATGAATGATCATGAGTTAAGTCTCATTAGAAGACATATATTATGTTTAGGATTAGATTAAGAGGAAAATAATTTGCAGTATACAAAAATTAATTTACAATAATTATTATTATTACACCGAGTTCAACATGATATAATTT
Organism: Lactuca saligna; assembly: GCF_052625555.1. Taxonomy (NCBI): domain Eukaryota; kingdom Viridiplantae; phylum Streptophyta; class Magnoliopsida; order Asterales; family Asteraceae; genus Lactuca; species Lactuca saligna. The sequence continues at coordinate 116,156,642 of NC_136418.1, forward strand.
TGTGGTAGGGGTATTTTATAATTTGCATGTCATTTTCCTCCAAGTTGCTACATTGAATCCAAAGATAAACATTCTTCCTTCCGCATGTGCCAACGTCGTCATACTCCACTAAATTTCCTTTTCTATGATATATATATATATATATATATATATATATATATATATATATATATATATATATATATATATATATATATATATATATATATATATATATATATATATATATTCTCAGGTTTATTTATAACGATGCTAATTTTGAGAGATCCTGAGACACAATCTAAAAACAGTGAACAACGGTATATTCGATTTTTTTCGATAAAAAATGTGATTTAAAAAAATTTTAAACAAAAAAAAAATGTGAGTTTTTTGGTAAAGAGATAGATTTTTTAGTATAATCTGGTGTGTGTGCATCTAATGTAGAAGTGTATATTTATTTTTTTGTCTGTTGATCATTATGATTTCCGATGCCCACGATTGATTCATTGGTTCTTTGTGAATTATGATTTTCTATTCAACATCACCTTATATATATGGATAAATTATTTTTACCCATTAAATAATTTCTTTTAACTATTAAATTACTATTTTTATGATTTATAAATAAGATGTTATGTAGTGAAATACCCATCAAATGTAAAGAGAATATATCACATCATTTTGAATATAATTTTTTATAAGGGCGTGTTCGGCATGGAACGTTTGGTAGTGTTTGAGAACTTCTAACTTCTAGCATCTGACAAAACGTTCCGATTATAACAGAAAATCTGGTTTGACATAACAAGCTTCTAGCTTTTAGTTTAATTACGTTAAATTTATAACAAGTTATCAGCACGAAAGTTGTAATCAAATGTAAATAACATCTATCCTATTCAGGCTATGTATTAATTCATAAAAAAATATTTATTATAAAACAACCATTATATTTAAAAATAATAATAAATTATGAAAAAACTTATTTATTAATGACTAATGATATTTATTTATTTTGTCAACTGTTATTCATATATTCTAACTTTTATTTATGTATTTACTTTATTCAAATAATTTTATTTATATATATAGTAACATTTAAATTATGCAACTAATGTTTATGTATACTAACGTTTATTGTAACATACAAATGTTGATTTATTTATATTTATGTTATTCTTCATTATTTCATTTAAATGTTATTTAAATTTATTTATGTTTCTAATTAGTAAAACTATACCAAGTAAAATTAAGCACTAATTATAAGTCTTTTATATATATATATATATATATATATATATATATATATATATATATATATATATATATATATATATATATATATATATATATATATATGATAATTCAAATAAAAACAGTAAATAGTGTAACAACGTAAAAACACTATTTTTTTTACTATTATTGTGCAATGAATTTTGTATCCACAACTTTATGTCATTATTCACTAATTAATAAATGAATACTCACAGGTTAAAACTAAAATTATAATTTAGTACAAAATACACAAACATAAATTTATAATAGAATAATAACACTTTAATGAATATATGAATAATCAAACATTAATATTCATATTAGAATTACTTCCATAATAAACATATACAATATTCATTATAGAATGATAATACGAGCATAGTGTTTTTATGTTCTCGTACTATATATATATATATATATATATATATATATATATATATATATATATATATATATATATATATATATATATATATATATATATATATATATGCAACGACTATAGAAGAAAAAAACAATAGCTATATTTTCTACAATAAGTAATATCACCATCATATTCTTTCTACCACAAGAATGAGTAAATTCTCACTTTTTAAGGTTATGAAGATTAAAATGATTCATCTAGTTGTGATTCTCACAACTATAAGGACTATATCACTTGGCTTCCTAATTTTCAATCTCACATCAGATGTATTTTATCATGATTTAGTCTTGTATGGGGTGATTCTTCTCTTGCTTCTGTTTTGTGCAATACATATTGAAATAATTGGATTTTAATTTTTATCTTGTTATTTTATTTAAAATTTATAGTTGCAATATGCCTAACATTGTAAAGCTTGAGTTTACAGCACTTGAAGTTAGTGACAAAAACTATATGCCATGAATGATAGATGTAAAATGCATTAAAGGTCCATAGCAATGTCAAATGATATATATGAATTTGCTAATTGCTTGGCACAAGACAAGGCTAAAGAACAAGTTTTTTCTTCATAAGCATATTGATGAAATGTTGAGATCTAAATATCTTGATACTACTGATACAAGTATTCCCTAGAATCTCTTGAAAGAAATTTGATCATCAAAAGGAAGTTCTACTTCCAAATAGTAGAGATGAATGGAGAACATTGAGATTTCAAGACTTCATGAAAGTAAATAAATACAACTCAACTTTTTTTAGAATATGTTCACAACTCAAGTGTTATGGACAAGAAGTTACTAATGAATATATGTTGGATAAAACTTACTCCAATTTTAATGTAACAAACATCACCTTTATGCAATAATATCGGTTGCAAAAGCTCACAAAAAATATTATGAAGTTAATACATGCCTGCTTGTTGTAGACAAAACAAGGAGCTCTTTATGAAAAACCATGAATCTCGTCCAACGGGACCAGTAGCACTTCCTGAAGCAAATGCTACAAATATTGATAGTCATCGAAGCAATACACATTGACGAGGGTGTGGTCGTGGTCGAGGATAAGACCGTGGTTGTTTTAATCTAAACAAAAACATAATTAGAATCATAATTCAGGTCGTAGATAAGGTAATAATCATGGTCATGTCCAAAAAAAAGAATAATTACCAATCTTCACAAAGAAACAATATACATATACAAGACAATGCCAAAGTGGCAAGGCACAATGTGTGTACATGACACAAGTCTGACGATTCAAGTTATAGATGTGGTAGCATATGCCATTGGTCAAGGACCTATCGCACACCTACACGTCTTTGTCAACTTTATCAATAGCCCATTAAAGGAAAAGGAAGAGAAGAAAACATCATTTATAATGTTGGATGCTCTCTGATAACTATTCCTTATTTCTAAAATGACATGAAAGATATAAACTAAAATTTTCTATTATCATTCTAGTAAACCTATTTTTTCCTTCCTTTGCTTTTCATGTAATGTCTTTCCTACAATAAATGAACTTTCTTTATAATAATTATTATGATTTTGTTTATTGGCTTATTATTTCTTTCATATGTGATGTTTAATATGAGTCCAACTAGAGCACGACACCAAGAAAAGGTTGGAGAACTTTTGTAATTCCCACAAATCCGGGATAGAAATTTAAGATATAATAAGTAGTGGTTATAATATAAATACTCAATCAAGATTATCATTTGTCGTGCACGTTGCAGACTATGTATTATCAAGTCATTTTGGTAATTTATTGATAAGCAACGAAATGACATTCTTGATAGAAGATTATTTAGGAGAACTAACCTTGATGGAAAATGTAGGAGTTATGATTTGAATCTTGTACATGTAAAGCACACGCAAAACTGACCTCATATGCATAAGTTTTAGACTTACAAAAGTTTCAAGATCAGATAATGTCTCGTAAATAGTGTATTGGATATAGGATGCTTATTAGCCTAAGTAATCTAAAAAAAATTCGTAGTAGTCGTAAAAATTAGAGTGTGCATATAGAGAACGCTCAAATCTAACTTCATAAGTGGAAGTATGATTTTTCTAATATTACAGCGTAAAAGTGTTAACATAGACGTCGAATTCGATCGTTTGCCGAAAAAATCTAAATGACAATCGAATATCTCAATAATAGGAATCAACCAATATAAAGATAGTCGATAACGGATATCATATGAGAGAGTTATGATTTTTATATGAACTTTAACAATCTAATCCTGTAAAAATATAACTTTAAAAATAAAGAAAAAATTAGACGACGGACTCTTAATGAAAGTTGTAGATCTCATTGATAGCTACGCGTGGATATAAAATTCGTTGAAAATATAGTTTATATGTGCCAATTATGAATTTTCTAAGAAAACATATATTTCTGCGCTCAGTCACGCTGACAGACTAGATGCTCGGCGTGCTTTTACAACTCTATAAAAACGCAACACATGGCATGGCACAGAAAGTTACACGTTACCCTGGATGACAACGTGTGAGGCATGCAGGGGACATATGTGTAGCGTGCATTCAGAAATTAGCTATATATAGCTATTATTTCTTTCATTTTGTTCACACCTCTCCTTCATATTCCCTTTGAACCTCTTTTGAGTTTTTACTCCCTTTTTACTCCCGAGTTGCCAACCACTTCGGCCCTAGCCCTGTAGGGTCAGATAGACGTTGAATAGAAGCTCTCGGATCAAAGTTCTACCCGCATAATCTGCATTTTTCACTATATTATTCTTTAAGATAAACTATGCTTATTTTATTTAAGTGTAAATTTTAATTATAGTCATAATCGTTATTATGAACCTATAATTAAGATTTATCAGTGATTCCAAGTCATTATACTGATTCACCTATTTATGGGAGTGATGTCTAGACTAGATTTATTGAGGTAAGCGGGATTTCCAAATAGTATACTATCTATATCAAATGGACCCTACCTCTGATATGATCCTACCTGGTTATTCTTTACTTGATAGATCTTGATGTAGACATTGAGATTATTGAAGAATCTAGACTATCATTAAATAGTCTCTAGGTTTATGAAACTAGACTAAGGCTTAGTGCTTTATACGTCTAGGTTTCTTTGGAAGTTGAAAGCGAAGCGCTGCCGAAATCATCAATCTCCCATTTTATCAGGTGAGTGCATAGTCCCTTTCTTGAACATAATTTTAATGCAAGTATTTATTGAATGTATTAAATATTTGTGAAATATATAATTATTTCTTGGAATATTTGGTAGGAATATATATGTTTATATACAAGGTGCGAATCATATATGAATTTATATATGCTATATTATGTAGATAATATGATTACATGATAATAAATAATAAAAGTATGATTAGTAAGAAAGATAAAGTAAATGATAATACCTTATTCTCTATGTTAATATTAGGATAACATTGCCTAAAATAGATTTGGTATTTCGAGAAATGTTCATAAGCTCGGTAGTCTTGCCTATTAGGGAAGTAAGGCTTATAAAGGATGCTTAGTTAAATTAAGTTTGATAATGGGTAGACTCATTCGAAGAATGTGTGTAAGTTAGGAATGGAGAGTAAAGTCCTGTTTCGTGACACTTTTAGGTGTTGTACTGAAGTACATATCATTATTTCATCTTAGGATGACAAAAAATGGTGGGTCCCGATCAAGAAACAATTAATGGAATGTCTGGTCATTACCCAACATAGGATGACAACACTTCATCGTTCTAGAAAATCTGGTGAATTACGTTGCTAGTGTAGGTTCATAAGCTACAGATGTACATGAAAGGTAATATCATATTCATCAGAATAGTATAACGGCTCATGTGCCTTTATGACTTACATTGGCCAAGGAACCCCCTAGCTATGTAGTTAAACCATTTAAACGGTTCATCGAGTAATATAAAACCTCCTGATAATCGTGGACTAGGATCAGTGCGGATCAATTAGGATAGGTAGGGGTCTCTATAAATATTTAAACATTCTCTATATTATTTGGTAACAATTGGTTTTAAAGGTCTGACAATTAATGAATATTATCATGAAAATATTATGGGATTGAAATCCCTATGTATCTCACTAGGTTCCCAACCTGACATAGTCAATTTATATGGATCACATGTATCAAGACATAAGATACTGGAATATGATTAGGAGCTGAGTGATTTAGAGACAGCCTGGATGTGACATCCCCAATTTCATGACCAGAAAAAACCAATTTGTTTATGCTTTGTTTTAAAATCAGAGTAATTGTTTACAGAAAATAATTGTGGAATTTGTTCCCAAAACAAAATGTGATAAGAATTTATCAAATCATATCTTTAAGAAATGTATTTTCATTAAATAACAAAATCTCGGGATGTCGTGTTCCGATACAGACCAAAAGCATAAATAGTATAAAATAGACCTTACAACAGTGGGTCAGGCAACTTATACTCTTGTGCCATTACCTATAATACAAAGAAAACTAAGTGGGTCAGACATGGGATCCCGGTGAGCATATATGGTTTGCAACCCACAGTGCTATATATATATATATATATATATATATATATATATATATATATATATATATATATATATATATATATATATATATGTTGGATATAGTGTCTAAGTCCATAACTATATTTGGTATGTACTTGACCCGACCCGGCATGGTCCATTTGAGTTGCACTTCACTCGAACAATTTATGGATAATATTTGAGAATAGTACAAGTTATGATTTATTAATATATTATAAGTTCTAATATATTAATATAAGATCATATTATTTTATTAGTATTGATCTATAATTAATCTAGGATTAATTTAGAGATCAAAGATATTACTAATTAAATATGGGTTTCTATAGTTATATAATGTGGGCTAATGCTTATTTGGAATGGGCTAGGTTTGCATGGAAAAGTCCATGGATACTCCATGGAGCTTTAACCCATGGATCTCATGGAAATGAAGTGACATGGGTATTAGGGTTTACATGGATGTAACGCTAATCCACCACACTATATAAAGGAGGCTTTGGTTCTTGAAATCAAACTAGTTGACACTTACAGAGGTGAGGGCCGATTTCAAGAATAGTAGTGACTATTCTCTCAAAGTTCCAAGTTTGTGGTGATTTGTGATTTCCATTTGAGTCATTCACACTATTGGTGCTAGGCTCTAAAACTCCAAGCAATCAATTACTACTACAAGGTAAGTATTTCTACTAGCTTTATTTGATTCATGTTCCTCATGCCATGCTAGTTAGGATATGAACCTTGGAAAAATAATTATTTGCATGTATCTTAGATAAACATAGATCGAAGGTTTATTAGGGTTGCATGTACACTTAGGAAGTGTTAGAATGCTTAAAACCCATCAGTGATATCAGAGTCTAGGCTTGTTTGTTTGATACTTGATGCAATATAGTTGAAAAAGTCGAAAAACTTGTTGTCTGCCAGTTGAACTCGCCGAGTCCATGGGCGGACTCGCGGAGTTCATGTGTATCTTCAACCTACTCGGCGAGTAGGTTTATGCACTCGAAGTGTAGGAGCGACATGGTGCAGATTTTCGACTTTAGTTGCTGGAAATGGACTAGAAACATTACCCTAAACTGTTTTGGTACTTGAAAACTTGTTTTAGAAGGTGTAATGTCTTTGCTAATCCATTTACAACAACTTGTTATCAAAATTACAAAGTTTTATGTGTAATTTTTGATTCATGAAAGTGTTCATATTCATGTTCTTGATCTTATGATGTTAGATGATCATAGGAATTATTTGTAACCTATGTGGTAGTTTAATTCATGATCATAATGTGTTTTAATGGAGTCCATAACTTGTCCTCAAGTTATGGAAAACCAAGAGTCACACTTGAATTAAAACCATTAAATGAACACAAGAGTTAGAAAAATGAAGAGTCTTCATTTTACTAGTCTATTAAACTCATAAGTTACAAGAAATCAAAAGTTTTGAAAGTTTACAAAACTTGCCCTTAAGTTTTGGAACAAGTAAAGTCAAACTAAACTTTAGTTCCAACACTTAGAATTTTAAAAGTTAAAATTCAACCCTTATACTTATAATATTATAAGTTGATAATATATATATATATATATATATATATATATATATATATATATATATATATATATATATATATATATGTATAAGATCAAAGTCGTCTTAGCGCTAGTACGCCTCATTCACGAAGCTAGTCTATGAGGTGGGTATAAGATTGTTGCCTATAAAATGGCTACTTAATGGGTGTCCACTCTCACCCACCGCTTGCTTGACTAGTGGAGGGTCGTTAGCCGAATGGGTAAGACAAGGACTTATAAATTCTCATTAAAACTATGATGAATATTACAAAAGTAACTAAATGTTTTATTAAATTCCCAATCTTAGTTACTTTAGGAAAAATGTGAATAAGGTGCTAATCCATGAAATTACACTTTACACTTTGTCTAAGTCGTTAGTGGAGCGTGTGTGGTTAACTAGCACACTAACTTGGACTTAACAAGGTAGGTAAAGGGTGACTTAATATTTATCATAGTATCGATGGAGCGTGTGTTGTTAACCGGCACATCGATTGAGGGGTAATTTAATAAGGGTACCAAGTAATTTGCATGGTTACTTCACACCTCGTTTTGTGATCATCGGGATCCTGGTCACAAAACCTGGAGGGCACACTCGAGATTGAAACATGCCTTTGAAAAGTTCATTGAATCTCAAAGAATCTAGGAATTTCTAAGAACCAATGAAAAACCTAATATTTAATATTTCGGTTTTCGTGGTGGAAATTGGTGAATCGTCATTCACCTACCTTTCAAATATGTTATAGCTTGGATTACGGCATATCTCTTCTAAGTTATAATATATTGTGATTGGATCCTAGCCTTCACGTTACATTTGGGTGTTTTATTAAGGACTCTCTTAATATCTAAACTAATCTTGTCCTCTTCCTTCAGATGTCTTCAAATAATGCTGCTTCTGGCTCTAATCCTAATGACTCCTTTACCCTTATGAACTTGTGCGGGAAAGTCACTTTTGATGGATCCAACATCAATGAGTGGATCAGAAACATCAGGATGATTACCCGCTATGAGGACAAAGAATATGTCCTTGACAAGGAGCTTAAGGAGATTGATGGGACCACTGCAACTCCTCAGGAGATCGCTGACTTTCAGGCACATGAAAGGGATGCTACGAAAGTGGCATGCATCATGATGGCCACGATGACAGCGGAACTCCAAAAGTCCTATGAGGATATCTACCCTTATGAAATGCACCAAGATTTGATGGAAAGATACCATCAGAGTGCACGACAAGAGAGGTATGAAATCATCTGCTCCATGATAACAACCTTGATGAAGGACGGGGATTCCTTCATGAGCCACATGTAGAAAATGCAAAGGTATGTGGATTGATTGTTGAAGCTAAATGTGAACTTCCCTGAGGAGCTTGCAATAGATATAATTTTGCGCTCCTTACCTTCATGTTATGATCAATTCTGCATGACATACCACATGAACAAGGAAGAGGTCACACTCAACAAACTTCAAGGACTCTTAAATACCACGGAAAGTGGTCTTAAGGGTAAGTCAGTTGTTACTACTCCTACTCCTATCAACTCCGCTCCTGTCTTGGCAATCGGGAAAGAACGTGGGAAGAAGAGAAAGAGTTCTGCGAAGGGTACCAAGGTTAGGACCCTTGATGGCTCTTCTTCAAGTGGAACCAAGAAAGGTTTCATCACTCCTTCTTCTGACCCAAAAGAGGCTGAATGCTTCTATTGCCATGAAAAGGCACATTGGAAGCGGAACTGCCCAAAGTACCAGCAAGATGTGAAGGATGGGAAAGTTAAACCCAACCATCCAGATATTTAGACTATCATTTCTAATAACTCACCCCATTCTAAGTCTTGGGTCCTTGATACCGATTGTGGTATTCATATTTGTTGTGATTTACAGGGACTAAGAAGAAGTGAGAATGTGGAGCAAGGAAGGATAAACTTAATCATGGGGAATAGTAAAGTTACACATGTCACCAAAATTGGAGTTTATACTTTATCGCTAAATAGTGGGTTAAGTTTAGATTTGAATAAATGTTGTTATTCGCCAGAAATGGCAAGAAATATTATTTCCTTTCATGCATTGTATAAACAAGGGTTTACTTTTTCATTTAATAATGAAGCTGGTTCTATTGATTCTTTCTTTAATAATGTTCTTTATTTTAAAGCATTACCTTGTGATGACATGTATGAAACAGTATCTGTGGTTGATTACCTAGGAAATAATGTATTGTGTATTGATTCTGTTAATAATAATAACTTAGATGAAGCATCGTTATGGCATTTTCGTCTTGGACATATAAGCAACAAACGCATAGGCCAACTCCAAAAGGATGGAGTCTTGGAGTCATTTGACCTAAAGTCAGATGATAGCTGCGAATCATGCTTACATGGAAAAAATGAAAAAGTCACCCTTCACAGGTTCTTGTGAGAGGGGTGAAGGTTTGTTGGACCTAGCACACACGGATGTGTGTGGACCATTCAAACATGCCACAAGGGATGCTAATCGTTATTATTTGACTTTTACTGATGATTACATTAGATATGGATATGTCTACTTAATCAAGCATAAGTCAGAGACTTTCGAAAGGTTTAAGGAATTTAAACAGGAAGTCGAGAATCAATTGGGCAGGAATATTAAGATGTTTTGATCCGATCGAGGTGGTGAGTATCTTAGTTCAGAGTTCCTTGACTATCTAAGGGAATGTGGGATTGTCTCACAATTGACACCTCCCAGGACACCACAGTTGAATGGTGTGGCTGAGGGGCGTAATCGAACCTTGTTAGACATGGTTCGTTCCATGATGAGTCGAGCTTCGCTACCAATCTCATTTTGGGGGTATGCCTTAGAGACTGCTGCCCATATTCTTAATCTAGTCCCTACAAAGAAAGTTGTGACAACCCAATATTTCAAGACAATGTAATGTAAAACCAATCAAATTTAGGTCAAAATATAACTTTCCTAAAATCTTATTTGGGTTAAATAAAGTAGTAGGAATCGTATCAAGGTTTTCGTACATATAAAGAACCCTAAAATCCGAGTTATAACGAAGAAGTTATGACCAACCGAAGATTCTCGGCAACACCAGCAACACCGATTAAACGAAAAATGCGAAGTTTCAATACAATAGTTTTTATCCTTAAGTATCTAAATGAAAGTTATAGATAACCTCAAACCGTGAGCGTACATAAAAAGAACGTCCAAATCTGACTTCGTATGAGAAAGTTATGATTTTTCCAAGATTCGGGTATAGCAGTAGACAGCTAAAAACTCGAAATAGAGCTCGAGATACTTTTGACCAAAACAACCTAAATGAGAATATAAGGTCTCAACATTAGTAGTGCAACGGAGAAAATTCTGACGAAAACGGACATCGGATGAAGAAGTTATGGATTTTTAACGGAATTTTCGTGTACCGGCCCGTTAAAAATAAATCAAAATTAGCCAATGAAGTCTAAATGAGAGATGTAGATCATGTTTTTAGCTACACGTGCATATAAAGAACGTCGAAAACGGAGGTCGTACGCGAAAGTTATGGATTTTACAAGTTCGGGGTCCAAAATCCGAGGTTGTCAGGCCCCCCACGACGTGGCACAAGCTTGGTGCGACCCGACAAGTGACTGAGGGCGTCCAATCAATGGAAGAGGGTAAGTTTGACTCCCCACGATGTGGCCATACCTTTCCACGACGTGGCACACCCCAGAAATGCCCCTATAAATAGATTTCAAGGGCTCCGAGTTCCATTGCTCAATTCCCTTCTCTCTCGCGCCGAAACTCTGCATTTAAGCCCCCGAGACCCTCCCAATGCCCTGGTTTTCAGCTTCAAGTCCTAAAGTAAGGTTTTGTGTTCCTGAGATTCCCGAGATTCCTGAGAATCCCGAGATTTCCCGTGTTTTCAACTCTTCCTGTCGAAGTTCTGCTCGATTCCTCTCTCGACTACTTCAAATCAACCACTTCAATCAAGTGAGTTCATACCCCTTAACTAATGTTTTAAACTACTTTTAAATGTATAATGAATCAATCACATGCGACTAATAAGTAGAATTACGCTAGTTATTACATCAATCACATGTGATTAATATACAGCATTCAAAAGATTTGGCTACTCATTAGCCGTTTTACCAAACAGTTTCCTTCAAATGATTTTTATAAATATTTTATATGTTTTAAACTACTTAATACACTGTACATCTTACTCGGTACATTACCTTTCAAACTTATTTACAACTGTGTTTCAATCAAATGTTTCCTTATACTCAAAACTGTTTTATCATACATATGCCTTCAAATTGTTTTATAGATCGACATCAAGTCGATCTTTTCTTAAAATGATATTTATGTTTCAAATGTCTTAGACAATTTATTTATGCTTTTATATTATAAATTGCATGCCTCTATATGTATAGTTATATAAGAAATGTTTAAAAGACTTAGGAAGACTATCCACCCTATTTCCTTTTCGCGCCTTGAGATGTGGTCTGGTGGGATATTGGGTATTCGTTTGAAAGTCGTTTAAATATTAGTTATATATCATGTGTACATATATAGTCATAAAAGGTCTTTCCAGTTCATCCCATGCCCTTAGTTAGTAAGGGTATACATCCATGACCATACGTACCAGTTAGACTGCTATAAACTACCATATGGGTAGTTTAGGAAGATACTAGAACCGTTACTAGAACGCGATATCATACAATGAGCCAGTTCATTCATGAGTCAATACTTGCTACAACATTACATATACAACTATACTAGGACGATAACATATACAACTATACTAGGACGAGAACATATACAACTATACTAAGAAGAGAACATACACAACTATACTAGAACAAGAAACATTACCCTTACATTAATACGTTAACAACTGTGATCCACTGTATCGGAGCATGCCTTAAATGTCATGGCCCGAGTTGTAGCCTGAATTCTCTTGGAGGGAGAGCGTTGAGTTTGCGTATAGATCTATACTGGATTGACAATCCTACACCTTGCTGCTAGCTACAACCGGACCTGCAGGTCTGCGGGTGCCAAACGTCATTCTGTTATTACGACCGTTCTTTACGTCGTTGTTATCAGTCGATAGTATGGTGCAATTATCACATTATACCTTAATATAAATCCGGTTTAAGGTAGTTAGTACAGCAGTAGTTCCTATAATACAAAACTACAGTACTACAATGATTTACCCATTACATTTTTAGCGATAACCTCACTTAAACTTTAATGTACAAACTATATTTTGTTAAAAGAGAGTTACACTTTGGAAATTACACACTTTTACATCAAACGAGCAAAGAAAACAGTTAAGCCTTGGTAGAAGGCTACCTTAATAGAAAATATAGGTTTTTCTGAGAGATTCAAACTTTTTCAAATTCTTACAATACATAGACTTACAAATTCTTACATACAAATTAAGACACTAAATACTTATGATCTCACCAGCTTCAAAGCTGATACTCGCTTTCAAAATTACTTGTATCCTCAGGTCATCATAGACAGGTACTGATGCAAGGAGAAAGGAAGATGGAGCTTGTTCAAGACTTATCTTTCATTTTGATTTATGCTTTAGTGTTGATCAAAATATGACAGAATACAATTGTATAATAATTATTTTATTAATGCAATGGATGATGTTGTTGCTTGTTTACTACTTTACATTGTTGTTGATATTATACATGACGTCCTCCGCCCCAGAACGTTTCCGCCGTTCTCGGTTTTGGGGTGTGACAGATTGGTATCAGAGCATTGTTTATAGTGAATTAAGTATATCAACCCATAAAATATATACTAACTATAAATACATAAAGGATTAAAAATACTCTGACCAAGAGTTTATACTTTAAATAGTAAAATATTTAAGTAAGAATACGTGCTGCATTCATACAAAAATTAGTGTCACTAGCACAGTACAAAAAAATTACGATTGTTGGACAACACAAGTGGGCTTAGAGACATATGGTCAAAACTGGGAAGATATAGCCTGATCACCTATATTATCCGAGGGTTGACTAGCATGTGCCTAAGCTTAAGTGTGTGGTTGCAACAATGCTAAAATCTTACCAACCCTACCACAATGAGAACAATAGAACATAACATTAAATTTTAAAATACTATAGGAGTATTTGGTGTTACTAGAAGTACTTTATACTTGAGAACTAAAACGGGATCTTTATTTCTAAGTTGATAGTTGCTAAGTGGATACACTAAGGCTATATGTAATTAGGATGTTATAGACTTAGAATCTGTGATAAGTTTGCCTTACCCCTATTCTGTGTGAATTTGGAAATTAAGGTCACTTATTCGAAGGTCTGTTTAGATTACGCATAGCTGGTATGCACTTCACAAATAGCGATGTAACTAATGAAGGTTTTCTAAATAATTATCTAGATAGCTCGTCTAATAATTATTCTCTTACCCTTAAATTCTCGCATAGAAAACATAACTGGACTCCATGCCCTCGACAACCAGTACCTTCCAAATGAAGTCATAGTTGGTTGGTTTGGAGAATAACAAGAGAATGATCATCCTTTTCCTATTGAATGATCACCATGATGAAGACTTTTCGTATGATGCTAACTCCGAAGCAGAGGTTGAAAACCTACCTTGAGCAGCTCCCTTTCCAATTCCTAACCCTCGTCCGGCTTTTTCATGGTCCGACCCTGAGTGAGTGGAATGCTTGGAAATATGGAGCCAAGGACAAGATCAATCTTTGCTATTTGATGGCGACCGAAGCTTTTCCGACTTGAGCAATGGGGGCTCAGCAGATAGAGTCTTGCCAATCTTGGTCCGCAGAATGGCCCGAAAGGAGATTCAAGGCAGGACAGCCCTAAATCAGATTACAGAAGTAGTCGCCTATGCTAGAATGCATACCCTCCGCACCGTTCGTCTAGAAGATGCTCACGAGAGGTCAGAGAGAAACCGTGAAACCCTGCTACAAGCACTGGCTAAATCACGAGCTGAAGTCATAGGGCTCCGAGTACGCCAGATGGTGTACGAAAGACACCTACTTGACATGGAACGTCAATTGGTTGAACTAAGAGTTCAACAGAGTGATGACCGTCGCCAGTAGTAGACGCTTTACTTTATTTCCTTATAAAGAAGAATCGTAATTTTCTGTCTATACCTGTTGTGGAATTTTCTAGGTATTTTCTTGTTCCGTAAGTACTTTAGCTAGGTCTTTAGGCTGTCAGGAACTATCTTCTGCGGATATGATGTAAGACCTTTACAAGGTCATTTTCCAGAATCCTTACATCGTGAATATCAAAGATATTGACAGCCGGCTAACTTCTGTGTCATTCTTCATTCAAGTACTCTTATCATACTTTCATTGGAGTCTATATGAAACATGCTTTAGTCAAGTCATTGGACTATAGCGATTTATCTCCGGAGACACTTCCAAGCCTCTTTCCGTGGTTGGATCTTGTTATTCACCAACCTAGGATACCTAAGCCCGAACGACAAATGTCTTGCGACCATTCTACGAACATACTCCCATTCTGTACTAGGACTGCATCATAGGGATGTAGGTCAAACCTTCGCGAACATATTTTCATTCTTTACTAGGACTGCATCATAGGGATGCAGGTCAAACTTTCGAGATCATACTCTTACTCTTTTCAAGAACAATCTAAGTACATCAAGGGTCAACCAGAATCGCTCACAAAATCTTTATTCTTTCATGTTAACAAAATCATGTCGTCATCTGTAAACAACCAGCCAAGCAACGAGACCTCTACTTTTCCTATGGACGCCGCTACCTTTCAAATGGCAGTTACAGCTGCCGCAGTGGCTGCCGTAACCGCGGTTCTTGCGCACCGTAGCGCTAACAGCATAGTCAATGCTACTGATGGGAATGAAGTTTCCAATCGTGGTATCCATCCAGGAAGTCACCAAAAGGTAACGGCCTCAGGCCCGCAAAGCCAAAAACCAAAGAACAAGAAACGGAAGCGTCAAACTCAGAAAGAACGCGAGAAACCCCGAAAACTTTCCATGCAACAACAGCAAGCGGAAACCCCTGCCATCCCAGTACTGATCATACCATACAAAGGAACACTCCCGGAGTGCGACCGGTGCAATTACCACCACAAGGGAATCTGCCGAGCCTTGCAATGCAAAAATTGCAACAAAAAGGGGCACACCAAACGTTACTGCAAGAGCCTATCAAAACCGATCAACAATTCACCCAACGCCGATGGGAACCAGACTTGCTATCATTGTGGAGAGTTTGGGCACTATAAGAGAGATTGCCCGAAAAAGGAAAGAACCCGCGTCACCATAACTCCTACTCGACGTTTCACTTCCACCACCAATGTGGGTGCTGTCCATATATGTTACCAATGCGGTGAAATTGGACACCTCCAGAAGGATTGACCGATAACACAAAACTCTGGCGCAGACAGGAAGATTCTCAGGATCACAGCCGCAGGAGAGCCTGCTCCGGAACCACGTTAAATGTAATTTAGGCGTTTTGTTGTAACAGACTTATAAACTATCTAAAACTAGTGCAACTAGAGTCTTACCTTTTGCGAGATCCTGTCTGTATAGGAATTCTCGTGCTGCGTATACTTTTCTTTTGTAGTATATCTTATTCGCAGCAATAGTCTTATGGTAAATCTAAAGTACTGTAACTCTGTTCATGGTTGCACGGTTGTGCTTTGTCTGTAAACGTCTTATGTTCAAATCCAATGTCTTTAAGTTTCAGTATGATTTCGACATTATCATACGAATTGATTCAGTTTGATCCTCACAAAAATAGCTTCATACGTACATCTCTTTCTTCTAGATCACTTTTCCAGCGAAACCGTCACATCAGAACGCCGAAGTACTCATTCTAGGAGTACCTATTAGTTATTTTCTTTCCGAAGAAATCCCCGAAGTACCACTCGTGCAGTACGTCAAGTTTAATCCAGGGATTCATGCGGTTGATCTATCATTGAATAATGTATGCATAAGAGTGATATATAATCAAGGTTCTATAGGTTTAGAATTGATGATTCCACTTTAAATTCTTTTTCCCCGATGGGATGTGAACTTAAAGAAGAACCAGTTATTCGACTACCTTTTCAACCTTAATTATATATGACTCGTATACACGAAAGGGTGATTGTGAAACTAGGTATGAATTCTAATATGGACTTCAGGACGGAGAACTGCCTAAGTATGAGTAATCACATTGTCATGAGAACAAGCATAGGACCCAGTACGACTCCCGTAAACAGATCACCTTATAGTTTAAACACCCACGGAGATACAAGAATAGTTTGGACAACTTAGCGAACTATACATAAATAGAATTAGAAGACTAGGTTTCTCACCCTAGAGAACCTCGGTCATATTCTTCCAGAGATCGACGGATCGCATTGCATGTACCTCGGTTATCGAAGACTCCGTCGAGATTTTTCATTAGAAATCGTTATCTCTGCCGCGCGTAGACAAAATGGTTGAGCAAACGCAAAGAAAGAAACTACTTCCAGGAATGCATCCGGGATCCGAATATCACCAGTTCGAGTGTTAGGGAAAGATGTCCGGAAGACTATCTCTTGAACTCGATGCGGGCACTTCGAGTCCGTAGTGATACCCTTCGGATAGGACCAATACGCCCATAGCTTTTATGAGCTAAACAAGTAGAGTGCGTCTTTCTTACCTGGATCAGTTCGTCATTTCTACATGTAATGACTTACTTATCTACCCTTGTAGTAAGAAGGAACCCATGGGAAAACATTTCCATCAGAGGAACTTTTAGCAATGTTCTCAAAGCACGAGTTTTGAAATTGAAGAGTCCAATTTCCAAAGACACACTGTTAGTAATGTGAGAAATTATGAGCACTCTTGCAATTTGTCAAAACCGTTGAGCATTTATCGACATCAGAGACGCCGACAGTCTTTCGCCAGATTCTAGGTCTTACCGACCTACCGCCTTAGTTCATTCAGAACTCCTCGCAAGCTACAGAAACTCGTACGACTTTGACCCAGCAAGGGATGGCCTTTGACTGGGAGGTTACGCAAGAAAAGGAACCTTTGAGATTCCAAGTGAGTGACCAAGTTCTTTAAGATAACTCACTCTGGGAATGGCTTAATACGCTTCGTAAAGTGTGGAAAGCTAAATCCAAGGTAGACAGGACCTCCGAGATTCTTATTAGAATCGGTCCTGTGCCTCACACAAACTAGACCTACTCCGCGAACTCAGTAACATACTTTCTACTCTTCGCATCTCGATCGTGAAACCATACCTTTCTGTTAGGACTCTTGCAAGTCTACTCGTTGAGATCCTCGCCTTCGTATTAGAACTGTAGTGACCCTCGACCGAGAGGTCAAGCAGACGAAGAAACGTCATCGCCAGTTAGTGAAGGTTCGTTGGAATGCCAACCGAGAACCCGTTATCACTTAGGTGCACTAGAACCAATCGATTAGGAAGTTTCCTCCTCACGACTCGATCATTTGTGCATACTTCCTTGCTTAAATTCTAATTTCGGGACAAAATTCCTTCTAACGGGGGGATAATGTGACAACCCAATATTTCGAGACAATGTAATGCAAAACCAATCAAATTTAGGTCAAAACATAACTTTCCTAAAATCTTATTTGGGTTAAATAAAGTAGTAGGAAACGTATCAAGGTTTTCGTACATATAAAGAACCCTAAAATCCGAGTTATAACGAAGAAGTTATGACCAACCGAAGATTCTCGGCAAAACCGGCAACACCGATTAAACGAAAAACTCGAAGTTTCAATACAATAGTTTTTAGCCTTCAGTATCTAAATGAAAATATAGATAACCTCAAACCGTGAGCGTACATAAAAAGAACGTCCAAATCTGACTTCGTATGAGAAAGTTATGATTTTTCCAAGATTCGGGTATAGCAATAGACAGCTAAAAACTCGAAATAGAGCTCGAGATACTTTTGACCAAAACAACCTAAATGGGAATCTAAGGTCTCAACATTAGTAGCGCAAAGGCGAAAAGTCTGACGAAAACGGACATCGGATGAAGAAGTTATGGATTTTTAACGGAATTTTCATGTCCCGGCCCGTTAAAAATAAATAATTAAAAATAAATTCAAAATTAGCCAATGAAGTCTAAACGAGAGTTGTAGATCATGTTTTTAGCTACGCGTGCATCTAAAGAACGTCAAAAACAGAGGTCGTACGCGAAAGTTATGGATTTTACAAGTTCGGGGTCCAAAATCCGAGGCTGTCAGGCCCCCCACGACGTGGCACAAGCTTGGCGCGACCCGGCAAGTGACTGAGGGCGTCCAATCAATGGAAGAGGGTAAGTTTGACTCCCCATGACGTGGCCATACCTTGCCACGACGTGGCACACCCCAGAAATGCCCCTATAAATAGATTTCAAGGGCTCCGAATTCCATTGCTCAATTCCCTTCTCTCTCGCGCCGAAACTCTGCATTTAAGCCCCCGAGACCCTCCCAATGCCCCGGTTTTCAGCTTCAAGTCCTGAAGGAAGGTTTTGTTTTCCCGAGATTCCCGAGATTCCCGAGAATCCCGAGATTTCCCGCGTTTTCAACTCTTCCTGTCGAAGTTCTGCTCGATTCCTCTCTCGACTACTTCAAATCAACCACTTCAATCAAGTGAGTTCATACCCCTTAATTAATGTTTTAAACTACTTTTAAATGTATAACGAATCAATCACATGCGATTAATAAGTATAATTACGCTAGTTATTATATCAATCACATGTGATTAATATACAGCATTCAAAAGATTTGGCTACTCATTAGCCGTTTTACCAAACAGTTTCCTTCAAATGATTTTTATAAACATTTTATATGTTTTAAACTACTTAATACACTGTACATCTTACTCGGTACATTACCTTTCAAACTTATTTACAACTGTGTTTCAATCAAATGTTTCCTTATACTCAAAACTGTTTTATCATACTTATGCCTTCAAATTGTTTTATAGATCGACATCAAGTCGATCTTTTCTTAAAATAATATTTATGTTTCAAATGTCTTACAAAATTTATTTATGCTTTTATATTATAAATTGCATGCCTCTATATGTATAGTTATATAAGAAATGTTTAAAAGACTTAGGAAGACTATCCACCCTATTTCCTTTTCGCGCCTTGAGATGTGGTCTGGTGGGATATTGGGTATTCATCCGAAAGTCGTTTAAATATTAGTTATATATCATGTGTACATATATAGTAATAAAAGGTCTTTCCAGTTCATCCCATGCCCTTAGTTAGTAAGGGTATACATCCATGACCATACGTACCAGTTAGACTGCTAGTAAACTACCATATGGGTAGTTTCGGAAGATACTAGAACCGTTACTAGAATGCGATATCATACAATGAGTCAGTTCATTCATGAGTCAATACTTTCTAGAACATTACATATACAACTATACTAGAACGATAACATATACAACTATACTAGGACGAGAACATATACAACTATACTAAGAAGAGAACATATACAACTATACTAGAACAAGAAACATTACCCTTACATTAATACGTTAACAACTGTGATCCACTGTATCGGAGCATGCCTTAAATGTCATGGCCCGAGTTGTAGCCAGAATTCTCTTGGAGGGAGAGCGTTGAGTTTGCGTATAGATCTATACTGGATTGACAATCCTACACCTTGCTGCTAGCTACAACCGGACCTGCAGGTCTGCGGGTGCCAAACGTCATTTCGTTATTACGACCGTTCTTTACGTCGTTGTTATCAGTCAATAGTATGGTGCAATTATCACATTATACCTTAATATAAATCCGGTTTAAGGTAGTCAGTACAGCAGTAGTTCCTATAATACAAAACTACAGTACTACAATGATTTACCCATTACATTTTTAGCGATAACCTCACTTAAACTTTAATGTATAAACTATATTTTGTTAAAAGATAGTTACACTTGGGAAATTACACAATTTTACATCAAATGAGCATACAAAACAGTTAAGCCTTGGTAGAAGGCTACTTTAATAGAAAATATAGGTTTTTCTGAGAGATTCAAACTTTTTCAAATTCTTACAATACATAGACTTACAAATTCTTACATACAAATTAAGACACTAAATACTTATGATCTCACCAGCTTCAAAGTTGATACTCGCTTTCAAAATTACTTGTATCCTCAGGTCATCATAGACAGGTACCGATGCAAGGAGAAAGGAAGATGGAGCTTGTTCAAGAGTTATCTTTCATTTTTATTTATGCTTTAGTGTTTATCAAAATTTGACAGAATACAATTGTATAATATTTATTTTATTAATGCAATGGATGATGTTGTTGCTTGTTTACTACTTTACATTGTTGTTGATATTATACATGACGTCCTCCGCCCCAGAACGTTTCCTACGTTCTCGGTTTTGGGGTGTGACAAAAGTTGCCAAAACTCCTCACGAGATGTGGACTGGTAAAGTACCTAAACTAGACCACATCAAGATTTGGGGTTGCGAGGCTTTTGTGAGACACGAGACTCATGACAAACTAGAACCCCGAAGCGAGAGGTGTATTTTCATCGGCTACCCACAAAGATCCTTTGGTTACCTCATCTACAGACCTAGTGATAATGTGGTCTTTGTAGCAAGAATAGGAGTCTTTCGAGAGAGAGAGAGAGAGAGTTTATAAGCCAAGGAGACAGTGGGACTCAAATTGATCTTGAAGAAATTGAAGAGTCAAGTGGTGAATGAACTTCAAATACTAGCCCTCAACTTGAGGAGGAAACTCCTGTTGAGCCAATTGACGAATCTGTACTTCTGAGGCGTTCCACGAGAGTTAGGAGTGCACCTGATTACTACTATGGTTTCCATATTACTGCAGAAGGTGAGACACTTATTAGCGATGGGACACTAGTAGGTCTGGATGACCCTAACAGCTGCCCCGAGTCTGCTAAATGGAAAGAGGCTATGGATAGCGAGATACAATCCATGTATGAGAGTCAAGGTTGGAACTTTATTGAGAATGTACTAGGTCGTAAGACTGTAGGGTGCAAATGGATCTTCAAGAAGAAGACCGACATGGATGGTAATGTACACACTTATAAGGCTCGACTGGTTGCAAAGGGCTTCTCTCAAATTCCTGGAGTGGATTATGATGAGACCATTTCTCCAGAAGCCAAGATTAAGTCTATTAGGGTTATGTTAGCCATAGCTGCATTTCATGACTATTAAATTTGGCAAATATATGTCAAAACCGCTTTCCTGAATGGAAAGTTGATTGAAGATGTTTACATGAGTCATCCAGAAGGTTTTCTCAGCAGCGAGTACCCTAATAGAGTGTGTAAGCTTGAGAAATCCATTTATGGATTAAAGCAAGCACCTCGCAGATGGAATCTTTGCTTTGATGAAAAGGTCAAGGAATTTGGCTTTTCTAGGAGTGAAGATGAATCTTGTGTTTATCTCAAGGCTAGTGGGAGTATAGTTAGCTTTTTGGTATTGTATGTGGATGACATACTACTCAAAGGAAATGACATCCTAACCCTGCAGGAAGTAAAGTCTTGGCTTGGGAAGTGTTTCGCTATGAAGGACCTTGGTGAAGATGCCTATATCCTAGGGATAAGGATTTTAAGAAACAGGAGTAAAAGACTAATTGGACTTAGTCAAAGCACCTATGTGGATAAAGTGTTGAAAAGATTCAACATGCATAACTCCAAGAAAGGTGAGTTACCCATTCAGAGTAACGCCAGATTGAGTAAGACATAAAGCCCTACTACTGAGGCTGAGATAGCAGAAATGAGTCGACTACCTTACGATTCAGCTGTAGGATTGATCATGTATGCTATGACGTGTACTCAACTTGATGTAGCCTTTTCTTTGAGTATGGTTAGCAGGTATCAGGGGAACCCTGGCAAGGAACACTGGACTGCGGTAAAGAATATCCTCAAGTACCTACGAAGAACTAAGGACTGGGTCCTTACCTTCGGTAGGAGTGATGACTTGAGAGTTGTAGGGTATAGCGATGCTAGCTTCCAGACTGATAGGGATATTTTCCGCTCTCAGTCGGGCTGGGTCTTTACCTTAAACGGAGGAGCAATCACTTGGAAGAGTTCCAAGCAGGAGACAGTGGCTAATTCCACTTGTGAATGAGAGTATATAGCAGCTAGCGAGGCAGCAAAGGAGGCTATATGGCTAAAGAACTTCATCGGAGACCTTGGAGTTGTACCAGCTATAAAAGAGCTAATGGAGATTTTCTATGATAGCAATAGTGCGGTTGCCTTAGCCAAGGAACCAAGAGATCATGGGAGATCCAAACACATTGACAGAAAATATCACTTTATCAGACATCGAATAGAAGAAGGAATCCTCGTGGCAAAGAGGGTATCATCGGATGAGAACCCAGCAGATCCCCTCACGAAGGGACTGAGTAAGGTTAAGCATCTCCAGCATACTCGGAGCATATGGTTGAAGGATGATATAAGTTTTAGTAGTTAGATAAATTATGAAATGTGTAATTGACATTAGATGATGAATAAAAGGTGTTTTATTTATGAGTAAAGTGTTGCTATCTCTTGTCGATCGTTTACTATATTTCTTTTGCATGTTTTGACTTCCAGAATAATTATGTTTGGTATATCATATTATTCAAACCTCCACAGTCAGTCATATGTCGGAAGTAGGTATGAATGAAGACTGTCCTGATTGGTTGCAGAGGTCTAAGGTGTTGGACATGGCTACAACAATCATGAGTGCTCATAAGTTCTGAGCATTGGACTCAACCCACGCTCACTGGAATCACTTCATGGAATTTTGTCTCGAGTGATCGTGAGACAGTAATATCATATAAGTCTTCAAACCTAGAGATATGATTTGTTACTTACGAGTTGATTATGCATTGATTATACGAAAACGCATTGGTAACTCGATGTTATAAAACGTGCCTTTGTGTATAATTCAATGAGTGGTAGAACAAACATATGAGTCGAAGTTTATCTGTTCCTTCTAGGATTAGAAGCTGATATCTGGGCCCCTCGATGATTGTGTTTTGACCTATGTACCGGGCCCGGTCAGAACTAAATTGATGTGTTCAGTTAAGTTCTATGTCAAACAAATCGGAAATCGGGAAACAAATGCTGTACAATAAGTAAGACCATGTTCCATGTATTTGTCCGGCTGATATCTTGAGCAGAGGATTATATGATCACTTATCTAAAATGGCGCGTTCTAGTTCAACAGAGTTTAAAGAGCTACGATTGTTGGACGGTTCCTGAATTCATACTTGCAACTATAGTTATTAGACTTATCCAAGTGGGAGACTATTGGATATAGTGTCTAAGTCCATAACTATATTTGGTATGTACTTGACCCGACCCGGCATGGTTCATTTGGGTTGCACTTCACCCGAACAATTTATGGATAATATTTGAGAATAGTACAAGTTATGATTTATTAATATATTATAAGTTCTAATATATTAATATAAGATCATATTATTTGATTAGTATTGATCTATAATTAATCTAGGATTAATTTAGAGATCAAAGATATTACTAATTAAATATGGGCTTCTATAGTTATATAGTGTAGGCTAATGCTTATTTGGAATGGGCTAGGCTTGCATGGAAAAGTCCATGGATACTCCATTGAGCTTTAACCCATGGATCTCATGGAAATGAAGAGACATGGGTATTAGGGTTTACATGGATGTAACCCTAATCCACCACACTATATAAAGGAGGCCTTGGTTCTTGAAATCAAACTAGTTGACACTTGTAGAGGCGAGGGTCGATTTCAAGAATAGTAGTGACTATTCTCTCAAAGTTCCAAGTTTGTGGTGATTTGTGATTTCCATTTGAGGCATTCACACTATTGGTGCTAGGCTCTAAAACTCCAAGCAATCAACTACTACTACAAGGTAAGTATTTCTACTAGCTTTATTTGATTCATGTTCCCCATGCCATGCTAGTTAGGATATGAACCTTGGAAAAATAATTATTTGCATGTATCTTAGACAAACATAGATCCAAGGTTTATTAGAGTTGAATGTACACTTAGGAAGTGTTAGAATGCTCAAAACCCATCAATATATATATATATATATATATATATATATATATATATATATATATATATATATATATTAGAACTCACAAACCTATACAATTTCACTATATACAAGCAACTCTTATTCCACCCAATCGATCCTCACAACGACACGATCTAAACTCTCGTATCTAAAATTTTCCTCTTTACGTAATCCCTACTCAGAGATCTAAAACCATCCTCTTCACCCAATCCATACTCACAGATCTAAAAATAACCTTTTCACCTGATCCATACTCACGAATCTAAAACTAACCTTTTCCCCTGATCCATACTCATAGATCTAAAACTACCTGATCCATACTCACGGATCTAAAACTTACCTCCTGATCTGATCCATACTCCCGGATCAATAATTGTACCCAATCCATACTCCCAGAATAGGGACAATTAATTATACCTTAATCCTGATATGGTCCATACTCCCGGATCAATAAGTGTGCCCAATCCATACTCCCATACTAATAACAAGTTTTATCTCTTTACCTGATCCATACTCGCGAATCTAAAACTAAACTCTTAGTGTAATCCATTCTCACGGATCTAAAACTAGCCTGTTGATCTGATCCATACTCACGGATCTCATCAACCCATGTCCTACCCAACATATTTGTAGTTGCAAAATACATATACTGTTTAACTCATTAAAACCTATATAGCTCATCCATTCTACCAACATCTCAAATAAACAACAATATATAAACACATAGCACATATTTCATAGCAAATACTTCATACTTATGCGTTAGATGAAAGTAACTATACACTCACTCATAACATGGATATAATACATTCAACCAATGCTTGTATTAAAATCGTATTTATGAAAGGGACTATACACTCACTCATATTATATATATCTAATACATTCATCAATACTTGTATTAAAATCGTGTATATGAAAGGGACTATACGCTAACTTGATTAGACGATGCTCGGACAACACTACGGCTTGTAAAAGTAGTATTCTTCGGTAGATCTGGAAGATCTTCAAAAAAATCGGCTTCTCGCAGGCAAAGCTTCGGTTTGGAAAGTCTTTTTTTCATGGGATCTTCGGGCTTCGCGTCTTGGGATGATACCGAGGCTTCGAGGAGTTAAAATAGGGCTTAGAGAGAGTATCGGGGGAGGGAGAGTAAGAGATGAGTAACAAACTTGGCTGCCCCTTGAATTCTATTTATAGGGCAAAAATGCTAGGTTCACCTCGTGAGCCACATATGCTCACCTCGTGAGCCACATATGCTCACCTCATCAGGGCCACTTGCTCTGGAAGATGTCCATCATCTGCTCACCTCGTGAGCCACTAATGCTCAACTCATGTGCTCTAAAACAGCCTTGGGGTTCACGCCCCAAATTTCAGAAATTCATAACTTTCGCATACGATCTTCGTTTTTGAAGTTCTTTATGTCCACGCATAGGTGAAAACAAGATCTACAACTTTCGTTTAAACTTCTTCGGCTATATTGGATTTTAACTTTTATTATATTATTTTTAGTAGGTCGGGACAGGAAAACTCCGTTATAAACTCATAACTTCTTCATCCGACGTCCGTTTTTTTCTGTATTTTTTACAGTTGGGCTACTATCGACGAGATCTTCAATTCTCATTTAGATTGTTTCGGCTAAATATCGCTCGATCTCATATTCGAACTTCGGGTTGTACACTACTAAGTTGAAACTTCGAAAAATCATAACTTACTCATACGGAGTCAGATTTGGGCGTTCTTTTCATGCACGATCTCAGTTTAACGTATTCTACGACTTTCATTTAGATCTCTAAGGCCAAATATCGTTCTAACGTAAATTCACTATTTACGTCATGCTGTGTCGTGCCAGTTTGTCGCGAAACTTCAACATGTTTCATTATAACTCAGATTTCAGCGTTCTTTATATGTACACAATCCTTGTAACATATACTACAACTTAGTTAAGATTATTCCTTCAAAACAATCTTCCATCAAAAAATCATTTTTGATGTTTATTGTCCTTAAATTGACTAGCCCTAATCTACGGGCATTACAATTATCTCCCCATTAGGATGATTACGTCTCGGAATCATCAATGAAACAGGGCTTGAATAATGATTCCATACATTAATTTTCCATCCTAATTAATAACCATGATGCTCAATCTTACATTTGCTCTTCATACTAAGTTGGACTTTCAATCGTAACCTTCTAGTTAAAAAATAAGTCCTTATTGTGGACTCCTTCTTTTTCTTAGGATAAATACATTCCTTTATCTATTGTAACAGATCGATGGGTCATGTTCTAATGACCTCTCATCTTAGTCGGACTCAATTTGATATGACCACTAGGGTCGGAATAACAACCATCTTACTAGTCATTACCAAAAAAATGGTAATGACATACTCGAATAAAAAAGAATCAATTACAAGCTTCTTGGTAACCTTGTGACTTTCCCTGATCCAAGAGTGAGTCATGTGCTTCCAGTAGCATAGATCTCTACTTCTATTCACACCTACACATTCTTGTCCCAAGTATTGTCTCGCAGTCCCCAAGTCCTAAAATCACAAAACAATTTAACATACGAATGTGTCCAATTAATCATAAAAAATTTCCTAGACTCTACTAGGACTTCTTCCATGCGTATCTTCTATCATCAATCATGCTCTAACTTGATTGGTGATGGACATTCAAGATTATGGGACAACTTCAAGAATTACACCATTCGTTCCATCATCCTGCCAATCGAAGGTGTACTTTAGACGTACCGTACTCCTCTAAATGTTCCGTTATTTTATCAAACATAAACTAAAGGCAAGACACCACTCTTATGATATCTTCCAATAGGTGTCATTCACTATCATAAGCCTTTCATTTCCTCCATTGACTCAATTCTCTATGATTCTTCTCCAGAAATTTTTGTACATCCAAGCAGACGTTCATTGTACCGGGCAAGAATTTAAGATAAGAAAGCTTTATTTATGATAGACGTATAAATCTCCTTATCACTCCGAAACGTTTACATGCTAGTTCTAATATCGTAGTCGTACTCTTAGAATCCTAAACACTTAAGGTTTCCAGATCCGGTTGGCAACAAACCATAGATCCAAACAAACAATAACAGATATGGCAAACATATACCATTTAGCACATAAAAGCATTTTAGGTATCATTCCTAAATAAACTAGTGCTTGTGTCAATTTAGGTGTACTACCTAAAATATAAAAGACACACTCAACTCACAATCATCACTTAGCATCCTAACTTTAAGTCTAGAAATCCTACAAATTCCTAGTTCGCTTAAACTAATGCTCTGATACCAACCGTGACATCCCCAATTTCATGGCCAGAAAAGACCAATTTGTTAATGCTTTGTTTAAAATCAGAGTAATCATTTACAGAAAACAGTTGCAGAATTTGTTCCTAAAACAAAATGTGATAAGAATTTATCAAAGCATTTCTTTAAGAAATGTATTTTCATTAAATAACAAAATCTCAGGATGTCATGTTCCGATATAGATCAAAAGCATAAACAGTATAAAATAGACCTTACAACAGTTATTTATAACTACTGATCTATAATCCAAAATCTCTCGTCAAGTCCACCAACTTATACTCTTGTGCCATTACCTGTAATACAAATAAAACTGAATGGGTCAGGCTTGGGAGTCTGGTGAGCATATAGGGTTTTCAACCCACGATATATATATATATATATATATATATATATATATATATATATATATATATATATATATATATATATATATATTAGAACTCATAAACATATACAATTTCACTATATACAAGCAACTCTTATCCTACCCCACTGATCCTCACAACGACACGATCTAAACTCTCGTATCTAAAATTTTCCTCTTTACCGAATCCCTACTCACGAATCTAAAACTACCGTCTTCCCCCGATCCATACTCATATATCTAAAACTAACCTTTTCACTTGATCCATACTCACGGATCTAAAACTAACCTTTTCCCCTAATCCATACTCACAGATCTAAAACTACCTAATCCTTACTCACGGATCTAAAACTAACCTCCAGATCTGATCCATACTCCCGGATCAATAATTGTACCCAATCCTTACTCCCGGAATAGGGAAAATTAACTATACCTTAATCCTGATCTGATCCATACTCCTGGATCAATAACTGTGCCCAATCCATACTCCCGGACTAGAGACAATTAAGTTAGCCTTAATCCATACTCGCGGAATAATAACAAGTTTTATCTCTTTACCTGATCCATACTATCGGATCGAAAACTAACCTCTTGGTCTAATCCGCACTCATGGATCTAAAACTAGCCTCTTGATCTGATCCATACTCACGGATCTCATCTATGCATTTCCTACCCAACATATTTGTATTAACAAAATACATATACAATTTAACTCATTAAAACCTATATAGTTCATCCATTCCAACAACATCTCAAATAAACAACAATATATAAACACATAGCATGTATTTCATAGCAAATACTTCATGCTTATGCATTTGAAGAAAGTAACTATACACTCACTCATAATATGGATATAATACATTCAACCAATACTTGTATTAAAATCATGTATATGAAAGCGACAATACACTCACTTGATTAGACGATGCTCGGACAGCACTACAGCTTGTAAAAGTAGTATTCTTCGGTAGATCTAGAAGATCTTCACAAAAACCGGCTTCTCGCAGGAAAAGCTTCGGCTCGGAAACTCTTTTTTTTTATCAGGATCTTTAGGCTTCGGGACATACTTCGGGTATCGGGATGATATCGGGGCTTCGGGGGTTAAAATAGGGCTTAGAGAGAGCATCGGAAGTGGGAGAGTAAATGATGAGCAACCAAACTCAGCTGCCCCTTGAATTCTATTTATAGGGAAAAAAATGCTAGGTTCACCTCGTGAGCCACATATGCTCACCTCGTGAGCTAGGCTCACCATGTGAGGTACATATGCTCACCTTGTGAGCTCGATACGTCGTTTCATTTGTCATGACCACTTGCCCCTGGAACACGTCCATCATCTGCTCACCTTGTAAGCCACTAATGCTCACCTCGTGAGCTCTAACACAGCCTTGGGGTTCACGCCCCAAACTTCAGAAATTCATAACTTTCGCATACGAGTTCTGTTTTCAACGTTTTGTATATCCACGCGTAGGTAAAAACAAGATCTACAACTTTCGTTTGGACTTCGTCGGCTAATTTTGACTTTAATTTTTATTATATTATTTTTTGTAGGCCGGGACAGGAAAACTCCGTTATAAACTCATAACTTCTTCATCCAACGTCCGTTTTCGTCTGTATTTTTACCGTTGGGCTACTATCGACGAGATCTTCAATTATCGTTTAGATTGTTTCGGCTAAATATTGCTCGATCTCATATTCGAACTTCGGGTTGTTCACTGTTAAGCCGAAACTTCGAAAAAATCATAACTTCCTCATACGAAGTCAGATTTTGGCGTTCTTTTCATGCACACTCTCGGTTTAATGTATTATACGAATTTTATTTAGATCACTAAGGCCAAATATCACTCTAACATAAATTCACTATTTACGTCGCGTTGTGTCGTGCGGGTACTGTCGCGAAACTTCGACAGGTCGTAACTTCTGCGTTATAACTCGGATTCCAGCGTTCTTTGTATGTATGGAATCCTTGTAAATATGCTAAAACTTAGTTAAGATTATTCCTTCAAAATAATCTTCCATCAAAAATTCATTTTTGACGCTTATTGTCCTTAATTTGACTAGCCCTAATCTATGGGCGTTACACTGCAATAGAGTTCAGGACCATTAGGTCTTTATGTTGTAACCTATGTTTCTATATCGATTATGACATCCTTAAGATTTTAATTGAGACAATCACTTGTACTCAAAATGTTTCAAATGTACTAGGAATTTCCGCATAAATGATAATATAATTTAAGAATCATAAAGAAAAGTTTTAATTGGTTCTAAAAAATAGAGGATGTCACATTTTGTATAGCAGATTGTTGTAGTACACATAGTATGCTAAAATCAACAAAATATTTTTCAAAATTAGTAATAACAAAAATATCCATACATACAATATCAAGTCTTGCAAAATTGATAGAGGGAAGTGGGAAAGCCCATTTTATATTACCAAATGGTACAAGCTTTTGTATAGAAAATGTCTTATTTTCTATAAAGTCTAATAGAAACTTACTAAGTTTCAATGACATATATTTCAAAGGATGTGACAAAAATCTATGACCACTGAAAATAAGAAATATATGTATATTATAGACAGAAACCATGTGCTTGAAAAACTATCAACACTTCATTATTATCTACATCATACATATATATACATATGATTGAATCAAATATGGTAGTCAAAGAAAAAACATTGTGATCTTGGGACATTCAATTTATGGCATGATGGGTTGGGCCACTGAAGATTAACAATGATGAAAAGGATAATTGAGAATATGCATGGGAAT
The DNA here is from genome assembly GCF_052625555.1 of Lactuca saligna. NCBI lineage: Eukaryota > Viridiplantae > Streptophyta > Magnoliopsida > Asterales > Asteraceae > Lactuca > Lactuca saligna. The sequence goes on from NC_136418.1 coordinate 116,187,807, forward strand.
CCATTGAAGGACCAGAAGTTCCCTCAATCTAGTAACATAAAACCATGAACATCTTGTGCTGTTCGAAATTTAATTATAAAACATTCTCCAATGAAAGTGTAAAGGGGGTCACCTAGATTTCTAGAAAGAGTTCAAGGTGATATATATGAACTAATTTATCCACCATCTGGACCATTTTGATATTATATTGTCCTAATAGATGCATTTGATAAACTATCTCATGTTTGCCTATTATCAAGTTGTAATATGGCGTTTGCAAAGTTTCTTGCTCAAATTATTAAACTAATGGCACATTTCCCTGATTATACTATCAATAGAGCGAGACTTGATAATTCTAGTGAATTTAGTTCACAAGAATTTAATGACTATTATATGTCTATAGGAATTGTTGTTAAGCATCCAGTTGCTCATGTGCACACACAAAATGGCTTAGCTAAATCACTAATTAAATGTGTCCAACTAATAGCTAGACCATTGATAATGAGGTCTAAACTTCTTTTTTTTAACGACAATGCAATCTTACATATTGGATCATTGATATGCATAAGACCAAGTTTATGTCATGTATATTCTCCTCTACAAATTACTTTTGGTCAACAGCAAAATATATCCCATTTGATAGTTTTTGGGTATGCAGTATATGTTCACGTTGCACCACTACAACGGACAAAAATGGGTCTTCAAAGAAGGTTAGGAAAATATGTTTTGATGAGTCGGTATCTATTATAAGATATCTTAAAACTTTAACATGTGAAGTTTTTATAGCATGTCTAGTTGATTGCCATTTTGATGAGGCAATTTTCCCATAATTAGGGGGAAAGGAAGATTATATAAATGGTTGTTTCATGGAATTAGCCTTCTTTACCATATCTTGACCCTCGCACAAAGCACTATGAAATGGAAGTTCAAAAGCTAATGCATTTCCAAATATGGAAAATAAACTGCCTGGTGTATTTACTAACAAATAAAGGGTGACTAAATCATATATATTAGTTGTCAATGTTCCAACTCAAATTGAAATTCTATATGGACAATCTGATAATAAAGTCGCTCAAGAGTCAAAAACACGCCTGAAGCGTGGAAGGCCATTTGTTTCTAAAGATAAGAACCCATGGAAAACAGAGGTGTAGAAAATGAAATGGATCATGAGGAAAATGTTTGTGGAGAAACATGAAATATAAAAATTCCCCCAAGAGAGGAAGATGTTGCAATAAATTATGGTCAAACAAATAGAGTACTCAATAACTTGAAAATACTCAACCGCTACCACTATCTGTCTTTCCCTAACTATTAGATCCAAATCATAATGACAACCACTCAAAGCGGAAAACTTCTCAAAAACTAGAATTACAAACTAATTCCATCAATAAAATCCTCAAAACAAGGAACCTATCAGTTTAAACTCCCAAAACCATGCTCTAATACTGATGATCATCCATTCTTCATGCCTACCCTTAGCCCCTGACTAGAAACACCACCAACCATGCAAAAAGAATACTCAAAACAAAACAATCATGGATTTTAACCACTCCCATACACACTTGACTTCCTAACAAGTCATCACCAATCCATAGCTCCAATTAGAATGATGATGGTCAATCCAAAAATATCACATTGTATCCAAATCCCTCATCATCTCATGAGTACAAACCACTTAACAAATCATTTGAGACATTAAAAACGAATTTCATGACCCTAAGTTTCAGATCTATACCTATATCTGGTAATCAACGCTTAATAAAAGTCAAAAAGCAAGCATAGACCCACAAATACAAACATTCAATAAGAGACTTCCTATACACAACTAATACATCAAACAAAACAAAATTTTACTATCCACATGATCCAAACCGATTGGTCACTGAGACTCTTGAAACCCTAGAATGTCCCTACACCCAATCATTCCAGTAAGAATAATAATATGAGACCTAAGAATCTCAATCAAATTACTAGCAAGTCCCAACCATATGAGTCATACACCCACTAGTTCTTGATACATCATGACACCATTTAACTACTAGGACGATAAGCTCACGGTACCATGCCGATCTTGGAGTCATTCTCATTGTCCTTAAGACTTACGACTAACACCATAGGGGTCTAAAGGTACTCAACTATCAACCCACTGACTTGTAGGAACCCAATCGACAAATTCCTCTAAACACAAAACGAGCCATACCTTTCTATAATTCATAATTACTTTCATAGAACACGATGCTACCAATACAAAATCAGAAGAAAACATGGTCGGAAACAACCAGAGAATGAGATAGGGAGTTGTATTCTTGTTTCAATTCAAAGGCAACGAACTAAATAAGAAACATACCGCTAAAATCGGGCCAAGTGTTCTCATGATATCTTACTCACTCCACACATACCTACCCCTCATTACCATATTTGATGAACTACCACAATATAAACCCCTAAAGGAAACACATAACCAACCCTAGATCTGTTGCACTCCTCCTTCCTCACAACCTTACTTAACGGTTAAAGTCCAAGTAGATCTATTGGGATGTTGAACCTTAATCGTTAGCAGAAACATCCTCGTGATTAACTTAAATAATATCCCACACCCCGATTGAACAGATCCCACCAATACGCAACCAGCTCAATAAACATTGAAAAGTAATCCAGAAATGTGGATAAGACCCTGGTTGGATCATCCAAATACCTACCTTGCCGACACGACATGCAAAAATCATATTCTACGTAGATCTAAAGTCACACTTTGAAAATTGTACAATGTTGCTGCAACATTTGAATTTCCAATAACCAAGGATATCAGCCAAACTCGAGCCTGGTATGAATAATAATTATGTAACACGCAATAAACGAAATGATCAATGATCGAGAATGCATTGGCAACTAATTCAACGATCCAATACATTACTGAACAAAGCCCATGTGGAACTAAACATACCAAATCTTAAGAAGATTGATCGATCAACAACTTCGTACCCTAGGCTATAAATAGAAATCTATACAATGAGTTAACAAATCCCTCAACAACCGATACTCAAACCGAACGACCCAAATGCCTCTTGACATATTTGTTGATGTTCTCGAAAGCAACTGATGGGTAAAATGAGCTCATTGTCGAACATCTTCATTTCGTGCAGACAACTCGTGCATTCATGAATGAATACATATGATGACAACTTTCTCTGTACCCCCGTCTTGACCAAATCCTAAACCAAAGTCTCACATACGCAAAATGCAGATTCTTATGACCCATTATTCTAATGCCATAAACTTAAACAACTCAATGATCCTTGAAGCAGAATACCGAGTTATCCCCCACTTAGGGTTCGAACTGCTACCAACTGCCACCATCCATGACTCCTGAAATGTATAACACAATGCAAGACGATCGTCCAAATAGAGTCTAACCAAACTCAAAGAGATTATGAATATCGGATGGAGACCTTCGAATTTCCTAACCATAACCACCTTTATCATCAAGTATCCCATGCAGATGCACAAGCAATAATTTTAATAGTCCATTTATAACACCGATTCTCCATCTAGGAACAAGTGGACTACCACACCCTTCTCCTATAAATCCCCAACCATCACTTCATTACGAGAATCATTCATAAATATAAGAGGAGGCATCATTCTTAATTTCAGGATAGATCAGAGACAACAAAGTTGTCATTCCGGATTCACTTCCCCTGATCACCTGAAACAATTAAATAGCACCTGACCTAACTAAATTTAAAGAAATAAAACCCTTGATCTCATCTCAAGGCATCCACACCACAATAATCCTCTTGTGAATTCCCCCATTGCCATACTTTCCGCCAAAACCGCAACTGTCTAGCCCCATACTGGTCTACATCCCAACTCTGAAAATCACAAGTTTTTCATTTATTTCCTCCAATCACAGAAACCTGGAACAACATAACACCATCGAATATAGTCACATCCCATTTTATCTTCCAATCACTAAACTTCTACCTGCAATCCTCGATCCAATCATCACAATCGATTCCTTCAAGAGTCCTGCAACTCAAATGGCACTACCTCAAGCAACCCCCCCTCCCGAGACCTCAAAATCAACTAAATCACCTAGGTATTCACCATTTCTACTCGAATTGACATGGTCACTAAGGCCCAACCAATCACCTGACCCATCCTTGGTGTAAACAACCATAACTGAGAAATTGATAAGGATGGAGACACACAACAATGAATCATGGTATGAAACCATACCATCTACCCTCAATCAGCTCCTTAGAATCCCTAAAATTTTCCTCGATTTGGGTATAGATCTTCTTCTTTTAGTAGCATGGGGCCAGTACTACCTTCCACATCTATCCATACTTTCCTCTTTAATCATTATGGATCCTCAAAGTAACTACTCATGTCCACTACCATCTGATCCAATCACATATACATGTTCTCAAATGAATACACACTAGAAATAGCATACCAAACCATCTAAGGTTGTAACACCTTGATCCAAGTATTTCCTATTTATAACCATATAATGAAATTAAATTGCAAATGGGTCCCTTGGCTCATCAATTAAGAAACATGTGTTGTGTCAAGTATGATGGGTGTACTCCAGCTTACATCATGCCTAAGTGGATGAGAGTCAAACCCTAAATTTTAGGGATTGAGCCCTATTTAAACATCATTATCTCCTCATGACCTCTTCTTTCATCACCCTCCAACTCCCAAATCATCCCTTGCTAACCCTAATCCATTGTGTGGCATTTTGAGCTTAAAAGTGTGCTTTTGGTGATCTTGAAGGAAGAGAAGAGAAGTGGAAATATCTTGGAAGTTTAGGTATATTGGATCCAAAAGTATCTCACCCTCAAGCATCATTTGAAGGTATAAAGCTTGGATCTTGACGTGTTATTCACTTAGATCTTGTTAGTTTAGAGTTTGTGTGCATTTTTTGTCACTTATATTTGGTCTAAAGGAGTATGAGCTACTACATGTCGTTGAAATGTAGTTTCCTGTAGTTTTGAGCCCATTGATTCATAAAAATGAGACCTTGGACGCTCTCATTAAGCCTTGCAAGAGATTTGGACCTTTGGATGACTTTTGGACCAAGGTTGTGAGTTTTTACTCTCTTCTATACATGGAAATGGATAAAGTCAGAGACTTTATCCATTATGATGTCCTTTTTTTACATAAATCCAAAGTTTGGCATTTTGCTTTAATGAAATAAGAGCCTAATAGTGACATATTGATTCAGCTCTGGTACGCTTGGCGTACCTGGAGGTACAATGAGTGTACCAGGTTCGACGTCCATATCTAGAAAGGCACCCTTTATGCTAGGCATATAGAGGAGTAAGCAAGGCATATTCAGCCCATATGGAAACTTTAACATTTTGACCTTGACTTTGACTAGTATTTTGACCAAGTTTCAATAAGGAGTATTTTGGGTATTTTGAGCAGTAGTTTGAGACTAGTTCATTTGTTATTGTACTGGTGACCTGTAGAATTAGTAATTGGAGTTGAGAGATGTTCATCTATCTTTTTAGACTGTGCGTTGAGTTTTCCTTACTGTACTTGTTGGTTGAAGGCAATAATGTCGGTCCATTTGATTATGTATCTTGGTATACTGGATTGATGTTATGTGTGTTATATGATAAATTGGTAGATTTGTATGTTTATCTATGTTTACTGAGTATGTATTAGACTGGTAGATCTGTATGATTACCTGTGTTCACTGAGTATGCATTAGACTGGTAGATCTGTATGATTATCTGTGTTGTTGGTTATTGATTGTTAATATATATGTCAACATGTTATGGTTTGTTGGGTTGAGGCAGTCTTGCTTTCTGCTGAAGGCCAAGATACTCGAGGCAATCCAGATAGACTGAAGGTCGGAGAGGCGGTTTAGCTTAATTAAAGTCTTAAGAGTACAAGAGAGTATTTTGAGTACAAGTTAAATTATATTAAGTTTGTTACTCTTTACTATATGTACTTACCCTATTATAGGGTACAACAGACTAAAAAAAAATACAAGGACTAAACATTAAGCATCGAAATTGAACTACCTTGTAAATAGTTAATGTATCGAAACCATATTGTTTTCGACACTTTACAGATTATGGCTACTTTTGACTTCTCATTATATACGTTCAACCTAACATTGTCCCTCTTAGTGAGAAACATCAAATATTAAGCAATCATCTTCATTGTCTGTAAAAGATCTCTTGTAACTTCCATATACCACAAGATAATCTTCCTTATCTCTACCTTATCTCCATCATCATTCTTTTTGCAATTGTTGATTCAAATCAAGATATTTGTGAAATATGAATTTGTATATATTTCCAGATCAGAGACTTGAAATAGAAACTTCGTTAAATTCCCTCTCTTGTTTTTTCCTTGGAATATAACACCATAAGGCTAATGAATGATTTCTCCGTCTTTAAATTCATTTATATTTAGTTTTTCCTCTTCCATAGTTTGTGGCACTATCATAGTCTTCTTGATAGCTTTGGCAAGATTAATGTCAGTAATAACTAACTATTCATAGTAGCTATCCAGATAAGCCTTAATATGAACAAATCCGAGAATGAAGTCATTTATATTCGTCTCTAGAATCTTCGACACATCCACATTGATTAATATCTTTGTGATTGAGATAAGATAATTTAAATTCATCAGGGGAAAATTAGCAACATTGAACTCAAACTCCACATTGTTTGCTCTTACAACAAAATAAAGAAAGTTTTGAAGTAAACCCTCGAACAAAGTATCCCTTTCAATTTTCATCACCTTCATGATCTTCATCAAAGACCATACATCATCTTAATTCTTTCCTAAGATTGCATGAAAGCGAATCATCGGCCTTTTGTATTCGTTTTTTGTCTTTAAAGTTTTCTACCAATTTGAACAGTGGAGATGTGAAAAGCATGTGATTGATTGGAAAATCGAGTTGATTGAAATCATTATTTTCAGTCTCAAAACTTTTCTTCGGTATTTTGAGAAATACATCGTTCTCCCTGAATGAGCTATTTCTATTGTTTCGTACACTAGTGCTTGTTTAGATCACCTTTGTTCAAGCTAGGTAAGTCATTCTCTCTCTGTCTAAGAATTCTATTTATCTGCATTTAACGTTCCAACTCTCCTACTTGTTACTTCTTCTTTTAGCCTCTAAATGACTGATTTATCCTTGTTTCATGTTCCTCATTTGGTTTTTGTCCTAAGGGTAGAATCATTTATTTGGCAGTCTATTTGCTCCTGTATGTGTATAATTTGCATGCATAAAGCAATCAATAGTGTTAATAGAATTTCCTAGCATCGCTGAAGCAAGTTAGTTTGAGGATACCTTTTTTTATGTTTTGTGGCTTATAAAGTGTTACTGCCCGAATGATTCTTGTTTTGTGCTTTCTGGGACCAATATTTATGGGAGCTAACTTTCAAATGAATATGTTACATTACATGTTGTAAAGGTTAAATAATTCTATATTGATTGATTTGGCGCTATTGTGCAACTCTCATTTGAGTCTAACCATTATAGGACTGGGTCTTTTATTTGAAAGATTATTTAAGTTTTTTTGCATGTAACTCTATTCATGAAGAGGTTAGCTGATATTAGTAGGGGTTCTTCAGTATCTAATGGTAGGGTGAAGTGAGAATCCTAGGATAGTGTAGGAAGTGCCTTTATAACACCCCAAAATCAAAATAAAATTCATTATTCATTAAAGAGAAATGACTGTTTTCAATTAAACTCGAGTCATAAGAACCCAAGATCAAGTAGAAATGTTCCAAAATCAATGCATCATACCATCTCCAAAACATGTCACCAAAGGATGGCTACGATCACACCTTTTTTCCCCCAAACATCTAAAATACTTGAAACATAAAACTTAAACTGTAAGCTAAAGCTTAGTGAGTTTCCCCTAAAGTACCACACACAACCAATATAGATAACAACATGCATATACGAGCCTGCAACCTGACTAGACTACCTTGCAAGACCTAAAACCTATGTGGACCACTCTTTGGGCCTTCGGCCTGACTGGACCGTCTCTGAGGCCTTCAGTTTATCTATACCACCCCAGATATCTTGGCCTTCAGCACAAAGTTGGACCGCCGCAACCCAACTACCGATAACATGTCAACATATACAATAATAATCAATAACCAACACAGGTAATTATACAAATATACCAATCTAATGTAGACTCCGTGAACATTGGTAATCATATTGATCTAGAAATATAACACATACTCAGTGAACAAATGCTATCATACAAATTTTCAAACTTATTGTATAACCAACATAACATCAATCCAATATACTAGTATATATAATCCAGTAGGTCGACAATGGTGCCTTTGACCGACAAGTAGAATGGTGAAAACTCATCTTATTGTAAAAAAGGATAGCTGAACATATCACAACTCCAACTACTGACTCTACAGGACACTTGCACAACAAAAAATGACCTAGTATAAAACTACTACTCAAAAATACCAAAAATACCACTAAGTCAAACCCCATCAAAATCCTGGTCAAACTCAAGGTCAAAAACTCAAAGATTCTATACGGGTGGAGTACGCCCTGCATACTCACCTCTACACCAAGCGTAGAGGTTGCCTTTTCCAGATATGGGCCTTGAACCTGGTACGTATATCGTACCACCAGGTACGCCCAAGATACCAAATCTGAATATCCATTCCATTATGAAGCTTTTATTTCGTTAAACCAAAATGCCAAAATTCAAATCCAGGTAAAAAGGGATATGTTAATGGATAAAGTCTCTGACTTTATCCATTTGCATGCGTACAAGAGGATGGAAACTCGAACCTTTCGTCCAAAAGTCATCCAAAGCTCCAAATCTCTTGCATGGCTTAATGAGAGTGTCCAAGCTCTCATTTTAATGAATCTATGAGCTCAAAACTACAAGAAACTACAGTTCAATGACCTGGAGTAGTTCATACTCAATTAGGCCAATTATATAGGACCAAAATTACACACAAATTGTAGGCTAGGAAGATCTAAGCAAATAACACATCAAGATCCAAGCTTTACACCTTCAACTGATGCTTGAGGGAGAGATACTTTTGGATTCAAGATGGATTGAACTTCCAAGATGATTCCAATTCTTTCTTCTTTCTTCAAGATCACGAAAAACACAATTTAAACATTAAAATGCTCACACAATGGGTTACGGTTAGGAACAAACGATTTGGTTGATGGTGGTTGATGAGGGAAGAGGTCTTGAAGGGATAATGATGTTTAAATAGGGCGCATACTGTGACAACCCGTGATTTATTCCGTCACTGTAACCCGTTTCCATAAATAAAGCCGTTACATTCCAATTTTTCCGCTAGCTTTGTTTTAAATTAATTTATTGCGACTTCTATTTAGGTTTTAAAAGTGTTGGGATACATTTTAAAACATTAAAATATTTTCTATTTTCATTTGGAAAATATTTATTTTCATCTAAGTCGTAATTACGGTAACTTAATCGGGTATGAACAAAAGCCCCGTTTTACGTCAATATCGGGTAGAATTCCACTAGGTATCAAACCCAACACCTATATAAAGGTTGAGTGGACAACTTTTGAAGACTTTTGCCCACCTCATAACTTTCTCTTACTACTCTCTCTCTAAAACTCAAAATTGAGCCAAAAATCCCACTTTCAAGTTTCATTTTGGTAAGTAATCTATCCTAGCATGTTTCTAAGCTTGTTTAACATTAAAATTTGTGTTTAAACTACCCAAAACACCCATAAACATGTGTTTATGGTTTGGTAACCCTCCCAAAACTGTGAACACCTGTAAAGAGGGTTTTGAAGCCCCCAAACCCCTCCAAATCACTTCTAGTGCTTAGTTAAGACCTTTGGACTTGCAAGAATGGAATTAGAACACCAAAAACATACCATTTGATGTATGGACATGATTTTACGGCCCAAGAACATGCTTGGACCGTAAACCTTCATTCATTGACCATAAACACCTTTTTAAGGTGTTAAATTGCCGTTAAACACCTCCAAAAGCTTCCATGAACTTCCATGAGTGCATAGAACCTTATAATCCTTCAAGAAATGCACCAAAACATACATAAATGAGAAAAACTTGAGTGTATAGGCCAAGAACATTCTTGGACCGTAAAAACATCTCCATAGACCATAAACTCCTCCAATGGGTGTTAGAGTGCCTTTAACACCTTGTATAGCTTGGAATTGGACCTAGAAATTTTGTATGCTTAACCTACAACCACTAAAACCCATGAATCATGGACAAACATGAGTTTATGGTTGTAAAATCATGTGTTTAAGGTAGTAAACTCCCAAGAACATCTTCATAGACCATAAACTACTTTTCCAAGGTCAATTCAAGTCCCAATCACTTCCTAAGCGATGGAATCAACCCTAGAACCTTCCCATGTGCATTGTAATTGACCTAGGACCACCAAATCACATTAAAACATGGCACATAAGATTTTACGGCCGTAAACTCATAGTTTAATGCCGTAAACTCCTCAAATGGTCCTTAAGATGTTTAAATCTCATTCAAAAGCCTTGAAACCAAGTCTAGCATCAACCCTCAAGTGTTATAAAGCCATTTAGCAACCAAGAACACCCCTACCATGAGTTTACGGCCGTAAACTCATGGGGAATGGTCATTTGCACCGTAAACTCCTAAAGGAGTTTACTCTTGAAGAGTAAACTCCATATCCAAGCCATACACGTCCATATATGCTACCCAGGTCACTCCAAACACTTGAATTGAAGTGTTTTCGCATCTAGAAGTGTTTACTCCTATCTAATTAGTGGTTCAAAGTATAATTAGATAGAATTATGTATCATTTCATATTACAAAGGAACCTCGCATGTAATCAATCCCCGAACTGACGCTTAGCATCCAAACCGACTCGTTTCTCGACTGGTGAGTTCATACCCCAACGCCTTTTTCCGTGTTTTTCAATGTTTGCAGGGGGGATACAAGCAAACTATAAATGTTTTCGAAACTTAAAACGGATCAAATTCTATAAATATGTGGCAAACTTTTAGACATCTTTACTCCTTATGTATTATGCGGAGCATAAGGGATGTTTTATCGAATCAAATGACATGGAATTCAAATATGATAAAGGAAACAATCAAACTAATCAAATTATTATGCGAATAATTTGGGATCTTTAGTTTTTGTTTTACAGACACAGATTTTGTGAAAAGTTAATAGTTAAACTATGCCTGATTCAATTTATCTATGTTTAACCTAGAATATCATGCTAGGTATTTTCATTGTGTTAAACTGTTTTACTGTATGATGTATGATAACTACCGAGTATACCGTGAATAATTTAATACTAGATTATGAGATGTATCTTCATTAAACCCTTCGGGTTATCAGTAAATCCTCCCAGGAAGTGTAACAAGAGTCTCCTGGAGGGAGAGCGTGGAATTTGTGAATAGATCTATTCGGGACTGACAATCCCACACCTAAACTGCTAGCTACAGTTAGGAGGGCACTCCTGGGTCGACAAATTTTGGATATCGTCCGACGCCTAAAGAACGTCAAGGAGGTCTCGTGGTCATATTACTATGGTTACCCGACTCACAGTACGTATTAATATCAAAATATAAGTTTATTCACGGATTGTTATATCTATCTTTGATCTATTATGGGATGGTATTCCCACAGTTATTAATAGTTTTATGTATTAAAACTATCTAGTAGGGGATGGTATTTCCATGGTTTTCAATCTATAGTTTTATGTATCAAAACTACCTACTGTGATATGGGATGGTGTTCCCATGGTTTTCAATCTAGAGTTATACGTATTAAACTGTCATAATAAGAAAATATGGGATTTTCTTGGATAACAACTTTTTCAGAAAACTAAAGGAAACATGTTCATTTTTAGAAAACAAAACACTTATGAACTCACCAGCTTTATGCTGATTTTCAAACTGCTTGTATTCTCAGGTCCACATTAGACAGGTACCCGAAGTCTTTTGGAGAAGACGAAACGCTTTAGAAGACACGTCTTGCGTTTGTTCAAACTTTTGTATAGATAAACATGTATCACTTTACTTTTAAACAAATGTAATTATTCATATGTAATGTAATGTTTTGTGTTTACTATGCTTACTATGTACATTGGTTGTGATACTTACATGACATCCTCCTCCCCGGAACGTTTCCGCCATCGGTTTCGGGGTGTGACACAAACCCTAAAAATTGGCACTACACGTGTTTCTCATTTAATGAATTAAGGGACCAATTTGCTATTCAATTTCATTCTAAGGGTGTAAATGGGAAATACTTGGATCAAGGTGTTACAACTCTCCCCACTTGAATCAGACTTCATCCTCAAAGTCCAATGTATAGAATAGCTTAGGGTAGTGCTCTCGCATTTCTTCCTCGGGCTCCTAGGTCCATTCGTAACCATTCCGATGCTTCCACTAAACTTTGACCAATAAAATCACTTTGTTGTGCAAAGCCTTCACCCTACTATCCAAAATTATCACCCGCCTCTGAAAATAGTTTAGGCAATCATCGACTTGAATATCATCCAATGGAACAACTGCTAAATGATCAACCCCATACTTCCGAAGTTGGAAAACATCAAAGATGTTGTGAATTTTACTGAGCTCCTCAGGAAAATCAAACTGATAGGATACACTGCCTACCCAGGCTAATACTTGAAATGGCCTAATATATCAGCGCCCCAGCTTGCCCCTCTTCTTAAAGAACATTACACCCTTCCACGGTGATACCTTCAGTAAAACCTTATAATGATCTTGGAACTCCAACTCAGATGGATGTCTGTCAACATAACTCTTTTGCGGAGTCTGAGCTATTTGTAACCTCTATCAGATATGCGGGATAAACTCTATCGACTAAATGAATACCTCGGTCCTTCCTATGACGATGTGACCGACCTCTCCCCAATAGACTGGGTATGAAACTTCCTCACATAGAGAAGCTCAAATCGGGTGCAATGAAACTGGAATGATAGCCATTGTTGTAAGAAAACTCAGCAAGGGGAAGGTAGGAGTCTTGACTCCCACCATAATCTATGACACAAGCTCTCAACATATCATGCAGTGTCTGCATCATCGGCTTGCTCTAGCCATCAGTCTGTGGATGATAAGTAGCGCTAGGATGGAACCTCGTACCCAGTTCTCGTAGAACCTACGCCAAAATTGAGAAGTAAACAAAACATTTAATCAGATACAATAGAAACCAAAATAACATGCGGAGCGACAAACTTGTGCATATAAATATCCATCAATTTTTGGGATCATGAGCTCTGTCAAATAGCTAGAATGTGGGCACTCTTGGTCAGACGGTCAACTATAACCAATATCACATCAAATCACTTAGCCGTCCGAGGTAACTTGGTGAAGAAATCCATCATGATCTATTCCCATCTCCACATGGGAACCTCCGAAACATTGAAGCTTTCCATGCGACCTCTAGTGCTCGACCTTGACCATCCGAAATGTCAAGCACCTCTCAACATACTTGGCTATCTCCTTATTCATACACAACCACCAATAACTAAGTCTCAAATGCTGATACATCTTGGTGGATCCAAGGTGTATAAAAAATTTGGACTTATATGTGTTCTTCGGCACATTTTTCTGATCCCGCTAAAATTAGTACCCAAACCCGACCACATCATGTTAACAATCCATGTCTATTGAGAGAAAACCTGTCGATGTCACCCCTGATTCGCTCCTCCTTCCAATTCTCCTTCCTGAATCCCTCAACTTGAGCCTCCCCAATCAAATCAATAAGTGGCAAATCAATCAAAATATTCATACATAAGATATCAATAGAAGAACTAGCCGACTTGTGGCTCAAGGAGTCAATGACCACATTCACTTTCCCCAGGTGATACAAAATCTGGTAGTCATAATACTTGTCCACTTCAAGCCACTTACAATGTCTCATATTCAGATTCAACTAATCCATGAGATATTTAAAACTCTTGTGATCGTTATAGATGGTACACTGGACCCCATATAGATAATGCCGCCAAATCTTGAGGGAAAACATCACCATCCCCAACTCCAGATCATGCTTCGGATACCGAACCTCATGCAGCTTCAGTTGCCTAGAAGCATATGCAATAAACCTCTCTCGTTGTATAACTACCACCCCAAATGGATGATAGAAGCATCAGAATATACAACAAAACCCTCAACGCTCTCAGGGAGGTTCAACACTGGGGTGTCACCTAACTTTTGTCTTATTGTCTCGAATGTAGCCTGCTGCTTAGGCCCCCATTGAAAATCCATGCTCTTCCTCGTCAGATGATTGAAAAGTACAACAACCTTGGAAAAATCGTAAATAAATCTCCGATAATACCCTGATAAACCAAGAAAAATCCTTATCTGCAAGGGAGACTTTGGGACCACCCACTACATAACATCCTCAATTTTGGTCGGGTCGACCAAAATCCCATTCTGGTTAACAAGGTGTCCTAAGAGCTAGACCTCGTGTAACCAAACCTCATACTTCAAGAACTTGGAATGCATCCGTTCCAGCCTCAAAGCTCCCAAAATATCTCGAAGGTACTCCTAATACTACTCCATGGTCTTGGAATAGACCAAGATATCATCGATGATAACAATAATTGATTGTCAACTTGATTGTCAACTACATACATGAGGTAACCAATACACCTATGTTGCAGATACTATCAAGCCCTCGCAACATAACAAAAGGATGATCTAACCCTTGTACCCTCTCTATAAATAATCATTTCTCCTCCACTAGGGGTTCAAACTACCACCTACTATCCCTCACAGTTAATTATCACACCAAACCTGTTACCCTAGTCCATCCCTACTATTATGCACACATCCTAATAGGGATAATGATTAGATCAATCAGGTAGTATACCACAAAAATCTCCAAAACGCAACCCCAAAAAATGCTCGATGTAGAAACCCCATGCTCGTTGGCAATGGAAACTCGCAATAGGCACTCCAATTCTCCAAGTGGCATATCAAAACCTCTATTGAAACCCAAGTTAAAATCCATAAGAACAAGCAAGGAATTAACTAAGAAGGTATGTAGCAGAATCATAAACATAAGCATACCATAAAAAATTTGACAGAATAATGAATGAAAACATACCAGTAACAGTGTTCGACGCCACCCTAGCCTCCTCTACTATGAGCTGGAAAGAACGAACTCAAGCCCTCGAGGGCTCTGCCCTTCCCTGGTGTCCATTCGTGATCCTCAAAGTAATTAGGGCTAGAGCCTGTACTGTACTGGCAATAAGAAAGTGACACCTGGCCTTCATATGGCCCATGTGATCACAATGGTAACAAATCCTGGTGCTTGGTACTAGGGCCTTCTGACGACAATCCCTTGCATAGTGTCCCTCCTTTCCATATTAGTGGAATCCAAAAGAAAATAAAAAAAAACCCTCCTGACCCTTTCCGAAAATGCCACAAGTGTGAGCCTCCATCCTCAGATTGGATATAAGCAGGGTTGAAGCACTTGGCTGCACGCTATGACAGAACGGGTGTCTGCCTCTTCTTCCTTGTCTGGGTCTCGATCTCAGTCATCTTGCCTCTACACGGAATCTTGAAGCTCTGTGAGGGTACTATAACATTGGGTACACACAAACTGCTAAATATTAATCTTGAGCATGATCAAGTATCGCATCATCTGGTCCTACTCCGGAGCAACAAACTCGGGACAAAATAAAGCCTTCCTTGTAAACATCTTGGTGATCTCTGTCACCGGCTCCATCGTTTATCTCAATTTTAGGTACCCTGCGCTAATCTCTCCCTCTCTACTAGGGTAACATACCTCATGTGAATAATCTCCAAGAACTGCTCCCAAGTAATAACATCCCTCTACTCATGAGTATAAGAATCGGTCACCAAGATCTACTAGTCCTTTGCACCCATCCAAAAAAGATTCAGGGTGCACCTGACCTTTTAGTCCTCCTGATAGGAACATGTGAAGAAGTATCCATCCACATGAGAAATCCATCTCATAGCCACAATAGGTTCCTTCATGCTGTCAACTCCAATGGCTTCATGTTGCTAAAATCTCGATACTAGAATGAGCCTCCTCCTTGGCCTCTAGCAGTAATGATGGTTGCGGTATCCACATCAATAGCAACCACCACTATGACAACGTATTGCTCATCAAATAGATCAATAATCACAGTCTTCATAGACCCAAAACCCTCAGGAATGGCACCCCAGACAACAAAAAGTACTTCAGTAATGATTAACTAACGTATGTCATCATCTATAAATCCTGATCTATCCTAGCCACCAGTTCCACAACAAGGTCCTCTGATGAACAACATACTAAAAATGAACCATTAAGTGTATCATAAATACCACAGTTATACTATTACAATCATCACATAGAGGCTAAACCCTCAGGGTTTGTGACTTCCTTGCTAGGCATACGGGTCCTGGTCTTCTAGTAGTACGGGTTCATATTACCTTACATACCTACCCGTTTTGTCTTAATGGATCATCAAAAGCTACCCTAAAACAAACCCACAACTAGGATACACATTTATCCTATATTTATTCTAACAAGACTGGTTAACCATCCTTCATCTCGCCTGCTACACCCATACTCAGTCATGAAACTTCCACCAAACATACAGCCGCTCATGCATGCTAATCATACATAACGTTGGATTCCATAGACAGTCAAATACTTTAGTCTACCCTTAGCCCACAACCAAACAAGGAATAGGAAATAAGGCTAAAATAAACATTCTCAGTCTATAAAATCTTAGTTAGGTACAACACTGATGCTCAAACTAAGAAACTACAGTAATGATGTCAATTTCATATATCATACAATAAGTTCTCCTAGGTTATCAAGCATCATACATCAAATAATTTTTTCCATGCAACTGCTGAGATCCCTAGCATATCTTTAGAATATAGTTGTATCACAAACATCATAAACAAATAAGAGTGTGGGAACTTGGGGTATACTTTCTTGCTCCATTTGATCATACACAATCTTATCATTCCTTTGATAATTTTGAAAACAATTTTGAAAAATCTTATAGATCCTTAGTTTGAGTCTGGATTCACATAAATGATAATCCAATTCTATCAAACCATGGTTCTCATACCAACTTGTGACATCCCAAAACAACAATAATTATTTTTATTTTTAGTGAAAGATAAATCATTGTTTTCAATCAAATCCAAGTCATAAGATCCCATGATCAAGTATAAATGTTCCAAAATCAATATATCATAACATCTCCAAAACATGTCACTGAAGGCTCTTATCAGCTCGCCTTTGCTTTCCCTCGATCATCTGTAGTACCTGAGACATAAAACTTAAATTGTAAGTAAAAGCCTCGTGAATTTCCCCCAAAGTACCACACACAAACAATACAGATAAGAACATGCATATATGAGCTTTCAGGTTGACTGCACCTCCTCGTATGGCCTAAAGCCTATCTGGGCTGCATTCTGGGCCTTTTTCCTGAGTGGACCGTTGTTAGGTTGAATGTATATAGCGAGAAGTTGAAAGTAATCAGAGTCTATAAAGTGCCAAATATGGTTTCAATATATTATTTATTTACATGGTAATTCAGTTTTGATTGTTAATGTCTAGTCCTTATATTTTTTGTTAGTCTCTTGTACCCTATAAATAGGGTAGGTATATATAATAGAGAGTAACAAACTTAGAATCATCTCACTTGTACTCAAAATACATTCTTGTACTCTTCAGACTTTAATTCATCCAAACAGGTCATATTTAGATCTCGTGTCGCTTACAACTTTTATTGAATCTTTTGTGTTCTTAATCAATCTATAACACACTTCATTTGGTATGAGAAAAGGATTCACCCAATCTATTGAAGATTTCTTGTAATTTTCATTTTTTTTCAATAGCTCTTTCTGATTCGAAATTTCCGCAGATTGAAACAAGAAACTAGTGTTAATTGTTTGGATTCAATTGATTCTACACTCTGTATGTTAAATCAATTGATTTCTAATTAATCTATGATTGATTTCTTTCTTAGATTTCTATTTGAATAAGAAAATATCTTCTTCAAAATCTATACAACAATGGCGAATTTTTGTTTCAACATGATGACTAATTTCTCTCACTTGCTTGGATCTTCGACAAAGATTCCAATATTGATTCCAGAGTATTATGAGCAATGGGTTAACAAGATGGATGATTTTTTGAATGGTATTGATGATGATCTAATGAGATCCATCAAAAGAGGAAAATTTAATCAAGAGATGTTAGTTATTTTTGGTACATATGCAAATGCTGAGGACATGATCACAAGAGGAAACAAGATGAAGGAAAACGATAAGAAATGTATGCATGAGTTATGTGGTGCTCTTTCACCAGTAGTTTAGAATTATGTTTAAGGATATGAAACTACAAAAGTAAATTTCGGATACTCTGAAGGAGAAATATCAAGTTAATGAGAAGACAAAGAAGAGTTTAGTCAAATAATGCTTGCTAGAGTTAGGAGACTTCAAGCAGAAGGGAACTAAATCAATTGAATTAAACTATGATCGATTAAATGATTTGATCTTCAAGTGTTCTTGCTATTGAGTGATACGTTCATCACTAGAGTTTATCTCACCTTTCTCATGGGTTTAAGAATGGAATGCAAAAATATCAATTTGATGATGAAGACACAAGAAAGCCTTGATGGTTACTCTCTTGCAAATCTGTATAATATCTTGAAAGAACATGAAAATAAGATTAGTGATATTTCTGAAGAAATTAAATAGAGTCTGGGAGGACCGTTGGCATTGATGTCTCATTTTCTACTGTAAGGAATCTAAATACAAAGAAGAAGATAAGGATAGCGAAGAAGGATTATTATTCAACTCTGATGATGAAACAGTTTCATATTACTTAAGTAATAAGGTCAAGAAATTCTTTAAGAAGCCATTCAATGGAAAGTTCAAGAATAATTATAAGGGTAAGGGTGTATCATCAACTGGGAAATTTGTGAAGGAAACCGAAGAGGTAGAAAACAAAGAGGTGGAAAGTTTGAATGAGAAGAAGAAGGAATTTAAGTTGATGGGTGATTCTGGCTATAATTGTAACTACAATAATGATTACAATCACTTAGAGAAAGACTTTATGCTATGAAAGAAAGAAGAGAAGAAGGAGATGATGGAGAAGAGGGTACATATCAAATCTGGTTTTCAGGATCAAATGATGAGGAAATCCACCATCAAACACATGATGCATTGTATGCGAAATTGAAGGAGATAGATAATGAGAGTGGGGATGATGATAAAGAAAGAATTACAAGGAGATGATTTGTGTCGAAGGATGAGACCAAATCACCAATGAGTCTAAAGGTATGAGATCTTCTAACCTTATTTAAATTTCCTTGATCTTCTTTTAATGATATTTTATCTTACTTTGATAATACATGTTCTTATCTTAATGACAAGATAATGTCCATGAGTTGTGAAGCAGAAAAGTCCAAAACCCTTTATTATGAATATAATAATAAACTAGAAGAAAAAAAGGATTTAGTAGAATCTCTAGACTAATGGAGAATATTATGCTTGTAAAACAACGAAACATTTATTATAATACCGCTAAATGGTTGTATGCAAAATTAACTAAACTTTATCATTCTGCTGAGATTTGTGATGAACAACATCAAAAGCTACTTCCTTTTCTTGTTTTTAAAAGAGAACTGATAGACAAAACCACATAGGACTGTGAACCTAAGATAGTAGATTATGAAAAAAATTCAGTGTATTCATGTGCACATTATGTTGTAGATATTAATGAACGTTTGAATGTTGATCATCTTTGAAAATCATGAATGACACCTTAACCAAAAATGAAGAAGTCAAGATTTTGAACATGACTGAGAAGTTGACACTTGGTTCTCAATAAAAAAATTTCTGATATCAAAGATAATTTTGACAATATCATTGAAAGTGAGTAAGAGGAATTGTTGTTGTTTGTCTATCATTGATATCAATTCAATGGCTAAAGGAAAAGAATGTAATGATTCAATGTCGAAATTAAACAATGATCAATGTTTAACATCCAAAACCTGTGATTCTCAAGATTCTGTTGTGGTTGAAGATAGTGTGAGTGATGAAGATGATGTTTTGAATGAGAAACCAATTATAAGAGTTGTGGTAGATCAAGTCTTTGCAGATTCAAAGGAGTACACGAAAGTGTTGAAAGATAAAGGAAAAAATTTATCTTGAATCAAATCTAGTGGATTATCCTAGGTTAAAGGAAAAAAAATTTAATTCCTACCATTTACCAAAAATTTGTTAGATTATAAACTTATATGCACTGATCCTTTCATAATGATTATGCACAAGGTCACCAAAACCTTGTCATCAGTCATTATAGAGGATTCTAAAGGAGATCAACTCTAAGGAAACGAGGTCTTATATTCAAAGTACATTACTTTGAACATCCTTCATGCATTAATGTTTTCTAATCTTACACAGATTGAATAACTCCCACCTATGGAGACATTTCCATAGTCCCATTTTTACTATCACTTCTGAACAAGAGTTGCCTCTTTTAAGAAAATGTCAATATGGTCCTGCCAAAATTAACACTATACTTCCAAATGTCCTTGAGCAACCAATATTTGGCAAACCTCAGATTATCCTCGACAATTGCTTAATCACTTTAGTCATATCCAGTTCTAGACTTTTTCTCTTCTAAATGCACTGAGCATTTGGAAAATTTAGAAAGGATGAATATTATAGCACATGAAATCGATCCTATATTCGAAGCATATGGGAAATGATTCATGATGTATCCCATAAAGACACGATACTAGACCAGTCTTTTGCTACAATATTTTTTTATTTGCCATGTTATCAAAATTTAACTATGAAGAGGGATGCCTTAATCTTTAAGTTGTTTTGCTATAATTAAGGGAGAGGAAATTATACTTCAATTCAATTCTAAAAGATTAGATTGAGATTTTAATCATCTTTAGTCAAGGATATATATATATATATATATATATATATATATATATATATATATATATATATATATATATATATATATATATATATATATATATATATATATATATATATCCTTGACTAAAGATGATTAAAATCTCAATCTAATCTTTTAGAATTGAATTGAAGTATAATTTCCTCTCCCTTAATTATAGCAAAACAACTTTTCCAAAACTTGCAACTTCACGAACTAAAACTTTTTTTTTTCCCTATAATTAACATTGCTAGCTTGCAATAATAATAATCATAATTATCATGCTCCCACTAACATGATGATTATTAGCATAATACTTATTCTCCCACTAGCTTTGACATGTAGTCAGAAATCGGTTGGACTTCTAAAATTTAGATTCATACACCTTTACGTAAATGGCTCACATGTGTGTCTAAGAAATTTCAAGAACTATGAAAAGGGATGCCGTAATCATAGTCTCAATTGTTTAGAGCTTTGCCATTTCTCACAAGTCCATGTTAGTGTGTCGGTTAACCACACACGCTGTACTAACGACTTTTGAAAATGAAAATAACACAATTGCTATCTACTTAAAATCTACTTATTGAAAGCGTTTCCTCACCATCGTTCTCATGAATTGGAGAGAAAGCTTATGACACTTAGATTTTATGGTGTATGAGTTCCTATCCATGTTAATTTGTCAAAGCCATAATCACAAGACAAGGTTAGTGTAAAATTCAGCCTTACATGGATTGAACTTGTTAAATCTTAATTTCTTCTCACCTGGTAGCACGAGGCCCACCAATTCTTCCTACCTGTTATGCACACAGTTTAGAACTAACAGAACACATATGCATAGTCAAATTAATTGGCATAAGAATTATGTCAACATGATAGGTTACAAACCTTAAGCCGTGTGCTAGTGATCAAACTCAGGTTTTACTCTTGATTAAATCTTGAAATCTTTTCAGGATCTTTAAGACTCCCACTGTCCTCTTGACATATAAGTTTCCCTGGTCAAGAACCATTCCTTGACAAAACAAATATTCAAGGGATAGTGTGGATTCTTATCAATATAAACACTTCACACAACTGGTCTTAGTTGGTCTTTGTCTTATCCAAGATGTCACAACTTACTAATTTCAAATGTACATGAGTAGAAAACATTTCACACTACATGTGATAAGTGTTTTAAACCTTTCTTTATGTCACTCAATGTTACAATCTTGGATTATGACTCTAAGAGTTTTTTTGGAACGAAGTATGACTCATTCTCTTGATTTTAACCATTCCAATAATTCATGACCCCTCTTCTTAGCCATAACAATGCACTAAGATGTCCTTAGAGTATGAATTGTGATATGGTATCTTAATCATTAACATGATCATAAAACACGATACTATAGTACTCTCCCATCTTTTCAGATTTGAGAAAATTTTATCTTTCTGCTTAATTTGATTCTTTCCTATTCCTTATGCCACACATTGAAAACTTTATAATGCTTTAGAATTATACTTAAACTTGAAAGTATAACCATATTTACTAAACTTAAGTAAATCATGATGAATCGATCTTTGTGGTGGACCTTGACCAACACACACCCAATGTACCTACTTCCAATCCTTCAATTGACTCACATATGCATGTGATCAATGAATTAGTTTTAATTTTACAAAGATGAAAATTGCCATTCATCATACAATACAACTTGTATGATTCCAAGTTTCGGTCCAATTGAAACTTGGGTGATGAGAACCTTTCCTCATTTGGTAAATTCTTACATTACCACAAACGAAAGAATCAAATCCACTTTCCAATATTGCTATTACTGGAAACATATAAGCAACAATACCCCCCCCCCCTTTTTTTAAAAAAAAAACTTTGCGAAAAAACTTATCCTTACAATCCATATGGAAAACCTTGTTGTCATCTATTCCTAAGTAATATATCATAACTCTCAAGCAACAACTCAAAATTCTGATCACCAAACCATGCGATCGAAACCCATCTTCACAATCAGAATCAGCATATACTTCCTTTAAGCTTCCTATCTTTTCTTTGATTCTTAAAACATCAACATGTGACCCATTCACATTATGTAATAAGAATCTCCAACTAGGAACTTAATAGAGTTACACAGTAGACTTTAACTGAAGTAGAGTCAAACTTCTTGACTTGATCAATCTTATGATATTTAAGGTAAATATGGTAGCTTCGCAATCAATATCCCTCCCTCTAGTAATAAAACATATGGACCCTTTGGTAATGGCACATGAGACTATCTCAGACTTAGCCTTTCTCTTTACCATTTGGTTAACCCAGTTGACTATGGCCGAACCCTTTCCATTGGGAAGAGAAATCCTTTTCTAGATATCCAATGTTACCATTGTCAATGTCCATTTAAGGTTTGGGAAGTTGATCTTCTAACATAATTTGCTTTACTAGTGTTCCAAATCATCGCTGATTCCACAGCACCAAACAAATAGATAAGATCACTAAGGGTCATGTCATAGTCTGTCTCATAGTAGTCCCACAGGGACTCACTATGTTACCAAGAAAGTGATTGAACATCCAACTTTCACAAGACTTTGACACCTAACTCTCCAGGCTTGTCAATGTGTGACTTTATCTCCAAGATGTGAGCACACATAGACTATGCTTGCCAATAGGGCTTGAGTAACCTTAAACTTGTGGGTTAGGGAGAATAAATAGAGGAGGTGGAGGAAGAGAAGTATGATGTTGAGGGACATCATCTTTGAGAGGAAAGCTTGTTCCAAGAGATTTGGGAAGATCATAGTTGTCTGAACCAGACATCTATAATGGGAGATAGTCAAGTTAGTTCATTCAAAATCCTTAATATAACACCCAATATGAAATATTAAGGCTAGGACCCAACATAATATTTTATAACATGGAAGAGGGATGCCGTAATCTAAGCTATAAAATATTTGAAGGTAGGCAAATGACGATTCACCAATTTCCATCATGAAAAATGAAATAATTTATTAGGTTTTAATTGGATTTGAAACTCCTAGATCTTTTGAGATTCATTAAACTTTTCAATGGCATGTTTCAATCTCGATTGTTCCCTCTCAAGTTTTGTGACTGGGATGTCGAGGATCACAAAAAAGGTGTGAATAACCATACTAATTCACTTGGTACCCTTAGTATTATCACCTAATCAATGTGTCGGTTAACCACACACGCTCCATTGATCTATGACAAACATTAATTCACCCTTCGTGATCCTTACCAGTCCAAGTTAGTGTTCATGTTAACCACACACGCTCCAGCAACGACTTGGTAAGGTACAAAGGGTGAATTCCATGGACTAGCACCATGTTCACATATTTCCTAAAGTAACTAAGATTGATAATTAAAATATTTAGTTACTTTATAATAATCATTATACTTTTAATGAGGATTTAAAGTCATTGTCCTACACGTTCGGCTAACAACCCTCCACCGATCAAGGAAGCGGCGGGTGAGAATGGACACCCATTAAGCTGCCATTTTATAGGCAGCAACCTTATACCCCCCCCCCCTTATAGACCAGCTTCGTGAATGAGGCCTACTAGCGGTAGAATGACTTAATCTTATATATATATATATATATATATATATATATATATATATATATATATATATATATATATATATATATATATATATGGGAAAAGTGAATATACCCTTAAGGTATATATATATAAGCTTAGGTACCCAAACTCACTATATTACATCATTTTATATCATATATAACTATTATAATTGTCCAATATTCTTCTAATTCAACTTTTAACTTGATTTAATTCCAAGAATTTTATAAATTTTACATTTATCTTCCTTTTACATAATTTTCATTTTTAACTATAATATATATAGCTTAGTATGTCTTCGGCATACATATGTAATATAAGAGGAAGATAATAGTGAAATTTCAAAAATCTTGAAAGTAAATGAAGTTAGTGGTTGAAGTTGAAGACATTATAATGATTATATCAAACAAAATGATGTATTATTGTGGGTTTGGGTATCTAAGGTTATATACCCTTAAGGGTATATTCACTTTTCCGTATATATATATATATATATATATATATATATATATATATATATATATATATATATATAATAAACCATTAATGTTATAAATAGTATAAGTGTTGAATAATAAATATTAAAACTCTAAGGGTTGGAATTAAAGTTTATTAAAGTGTGTGAAACTATACAAATTCCAAAACTTGAGGGCAAGTTTTGTAACTTGTCACACCCCCAAACCAGACGGTGGAAACGTCCGAGGGTGGAGGACTTCATATGTAGTATCACAACACATGCATCATAGTAATCAAAGTACAAACAACCATTCTATTTAAAAGTATAATATTTACATGTGTTGAATCATTGTATATTGAAAGCAAAATAGTTATACAAAAGAAGAAGATAAGACTCATAATGGGTGTCTTTGTATTTTGAATATGAAAACTGTTCTAGAAAATCCCATATTTTCTGTGGTATGTGAAAAGTAGTTTTATTCCCATAAAACCGTCCTATTTGTGAACCAATGTATTTGTAAAACTTGTACTTTGTATTTTGTAAACTAGTACTTTGAAGATGTACTTACGTTTAGTTGTTTATACACTAACGTGTTGTTAATATCTTTTTAATGAGTTATTATAACCATACTAAGACATGAACGCCTGAAACAAACGCCTTCTGAGCGTTTAAACAGTTGATAACAATTGCCACTCAATGGCGTGTATGCCTGAGTGTAGCTAGCAGCCTGAGTGTGGGGTTGTCAATCCCAATATAGATCTACACAGAACTTGTTTCGATCCCCGGACTGTGGATTCTGGTTATAATGTCAGGGCTTTACCTTGGTTGTCTAAAATAAATTAAACAACCTTAATTGAATGTCTCATAAAAAGCATATAAACGTTACATGTATATTAGTTATGAAAACCTAATCATTCTGAAATAAATGATTGACAGTACGTTCTTGAATTAGTATTCTGAACATTTATTTGACAAGTTTAAACCCTAGATTTGTTTTGAATGAAAACCCTTCTTTCATGTAAAACAATGTATTCATGTATACTTAAATCCTAAAGTATTACTCTATGTATTATAAGTTATACCTATGTAATTTATATGTACTTTATGAATTGGTAAATAACTATTATTGCATGTAATCCTTTTCTCAACATATTACAAAGGGTATTTAAACTGATGAGATAACTTTTATATTTATATACATATACAATTTCATATATATGTAAAATTATGTATATTTAGGAAAAATATAAGTTTATAAAAGAGTTCAATATTGGGAGTATTTTTGATGCTTTAAAAATCATTTTATCGTGATTTGAAATCATTTATTTATAACACAAATTTGTTGTGTTATACTTGTATTTCCCCCCTTAAAATAGTAGAAATTATGAAAATACGGGGGTATGAACTCACAGGATAGGTGGTAATTTGGACAGAGTTTTGACAGGAGAGAGAGGATGAATTTTCAAGAACTTCGGGGCTTCAAGGCTTACTTCGTGCTCGAGTCTTGATACCGGGGCTTTAGGGGTTGTATATCAGCTTAGGAGAGTGGAGAATGTGAAAGAGGGTGAAATTTAGGGTGAAAAAGTGAAAAATCTTTGGAACCCTCGCATGCCTTATATAGGCCGAAGCCTCGGATCCGAGGCCATGCGAGGTTGCCGCGTGTCGGACAGGTGGCGAGGGGAGCGGACTTCTTCGGACCGGAGGCTCGCTGCTGGCTGTGTCGGATGGGACCGAACTTTGGTCCAATAGAAGAATGACACGTGCGAAGGGAAGCGTGCGAGGGGCGTGCGAGGCGCGTGCAACGGGCGTGTCCGGTGTGTCTCCATGCGAAGCTATTGGCTTCTTAGTGGACCTCGGCTGTGGCCCAATCAAGAGGCAACACGCGAGGCATCGGTCCAATCAGCAGGCGCTACGTGGAAGCTCGCATGCGAGGGTGATGTGGCGTTACTATTCATGCGAGATTTTCCGATTTTTGCTATTTTTCTTTATTTTTGTACCAAAACTTGTAAATTTCATAAATTTTGCATACGAACTCAATTTTTGACATTCTTTATATGCATGCGTAGGTAAAGTTATACTCTACGACTTTCGTTTAGATTTTGTCGGCTAATTTTGATATATTTTTAATATTATTAAACAGACCGGGACGGGAATCCGTTATGAATTCACAACTTCTTCATACGACGTCCATTTTTGTCTGTCTTTTTACCATTGTACTACTAATGAAGAGACCTTCAATGCTCGTTTAGGTTGTGTCGGCTAAAACCACTCGATCTATATTTCGAGTTTTTAATTGTACACTGTTATACTGAAACTTAGAAAAATCATAAATTCCTCATATGAAGTCAGATTTTGGCGTTGTTTTTATGAAATTTTTCGGTTTAACATAAACTATAACTTTCATTTAGATTGTTAAGGCTAGAAAGCCTTTTATTAAAAATTCAGTTTTTACACTAAACAGTGTTTTGTCGGTTTTATCGCGGATTTTCGATTGGTCATAACTTCTTCGTTATAACTCGGATTTTTTGGTTCTTTATATTTTTGGAAACCTTGTTACAATCTCTATCACTTGGTTCATCCCAATTGAGATTATTTAATAATTTATTTTTGAGGGTCAATTATGTAAATATACATAGTATGCTAAAATTTCTCTTTATTAATTTACAAAGAAGTACAAATTGACCTACACTATTACATAGGTTTGAAATAACGGTTTGTTACATTATTCCCCCATTAGAGAGAATTTCGTCCCAAATTTACTTTACAGATAGACTAGTGAAAAAGATGTGGGTATTTCTGTTGCATTTGATCCTCCCGCTCATAAGTGAATTCAGGTCCCCGCCTTGCATTCCAGCGAACCTTCACTATCGGGATGCGGCTTTGTTTGGTTTTCTTAACTTCCCTGTCTAGTATCTCTACGGGTTCTTCCACAAAATTGAGGCTCTCGTTTAACTCGATTTGCTCGGGTGGTATCACAAGAGTCTCGTCGAAAAGACACTTTTTCAAATTCGAAACGTGGAAGGTAGGATGAATGTTACTTAGTTCTTGGGGTAATCGTAGTTTGTAAGCTACAGGGCTGATTCGGGCAAGAATTTCGAATGGTCCTATGTACCTTGGATTTAGTTTGTCATGTTTTCCAAAGCGTATCATGCCCTTCCAGGGTGAGATCTTCAGCAAAACTCGGTCACCAACCTGGAATTCCAAGGGTTTTCTGCTTTTGTCTACGTAGCTTTTTTGTCTATCTCTGGAAGCTTTAAGTCGTTCCTGAATTTGTACGATCCTCTCAGTAGTTTCTCGAATAATTTCTGGACCTATGAGAGCGCTGTCAGGAGTTTGACCTTCAGCTAGCTGTGTGTCTCCCACTTCTACCCAACACATAGGGGATCTGCACTTGCGGCCATAAAGGGATTCAAATGGAATAGCTTTTATGCTAGTGTGATAAATGTTGTTATAAGAGAACTCAACAAGAGGTAAATGAATATCCCATGCCTTCCCAAAGTCTATCACACTAGCTCGTAACATATTTTCTAAAGTTTGAATCATCCATTCACTTTGTGCATCGGTTTGCGGATGGTAGGCTATGCTCATGTCTAGCCTAGTTCCCAGAGAGTTTTGTAAAGACTACCAAAAACGAGATGTGAATCTACTATCTCCGTCTGAAATAATAGATATTGGTACACCATGCAGTCGAACAATCTCCTTGAGGTATGTTCTCGTTAGCTTTTCCATCTTGTCAGTCTCCTTGATTGGTAAGAAGTGTGCGGATTTTGTTATACACATGTGGAATGATCCATCCTTCTTCTTTACGAACAAAACAGTTGCTCCCAAGGTGAGAAGCTTGGTCTTATGAAACCTTTGCTTAGGATTTCGTTAAGTTGGCTGGATAATTCCTGCATTTCAGAAGGTGCAAGACGATAGGGGGATTTGGCTACAAGGGTAGCTCCAGGGATTAAGTCGATTCGGAATTCGACTTGTCATTCGGGAGGCACCCCTGGAAGATCATCGGGAAATACATCGGGAAAGTTGCAGACCTCATGAATGCTTGCGATGTCTTTCACTTCTTGATTTTTGTCTACCACATGAGCTAGGAATGCACAGTACTCTTTGCGAAGGTATTTTTGTGCCTTAATGCATGAAATAATCTGAAGGTTCGTTCTGGGTTTGTTGTCGTAGATAATAAGAGTTCGTTAGTTGACAAGTTCAAACGAATAGCTCTTTCATAGCATAGGATGTCGGCATGGTTGGGGCACAACCAATCCATACCTATTGTGATGTCAAAACTTTTGATAGAGACCGGCATAAGGTCTATTGGGAAAGAAAAGTTATTTAAGGTAAAGATACATCCTATGTATATATCATTGGTGGATTCGGATTTCCCATTAGCCATTTCTACTGTGAAAGTTTTATTTAGTGGTTGGGAGTTCTGATTTAGTAGATGTTTAAAGTTATGTCTCATGAAGCTCCTCTCGGTACCACAATCAAAAAGAATGCATGCATAAGTATTGTTGAGAAGGAACGTACCCGTGACCACTGTAGGGTCTACCACCACTTCTTGTTGACCTAGCACTAGAATTCTCCCAACCCCACCGGTATTTCCAGCTTTTGGAAAATCTCTCTTGAAATGCCCCACATCACCGCATTGGTAGCATGCTCGACTTACTCCAGTGGCAGGTACTTGGTTAAGGGGTTGAGGTGGTGTTCTATAGAATCGGGCAGTATGCCCTTTCCTGTTGCAGTTATGACACTGCATTTCAGGGCAATTCCCAGTGTGGTGAAAATTGCACTTGTTGCATTTAGGGAGGCTACCGGCATAGGGTTTAGTTGGTGCTGGGTAGTTAGGGGCAACAGTAGGTGTAGTAGTAGGTTTGGTAGCAGGCACAGTAGTAGCATGGATTGCCACTATTTCTCGCTTCTTTGAAGGTTCCAGAGGAGATTTTCCCTTCCTTTTGTTCCAACCCTTCTTCTTGCTGTTGTTGTTGTTCTCCCTAGGTTGTTTTGGGGCAGTAACCATAGAGTTTTGACGTTTTTCGTGGTCAATAAGTGACTGTGCCAGTTCCTTGGCGCTGTCAAAGGTGACAGGTTTAGATGCAATGACGCTTGCTTATATCTGGGGCGACATTCCCCAAATATACCTTTCAATCTTTTTGCTCTCTGGAGCAACCATCTCCGGACACAGAATCGCCAAGTCACAAAATCGATTCATGTAAGTCGTTATGTCAGTACCAGTCATAGTAATACCCCAAAGTTCTTGTTCCAATTTCTGAATTTCCCCTCGAGGGCAGTATTCCCGCATCAACATGGTTTTTAGGTTCTCCCAGCTTATAGTATTAGCCACTACTAAAGTTAGTGACTTAACATGGCCATTCCACCATGTTAGGGTCCTATCTAAAAAATTAAAGGCAGGAAATTTAACTTTGCTACCCTCTGGACAGGAGCAAATTTCAAAGATTACTTCTATCTTCTCAATCCACTACCTTAAAACCATCACTCCTCCAGTTCCATTAAAGGTCTTGGGTTTGGAATTCGAGAAGTCTTTATAAGTGCACTCTCTCGAGTGCTCATGACCCTCAACAAAGTTAGAAGGACGTGGATCAGCTCCCGACCCACTAGTACCAGGAGCATTGATATGTGATAAGGCATCCACTACCGCTGCTGTGACTACCACTTGGAACATGGCAGCATCGAATTGAGGGGTTGGTGGTGGAGGTGGCGTCGGTGCTTCCGGTTCATTGTTACGCCTTGGATTCCTACGAGGAGGCATATTTTTCTATAAAAGTCAATAAAAAGATAGTGAGATATCAAGAATGAATATGAATTTGATATCTCTGAACTTAAACACTTAATTCGCAAGAAGCTTGTAAAGAATTGGAAATAGGTGTCTACTACAAGCATAACTTGCAATAGAATAATATAAAATGGAGTGGTTATTTTTCAAAGAGTATCTACATACATGTCGATTGTGTTGATATCTATGTAATCTGTATATTTTGACTCTCAAGCAGGTCCACAATATTATGAAAGTATCGACATCAAACCGACCTACCGAAAATAAAAATTTTCGCGGCCATATCGAAAACTATGAAAAACAACACTGGAATATATCCTTTATCCCAAAACTTTAGAATGGAAAGTTTGTGAAAATTGTAATAACTCTTGTTGAACTAAGGTGCTTATTATTTTATTGATGCTTGATTTTGTACATGTCCTGAAAGTAGTCTATACATTAAGTATATTAAACTAGAAAAGTAGTGTAAACACTACTTGCGACGGTTGTTGCGACGGTTACTGGGTTCCGCTTCGTCTTGCGATTACCAGCGCTTTTCTCGGGCAGCTTGATGCTCCCTTATTTCTTTGATTTCTGATTCAGCAGTATTAAGTTGCCTTTGAAGGGATTAAGTATGGTGTTGGGTATCATCTTGCATCTCGTCAAGACGAAGGATATATGCGGCGTTAGCCTGCGCAGCCGCATTTACTTCTAGGATTCTGTTGATTGACATCCTTGATTGATCAAATTGTCGGGCTATTCGGTTCACTATAACTGGAAGAGATCTGTCAGTTGTTCTTCATTCTAAGATGTTATAGAAACCCTGTGCCATTCTGTAGGGAGGGCGTTGGCCCTCTTGTCGACTCCAATAGTTTATGTATTGGCCCCACTCAGGTATGGGGATTGCTTCCTCTTTCCTTGGCGGATGTATCCTCGAGTTGCAAACTTGTGGCTCTGTATCTGTACCACTTGACTCGATGTCCTCAAAGGGTTCTTCGTCTGAGTCTTCTTCTGGATCCTCCTCTATCCATCCTTCATTGCCATGATTTAGAAAATAAGGGTCCCCTGGTAGATCATGTCCTGCCATTGTGTCTGTACGAGAATAAGGTTACGAGAAATGCCTGACAAACTAAAGCATATCGATGTTTAAATATTCTTATAGTATTTTAGGTTCTGTTCTAAAGTTTCTTCTGTAGTTGATAAGTTTTAGACATTTCACAACACTACTATCACTCCCAAACACATGTTGGTCATATCTGAAATCAATATAGTTGATCAGGCTATATTAATTCTAGATGTGATTACATAACTGGTCGGGTTTGACTGTAATGCTCAACATCCAAATACTTTTAAGTTCTTATGACTATGTACTTGTAGGTATGAGGGTTAGTATACTTCTTGTAAAAATAATTAGAATTCTAAAAAATATACTTGTAGTCAGAGTTCTCAGCCCCAATACATTTATAGTTTGTATATCTTTTATGGATTGATATACTGAGTTCACTATAAACAATGCACCGATACCAATCTGTCACACCCGCAAACCAGACGGTGGAAACGTCTGGGGTGGAGGACTTCATTTGTAGTATCACAACGCATGCATCATAGTAATCAAAGTACAAACAACCATTCTATTTAAAAGTATAATATTTACATGTGTTCAATCATTGTATATTGAAACCAAAATAGTTATACAAAAGAAGATAAGACTCATAATGGCTCCATCTTTTCAAAAAGCTCGGGGAGTACCTGTTATTATTTCCCTGAGAATACAAGTAATTTAAAAAGAGAGTATCAACAATAAGTGGAGTGAGTACATAAGTATTTATGTTTCCATGGGTGTCTTGTATTTTGAATACGAAAACTGTTCTAGAAAATTCCATAGTTTCTCTGGTATGTGAAAAGTAGTTTTATTCCCATAAAACCGTCATATTTGTGAACAACTGTATTTGTAAAACTTATAACTGAGTGTGTGTCTGGCTTCGCCAGCTGTTATTGAAAACTGTAGTATACCATTGTACTTTGTATTTTGTAAACTAGTACTTTGAAGATGTACTTACGTTTAGTTGTTTATACACTAACGTGTTGTTAATATCTTTTTAATGAGTTATTATAACCATACTAAGACATGAACGCCTGAAACAAACGCCTTGTGAGCGTTTAAACTGTTGATAACAATTGCCACTCATTGGCGTGTATGCCTGACTGTAGCTAGCCGCCTGAGTGCGGGGTTGTCAATCCCGATATGGATCTACACACAACTTGTTTCGATCCCCGGACTGGGGATTCTGGTTATAATGTCGGGGCTTTACCTTGGTTATCTAAAATGAATTAAACAATCTGATTTGAATGTCTCATAAAAAGCATATAAACGTTACATGTATATTAGTTATGAAAACCCAATCATTCTGAAATAAATGATTGACAGCATGTTCTTGAATTAGTATTTTAAACATTTATTTGACAAGTTTAAACCCTTGATTTGTTTTGAATGAAAACCCTTCTTTCATGTAAAATAATGTATTCATGTATACTTAAATCCTGAAGTATTGCTCTATGTATTATAAATTATACCTATTATAATTTATATGTACTTTATGAATTGGTAAATAACTATTATTGCATGTAATCCTTTGCTCAACATATTACAAAGGGTATTTAAACTGATGAGATAACTTTTATATTTATATAAATATACAATTTTATATATATGTAAAATTATGTATATTTAGGAAAAATATAAGTTTATAAAAGAGTTCAATATTTGGAGTATTTTTGATGCTTTAAAAATCGTTTTATCGTGATTTGAAATCATTTATTTATAACAAAAGGTTGTTGTGTTATACTTGTATTTCCCCCCTTAAAATAGTAGAAATTATGAAAATACGGGGGTATGAACTCACAGGATAGGTGGTAATTTGGACAGAGTTTTGACAGGAGAGAGAGGATGAATTTTCAAGAACTTCGGGGCTTCAAGGCTTACTTCGTGCTCGAGGCTTGATACCGGGGCTTTAGGGGTTGTATATCAGCTTAGGGGAGTGGAGAATGTGAAAGAGGGTGAAATTTAGGGTGAAAAAGTGAAAAATCTTTGGAACCCTCGCATGCCTTATATAGGCTGAAGCCTCGGATCCGAGGCCACGCGAGGCTGCCGCGTGTCGGACAGGTGGCAAGGGGAGGGGACTTCTTCGGACTGGAGGCTCGCTGCTGGCTGTGTCGGATGGGACCGGACTTCGGTCCAATAGAAGAATGACACGTGCGAAGGGAAGCGTGCGAAGGGCGTGCGAGGTGTGTGCAAGGGGCGTCTCCGGTGTGTCTCCATGCGAAGCTGTTGGCTTCTTAGTGGACCTCGGCTGCAGCCTAATCAAGAGGCAACACGCGTGGCATCGGTTCAATCAGCAGGCGCCAAGTGGAAGCTCGGATGCGAGGGTGATGTGGCGTTACTATTCATGCGAGATTTTCCGATTTTTGCTATTTTTCTTTATTTTTGTGCCAAAACTTGTAAAATTAACAACTTTTGCATACGAACTCCATTTTTGATGTTCTTTATATGCACGCGTAGGTAAAGTTATACTCTACGACTTTCGTTTAGACTTCGTCGGCTAATTTTCATATATTTTAATATTATTATTTTAAACAGACCGGGACGGGAATCCGTTATGAATTCATAACTTCTTCATACGACGTCCATTTTTGTCTGTCTTTTTACCATTGTACTACTAATGACGAGACCTTCATTGCTCATTTAGGTTGTGTCGGCTAAATACCACTCTATCTTTATTTCGAGGTTTTAGTTGTACACTGTTATACTGAAACTTAGAAAAATCATAACTTCCTCATATGAAGTCAGATTTTGACGTTCTTTTTATGAAAGTTTTTAGTTTAACATAAACTATAACTTTCATTTAGATTGTTAAGGCTAGAAATCCTTTTATTAAAAATTCAGTTTTTACACTGAACAGTGTTTTGCTGGTTTTGTCGCGGATTTTCGATTGGTCATAACTTCTTTGTTATAACTCGTATTTTTGGTTCTTTATATTTTTGGAAACCTTGTTACAATCTCTATCACTTGGTTCATCCCAATTGAGATTATTTAATAATTTATTTTTGAGGGTCAATTATGTAAATATACATAGTATGCTATGATTTCTCTTTATTAGGTTACAAACAAGTACAAAATGACCTACACTATTACATAGGTTTGAAATAACGGTTTGTTACATAACTATCCAAAACTTTTCATTTATTACTTATGAATTAAAGGTTCATAAAAATGAGGATTCTTCATTTTTATGTAACTTATGTGTTTTAAATGTCTGTTTTAAAGAAGTGACCTTTGGATATCCATAACTTAAGGACAAATTATGGACTCCATTAAAACACATAAATGATCAAGAATTAATCCTAAAAAATTCAGCAAATAATTCATATCATCTTCTAAATCCATAAGAACATGAACATGATCATCAAAGTTTCAAGAATTATATGAACACATACAAAACATGAAATTTTCATATAAGCTATTGTAAATAGATTAGAACAACCATTACACCAACTAAAACAAGTTTTAAAACACCAAAACATTTTAGGGTAATGTTTCTAGTCCATTTCTAGCAGCAAAAGTCGAAAATATGCATTCTGAGGCTTCTACTCGCCGAGTGCACGAACCTACTCGACGAGTAGGATGAATTTGGCCATGGAATCGGTGAGTCCCCCCATGGACTCGGCGAGTTCATCATGTAGACGGCAAGAAAATCGAATTTTTTCACTATTTTGCATCAAGTGTAAAACAAACAAGCCTAGGCTCTGATACCGCTGTTGGGTTTTCAGCATTCTAACACTTCCTAAGTGTACATGCAACCCTAATAAACCTTGGATCTATGTTTTTCTAAATACATGTAAAATTTGTTTTACAAAGTTTATAACTTAACTAGCATGGCATGGGGAACTTTTAAACATAAAAGGAACTAGATGAATTACATACCTTTTGATGAGTGTTGATTCCTTGGAGTTTCAGAGCCAAGAACCAAAAATGTGAATGCCTCAAATGTAAATCACAAATCACCACAAACTTGGAAAACTTTATGAGAGAGTATACACACTCTTAGAAATCAGCCACACCTGACACACACACTCTAGGGTGCTATTTCATGCAACATAAGCTTGTTTATATAGTGTGCATGGTTAGGGTAAAACCCTAATAACCCATGTCTTTTCCTTTCCAAGGATCCATGGGTTAAAAGCTCCATGGACTTCCATACAAGCTTAATCCATTAACAAATGAGTATTAGCCCACACCATATAAACATAACAACCCATGATTTAATTAGTCTTCCTTTTAATCACTAAATTAATTCATAATTAATTCAAGATTAAAACTAATTAAATAACATGACTTTATATTAATATATTATAACTTATAATATATTAATATATCATAAGTACACAATTCACATAAAATTATCCATAGATAGTTTGGGTGAAGGGCAACCCAAATTGACCATGTCGGGTCGGGTCAAGTATATACCAAATAAGTTATGGACTTA
Source organism: Lactuca saligna (assembly GCF_052625555.1). Lineage (NCBI taxonomy): Eukaryota > Viridiplantae > Streptophyta > Magnoliopsida > Asterales > Asteraceae > Lactuca > Lactuca saligna. Next base: position 116,224,079 of record NC_136418.1, read on the forward strand.
GACACTTTATCCAACATGTGGATGACATAATGCTCATAGGTAATGACATTCTAACCATGCAGGAGGTGAAATCCTGGCTTGGGAAGTGTTTCGTTATGAAGAACCTTGGAGAAGCTGCCTATATCCTAGGGATGAGGATGCTGAGAGATAGGAGTAATAAACTAATTGGCAAGACTCTGTCTGCTGATCCTCCTTCACTCAGGTCATAAAAAAATTGGTCTCCATTAAATGACATGGGCTGATTTTGCTCTTCGCTCCATATTTCCAAGCATTCCACCCATGCAGGCGTCGGGCCTTGAAAAGCTTGACGAGGGTTAAGATTCGGGACCGGAGCCATAGGGGGTAGGTTGTTGACTTCTGGCTCGGTTTCGGAACCATCAGAGAACCCTTTTGCATGATGATCATCCAAAGGGATTGGATGATCATCTTCTGGCTCGTCTTCAAGCCATCCATCATTGCCTTTGTTCGGGAAGTACGGGTCACCGTGAAGATGGAATCCAGCCATGATATCTACGCAAGAAAAGGTATATAAGAATCTAATATAAATAGACGTACTAGTTAAGATAATTATAATATGATCCTTACATCCTACTTCAATACTTGCATAGTGCATACAAGTTATATGAAATCAAAGTAGGGTAGAGCTTTGAATAAGTAACCCTAACTCCAAATCCACAACCAAATAAGGAACATGAAGTAAAGCAAAGACTACAAATTCTAAGTCTACGACACATTAATCTCATATAACCTTAGTGTATCCACTTAGAAAGTATTAACGTACTTGCAAAGACCTTTTTAGTCCTCAGATAAGTAATTATAGTAACTGATGTATGTGAAATCAACTAGTTTTAATCCTTCTTTTAATTATAAAATTGACACACAAAGGCAGTGGACCCATAATTTGTGGTGTAGTTAAATTAGTAGGGTATCGAACACAGTAAACAGAAAATTAAGACTAAAAACTAATATTATCTAAACACAATTATTAAACGAAGGGTGTTCTCTAGTCTTACAAGACTAGAAACTTAATTAGAATAACTAACACTCAAATTAACTAACTAACAACTAGAACACGAAATTACCAACTAAATTCAATATTAAGGAGGACTTTTGTTTAGGTTCGACTCATTTGTTCCCATGGATGATTTCAATGTATTGGATTAATTCTTCATTGGCTACCGATTAAGATGATTAGATTTGCATTCGCTATTACTAATCCTTAGAAAACAAATTAACTCAAGCAGTGGCCAGTTACCTAAATTAACAGATTTTCTAGTTATTGATTCGGGTTAAATAAGACTTGTAATGGTTAATTAAATTGGCCCTTCAATTAACCTCTTGTTGATGTTCATCAAACAAGCTCACACATTAACTTACTATCTTCTAGTTAATTCTAGTTTCACGTTCGCTATTCCTAGACATACAAATATGTGGTCACAATAAATTATATGAAATTAATAACTAAGAGATGTTCATACAACTTAATTACTGATTTATTAACAGAAGAATAGTTATTGCTAACACATAAGGTTCTTTAACAAGCTTAATAAAATATAATGACCAATTAAAATTAATCCTAATCAAATAACTAATCCATGTTCACAAATTCATATACTCTAAACAGAAGTTACGAGTTTTAGCTCATGATTACAATAAACATAGACTAAAAAACGAAATCAAAGTATGTAGACATGATTCAAATCAAAAGGTTATTAAGAATAAACCAAAAATATCTTGATTCTCTTCACAATTGAATAAAAGGTTGATTCTACAGCTCCTCACGTCCTAGCAATACCTCCAATCGTTCAACAACCTCCTAGGGTTCCATAAAAAGTCCTCCATTCGGGTTTGTGAGTTCTATTTATAGTTTTCTCAAAACAGGAGCTACTCACCAAGTCCAGTGACCTACTCGGTGAGTTCTTAACTTAAAATCCGTGTTCGAAAAGGATTCCACGCATTGATTCATGAACCTTCACATCTACTCGTCGAGTAGACGATCCTACTCGCCGAGTAGATTTAGAATTAAGCCATTTTCTTCTTTCTTTTGTTCCCGAGCTTCCGTTCATATCTCCTGCTTCCTTTTGCTTTCGACCTTCCTTCCTTGGACTGAAAGTATACTTTGAAGAATATTAAATTATCTTTTTTCCATAATATGCAATTAATTAGCCAATAAATGATAAAAATCCAATATAAAAATATAGCTAAATATGCAAATATCAAAATACCCCACACTTGACTTTTGCTTTCCCCAAAGCAAAACTGAAATTAAGCACACTAATATTACATAGACAATCCCAATCCAACCCAGCCATTATGTCAAGACCGCAACTCATGCATTTGTGTCTAAATAATTTTCCTAAGGATCCCCCTTGATTCTAAATACTCACAATCCTCATAAACAGTTGCCCACTTTTTCCGAACAATGCTCATTTTAAGCATCCTTATGAATCCATCCGCAGAAAACCTCCTAGTCTCAAGGTGTTTTTGATTGAGCAACCCAAGCATACAATTCTAAAAATTACAATGCTTTGATACCACTATGTAGATTTTTGGAATTCTTCACTTTTTTGATAATTTAAACTTTGATTTCCTTAATTCTTCAAAATTGCCACCTTTTTTATTTCATTGATTTTTGGGTATCTTCAACTTTTGAACTTTTGGAATTTTGATCTTTTCTCTTCATTTTAACTGCTCCAAAATTCTTACAACTTTTCTTGTAATTCTCTCTTTTTTCTCACATGTAACTCACTTTTTTCACTCAAAATCTACATGGTTAAGCAAGGGCACTCAACTTCAACCTTTATTTGTTAAAGATAAAAATTTCCTGGATACATTTGTGGTACATGATGCTAAACATATTGCATCCCTCAAACTAAGTGAGGTTGTGTTTTTGTCCCATGATTTCACTAGAATAAAGGAGGCCACAAATGCATTGTAACGTATATAGGCTCAACTAAACATTTGGATCTTCATGCAATCATCAAACGTAACACTAGCATGATTCCTAATTGCTTTACCAAAATTTTCTAATTTAGCCCTAGCAATTTTAATGCAAAATTTTCAAAATTTAACTAAAATTTTAACTAATGTAACCAACCCCTACCCCACACTTAATTTATGAAATGTCTCCATTGCATATTATGCATGATAAAGAATAATAAAATAAAAAGAGAATTGGAACAAACTCCCCTAGGGTAGTAGTGCCGAGGTTGGTATTTCTTCATGTTAAAGCTCCATCTTCAATTGATGTTAGACATGGGAATAGCTCATCCATGCCTTGGGTGTCATATCTTGTGTGGGAAAGCTCCAAAAATGCAGGAAAAATACTCGGAAATCTTCAGAAATTAAACTCTAATGAATATAAGTGAGACCCGTAGTGAATATGAGTAGAATATAAGCCTTTAGAATGAATAAGTGGTAAGCTCGTCGATTTTATACGGCAACTCGTCGAGTAGCAATACATTAAGTAGAAAAAACATGGATCTAAACTTGGACTCGTCGAGTAGGTAAAGTGCACTCGGTGAGTCCATCGCTGAGTGAGCAATATAACATTCTGCTTGTGGTTTTTGTTTCTAATATGGCTGGGTATGATAACTCAGTGTATTTTCTTCAATTTTCTTCAACAAATAGCACTCTAAGACCTTCCTTGATAACGGACTCGACCCTAACTCATGCACATTCTCATCTAGACCCGATCCTCACTCTAACTTTGACAATTGAGACTCTTTCATGCATCCAATCCTTCAATTAGAAAAGAAAACAACCACAAGTAATAAAAGAAAACAGATTCCTAAATAAATATCCGACAAGTTCAACACCCAAAAACAAAGAAAAATAAATAGTCTTAAACAACAAGAACACACTAAAACATCAATCTTCCTCCTCGTCTTCATCTCCTTCGGCTCCACTTCCACCCGCTTGATTTCCTCTTGCTTCCATTCTTTCATCCCAATTGGAGATATATGGGTATCCGGGCCTTGGTGCCAATTGCAATTGCTCAAATAAACAAACCAATGACTCATTGGTAAAGTTCACTCCCCGCCCGATGTCGTCTTGGTTCCTTTGTTGCTCAACATTATAGCAATCCATAGGCAGCTCCTCCTCCACAGGTATAACCGGTGGGTCTTGTGGCACCCGCGCTCTCCTTTTCCGTACCCTCCTTCTCGGTTTTTCCGTCACCAATGGTTCATCATCATTTGGAATGTTAATATGGCCCCCTCCATAATCCTCAATGATCCTATCCCTCCTAAATAAAGTTGTGCTAAAGGGAGGACTTGGAATCATAGTCAATGCTCGTGCCTCTGGTCGGTGCAAAATGCCATAGGTTCTCGCAAGCCTTGTCACAAACATACCACCATTGATTTTTGAAGTCACACGTTCTTTCACTGCCCTCTCCGCCAATTATTTTGCCATGAAATATGGCAAATTGCAAAATACATTAGGAGTAATAATACTCCACACATGAAAGATGTCGAGAATAGGGATTTTCTCGTCATCCTTTCGCATGTTTATAGTGCTCGCGATCAGACGATGTATTAGGCGATGTATCGGGGAACGGATGCTCCCCTCTTGAGAAGATGAAGGTATGTAAACCCGGTTGGCAATGGTGTTCCACCAAGTAGAAGCAACCATACCCTCAGGTAAATCTTTGTGGCACTGCTCCAAAAATGACTCAAAAGTCTCGGACATGATCTCATTCTGATCATAGATTCCCAATCTCCACGCCAACTCAGCAATGCTACACTGGCGATACTCTCCTCCAAGGTAGAATGAAATGATGTTCAGATTATAGTAATCATCACCACCCTGGAAAGAGATGGTGGCAAAGAATTCCCAGAAAAACTCCTAATATACTGGCTCTTGCAGCTTAAACAACCAACTCCACCCATCACAAACTATTTGCACCCCAATTACTTCACAAGACTTGACCAGATAATAGTTTAGTGCTTCTTCCAACCCAGCCTGCTATATCCATGTCCAATCCAACTCATTAAGAACATATATCTGCTTTTGCCTCAAGGCCTCCAGGTTGTTTTTTGTTCGTGTAAGTGAAGACTTATTAGTGATGCTTGGAAAAGTCAACCATGGGATGTCCCAATGACCGTCTCCTCGTGAGCTTTGACCTCTCCTAAACATGGTTCCTACAGAGCAAAGAAACAAGAAAACCACAGACAAAATACCGAAAGTATTAAAAATGGCAAATTTCTGGGCATCAGTAGCATGGAATCATCGAGTCCACGAACCGACTCGGCGAGTAGGACAAACTGCTCGAGTGTGCAAATCTGTTTTGATGAATTTAACCGGCCAAATCCATAAATTATTTTAGGGGTTTGCTTTGGTATGTTCAAGGGGAAATTGATTGTAAAAATTCACGACTAAAAAGACCTAATTGTCAAAAATCAAAACCCTAAAGTCCAAGTGTTCACAAAAATGAGATTTTCCATAAATTAAAGGTGTTATGACACCAAAAATCGAAACTTGTAAAGGAATAAGAGCTAAAGTTGTTACCTTGTTGGTTGAAACTGCAAAAAAAGAGAAGATTCAAGATGGATGCGTGAGAGTGTATGCACGTCGAGTGTGGGGAGGCGGCTCATATGAATGGTTGAGTGTTTTGCAATTTAGGGTAAAAACCCCTCTTTTATAAAATGTAATAAAAATATTTTTTTTCGGGTGAATATATGTACTCGTTGAGTTGGCAGACCTACTCGGTGAGTAGATGCCTGATTCAACGTGTTTACGAGATTTCTGAAATGGACTCACCGAGTAGACTTATAGACTCGTCGAGTTTTTCATACAGTGATAAATTTGAGTTGAGTTTTGAAAATAAAATGTATGTCACCCCACACTTGAGCATTTCTTGCCCTCAAGCAATCATTTTAACAGAGAAGAAGATTGATAAAAACAAATCCTAAGTAAAATGATAATAAAAACCAAAAAGAGAAGAAAGCAAACTCTAATGCGGGTTGCCTCCCGGAAGTGCTTCTTTTTAAAGGAGTCATTAGCTAGACTCCTTCCCACTTACGTTGTTGTAATCCCTTCCAGCATCAGCCCTTCTTTAAGTTCTTCAATTCTCGGAATTCCTTCTTCATATCTTTTCACCCTATTACCATTGACCTTGAAAGAAGTTCCATCTCTTGATAGTAGCTCAATAGCTCCATGTGGAAAAAATTGATTGACTATAAATGGACCATCCCATCATGTCTTAAGCTTGCCCGAAAATAGTTTGAGCCTTGAATTAAAAAGTAACACCTTTTGTCCTTCATGAAAGTCCTTATTACCCTTGAGTCTTTTGTCATGCCAATGCTTGGTCTTCTCTTTGTAAATCAATGAACTAGTGTAGGCCTCATTCCTTAGTTCTTCAAGGGTATTCATTTGCATCAATCGGTTGTTTCTAAGTTCATCCAACTCAAAATTGCACATTTTTAAAGCCCAAAATGCCTTATGTTCAATCTCAACCGGCAAGTGACAACTCTTCCCATAAACCAACCGATATGGTGTAGTATCAATAGGTGTTTTGAAAGCTATTGTAAATGCCCGTAGTGCATCATCAAGCTTATCCGACCACTCTTTTTTATTACTTCAAACTGATCTTTCTAATATTCTCTTCAACGCCCTATTTGTAACTTCAGTTTGCCTACTCGTTTGAGGATGATAGGATGTTGAAAATCTATGGTGGACACCATATTTTTGCAACACCTTAGCCAATTGATCAGTGGCGAAGTGGGTGCCTCGATCACTAATTAGGGCCCTTGGATATATAATCGACTGATACTTCTTGAGAAAATGTACCACTTCTCGAGCATCATTCGTGGGTAATGCTTGAGCCTCCGCCCATTTGGATACATAATCGACTGGTACCAAAATGTATTTATTTCCCTTTGATATTGGAAAAGGTCCCATGAAATCAATTCCCCAAACATCAAATATTTCAGAAACTTGAGTGTTATGTTGGTACATCTCGTTGCATGATGAACTATTTCCCGTCCTTTGGCATGAATCGCATTCTTTGACAAATTTTGTAGCATCTTTAAAGATAGTAGGCCAATAAAAACCCGAATCAAAAACTTTATTGGATGTATATTACGCTCCATGTTGTCCTCCGGTGGGCCCGCTAAGACAATGCTCCAAGATTTCTCGACTTTCTTTCCCGGATACACATCTTCTTATCACACCATCAGCAGAGCTAAGAAAGAGGTATGACTCATCCCAAAAGTAATACTTGTTTTCTGAAAAGAACTTCTTGTTTTTTTGGCGGGTCAAGTATTTTGGGATGTATTCACTAGCTAAATAGTTAGCTGTATCTACAAACCATGGAATCTCTCCTACTATAACCAATAAATGATCTTCGGGAAATTCGTCTCTAATATTGTTTTCTTCTAACTCTTCCAAATGCGGGTTTTCCAATCTCAATAGATGACCGGCAGCCACGTTCTCCGTCACCTTTTTATCTCGTATTTCAATGTCAAATTCTTGTAATAGCAACACCCAACGAATCATGCTTGGCTTAGCATCTTGTTTAGCAAAAAGATATTTAAGGGCAGAATGGTCAGTAAAAACTATGGTTTTTGACAAAACCAAATATGAGCAAAATTTATCAAATGCAAAAACTACCGCTAGTAGCTCCTTTTCTATAGTAGTGTAGTTCTCTTGTGTCGGGTTTAGGGTCTTACTTGCTTAATAGATTAGCTGAAATGCTTGTCAATCCTTTGTCCCAAAACAACTCCCACCGCAAAGTCACTAGTATCACACATTAGCTCAAAAGGAAGAGTCCAATTTGGAGTTACCATGATAGGTGAAGTAGTTAACTTTTCCTTCAACAAATTGAATGCTTCAAGACATTCTTTAGAAAAGTTGAAAAGGGCGTCCTTCAAAAGAAGTTGAGTCAAGGGTTTTGTGATCTTCGAAAAGTTTTTAATAAAACGTCTATAAAACCCTGCATGGCCTAAAAAGCTTCTTATCCCCTTGACATTTGTTGGAGGTGGGAATTCGGCGATAGTGTCCACCTTTGCGCTATCCACCTCTACCACCCTCCTTGAGACCTTATGTCCTAGCACAATTCCTTCCTTCACCATAAAATGACACTTCTCCTAATTAAGGACAAGGTTGGTCTTCTCACATCTTACTAACATTATATCCAAGTTGGACAAGCAATCTTTAAAAGAGGACCCAAAAACCGAGAAGTCATCCATAAAAACCTCCATAAACTTTTTGATCATATCATGAAAGATAGCCATCATGCACCTTGGGAAAGTAGCGAGTGCATTGCATAACCCAAAAGGCATGCGTCTATAGACGAATGTTCCACTCAGGCATGTAAAAGTGGTATTCTCTTGGTCTTGTGGGTCGATTGGAATTTGAAAGTACCCCAAAAACCCATCAAGAAAAAAATAATAAATATGATCGAAAAGCCTCTCATGCATTTGATCGATGAAAGGCAATGTAAAGTGAACCTTGCATATGGCCTCATTTAGCTTCTTATAGTCGATGCAAACTTGCCACCTAGTTACCATCCTTGTTGGAATTAATTCGTTGTTTTCATTAGCCACTACCGTCATACCTCCTTTCTTCGGAACCACTTGGACCGGACTCACCCATGGGCTATCAGAGATTGAATAAATGATTCCGGCATCTAGTAACTTGACCACCTCCTATTTCACTACTTCTTGCATGTTCGGGATGAGTCTTCGTTGGCGTTGCACTACAGATTTTGACCCATCTTCTAAGTTAATTTTGTGGGAACAATAGGTCGGACTAATACCCTTTTTGTCAGTTATCTTCCATGCTATAGCACCTTGCGTCTTCTTTAATACACCCACAAGGCTCTCCTTCACATGTTTGGTCAAATCAGCAGCTATAATTACAGGTTTTTGCTGGCGATCTTCAAGAATACATACTCCAAGTGATCTGGTAGTGCCTTGAGCTCATTTTTGGTAATCTCAATGTTGAACATGTTGAGTCCAGTAAGGGGACTCGTCGAGTCCGTTGTAATATTCGCGAATAGTCGGGGTTCTTCAAATGGAATCGCCGAGTCGGTCGAGGCTACTCGGCGAGTCAAACCTTCTGCACTTCTGATCAGATCGTTATAATCAGCTTCCTCGAGTAGTCTTTCTAATTCCAGCATATCCCTTTCAGCATCAAACTCTTCTTCAAATGAGATGGTTGACTTGCTTGGGTTATCTTCATTCCAATCTTCCAACAATTCTTTCAACATGTCAATTGCAAATGCCGTGTCGTCACTACTCCTTGCATGCTTCATGTCTTGATCAACTCCGAAAGTGATTGATTCAGCTCCTACCCGAAGGGTAAGTTTAGAATCTCGCTTGCCTACGATAGCACTTGTTGTATTAAGGAAAGGTCTACCTAATATAATCTGGACTTGGGGATCCGCTTCCATTTCTAAAACTATAAAGTCTGCGGGGAACATGAACTTGTCCACCTTCACCAAACGATCTTCACAAATTCCCCTAGTAAATGTAACCGTCTTTTTTGCTAGGTGTATTGCCATATGAATGGGCCTTGGCTCGGGAAGATCCAAATTTTTGAAAAACGAGTAAGGCATTTGATTTACATTTGCCCCTGAATCAGCTAGTGCATAAATGGTGGCCAAGTTTCCAAATTGGCAAGGCAATGTTAAACTTCACGCATCTCATTTCTTCTTAGGAAGTTTGTTTAACATTGCAGCTAAACAGTTCTCGTTTAGGACCACCTTCTTCTATGAACAGTTAGAAGCTCCTTGAGAAATTTGGCGTATTTTGGCATTTGAGCAACTGCTTCTATGAATGGTATATTAATTTTATGTGTTCTAAAAACTTCTAGTAGTCTTCTTCATTCTTTTCCTGTCTAGTTTGAGCTGGATAAGGCAGTGGAGGCTGATATTGCTTAACAGGAGGTTTATTTTTCTGATCAGGTATTGGACTCGTCGAGTCCATATCATGCACTCGGCGAGCAGGGTTTGGGTTTAGTTGGGTCTTCGGATCTTGATTCTGCCGTTTTGCCTACTTCTCTTGCACCGGTTTCAGATCTTTGTTCTGAATATGGGCCAAAGCAGTTACAATCTTCCCATTCCTAGTTGTGACAATGTTTATATGTGCACATTTCGGGTTACTTTCGGTATTGCTCGGATGTCCACCCGGTCTTCTCTCATTCACTTGTTGTGCAAGTTGCCCTAGCTGCTTTTCTATGTTGAGAATAGATGCTTGCTGATTCCTAAGCAAAGCTTGTTGATCTTTCATCATAAGTTGGTGTTCTCTCAACATATTTTGTTGATCTTTAAGTGTAGCATCGGTATCATTGTGTTGTTTTTCAGATGTGGCTATGAATCTTGTAAGCATCTGTTCCAAATCAACCCTCTTTTCCAAAACTGGTTGCTCCTTTTAATAGAAACCTCTTTCTTTTTGCTTGTATTTCTCCTCCTTTGCCTTTTTGTACTCGTCATACGGGAGCCATTCCTTCTTCGGTTTTCGCCAATTATCATCAAATATGTCGCCACTTGAATAGAATACTTGGGCCTTCTTGTTTTCATTCTCATCCAAATCAAAATCCTTAATGAGGTGAGGTCCTCTAGAATTCTCACATCCTACCCGAATAGCATGGATTGTTTGATCTATCTTAGTCATCCTCCAATCTAAACAATCTAGTTTAGCCATCATTTCAACCATGCTATCGTTAACAGTGTTCACTACCCCTTACTTACTTCATTTCGTGGGTTATGATATTCTCTAGAGTGTTTAGAGAATACCTCAATTAATTCCTTGATCACCGGGGGTGGCTTCTTGGTGAGCGGTCTTTGCAAGTCATGAACCTGCCTTGTAGTCACATTAACCCCATCATAAAAGATGGAGACTTCTTGTTGGCTATTAAGATCATGATGTGGGTAATTCCTTAGTAGACTTTTGTATCTCTCCCATGCCTCATAAAGGGATTCTCCAGTTTGTTGGTCAAAGTTGGCTATAGATTTCTTCAACTTGACTCTCCTTGAAGGTGGGCAAAACTGGTCAATAAATTCTTCCTTCAGCTTAGCCCATGTAGTGATGGATCCAGGGGGAAGTGACTTGAGTCAATCCTTTGCAGCACCCTTGAATGTAACCAGAAGCATATGAAGCAGTTGGGTTTTGCGAGGCACGTTTGGGACATTAAAATAATCAGCTACATCATTGACTTTATCCAAGTGTTTATAGGCATCTTCGTGGTCTTTTCTGTAGAAGGGGATCTCCTTGAGTTGAACAAGTATGTGACCCTTAAGCTCAAAAGTGGCAGTTTCAGGAATTGCGGGTTGCACAAGTCCCAGGACGGTATCATCTCGTATCCTCTTCTTCCATTTGCCCATGGGAACTTCATCGATGTTCTCCACGGTGTTGGCAAAGTCTCCTTCTTGATCGCTTTCCTCTTCGTATTCAGTTTCGTAGTCGTATTCGAATTTGGCTTCTAATGGATTGTCTTCAATATCCTCTAACTTGCTTTCTTCGCTCTTTTGACTGCTGGTCTCTCCTGGTTTCTTGTTCTTTTTCTTCCCAAAAACCGTCTTCAAGCTAGTTAAAGGTGACTTCTTAGGTGTATTCGAGCTTTCAACGTCCTTGCCTTTGTTTTTCCTCAAAGCAGATTCTGGGTCTTCAAAAGGAGGAACCAGGGGTGTGTTGGATCCTCTGGTCATGAAAATCCTGCAAACAAAACAAGAAAAACGCATAAAAATAACAAAAACAAAATAAAACGACAAGTGCAAAAATGCGACGAACTCGCCAAGTAGCTTCGACTGCACTCGACGAGTTCAAGGCAGAAACATAAAAATTATCTAATTAAATTTCTAAAACATAAAACTATAAAAACTAATCCTAATAACTAAATTACCTAAAAAAATAACTTTGTGCAAGATAAATCTCACACAAAGGATCGATAAAACTAGAAATTGGTGCTATTTTTTGAACTGTTCCCTGACAACGGCACCAAAAACTTGATGTGTGTGAACTTAACTAGTTTTAATCCTACTTTTAATTATAAAATTGACATGCAAAGGCAGTGGGCCTATCAATTGTGGTGTAGTTAAATAAGTATCGAACACAGGAAACGAAAAATTAAGACTAAAAACTAATATTATCTAAAAACAAGTATTAAACGAAGGGTTTTCTATAGTTTTACAAGACTAGAAACTTAATTAGAATAACTAACACTCAAATTAAATAACTAACAACTAGAACATGAAATTACCAAGTAAATTCAATATTAAGGAGGACTTCTGTTTAGGTTCGACTCATTTGTTCCCATGGATGATTTCAATGTATTGGATTATTTCTTCATTGCCTACCGATTAAAATGATTAGATTCGCGTTCGCTATTACTAATCCTTAGAAAACAAATTAACTCAAGTAGTGGCTAGTTACCTAAATTAACAGTTTTTCTAGTTATTGATTCGGGTTAAATAAGACTTGTAATGGTTAATTAAATTGGCCCTTCAATTAACCTCTTGTTGATGTTCATCAAACAAGCTCACACATTAACTTACTATCTTCTAGTTAATTCTAGTTTCACGTAAGCTATTCCTATACATACAAATATGTGGTCACAATAAATTATATGAAATTAATAACTAAGAGATGTTCATACAACGTAATTACTAATTTATTAACAGAAGAATAGTTATTGCTAACACATAAGGTTCTTTAACAAGCTTAATAAAGCATAATCACCAATTAAAATTAATCATAATCAAATAATCAATCCATGTTCACAAATTCATCTACCCTAAACAAAATTTACGAGTTTTAGCCATGATTGCAATAAACATAGACTGAAAAACGAAATCAAAGTATGTAGACATGATTCAAATCAAAAGGTTATTAAGAATAAACAAAAATTGTCTTGATTCTCTTCACAATTGAATATAGGGTTGATTTTGCAGCTCCTCATGACCTAGAAGTACCTCCAATCGTTCAGTAGCCTCTTAGGGTTCCAGAAAATGTCCTCAATTCGGGTTTGTGAGTTCTATTTATAGTTTTCTCAAAACAGGAGCTACTCGCCAAGTCCAGTGACCTACTCGTCGAGTTCTTCATTTAAAATCCATGTACGGCAAGGATTCCACGTGTTGCTTCGTGAACCTTCACATCTACTCATTGAGTAGACGATCCTACTCGCCGAGTAGCTTCAGAATTGAGCCCTTTTCTTCTTTGTTTCGTTCCCGAGCTTTCGTTCATATCTCCTGCTTGCTTTTTCTTCCGATCTTCCTTTCATGGACTGAAAATATAATTTGAACAATATTAAGTATCTTTTGTCCATAATATGCAATTAATTAGCAAATAAATGTTAAAAATCCAACATAAAAATAGAGCTAAATATGAAAATATCAATAACACAAAATACTCCTATAGTATTTTAAGATTATGTCCTGTTCTAATGTTATCATTATAGTAGCATTGGTAATTTTTTAGACTTGTCACTCCTCTGAAAATATAGTTGATCAGGCTATATCCTCCCAGATTTGACTATATGTCTCTAAGCCTAATTCTGTTGCTCAACAATCATAATACTTTTGTTCCGTCCTAGTGACACTGATTTTAGTATGAATGCAAATAGGTATACTTAGTTAAATATTTTACTATTTAAAAGGTATAAAATCTTGGTAAGAGTATTTTAATATCGTTGTGTTTATAGTTTGTATATCTTTTATGGGTTGATATACTCAATTGACTATAAACATTGATCTGACACCAATATTACAACATTGCATAATAGTAAATAAGCAAACAACATCATCCATTGCATTAATAATATAATTTAATACAAGTTTGTTCTGTATAGTTTATATGAAACCAAAAATGTAAATCAAAATATAAGATGAGTCTTGAATGCGTTCCATCTTCTCAAAAGCTGGCATCAGTACCTATCTACTAATGACCTAAGAATACAAGTTATTTTGAAAGAGTTTATCAGCTTTAAAGTTGGTGAGTTCATAATTATTTTAGTGTCATTATTTGTATCAAAATTTTTGTAATAGTGTTTGAAGTATGAGTTTGTAAACGTTTGTAGTAAAAGTATGTGAATCTTTGTAAATGTTTGTAACTCCTAGAAAATCCTATATTTTCTACTAAAAGTAGCCTTCTACCAAGGGACGATTGTTTTTTATGTTTGTTTCTTGTAAAAGTGTATAATTTTCCCAAGTGTAACTATCATAATCAAAATATATTTTATACATTATCGTTTATGTGAAATGATCACAAAGTAAATGCAAAGGGGAAATTAGTGTAGTAATATAGTGTTGTATTATAATAACTACTATTGTACGAACTACCTTAAACTGGATTTATATCAAGGTATTATGTGATTAATTGTACCATACTATCGACTATAAACACGACTATGAAAGACGTCGGAAGTAATGATATTTGGCACCCGTAGACCTGCAGGTCCCAATGTAGCTAACAACAAGGTGTAGGATAGACAATCCAGTATAGATATATACGCAAACTCACGCTCTCAAGGAGATTCTAGCTACAAATCGGGCCATGGCAGTGTAGACATGCCCCGAAACAGTGGTTAACATTTATGTTATAGTATAGTTGTATGTGTAATGTATGTACTAGTGTAGTGAATGAATTGTTTCTCATCGTAGTATCGTTGTATAGTTTCTCATCATAATATAGTTGTATAGTTTCTCATAATAGTAAGTATTGACTCGTTAATGAACTGACTCTTTGTATGCTTCATTGAACTAGAAGTAATGAGTAGTATAACCCTAAACTATACCCATTATAGTTTACTAGTAGAATCGTTTGTAAGACTGAATGTATTGAACTTAGATAAAAGTCTTTATATCTACACATATATACATAATATCTAACAAAGGATCCAACGACACCCAGATAAACAAAAGGGTACTCTAAGTCCACAACCAAACAAGGGACAGGAAATAGAGTGAGTTGGCAATCATAAGTCCTTCAATCCTTACTTATATAACTATATAGGTAATAGACATGGTTTTAACAATATATAAGTTTGAAAATTGTAACAGAAAGGTTTGATACATAAAAGTGAATTTGATAAAGAGCTTAGCATGTAAAAGAGTTTGATAAGAAGTTTGAAGTCATTTGTTTGGTAAAACAGTTTAAAAGTATAGTAAATCCATTGTTTGATAGTTGTTAATCACATGTGATTGATATAATAACTATGATATTTAACTTGTATCCCCCCACCATAAAAGCATTTAAAATCATTTAAAAGGTTATTTAAAGGTTATGAACTCACCTGTAGTGAGTGGTTTGGATGAAAGTGTTGGATAAAGTGCTAGGTGCCAAGTGAAGACTTAAACACAAACACACACTGATCCTATTTAACATATAAAGACACATATATGTATCTAATTAGTGATTTTAACACTAATTAAGCAAGTAAAGACACCCTAGAACATTGAAAACACTTTCATTCAAGTGTTATAAGATCATAGGTTTGCATCCAAGGGTTGTAGGGGTGTGTATTGGAGTTTACGGTCCAGGAGTAATCTCTCCATGAGTTTACAGCCAAGGGTTTGCGGCCCTTATGGGTTTACGGTCGTAAACCCATGGTGTCTTGTACCAAATCGATGTTTAAGGTCCTAATCACAAAGGGGAGGTGTTCTATGCCAAGTTCCAAGCCTTAGGAAGGAATGTAGGGAAACTATGTACCATTTAATAAAGTTTACGGCCAAAGGAGATTGCCTTGGTCGTAAACTCCCTTGGTTGGTTGATTATTGATGTTTTCAAGACCTAATCCATAATACTAACTTATAAACATGTAAAGGGGTTAAGGACTTACAGTTTGAAGGCTAAGAAAGGGAGTTTTCGGCCTAAAACACACAAGTGTTCTTGGTGTTCTTGAGGATCTTGAAGATCTAAGCATAAAAGATGGAATTGTAGATGGATTCAAATGTGAATCAAGTAGGAGTGATGTAATCAACACAAATATGGAAGATTTTGCTTACATTTGTGAAGATTGAAAGGAATTCTTGAAGATCCTTGGGAGAGAATCTCGAGTTCTCTAGCTTAGAAGTGAAGAATGAAAGGAAAATGGCTAAGTGTCACCTTTATACAAGGGGTTCATGGCCACTTGATGTTTATGGCCGTAAACCCAAGTGTTTCGCCATGAACTCCTCTTTTGATGGTCCAAGGTTTGTTCGACAGGTTATAAGTTCAACTGACACATTCATTCACTTAATTCTTTGATGTATTAAAGCTTAGAATGCTCAAACGGACACCAAAGGTGCTAAAACTTAGCATAAGTAAGTTTGACTAGATTGAAATGTAAGGTTTGTATGGACTATGGAGACTTAGGCCATGCATCACTCTCATTGTGCAAACAATTGAATTCTTACCAATATCTTAATCTCTGTAAAATTTCAGTTGAAAGATGCCTCCACGCCGATCAACGAAATGTAATCCTATGATAACTCCAACTCAACCACCACCACCTCCTCCATCATACAATCCAACAGCTATCCAAGCTGCAGTGGTGGTGGTTGTTTCGGCAGCCTTAGCTAAATTCAGTGCTAATGGTACTAACATGATTGGAACAGTCGTGCACTCCATTCAAGGTGATGCTCTAGTGCACTCTAGAGAGTGCTTGTATAAGGACTTCACCAACTGCAAGCCCAGGTCCTTTAATAGGACTGGTGGGATCACTGACCTATTGCAATGGTTCGAGAAAACGGAGTCGATATTTGAGATATGCTCTTGTCCAGAAGGAAGCAAAGTAAATTTTTTTGCATGCACCTTCGCGGACAGAGCCCTCACATGGTGGAATATCCATGTCAAGTCACTAACCCTAATAGTGGTGAATGATATGGGCTTGGAAGCTCGGAAGGAGCTCGTGATTGAAGAATACTGCCCAAGGGGTGAGGTTCAGAAACCTGAACAGGAACTATGGACCCTAACCATGAAGGGGTCCGACATAGTTACCTACACCGCCAGCTTCAGCGAGCTAGTGGCACTATGTCCAAGAATGGTCCCTACTGGGGAAAGAATGTCGAGAGATATATCTGGGGGCTGGTGCCTCCATTTCAGAGGAACGTCTTAGCTTCAAACCCCACTACCTTCGATAATGCCAATCGATTGGCACAATGAATCATCAATCATGGAGTCTGCACCCCGACAACAACAACAACCCTGGCCATCCCAAAACCCTCCAAGGCCGCTAAAAACAAGCGGAACATCTGGGATAACAAGAAAAAGAATGTAGCACAAAACTCTACCAAAAAGCAGCAGGTCATGGCTATCCATGCCACGATAACGCCGACTGCTATTGCGCCAATGAAGCAGTATGCTGGAAGCATGCCCAAGTGCAACAAGTGCTACTTCCACCACAATGGACCATGCTGGGAAATGCAGTGCACTAACTGCAACAGGAAGGGGAACACTGCACATTTTTGTAAGTCTTCAGCAAGGCCAATCAACCCAATCCCCGACGCTGGTTTTGGCCAGGCTTGCTACGGATGTGGCGAGGTGGGTTACTACAAAATAAACTGTCTGAAGGCAGGGAACGCGGGCGTCATGGGAAGAGATTTGGCTATAGGCCACGAGGAAGCGGTAGCCGACCCCACAGTGGTTATAGGTATGTTTCTCCTCGATAACTCTTATGCATGCATAATGCTTGATAGTGGAGCGGAGAGGAGTTTCCTGAACCAGAAATTTGGTTATTTACTTAAACAAAAACCACGTGCATTTAAAGAACCGTTCACTTTAGAAATTGCTAACAGAAAAACTGAGCACACTATCAGTATACACATAGGATGTACTCTAACTCTAGATAGCTATTCCTTTCCAATCGACCTCATATCGGTCTCAATTAAAAGTTTCAACGTCATTATCGGCATAGATAGGTTGAGTCTTCATCATCCCGACATCATGTGTTACAAGAAGGTCGTTTGCCTTAATCTACCATCTAATGAAACCCTAGTGATCAACGGTGACGAACCCGACACGAACCTTTGTATCATCTCGAGTATACAAGCGAATTTTTGTACACTACGAACTCGTTATGGACACTACGAACTCGTTATTGGACACTACGAATTTTTGTAGTCATGCCATTCGGATTGACTAATTCACCCGCAGTATTCATGGACTTAATAAATAGAGTATGTCATCCTTACTTGGATCAGTTCGTCATTGTAGTCATTGATGACATACTTATCTACCCTCGTAATAAATAATAGCATAGTAACCATCTACGTCGGATCTTAGAAACATTACGATCATAGAATCTCTATGCAAAGTTCACTAAATGCGAGTTTTGGATTCGAAGAGTCAAGTATTGGGTTACATTGTCAATGAAGAAGGAATCCATGTGGACTCTTCCAAAATTAATGCCATTGAGAACTGGTCAGCACCAAAGACGCCTACATAAATTCTTCGATTTCTAGGCCTCGCTGGGTACTATTGCAGGTTCATTCAGAACTTCTCTAGGATCACAAAACCGCTTACTACATCGACCCAGAAGGGTGTGGCCTTTGACTAGGAAGAGAAACAAGAAAAAGCATTCCAAACGTTAAAGTGAGCCTTATGCAGCGCACCGATACTATCCCTCCTAGAACGGATAGAAGACTTTGTGGTTTATTGTGAAGCATCCAACCAAGGACTTGATTGTGTCCACATGCAACGAGGCAAGGTTATATCATATACCTCAAGATAGCTAAAGACACACGAGGTCAACTACACCACACACGATCTTGAGTTAGGAGCAGTGGTATTTGCTCTGAAGATCTGGAGACACTACCTGTATGGTACAAAAAGCACTATCTTTACATACCACAAAAGCTTGCTTTCAATGCATATTCAACCAAAAAGAGCTCAATATGTGACAACGACGGTGGGTCGAGCTACTCAATGACTAAGAATGCGAAATTCATTATCATCCGGGTAAAGCCAACATAGTAACTGATGCCCTAAGTCGGAAAGAATATTCTGGTCGCAGAGTCAAATCATGACCATGACTATCTATTCGCATTTTTTCACACAAATTAAGGAGGCTTAACTAGAAACCTTGAAACCTGAAAACACGGCGGGTGAATCCCTGAGAGGGATGGATAAGAACTTGGAAGTCAAAGGTGGCGGAGCCTTATATCTCCTGGACCAGATCTGGACACCGAAGCAAGGTGGTTTCAGAGACTTGGTCATGACCGAAGCACACAACACTCGATATTCCATCCACACAGGTTCAGATAAAATGTATCTGGATCTCAAGAAGCTATATCGGTGGCCCAATATGAAAGCAGAGATTACTACCTTCATGAGTAAGTATCTTACTTACGCCAAGGTTAAGGTCGAATACTAGAAACCCTTAGGTTTACTACAACAATCGTAGATATCGAAATGGAAGTGGGAGCAGATCACAATGGACTTCATAACCAAGTTGCCCAAGACAACGAGTGGTCTCGATACCATTTGGGTGATTGTATACAGGCTAACAAAGTCCGCACACTTCCTGCCTATTAAAGAAACTAACAAAATGGAGAAACTAATGAGAACCTACATTAGGGAGATCGTACGACTCCATGGTGTTCCCATATCCATTATCCCTGATAGAGATAGTAGATTATGATGGGTTTTGAGCATTCTAACACTCCTATGGTGTACATGCAACCCTAGAAACCTTAGATCTATGTTTGACTAAGATACATGAAATAATTATTTTTCCAAGGTTCTTATGCTATCTAGCATGGCATGGGGAACTTGAATCAAATAAAGCTAGTAGAATTACTCACCTTGTAGTTGTAGTTGATTGCTTGGAGTTTTAGAGCCTAACACCAATAGTATGGATGCCTCAAATGGCAATCACAAATCACCAGAAACTTTGAAACCTTGAGAGAATAGTCACAACTATCTTGAAATCGGCCCTCTTACTTTACTCACCACAACTAGTGTGATTTCAAGAACCAAAGCCTCCTTTATATAGTGTGATGGATTAAGGTTACATCCATGTAAAATCTAATACCCATGTCTTTTCATTTCCATGAGATCCATGGGTTAAAGCTCCATGGAGTATCCATGGACTTTCCATGCAAGCCTAGCCCACACTATATAAATACAAGAGCCCATATTTAATTAGTCATACTTTTGATCTCTAAATTAATCCTAGATTAATTATAGATCAATACTAATTAAATAATATGATTTTATATTAATATATTAGAACTTATAATATATTAATAAATCATAACTTATACTATTCTCTAAAGATTATCCATAAATTGTTCGGGTCAAGTGCAACCCAAATGGACCATGTCTGGTCGAGTCAAGTACATACCAAATATAGTTATGGACTTAGACACTATATCGAACAGTCTCCCACTTGGATAAGTCTAATAACTATAGTTGCAAGTATGACTTCAGGAAACGATCATCAATCGTAGCTCTTTAAACTCTGTTGAACTAGAATGCGCCATTTTAGATAAGTGATCATATAATCCTATGTTCTATATATCAGCCGGACAAATACATGGAACATGGTCTTGCTTATTGTCCAGCATTTGTTTCCTGATTTCCGATTTGTTTGACATAGAACTTAATTAAACACATCAATTTAGTTCTGACCGGGCCCGGTACATAGGTCAAAACAAAATCATCGAGGGGCCCAAATATTGCTTCTAATCGTATAAGGAACAGGTAAACTTCGACTCATATGTTGAATAATATGATATAAACCATAACATAATGATTCTGGAAGTCAAAACATGCAAAAGAAATATAGTAAACGATTGACAAGAGATCGTAACTCTTTACTCATAAATAACACCTTTTATTTATCATCAAATGTCAATTACATTTTACAAATTTCAAGATTATCTAACTACTAAAACTAATATTATCCTTCAGCCCTATGCTCCGAGCATGCTGGAGATTCTTAGCCTGAGTCGGTCCCTTCATGAGGGAATCTGTTTGGTTTTCATCCGATGATACCCTCTTTGCCACGAGGATTCCTTCTTCTATTCGATGTCTGATGAAGTGATATTTTCTGTCAATGTGTCTGGATCTCCCATGATCTCTTAGTTCCTTGGCTAAGGCAACCGCACTATTGTTGTCATGGAAAATATCTATTGGCCCTTTTATAGCTGGTACAACTCCAAGGTCTCCGATGAAGTTCTTTAGCCATATAGCCTCCTTTGTTGCCTCGCTTGCTGCTATACACTTTGATTCACAAGTGGAATCAGCCACTATCTCCTGCTTGGAACTTTTCCAGGTAATTGCCCCTCCATTTAAGGTAAAGACCCAGCTCGACTGAGAGAAGAAATTATCCCTGTCATTATGGAAACTAGCATCACTGTACCCTACAACTCTCAAGTCATCACACCCACCAAAGGTAAGGACCCAGTCCTTAGTCCTCCGTAGGTACTTGAGGATATTATTTACCGCAGTCTAGTGTACCTTGCCAGGGTTCCCCTGATACCTGCTAACCATGCTCAAAGCAAAGGCTACATTAGGTCAAGTACACGTCATAACATACATGATCGATCCTACAGCTGAATCATAAGGTATTCAACTTATTTCTGTTATCTCAGCCTCAGTACACAGGCTTTGTGTCTTACTCAATGTGGCATTACTCTGGATGGATAACTCTCCTTTCTTGGAGTTATGCATGTTCAACCTTTTCAACACTTTGTCCACATAGGTGCTTTGACTAAGTCCAATTAGTATTTTACTCATGTTTCTCAAAATCCTTATCCCTATGATATAGGTAGCTTCTCCAAGGTCCTTTATAGGGAAACACTTCCCAAGCCAGGACTTTACTTCCTGCATGATTGGGATGTCATTTCCTATGAGTAGTATGTCATCCACATATAGTACCAAAAAGCTGACTATACTCCCACTACCCTTGATATAGACACAAGATTCATCTTTACTCCTTGAAAAACCAAATTCTTTGACTTTCTCATCAAAGCAAAGATTACATTGTACCACACTCTACTATGGTACTATGTACTGACAAAACCCTCTGGTTGAACCATGTAAATATCTTCAGCTAACTTTCCATTAAAGAAAGCGGTTTTGACATCCATTTGCCATATTTCATAATCATGAAATGCTGTAATGGCTAACAGAACCCTAATAGACTTAATCTTGGCCACTGGTGAAAAGGTATCATCATAATCAACTCCCAGAGTTTGAGAATAACCCTTTGCAACCAGTCGTGGCTTATAAATGTGTACATTGTCGTCCATGTCGGTCTTCTTCTTGAAGATCCATTTGCACCCAACTATCTTACGATAAGGTACATTGTCAACCAAGTTCCAAACTTGATTGTCATACATGGACTGTATCTCGCTATCCATAACCTCTTTCCATTTAGCAGCCTCAGGGCCTGCCATGGCTTCCGTGTAGCTGTTAGGCTCATCCAGATTTATCAGTGTGTTATCACTGATAAGTTTCTCACCTTCTACAGTAATATGGAAACCATAGTAATGCTCAGGTGCATTCCTAACTCTGGTGGAACGCCTCAGAGGTATAGATTCTTTAGTCGGCTCAATAGGATTTTCCTCCTCAGGTTGAGGGCTAGGGTTTGAGGTTCCTTCACCACTTGACTCTTGAATTTCCTCAAGGTCAATTTGCCTCCCACTTTCCCCTTGGCTCATGAATTCTCTCTCTCGAAAGAATCCTCTTCTTGCTACAAAGACCATATTCTCACTAGGTCTGTAGAAGATGTCACCAAAGGAATTATGTGGGTAGCCGATGAAAATACACCTTTCGCTTCGGGGTTCGAGCTTATCGTGAGTCTCACATCTCATGAAAGCCTCGCAACCACAAATCTTGATGTCGTCTAGATTGGGAACTTTTCCAGTCCACATCTCGTGAGGTGTTTTGGCAACCTTCTTTATAGGGACTAGATTAAGGATATGGGCGACAGTCTCTAAGGCATACCCCCAAAATGAGATTGGTAGCAAAGCTCGATTCATCATGGAACGAACCATGTCCAATAAGGTCCGATTGTGCCTCTCAGCTACACCATTCAAATGTGGTATCCTAGAAGGTGTCAATTGTGAGACAATCCCACATTTCTTAAGATAGTCAAGGAACTCAGTACTAAGATACTCACCACCACGATCAGATCGAAGCATCTTAATGTTCATGCCCAACTGATTCTCCACTTCTTGCTTGAACTCTTTGAATTTCTCAAAGGTTTCTGACTTATGCTGGATTAAGTAGACATATCCATATCTACTAAAATCATCATTAAAACTCACATAGAAGCGATTAGCATCTCTTGTGGCAATTCTGAAGGGTCCACACACATCCGAGTGTATCAGGTCCAACAAACCTTCACTCCTAGCACAAGTTCCAGTAAAAGGTGACTTTGTCATTTTACCAAGAAAATAAGATTCACAACTATCATCTGAATTTAGGTTAAATGACTCCAAGACTCTATTCTTTTGGAGTTGGCCTATGCGTTTCTTGCTTACATGTCCAAGACGAAAATGCCATAAAGATGCTTTATCTAAGCAAGTGCAAGAGTCAATATACAATACATTATTTCCAAGATTATCTACAACAGATACAGTTTCATACATGCCATCACAAGGTAATGCTTTAAAATAAAGAACATTATTAAAGAAGCATCAATAATACCATTATTATTATCAAAATAAAAGGTAAAACCTTGTTTATACAATGCATGAAAGAAAATAACATTTCTTGCCATTTCTGGAAAATAACAACACTTATTCAAATCTATTGTAAACCCACTATTTATCACTAAGTAATAAACTCATATCTTGGTTACAGGTGAAGCTTTCCTGTTTCCCATGATCAAGTTTATCTTTCCCTGCTCCACATTCTCACTTCTTCTTAGTCCCTACAAATCACAACATATGTGAATAGCACAACCTGTGTCAAGGACCCAAGACTTAGAATGTGGTGAGTTATTAGACAATATAGTGTATATACCTACATGATTGGGTTTTACTTTCCCATCCTTCAAATCTTGCTAGTACTTTGGGTAGTTTCGCTTCCAGTGTGACTTTTCATGGCAATAGAAGCATTCAGCTTCATTAGGGTTAGCAGAAGGAGTGACAAAACCTTTCTTGGTTTTGCTTGAAGTGGAGCCTTCAATGGTCTCACCCTTGGTACCCTTAGAAGGGTCCTTCGCTTCTTCCCTTTGTCATGCCCGATTTCCAAGAAATTGGCAGTGGTTGGAGTAGGAGCAGGAGTAGTAATAACTGACTTACCATTTAGACCACTTTCAGTGGTCTTCAAGAGTCCTTGAAGTTTGTTGAGGGTGACTTCTTCCTTGTTTATGTGATATGTCATGCAGAATTGAGCATAACACGATGGTAAGGAGTGCAAAATGATGTCTATTGCTAACTCCTCGGGAAATTTCACATTCAGCTTCAGTAAACGGTCCACATACCTTTGCATTTTCTAGATGTGGACCGTGATGGGTCACCATCCTTCGTTCGGGTTGTTATCATGGAGGAGATCATTTTATATCGCTCTTGATGAGCACTTTGATGGTAGCTGTCCATCAAGTCCTGTTGCATCTCAAAAGGATAATAGTCCTCATAGGACATTTGGAGCTCGGTTGTCATGGTAGCCATCATGATGCATGCCACTTTTGTAGCATCTCTTTCATGTACCTCATATTCAGCAAGTTCTTCAGGAGTAGCAGTTGGCTCGGGTACCTTCAGCTCCTTGTCGAGAACATATTCTTTGTTCTCATACCGAGTGACCATCCTGATGTTTTTGATCCAATCAGTAAAGTTGGATCCATCAAAGATGACTCTCCCACAAAGATTCATGAGAGATAAGGAGCTAGTATGGTTTGATCCAGAAGCATTGTTATTGGAACACATCTATAAAGAAGAGGGAATATATTAGATTAGATATAGAGATAGTCCTTAATAAAACACCCAAATGTAATATTAAGGCTGTAACCCAACACAATATTTTATAACTTAGAAGAGGGATGTCGTAATCTAAGTTATAAGATATTTGAAGCTAGGTGAATGACGATTCACCAATTTCCACCATGAAAAACGAAATATTTAATTTGGTTTTTAATTTGTTTAGAAACTCCTAGATTCTTTGAGATTCATTGAACTTTCTTCAATGGCATGTTTCAATCTCGAGTGTGCCCTTCAAGTTTTGTGACTAGGATGTCGAGGATCACAAAACAAGGTGTGAAGTAACCATGCAAATTTCTTGGTACCCTTAATGTAGTACCCCTCAATCGATGTGTCGGTTAACCACACACGCTCCATCAATACTATGATAAACATTAAGTCATCCTTTACCTACCTTGTTAAGTTCAAGTTAGTGTGCCGGTTAACCACACACGCTCCACTAATGACCTAAACAAAGTGTAAATGTAATTTCATGGATTAGCACCTTATTCAAATTTTCCTAAAATAACTAAGATTTGGAATTCAATAAAGTTTAGTTACTTTAGTATTATCATTATACTTTTAATGAGAATTTATAAGTCTTTTTCCTACCGGTTCGGCTAACGACCCTCCACCGATCAAGGAAGCGGCGGGTGAGGGTGAACACCCATTAAGTTGCCATTTTATAGGCAACAACCTTATACCCCCCCCCCCACCCCTTATAGATCGGCTTTGTGAATGAGGCGTACTAGCGGTAAGACCACTTGATCTTATACATGTGTATATATATATATATATATATATATATATATATATATATATATATATATATATATATATATATATATATATATATATATATATATAACTTATAATATTATAAAGTATAAGGGTTGAATTTTAACTTTTAAAAGTCTAAGGGTTGGAACTAAAGTTTTTAAATCATGACTTTACTTGTTCCAAAACTTGAGGGCAAGTTTTGTAAACTTTCAAAACTTTTCATTTCTTATAACTTATGAATTTAATTGAGTATTAAAATGAAGACTTTAATTTTTCTAACTCTTATGTTATTTTAATGGATTTTATTAAAGTGTGACCTTTGGTTTTCCATAACTTGAGGACAAGATATGGACTCCATTAAAACACATAATGACCATGAATTAAACTACCAAGTAGGTTACAAACAATTCATATGATCATCTAATCTTCATAAGTTCAAGAACATGAATATGAACATTTCAAGAATCATAAATTACTCATAAAACTTGTATTTTTTTTATTATAGCCATTGTAAATGGATTAGCATAAACATTGCACCATCTAAAACAAGTTTTAAAACACCAAAATAGTTTAGGGTAATGTTTCTAGTCCATTTCCAGCAGCAAAGTCGAAAATCTGCATTCTGAGGCTTCTACTCGTCGAGTGCACGAACCTACTCGACGAGTAGGATGAATTTAGTCATGAACTCGGCGAGTCCCCCAATGGACTCGGCAAGTTCATCATGCGAACAACAAGAAAATCGATTTTTTCACTATTTTGCATCAAGTATCAAACAAACAAGCCTAGTCTCTGATACCACTGATGGGTTTTGAGCATTCTAAAACTCTTATGGTGTACATGCAACCCTAGAAACCTTGGATCTATGTTTGACTAAAATACATGCAAATAATTATTTTTCCAAGGTTCTTATCCTATCTAGCATGACATGGGGAACTTGAATCAAATAAAGCTAGTAGAATTACTTACCTTCTATTTGTAGTTGATTGCTTGGAGTTTTAGAGCCTAGCACCAATAGTGTGGATGCCTCAAATAGAAATCACAAATTACCAGAAACTTTGGAACCTTGAGAGAATAGTCACAACTATCTTGAAATCGGCCCTCTTACTTTACTCACCACAACTAGTATGATTTCAAGAACCAAAGCCTCCTTTATATAGTGTGATGGATTAGGGTTACATCCATGTAAACCCTAATACCCATGTCTTTTCATTTCCATGAGATCCATGGGTTAAAGATCCATGGAGTATCCATGGACTTTCCATGCAAGCCTAGCCCACACTATATAAATACAAGAGCCCATATTTAATTAGTCATACTTTTGATCTCTAAATTAATGCTAGATTAATTATAGATCAATACTAATTAATTAATATGATTTTATATTAATATATTAGAACTTATAATATATTAATAAATCATAACTTATACTATTCTCAAAAGATTATCCATAAATTGTTCGGGTGAAGTGCAACCTAAATGGACCATGTCGGGTTGGGTCAAGTAGATACCAAATATAATTATGGACTTAGACACTATATCCAACAGATTCACTTCAAGGTTCTGGTAGTCGCTGACAGGTTCCCTAGGAATTAGGATTGACATGAGTACAGCCTACCATCCGCAAACCAACGGGCAATGTGAGAGGATAATTCAAACTTTGGAGGATATGTTGCGAGCCTGTGTGATAGACTTCGCGAAGGCATGGGATACTCATTTACCCCTTGTCGAGTTCTCCTACAATAACAGTTATCACACGAGCATAAAGGCATCGAATACTCATTTACCCCTGGATGGAACGAAATTCCCTCTAACGGGGGGATGATGTGACAACCCGAAATTTTTTCAAGTCAATGTAATGATCTAAAGTCAAGTATTGTAACATGTTTTTGAAATTATAAGAATAGCGTCAAAATGAAACGTTCAAAATTCTCATTTGGGATATATAAAGTGATAGATATCGTAACAAGGTTTTCAGAAATATAAAGAACACTAAAATCCGAGTTATAACGAAGAAGTTATGATCAATCGAAGATACGCAACAAAATCGGTAAAACACTGATAAACATAAAACGTGAAATTTCTATAAAATACTCTTTAGCCTTAGGTATCTAAATGAAACTCATATATATCATTAAACCGTAAACGTATATAAAAAGAGTGTCCAAATCTGACTTTGTATAAGGAAGTTATGATTTTTGTAAGTTTTGGATATAGCAGTAGACAGGTAAAAGCTCGAAATATAGATCGATCGACTTTTAGCCGGTTGATATGTGCATATTTAGTTTGTATTAAGTATAGATTTTTATTCATTTATTAGCTAAATTATTGCATTTCATGGACAAAAGGTACTTAAAAGTGTTTAAATTGCATTTTCAGTCCAAAAATGAAGCTCGAAAGCAAAAGGAAGCAAAAGGAAGCAGGAGAAGCGGTTAGGAGCTCGAGAATGGGATAAAGAAGAAAAACACTAAAAATGGCACCTACTCGGCGAGTCAGATTGACTACTCGGCAAGTCCAGTCGAAGAATCAGGAAGATAATGACTCGGGATTCCAGAGAGTTATCGCAATACGGGGAATGTGAGAGGGACTCGACGAGTCACCACTTGAGTCGACGAGTCGATTCATATATTTAAAGATAATTCCACAGATCGATTAGAGAGAGTTTTGGGACGATTCAGAAGTACTTTGCTACTATTAAGAAGCCAGAAAATCCCTAGAAGACGACGAAGGAAGCTAGAATTCAATTCCGGAGAGTAATTAAGGCAAAATTTCACCATTCCACTTATTCTTTTGTTTTATCATTATGATTAAGCAACTTGACTTTGTTTGTTTGCTGTTATTTACTTTAATTATGAACTAAAACCTTTAGACTTCTTTTTGGGGATACAAAGTTGACAATATGGTTTGATTGATTGATAGGATTAATTCCAAGTTGGTGAATTTTTGTTATTTTAGCTTGGTAAAGAACCTTGTGTGTGAATAATAATTAATTTTCTGTTAATAGGAAGATAATTGATTAGCATGAACATCTATTGATTATTGACCTCATATGATATGTGACCACTATACTATATGTCTAGGATTAATGAATATGAAACTAGAATTAATAAGAAAATTGAGTAAATTCATGTGCAAGCTTGTAAGATGACCATCAAACAAGAAGTTAATTAAAAATAATAAATTAGTTAACTATTGCAAGTCTAACTTAACCCGAATAATTAATCTAGTGAATATAATTAAATTAGACAATTGGCCACTGTTTAAGTTAGTTTATTTGCTAAGGATTAGGGTAGTGACCACAAATCTAATCACTTGAATCGGTAACCAACGAAAGAATTAATCCATTGAACTATTACCTTGAAATCAACCATAGAGTTAACCAAGTTGAACTAAACAGAAGTTCCTTTCCAATTATTGAATCTAGTTAAGTCGTTATTTTCTTGTCTTAAAATAGTGATAGTTAGTATGTTTCTAGTCTTGTAAAACTAGAGAAAAACCCCTACTTCTTAATTAACTTAGATAGAATTAGTTTTTAATTTAATTTGTCGTTCCCTGTGTTCGATACCCTGCTTATTTAGCTATACCACAATTGATAGGTTCACTGCCTTTTGTGTGTTATTTGATAATTAAAAGTAGGTTTAAAACTAGGTGAGTTCCACACACATCAAGTTTTTGGCGCCGTTGCCGGGGAACGGTTCAAAAATTAGAATTAAAAATCTAATTCAATCGATCCTTTGTGTGAGATTTATCTTACACAAAGTTAATTTCTGTTTAAGTTTTTAGGTAGTAAAAAAAAAAAAAAAAAAACCCTGATTTTACCTTGGACTCGCCGAGTGTCTTCGCCCAGACTCGGCGAGTACGATGCTAAATCAGCTTTAATTTTATTATATTTTTTTGTTCTTTTTACGCGTTTTCTGTTTTGTTTGCAGTTGTTTCATGACCCGAGGATTGGATACACCTCTGGTTCCCCTTCTTGAAGATCCGGAAACCGCACTAAGAAGGAGCAAAGGCAAAACCGTTGGAGAATCTGCTTCTTCAAAGAACTCACCGCTCAAAAACCTCAAGTCCGTTTTCAGCAAGAAAAGGAGCAACAAATCAGGAGCATCTAGTGCCTCATTGACAATCGAAGACCCAATTCAAAAAGACACCGAGTACGAGACCGAGGAAGAAGACGAACCCACATACGAGCACACATCCGAGTTTGAAGACGATTTAGCCACCGCTATGGCTAATATTGATGAAATCCCCATGGGGGAATGGAAGAAGAGGATGCGTGATGACACCGGCCCGGGACTTGTGCAAACCGCAATTCCCGCAACCGCTACTTTCGAGCTAAAGGGTCATATTCTCGCTCAACTCAAGGAGATTCCTTTTTACGGGAGAGATCACGAAGACGCCTATAAGCATTTGGATGAAGTAAATGATGTGGCTGATTACTTCAATGTACCAAATGTGCCTCGCGAGATCCAGCTTCTTCGCATGCTTCCTGTCACATTTAAAGGAGCTGCAAAAGATTAGTTAAAGTCACTTCCTCCCGGATCGGTCACCACATGGGCCAAGATGAAAGAATAGTTCATAGACCATTTCTGCCCACCTTCCAAGATAGCCAAGCTAAAGAAAGCCATTGCCAACTTCGAGCAACAACCCGGAGAATCTCTTTATGAAGCTTGAGAAAGGTACAAGAGCCTACTTAGAAATTGCTCACACCATGACCTTAATAGCCAACAAGAGGTCTCCATTTTTTATGATGGAGTTAATGTCACCACAAGGAAACTACTTGATTCACAAGGCCCGCTCACCAGAAAGCCGCCTCCAGAAATCAAGGAGTTAATTGAAGAATTCTCTAAGCATTCTAGAGAATACCACAATCCGAGGAATGAAGTAAGTCGGGGAGCCGTGAACTCGGTGAATGATAGCATGGCGGCGGTAATAGCTAAGCTCGATAGCCTAGATCGAAGAATGATGAAAATGGATCAAACAATCCATGCTATTAGGGTAGGATGCAAAAATTGTGGCGGGTCCCACCTCACCAAGGATTGTGATCGAGACGAAAACGGAAATAAAAAGGCTCAAGTATTTTACTCTAGTGGCGATAGATACGACGAAGATTGGAGGTAACCGAAGAAGGAATGGCTCCCATACGAAGAATATAAAAAGGCTAAGGAGGAGAAATACAAGCAGAAGGAGAGGGGATTCTATCAAAACGAAGAGTCGGTGAAGGAAAAGAGGGCCAATTTAGAAGATATGCTCACACGATTCATAACCGCGTCCGAGAAAAGACACAATGATCACGATGTAGCAATGCAAGAAACCAGAAATATGTTGAGGAATCAGCAAGCATCCATTCTCAACATTGAGAAATAGCTGGGACAGCTTGCACATCAAGTGAATGAAAGAAGACCGGGCCAACTTCCGATCAACACCGAACCCAATCCAAGAATGGAGAATGTAAGTGTAATAACCTCCAGCAGTGAAGGAACATTTACAGAAGCACTGAGAATCTCCAAGAAGAAGGCAGAAAAGGTAGAAGAATCGGACCCAGCAAAACCCAACTCGACTCGCCGAGTCACTCCATTGGACTCGACGAGTCCATGCGCAAATGATAAACCTGTCAGTTCTTTGAAGCCTTATAATCCTCCGCTGCCATACCCAATCAAAGCCATGCCTGTAGAAAAAGTAGAAGCATACATAACCTTCATGAAACATGTTAACGCTCTACAAATTAATGTGCCATTTGTGGAAACAATAATCCAAACACCTAAATACTTCAACTTTCTTAAGGGCCTTTTTGCTACTAGGAAAGATTTGGCTGAAGTCGCGGAAGTATTGATGAGTGAGCTACTTGAAAAGAAGGGTGATCCAGGAAATATTGTGATTCCATGCCAATTTGGTAATGAAGTTTTCACCCGAGCGTTAGCTGATTCGGGGGCAAGCATCAATATGATGCCTTTTTCATTCTTTAAGAAGTTGAATTTACCAGAACCAAGGCCGGTAAATATGAAGATCCATTTGGCAGACAAGACAATAATTCATCCACAAGGCGTTTGTGAGGATCTCCTTATAAAAATTGACAAGTTTATTTTCCTAGTAGACTTCGTGGTAGTTGATATGGAAGAAGACCCCGGAATTCCAATTATTTTGAGGAGATCCTTCTTGAACACCGTGTGTGCTTTAATTGATATATGTGAGTCTACATTGACATTAAGGGTGGGTGATGAGGTTGTGATGTTTAAAGCTATTCCAGAAGTCAAGCAAGAAGAGGAAAAGAATGAAGACGTCTCAATGATCCAATTGGATGATGAGATATTAGAAAAAGAGCTTGCACGTTTTCTAAAAGAAGATCCAAGCAAGTTTTCGATACACTCTGAAGAAGATGGAAATGTTAACAAGGACTTGGAGGAGTTAGAAAAGCTACTGGAAGGAGCCCACTCAGAAAACACCCAAGAATAGATGGAACCCGTTCAGACTCGCCGAGTCACTTTAATGGACTCGACGAGTCCAGTCGACTTGGGCAAAGACTTGGCCGATTTAGATCTGTTTGTTACTAGTTCTTCACATACCTTGGATTTTGATAATATACATGATTCTTTAGAAGAAAAAACAGCAGAAGGAGGAAAGGGAAGGAAAGTTCAATACGCCGATGTAGCATGTCTTGATACGGTTCATTTTGAAGATGGGTTCAGCACTGGAAAGGATGAAGAGACAAACGAAAGGAGGGAGGAAGCTGATCAACCATTCACTACTAAACCTAAAGCACGAACCATCATGAAATGTGAAGTAATTAAATTTAAAGAGAAGGAGGTTCAAGAGAAGGTGAAAAAGAATAGGGTAAAGAAGAAAAAGAGGAAAAGGGAAGCCCAAGCAGCTGAGGATGAGGCTGTGAAAAGGAAAAGAGATGCATTCAAAAGGGCTTACAAGAAAAAGATTCACACTTACAAGAACAAGTACAAATCACAAAAAGTTAGGCATGCGTTCCCGATGCTCGGAGATGACGAAACGTAGACGGGAAGGAGACTATTTAATGACTCCTTAAAAAGAAGCGCTTGACGGGAGGCAACCCGTTATATAGAGTTTGCTTTCTTTTACTTTTTAGTTTTTTTTTTAATTTTTCCTTCGTTTTTAGAATTTTAATCTACCAAATCATCGGACATGTCTGCTTGAGAGTGT
This sequence comes from Lactuca saligna, assembly GCF_052625555.1. Lineage (NCBI taxonomy): Eukaryota > Viridiplantae > Streptophyta > Magnoliopsida > Asterales > Asteraceae > Lactuca > Lactuca saligna. The sequence goes on from NC_136418.1 coordinate 116,256,852, forward strand.
GCATAGGTTAAGTGTGGGGTGAAATGATTTTTAATAACAAAATTTTGAAAATTATGATTTTTTTTTAAGAAACTCGCCGAGTCTGACCACGACTCGACGAGTCCATATGGATTTTAGAAAAAGTTTGACTTCGCGACCAGACTCGTCGAGTCTGACCACGACTCGACGAGTCGGTATTATTTCCAGAAAAAAAAATTCGAAATTACTTTTACAACCGGTAACTAGGGTTTTAACCCTAAGAATCAGTTTTTCACATACACACTCGCCGGGTGCCTTCCTCTAAACTTTCTCTCAAGCATTCTTCTTTGTTCTTCAAGTTTTCTTCAAATTTCTCAAGTTCAATCTCAAAAGGTAAAAAATTTCTTCTTGTTTTCTGTTAAGAACATGATTATAAGGCCATCTATGGTAGCAATTGCATGAAAAACCCGTTTTTGAAAAGTACTAAATTTCTAGGGTTTTGATTTTTCATGAATTATGTTGTTTTGACTGCTTATTATGGCCTTAATATCTTAATAATAAGTGCTTAGACAAAACCCTTGACGAAATTTCCAGGTTTCATGGTCTAGTTTTCATCAACCCGCCGACTGACTCGTGCAGTTCGCGCGACTCGCCGAGTCGAGCCTGGACTCGATGAGTCGAGTCGAGAAACATATGGGAGATACTTTTTTAATTGTATTCTGTGTTTTCTGGGCTTTGTGTATTTGTTTTTCAGAAATCATGTTCAGAAGGGGGCAAAGTTCCAGTGGCAACCAAGGGGATTTTCCATGGCTAAACTTCCCACAAATCGAGTCCGCTTCGACATTGCGGAAATGGAAGAAGAAGCTGGATGATATCAAGAAGAAAGAGGTCTATGTGCCCAATCGGATAGATTGGGAGTGGCTGCAGAATGTTCGTTATGAGGAGTTAGATCCATATCTTTTGAAGGAGTTTCACCATGAAGGCGAAACAATGGTTTGTGACGGGTGGAGCCGGGTCTTCCGTATTCAAGAGTCAGTTTATTTGGAGCTTTGTTTGGAGTTTTTCTCCACGGTATCTTTCACCGGGGGAGTGGATGCTTATCACCCGGCCAGCTTCAGTTTTTGTCTTGGGGGAGAGTTTCATCAATGCTCTATGGTGGATCTTGCCTGTCGATTAGGGGTTTATGATCAGCCCTTGGTCTCAAAACACATCTTTCGGGCCTTTTTGGCACAAACCCATATAGTGTTTCCCGAAGGAGTTACGAGTATGGGCTGGTGTAATACTATTGGTAACAAAGTGTATATTCCAAAGTCGGCGCAGGGAGGGAGAATTCGATCCCCAACACACCGCCTCATTTCATCCACTATCAATCAACGAAAGGATGATGACAAGGTTTCCAACCTCGACGTCTTCTATTTATAGAGCATCATTACACCCGGTGTTTTTTGCAACATTCCTTGGTGTCTAGCTTCATATCTCTCGGAGGGTGCGGTCAAGGATCGCAAAACTTCCCGAATTAATGGTGGGATGTTTGTCACCCGGTTGGCCAACTCATTCGGGTTGATGAACCACGGTGCGTGGAACTTCATGACGTTGATCCCTACACCTCCGTTCAATCCAATTCTTTTCCGGAGAGTGAGGATTATTGAAGATTATGGAGGTGGCCATTATGCCATCCCGAATGATGATCCAGTTGTTGGTCCCAAAGCACCAGGAAGGAGGTTTCGTTCGAGGAGAGAGTGGGATATTGAGGAGGAGCCGCCGGTGATTCCGGTTAAAACTGAAGATGTACCAATGGATTGGTACAATGTGGAGATGAGGCGACTACAGGATCAAATGGCACGGGGTTTGAATTTTAGCAACCAATCTTACATCCGATTATTCGACCACTTCAACATCCCACATATTGATGGTGGCAATTATCCATTTATTCCGTCATGGGATGAGGTGATTAGTGCAAGAAGAAGTGGTGCGGGAGGAAGTGGAGCAGCCGCGGATGATGATGAGGAAGAAGATTGATTTATTTGTGTTCTAATCAAACAATTTTTATTTTTTGTTTTTATTTTTTTTATTTGGTGTGTATGAATTGTTAAGACTTTATTTTGTTTAATGATTGTGTGCATTAGTCATTTTTCAGGATTGGATTAGGACTGCTTTCTTAGGAAGGGTTTAAAGTCATAGCGAACGGGTGTTATAACGAGTGAAAGAGAGTCAAGGAAGCGAAACGTTAATGTCAAAGTGTCGAGTCCGGTCCCTAGGGATATGAGCAATTGAGTCTAAAAGTTCTTAGAGGCTGACATAGTTGCAAATTCCAATTTTTTTTCGTCCAGTGGCCTACTTGTGGAGTGCACTTAACTGACTCGACGAGTCGCCTTGTATTTCCACACATTCTAAGATGGCCGCGTTGGTACTCGACGAGTCCTCTATATGACTCGACAAGTCAATCATTTTTATACCAAACGACTACTGATTTAATGTTGCTCAGTGTACCACTTGACTATTTATTCTTTCCATATTCATTCCTGAAGATCTTACACTGATTTCCGCATATTTGGAGAGACCCACACGAGACGAGACACCCAAGGCATGGATGAGATGTTACCATGTCTAAAGTCAATTGAAGTTGGAGCTAAAATGAAAGTGATCAACCTATCCACTGCTATCCCAGGGGAGTTTGTTCCAATTCCCTTTTTAGTTTCTTTTTATGTTTTTATTATGCATAATATGCAATGAGGGCATTGCATCAAATAAGTGTGGGGTAGGGGGTTGGTTACATAATACACAATTTAGAGTCTTAATTTAGATTAATTTTAAAATTTTGCATACCCAAAGTATTACTTAGGATTTAATTCAGAAAATTTTCGTAAAACAAAATTAGGATTCCATGTTAGAATTGTATTTGATGATTGCATGAAAACTCAAATGTTTAGTTGAGCCTATATACGTTCTAGTGCATTTGTGGCTTCCTTAATTCAGTGAAATCATGGGACAAAAACACGACCTTGCTCAGCCTGAGGGATGCAATACGTTTAGCAGCCTAAACCTGAAATGCATCCAGGAAAATTTTTATCGTTAGCCAATAAAGGTTGAGATTGAGCGCCCCTGCTTAAGCATGTAGGGATTTGAGTGAAAAAAAGTGAGGTACATGTAAAAAAAAAAGAGAATTACGAGAAAAGTTGTAAGAATTTTGGAGCAAATAAAGTGAAGATCTAAAGATCAAAATTCCAAGAAATCCAAAAAGTTGAAGATACCAAAAATCAATCAATACAAGGTGGTGAATTCAAAGAGATCAAAGAACAAATTATCAAGGAAGTGAAGAATTCAAAGAGCTCCATAGTGGTATCGAAAAGTTGTAATTCTAGATTATGTATGCTTGGGTTGCTCAATTAAAAATACCTTGAGGGTAAGAGGTTTTCTGAGGACGGATTTGGAGGGTTGCATAAAATGAGCATAGTTTGGGGTGAGTGGGCAAATGTTTATGAGGATTGTGAGTATTTGGAGTATGGGGGGTTTTTAGGAAAAATTTTAGACACAAATGCATGCGTTGCGGTCTTGGTATAATGGCTGGGTTAGATTGGAGTTATCATACAAAATTCTAATGTCTTAAGATTTAGTTTTGCTTGGGGGCAAGCAAAAGTCAAGTGTGGGGTATTTTGATATGTGCATATTTAGTTTGTATTAAGTATAGATTTTTATTCATTTATTAGCTAAATTATTGCATTTCATGGACAAAAGGTACTTAAAAGTGTTTAAATTGCATTTTCAGTCCAAAAATGAAGCTCGGAAGCAAAAGGAAGCAAAAGGAAGCAGGAGAAGCGGTTAGGAGCTCGAGAATGGAATAAAGAAGAAAAACATTAAAAATGGCACCTACTCGGCGAGTCCGATCGAAGAATCGGGAAGATAATGACTCGGGATTCCAGAGAGTTATCGCAATACGGGGAATGTGAGAGGGACTCGACGAGTCACCACTTGAGTCGACGATTCGATTCGTATATTTAAAGATAATTCCACAGATCGATTAGAGAGAGCTTTGGGACGATTCAGAAGTACTTTGCTACGATTGAGAAGCCAGAAAAACCCTAGAAGACGACGAAGGAAGCTAGAATTCAATTCCGGAGAGTAATTAAGGCAAAATTTCATCATTCCACTTATTCTTTTTGACGAGATTAAACTAATCTTTAATCTATAAAGATCGATTAGATCTTAAATAAGTATATAAATATAAATAATAAGAACGCAATAAAATTGAATAAGACAAGATGGAATCAAACGGGTCGAATGATTTAAACAAAATCCTCAGAAGAGCTCGATTAAGAACATCAACTGTAGAGGATTGGAAGGTTACAAGAATGATCAAAGAAACCTGTTATCATCTAGATGTATAGCTATTTTCAGATCTCTGAAACCTTAACCTAATATGCATGCAAGCGTAAACTTATATACAAAACATAAAAGGTTCACGGTTGGACAGGCCCAAACCGTAATACAAAATAGCATAATCAGTCGAGCCCAAAAGACGCAATCTTCAAAATAATTTTCAGCCCAACAATCTCCCCCTTTGCGTCAATTTGGAGCGAGACCGTCATTCTCTTTTCACAGTAGAGGGCTTCTTTATCGTTTCAAAAATCTTCGGTATTAAAGCCAGAATATGATGCCTGAAGGTAATATACCAACGAAGCATGTCAGTAAAGTTCTTCTTGTCTGCTGTTGAGTTCTGTTTGCATCGGTGAATGATATTGATAATATGTTCAAGACAATCTGTAGAAAACAGATGTTTGTCTACCAAAGAAAACAGAAACTTATGCTTGTCGCCCCTGGTGAACATAACCATCAGATTGGAAGAATCAATTTGCCCTATCTTCATTTTATGAACATCTCCGGTCTTGGAAGTGGGCTTGACGGTCGGTTTCTTGTTCATAACTTTTGCTATTTCCTGATCCATAGTGGCGAGCTCATGGATGTAGGAAGCCAACATTCTTTTAAGATGTTTAAGAATTGGTTCATACTCTCTTTGGTTGGAGAGAAGAATGTTGTATAGCAAAATCCAATCATGCGGATTCAGACTGGGAAGATCTGCCAGAGAAATAAGATGTTCGGTGTTGGCCGTTCCTCTATTGATTTTGAAATTAACGTTCACAAATTTCCCAGCCTGTGTCGGTTTCAGTACCTTGACTTTAATGATTTTCTGAGCGCTCCATGTCAAGTACTGCGGTTGACCGTATTTCAGATAGAAATCTATGAGCTCTCTGTCAACCTTCAGGTTCGGATGAGGGACATCGGCAGTGACATCAAAGCAATGAAATGTGAAGGCTTTGCGCGTGATAGGCATGTCGAACTGCGAGACTTTTGTATTTTCACACTCAAAGGATGCAATCGGTTCCAACCAATAAATGGAAGGAAACTCAATCGCTTGAGTGATGAGTGTGTCTCTGTCCCAATCTGGGAACAGAGTCTTCTTGGCTTGAATGGCCTCCTCATCCTCCCAGATCTTTCTTTCCCTGGCCTCAGCCTCATGAGCTATCCTTAGAGTTTCATCAAGCTCTTTGTCCCTTTTCTTGCGTTGAAGAGCTTCAGTGATAGTTTCATCTGAATCTGATTCACTCTCAACTAGGACTTGTTTACCAGAACCCGAAGCTACATTAACCTTCGGTTCTGTCTTGGACACACCTTCCTCTCCCCCTTGTCTCGGAAGAACAAGCTTCTCCGAGACACCCTTCATTTCACTTAAGATATTAATAGCAGGAAGGAGTTTCGCCTGGAGATGCTGTCGAATAGTGAGGGTTAGGAAGGGATCATGGGTGTCAAGAACATTTGTTAGCATATTCTTGACATCACCAGCGCAACTTTGAAGAACTGCCCGCTGAGTCTGCAGCAAAGTAATTTCTTGTTGTGCCTGGGTCAGTTGGATCTCTTGTAATTCGATGCTTGCCTGGTGCTTGACAAGATCTTCCTTCATGGTGCTCTCGGCTGCCAGAGAGGCAAAACGTGAATCCAAAGATTTGAGAAATGAAGTGGATTCAGTTTTGAGGTCAGCGCGCAGAACCTCAAATTTTGTGGTTTCATTCTGAAGGGTAGCTGAAAAAGAGTCTACTGACGCTTGAAATTTGGACGCACTAGAGTCAGCGTGAGCTTTAAGAGAATCAAGAAAGATCTGAGTTGTATGAACAACCTCGGAAACTTCCTGGGTGGCTTTTGAGCATGAAGCTACTGAGTTATCTATGGCTTCAGTTGAACGATCCAAGGCTTCAGTGTACGTCTGGATCGCAGACTCAATGAAAGCTTTGAGCACAGCACCCCTGTAGGCTTTACTGTCAGCTAGCAGACTGTCAAGTTTGGCGTGAATTTCCTAAATCTGCTGAGTTGACACAGGGGTATCGGCATCGGTGTCTGTAGGAATCCGGTAGGGGCTATAATAGATAGAGTCGAACTCATCATCATCGCCCCCTAACGTAGCACCAGAGTTGGAGGATGGAGAAGGAGATGAGGGAAGGTTGATGACCGGGGTTTCAACCACAGTAGCAGCCCCTGTATCAGATACATTGACCGTTACTGGTGGTTGGGAAGAGGTGATGGTAACAGATTCGGTGATAATGGGGGTGGAGATAGAGGATGAAGGTTGAGAAACAGATAATGGAATATTAGGTTCTGTTGTGGTTTGACGAACAGATATAGGAACAGAAAGTGTGACCTTCTGTGTGGGTGATTGGGGTGGGGTTGGAAGGTTTGGGGAAGTAGGAGGAGTGGGTGATTTGGTAAGTTGGGGAGATTTAGGTGGAGAGGGTGATTTGGGAATATGAGGAGATGCTGGTGAGGATGGTTGTTGAGGAGACTGAACGGGTGTTGTTTCGGTTTGAGGATCAGCAGCTTCTATTTCTGATGGTGCATTTGGTTCTGATTCAGAAGAAGGAGACCCTTTGGCTCTTTTAGCCATTTTCTTTACCTTTTTCGATTTAGACTGAGAAGGTGCCTCTGCCTCAGATTTGCGTTTGGAGGACCTTCTCTTTCTCTCCTTCTTTGGTGCGGTTTCTTTCTTCTCCGGCTTCTCCTTTTTGCTCGCCCTCTTGCCACAGTTGGCAGGTTGATCCAGGGCATCAAGAGCAGCACGTTGTTCCTCAGGCAGCACGTTTGGCGTGACGCACCTATACATGGACTCAGGGATTAGTCCATAGTGAAGAAAATTACTTGGATCGGAGACTAAGACCTTCTTGGTGTGGTAAGTGGCAATTGAAGCCGTAAGAGCATCCTTCATTACCGGGATGTCAAGGGAATCCATGGCCCTTCTGGTAATAAGCGTCCAAAACCTGCCGCACGATATCTCGGAGTGCCTAGCAGTTGTGTTGAGACTCTGAACAACTTGAGCCCAGATGATGGACCCATAATCGAGATTAATGTCGTTGTAAAGACCATACATGATGGTCAGAAACCCTTTGCTGGTGGTGTCAGAACCACCACATCGCTCCGCTAAACCCTTAATTAGAAGGGTAAGCAATCCGTTCCATTGAGACGGAAGACAGGATTTCTTGACTTTGGCAATGGAGGTAAGAACATCCGTATACCCCATCTCATACATCATCGAAAAAAGTTGCGCCGTGGAGATGAAGTCCGGTGAGATGAAAGAGGAGTCGACGGCAAGCCCTAGAAGAGAGCAAAACCGTGTTTTGGACACTGAAGTTTTCTTGTCGTGAATGGTGAAGAAGATGCGGTCTTTATGTCTGTCGTAGCTGGCCGTGGTGTAGACTTGGGAGAGCAGGGACATGGGAACGGCCTCCACTTGCGTAAGTGCCAACAACAATGGGGAATATTTGAGGCATTCCACCACGTGTAGCATGTAGGAGTCATAAAGGAATGGGGTCATCTCTATGATCAAATTCTGATTTGGTTTGATTGAGAGCAAAGAATAGGATGCAGATTGATCTTGTGCGGAAGAAGAAGTCGCCATTGTTGAGTTGTGGAAGAAGATGAACAATGGTAACTTTTTCAGAGAGAGAATGCTTGAGAGGTAACTGCCAAAGAACACGATCACGCCTTATTTATACCGTTCACAGAAGAGAGAAAATCGTGATGATGAAGAAACCAAAACGTTGCCTGAAAAAGCGTGATTGGAAGTTATGGTGTATCCCAGGATTACGTCAGCACACGTGGGTGTGAAACGAATCAGTTGCACGCGCCCAAATCATTTTCGTACCGTTTGAAATTCCTTGTGTCCTTGTTTGGTTACAACTGAAACTTAAAACCATATACCAAACAGCAATCAGAATGTTGGAAAAAAGTAATTTTCGTGCATAAGAGTGTGAAAGACAAAGAAATAAATCAAATGTGTTTGGAATGTGAGTGTTGTCTAGTAAGAAGACAGAAAGCGGAAGATTCCGGGCAAGAATCGCTTCCTTCAAAGCCAAGAGTGACCTGAAGTGCTTGTGTGGTTTCCTGAGAAATACGATCAGTTGTCTTTTAACAAACAATGAAAGGCATCTTTTGATAATGGTTGAAGGGTGGCTGAACTCAAACCAAGCATCAAGTCTTGACATAAAACTGAGTGTTGGCAGAGTTACCTGTGAGACCGATGAGATCTGTTGAACAGGTAGGTGGGAAGTATTTCGTGACGTGAATGGTATAGACAGAAATCTCAAGAAAAAAAATTAAACTGGACCTCTTTGGGAAGAAATGTCTTAGGTCGAGACAATTTCATAAAAGATCACACAAAAAGAAAAGGAGATTTCCAAGTAATAGCTTGAGATTATTACTCACCGTCAATTCATTTTAGGTGTTGGATTTTGGGTTTCACTTAGAACGTGGTAAACGAATCTAAGATCATAAACACAGATGTTGTGCAACCATAAGCCTCAGTGGTAAAGACCGAAAGCATCAAGGGTTACTTTTGAGGAATCGAAGGCAAATGAAGAAGATGAGGAGAGGGTTAAGAGACCGAACGTACCTTCTGCTACAGAAATGGGACAAAGCAGAGCAACTCATGTTTCAGATGAGTAGAAGAAGGTAGCTCTAGACCGAGTGTGAGAGAATAGCCTGATTGGGAAGAAACGATAGGTGTGGATCGAATCATTAAGGCATGTTCGAGGTCATAGAGGCTTGCGACAACATACAGCAGCATGCTTCTAGGGACGTCTAACTAGTCTGATAAAGATAAAACATACCTGGGTAAACATTATAGAAGGAGATGCTTGTATTCACCTGTGCAAAACGTACACCTACTAGAAAGATAAAATGTTTTTGTAATTTTTGGAATTTTCTGAAAAATAAATAAAAACTAAAAGATAAAATATTTGTGTAATTTTGGAATTTTCTGAAAAATAAATAAAAACAGAAAGATAAAATATTTTTGTGATTTTGGAATTTTCTGAAAAATAAATAAAAACAGAAAGATAAAATTTGTACAAAAATAGGAAGCAGAGATAGATCGATCGATCTGTGTATTTCGGTGATAGTTTAGGAATCGAGAAGAACCGATTGGTCTGTCTTGGTCGGTTCCGTAAAACTTTTAGAGCAGAGAGAGACCAAGCGTGCTGTTTGCTTGAGCGCCTTTAAATTACTGGGACAGAGAGGGACCGAGCGGTCTGGTTGTTTTGGTTCCTTTATTTTACCAGAGCAGAGAGTGACCGAGCGGTCTGGTTGTTTCGGTTCCTTTATTTTACCAGAGCAGAGAGTGACCAAGCGGTCTGGTTGTTTCGGTTCCTTTATTTTAAATAGAGATTTGAGGATTTGGGACCGACTCTGCAACCATCATACCTAAGCCTTGCAATATTTTATTGAATGATGCTTCAGGAAGAGCTTTTGTAAAGACATCAGCCAGTTGATCAGTAGTTCTTACGAAGTGAACTTCGACGTTTCCATCTTCCACGTGATCTTTGATGAAGTGATACCTCAGTGCTATGTGTTTGGTTTTGGAGTGTTGCACTGGGTTATGACAGATCCTAATTGCACTTTCAGAGTCACAATATAGTGGGATCTTCTTCATATTGAGTCTGTAGTCTCGAAGTTGACTTTGGATCCAAATCACTTGTGATGTGCAGGATGCAGCTGCAATGTATTCCGCTTCGGCAGTAGACAACGACACGCACGTTTGTTTCTTGGATTGCCAGCTGACTAACTTCCCATCAAGAAATTGACAACCACCAGTTGTGCTTTTATGGTCGAGTCCACATCCTCCAAGGTCAGCATCAGAATAGGCTTGAACAAAGAAGCCTGAGTTGGATGGATACCATAGACCTAAGGAGGTGGTTCGCTTGAGGTAGCGTAAGATGTTCTTCACTGCAAGCATGTGTGGTTCACGTGGGTTTGCCTGAAATCGAGCACAATAACACACAGAAAACATGATATCAGGTCTGCTAGCAGTTAGATACATTAATGAGCCAATCATTTGACGACAGAGCGTGATATCGACAGCCGGTTTGTCTAGGGATGGGGTAAGCATGGTGTCGAATGCCATTGGGACTTTGACTTTTGAGTCTCCCATCATACCGAACTTTGCTAGGAGAGTCTTCGTGTAAGCTTCCTGATTAATAAAGATGCCTTCGGGTCCCTGTCTTATGTTTAAACCAAGGAAAAAGTTAATTGGACCCATTGAGCTCATTTCAAACTTAGTCTCCATCAGCTTTCTGAATTCAGCTGTTAAGCTGGGATTCGTGGAGCCAAAGATGATGTCATTGACATAAATTTGAACTATCATAAGGTGGTTACCTTCCTTTTTGCGAAAGAAGGTTGGGTCAACCGAACCTTGTTTGAATTTAGACATCTTTAAAAATTTTGTAAGCGTTTCATACCAGGCCCTCAGAGCTTGCTTGAGGCCGTACACAGCTTTATCCAGAATATAGCAATGATTTGGATGCTGCTCATTCACGAACCCAGGAGGTTGCTCCACGTACACAGTTTCTTCGAGTTCTCCATTGAGAAATGCACACTTGACGTCCATTTGGAAAACCTCAAAGTTCTTGTGAGCAGCATAAGCTAGAAATATTCTAACAGATTCTAGCCTAGCTACTGGAGCGAAAGTCTCTTCATAGTCTATCCCTTCCTCCTGACAGTATCCCTTTACCACCATACGAGCCTTGTTCCGTATAACATTACCTTCCTTCTCCATTTTGTTCCTAAATACCCATTTGAGACCAACAACCGAAGCATCTGGAGGAGTTGGAATGAGGCGCCAGACTTTGTTCCTTTCAAATTCGTTCAGCTCGTCTTGCATTGCTTGAACCCAATCAGAGTGATCTAGGGCAGTATTAACTATCTTTGGTTCAACTTTTGATATGAATGAGTTAAACATGCAAAACTCAACCTTTGAAAATAAGGAAGTCTGTTTTGCCTTCAGTTGTGATCGGGTCAAAACCTTTTCAGAAACATCGCCAACTACTTGAGAGACAGGATGATTTCTGGTCCATTTGATAAGAGGAGGGTAATTCGGATCAAAGGTTGGGTCTAGTTCAGCATTAATTATTTCGTCTGGCTCAGATTGGCTATCGTAACTGAGTGTCATATCATTATGTTCCCCCTCAGTTGATGAGCTTTGAAAGACATGAGGTTCAAGTGTTTCTTGTGGTTCTGAGCTTCCTGGTGTTGAGGCCTCTTCGGTTGATGAAGGACCTTCGGTTGAAGTTGTAGAATTTGGCTCCCCCTGGACTTGTGAGCTCGGCTCCCCCTCGACTTGTGAGCTTGGCTCCCCCTCGACTTGAGTGTTGTTGGAAGGAGAGTCGTTAGAGGTAGATATTTCTTCATGCATTCTTCTTGCAGCATCTTCGACAATCTGCTTCATGTGATCAACTTTGTTGTCTGCTGCACCTGCTTCGGAGAGTGATGCGTTCTCCGGTTCATCAAAGAGCTCCAGAAATGTCTCGAATAAGTTGGCGACCGAGACTGTAACCTGGCCATTTAGAGGAAAGATTTCCCCAGCGATGTCTTCTTTAGCCTATAGCTTCTTGACATAGTTGTCATCAAAGGTCACATAGTACGTCTCTTCAATCTTTCTCGAACGCTTGTTTAGGACCCTGTATGCCTTGGATGTGAGCGAGTAACCCAGAAATATTCCCTCGTCGGCTTTGACATCAAACTTGTTGCGGTGTTCTTTAGAATTAAAGATGAAACACCTTGAGCCGAACACATGGAAAAATTTCACATTTGGCTTTCTGTTGTTCAGTATCTCATACGGAGTGAGCGCGAACCTCTTGTTGAGATAGGACCTGTTCTGTGTAAAACAAGCAGCCGAAATAGCGTCAGCCCAAAAATAAAGAGGTAAGGAAGCGAAACTTAGCATAGTTCGGGCAGCTTCACACAAAGATCGGTTTCGTCTTTCGACTATTCCGTTCTGTTGTGGTGTGTAGGGAGCTGAAAAATTGTGACTAATTCCCTTTTCTGCAAGAAACTCTTCAAACTCCCTGTTCTTGAATTCGAGACCATTGTCGCTTCTGATGTTGCGAACAACCTTCTTAAGCTGTACTTCAATTTGCTTGATAAACACTTTCAGCTTTTGAGTCGCTTCAGATTTGAGTTTTAGAAAGAACACCCATGTAAATCGTGAAAAGTCATCAACAATAACAAGAATATACTTGCTACCACCAATGCTTTCGATAGATGAAGGACCACACAAATCGATATGAAGTAATTCGAGTGGTTCAACAACTTTTGTGTTGATTATAGATGGGTGACTTTGACGACTCTGCTTCCCCATTTCGCATGCAGCACACAAATGATCTCTGTCGAACTTGAGCAATGGAAGACCCCTAACATGACCTCCAGTGACAAGTCGGTTGATATCTTTAAAATTGAGATGAGATAATCTTCGGTGCCACAACCAGCTTTCTTCGGATTGAGCTTTTGACAACAAGCATATAGTTGGGTTTCCTTTGATGGGTTTAAGGTTTAAGGGAAACATTTCACCCTTTCGCTCTGACTTGAGAATCACTTTCTTTGACTTTTTCTCTATGACTTCAGAACCTTCATCATCGAACGAGACTTTGAGACCTGTACCTCCAACAAGCTGAGATACACTAATGAGGTTGTGTTGGAGTCCTTCCACATAAGCCACCTTCCTTATAGTAAAGTCCCCATTTGTTATCATCCCGTATCCCTTTATGGTGCCGAAGGAATTATTTCCAAACTTGACGTTGCCACAATTTGCAAGAGACCTGTATTCCCTAAGCTCCTCTTTCCTCCCTGTCATGTGACGTGAGCAGCCACTATCGATGTACCATTCTTCGTCGAACTGCTCGTCACTTATAACCTACAAAAATTAGACAGATTTAGGAACCCAAAGTTTCTTGGGTCCATGTGAGCTTTGCATGGGAACGGGAACAGTAAGAGAGACGTCAACAAGATAAGTTCGTTTTATAAGAGTTGTTTCATCTTTCCTTTTAATGGTAAAAACTTTTATTTTGTTAGGCTTGGGTGTGTTTGGTTTGGACTCTGGTTTGGATTCATTCACCTTCTGCTTTCCCTTTTGTTCAGCTGACGAGTGAGATTTTTGAGAACAAGAGGAATCAGTTTTAGAATAGGATGGAGAAAAAACAGTGGAAGTAGAAGAGTTAGAAGAACGAGAAGAATTAGAAAGAGAAGGTTTGGAAGGAGAGGGTTTCCTGGCGAGAGACTCTAGGTGACCCTTTTGTTTTTGATCATTGGAGGGGCTGACTTTAGAGCATTGTTCTCTTTTGACTTCAGAACCGAACCTTTGCGTTCGGTTGGAGCTGTCTTTGGAACCGAACCTTTGGTTTCGTTTGAAGTCTTTTTCAGAATCGAACCTTTGCCTTCGGTTAATATCTTCTTGTGAACCGAACCTTGGCTTTCGGTTTTTGTGACTTTCAAGCTTTCCTACAGGATTGTTTTCATACTTCAGATTCTTGTCTTGATGAGAGAAATATGCATTCTGGGAATGCCAGAATTGTTTCCTTTCAGAAAGGTTCTTCCTGTATCTATTGTTCCTTTCTCTCTTCCTATTCCTCATCTGAGTAGGTTGCTGATGAACATTTGCTTTCGTTTTCGGTGTCTCCTTGGCTGGTTCCTTTTGAACTGCAGGAGTTTTACTTTGAGCCGAAGGAGCAGAGGGAATGTCTTCTTTTGCCGAGTGATCATTCTTCTGAGGAATATCTTTTGTACCACTGGGGCTTGGCTCATCGAAGTTGTTCGGCTTATTCAAGGGTTCATGTATGTATCTTCCTTTGCTCTTCCAGGAAGTTCTTTCAGATAAACCAATGGTTTCGTCTACATTATCAATTGGAGCTTCCCAGAAGTACTCATCGCAGCCATCAGCATTGTCTTCATTTACAATGGCTACAAGTTCAGCTGTTTGATGTTCGGTTACTCCTGTTACCTTGTATACTTGATTCGGAGTGGTCCTGACCTTTTGATACACAACAGCTTTCTCAACTAATTTTGGGAACTTTTGATGGGACAACCGAGCGAACTCCACTGAATTTTCAGAAATAAGATTCTTGTGGTTTTCAGGTTCGATTTTAATAAATTCTGAGCAATCAATCGTGTCCTCTACAGAAATTTCACTCATGTTTTCGTCCTCGTTAAGCTCAGATGCATTTTCAACATCAATTTTGTTTTCTGAGCTTACGTTGGCGTTTAAAGAGTCAAATTTTTGCATGGTTTCGGTTCTCAGTTTAAGTCTGTCATTTTCATCCAAAAGATTTTTAAGCATGTCCTTGTGGTCTTTGGATTTAATGAAGGACTCAATTTTGTCCAGTCCATACATGTAGGTCGGATTGACATCATCAGACGATATCACACTCTCACAATTGTAGGCTTCGGCATCGATTTCATCTTCCTTAAACTCTAGGAAGGGCAAAATCATGCGGTGGATCTTTTGGCCTATTTCACAATCCAAGTGAAGCTGAGTAATATTAGAATACAGACGTTTAGCAATTAAACAAAAAACATTCCGCTGTTTTAACAATTTTAAATTGTCTCTTTGCAAATAAATGTTTTCATCTTTAACTTTAACCAATTCCGACTCTTTTAACTCGATCCACATTCTCCGCTCCTCACTCTTCGACGCCACCCTACTCAATTGATCAGTTAGGTTAGAATTTGTGACTCGAGTTTGAGTTAAGCTACTATCTAGATGAGAAATTCTTATATTGATGTTTTTTAGTTCTTTCTCATATGAGGATGATGGTACTTTGCATGAAATAAAAACAGATTGTACCTTCTTTATCAGTTCATCGAGCTCACTGAACTGTTGGCTGAGCGGTTTGGCCGTAAAGCACATGTCCTCCTTTACCCTCGGTCCATCGCTTCCTCCATCGGTGTTGTATCCCCTCATTTGAGATACGTCAGTCACCATAAAGCATCTTCCTCCACTTCTTTCTTCCTTAGCCACGTAGGCCTTTCCATGGGTAGGCTTCCTCACTTCCTCGTCTTCTGAGTCGGTAGACCAAACTTCCGTGCTACCGAATTCATCACCTTTAACCGAACCCTGCACAATAAGAGCATTAATAGAAGGGTTAGCGGTAGACTTCTTCTTTCTCAACTCGTCCAGTCTTTTCTGCAACACAGCTTCCTCATCATTCCCATCATCTTTTTCAGCCATCTTCTTAAGCACACAGTCCTTAGCATAGTGATTTTTCCCACCACAGTAGAAACAACTTACTCCAGAATCGCCATCCACCGTCAGTTCCTTCTTGTGCTCCTCAGCTTTCGGTTCATTGTTCACCTTTTCAGAGCTGTAACTCCCCTGCCAGTTTTGGTTTTTGTTGTTGGGGAATCTCTTCTTTATGAACCTCTTGGGATTGGACACCATCATGGCATAATCCTCAGACGTGAGATCATATTCCTCCATGTTGAGGTCTTCATCCTCCATCACAGCTTTACTTTTAGATAGGAGGGCCAACGAACCGAGACTGGAAACGACGTTCTTTTCTTGCAGCACAATCTTCTCTTGGGACTTGAGAATACCCACCAGTTTCGCCAAAGAGTATGATTTAAACTGTTCATGGGCTTTGACTGTGGAAACCACTGCTCTCCATTCAGACCTCAGGCCATTCAAGAAAGTAACCTTCTGTTCGATAAGTTTCCTTTCAATATCGTGTTTGATCATCTTGCTGAGAAGATGATTGAAGCGATCAAACGTCTGGGTCACGGTTTCTTCAACCCCTTGCCTGAATTCTCCAAACTCAGATAGAAGCAAAGTTTGAATAGAATGTTCAAGATCCTCGTCTGTAGAATACAGTTCACGAAGTCTATCCCAAACTTACTTTGCCGTCGTGCATGAGCTAACCAACCTGAATGTGTCGGACTGAAGGGCGAATCTGATCAACCTTAATGCCTTGATATTGCACTGGAATTTATCTTTTTCATCTTGTGCAATATCCTTCACGTCCTTTAGCAGATCATTGTACTCCTTTTGTGTTTTGATGATTCTGGATGTTGCAGAATGAGAAAACGGTCCATTGGTGATGGCTTCCCAAATGAGATACCCATTATCCTCCGATCCAATAACGTAGTCTTCAAAGTGATGCGCCCATACTTCATAGTCATGGGTGTATAAGATGGGAATCTTTGTCGTCGAACCGATGCTGTTGGAAATGTTAATAAGGTTTGATTGCGTTGCGTCCATTATGATCGTAAAAACCTGTTCAAAGATCAGACTTGTAATAAAGCAGATTAGGGCAAGATAATAAATATCAAGATACGTCAATAAAGAGATGACGGCTCAATAAATATTGATAATTACGGAAAAACCCTAATGGAAATCTTTTTCACAGAAAAGATGTGTATCAATTACACAGTCTCCCGCTCTGATACCAATTGACGAGATTAAACTAATCTTTCATCTATAAAGATCGATTAGATCTTGAATAAGTATATAAATATAAATAATAAGAACGCAATAAAATTGAATAAGACAAGATGGAATCAAACGGGTCGAATGATTTAAACAAAATCCTCAGACGGCCCTGATTAGCAGTCTCTATTATTCAATCGTCGAATGTAAAAGAGATTTCGTAGGATGAATACAGAACATTGTCGCTAGCACCTCTTAGGCATTCTAGGCGCCAAAAAGTTATGACCACATGGTACAAGTCGTCATGGATACAAGTGAAGAGGAAAAGTGTTACACGGTGACAACCGGCACCGTTGGACAATCTTTTAGATCCTACCATACACACCGTTTATAAAGAACGGGATGGCTCGCTGTTGTTTGATCACAATCATTTGACCGTTTTTGCTACACTTGAGTTTTAGACACGGTTACATGCGGATAGTCATGGAGATAGTTTTCTTGTGATGTGAGTAATATAATTATTTGCTTATTACATAATACGCTTCTAATAACAATATTTATTTTGTTGCAAAAAATTAATTGGCAATGCATCATGGTGTGGATCTCATTGTTGGTAGAACGTAGAGCGGATGATGCTCAGTGGACGGTTGTGTCGTCAACTTTCAACATTTATACATTTGACTGAAGTGACATAGCTAACAGATCTTTTTACCCAGCTTGGGTAGAGTGTGATAGGGTATAATTTTATTTGGATTACATTACCTGAGTATTTATATACTAATTAATTGTTTTTAACCTTTTTTGTAGCTTTACATTTCAATCACTATAGCACATGCTCATGGGTTATTAGATGCTTTGGATTTGAAGAAATTTCAAATGATATTCACTGGTAGGGTGGCTATTGTTCGGAAAATGAGAATTGTTTTATATGTAAGAGAGCCCACATACACAAACTGCTAGTAAAAGTCAACTACTGGGTACCGAACCAACTGATTCAATCTCACTCGAGAGCTTCAAGATGACCCACGAAAAAGCTCCAGACCTATAACAACAGTTTTACAGTAGAGAGGATTGTGGGGTATTTTTGTATTGGTTCCTAGAGGAGTTGATCACCGGAAAATGGATTTCTATAGAGGATAAAACCACCGGTCTATAGGCTATGTGTTATAAAAAACAAGTAGCAGAAATATTTTAAGGTACAAAGAATAAGATAAATTGAACATTTATTTGTAATATCACATACACACACTATTTATTTAGTTTATATATTTATTAGTTGTTTGTTCATTTTAATTGCATTTCATATATTATAAAACCAAAAGTTATATATTTTATCAAAGCAAAACTTATACATTATACTCGGGAACCATGAGTTACAAATGTATTGCGAAACCATGTATTACATTTTTTGAAAGCAAAACTTACACACAAAAATAAATAAATAAACAAGTTAAATGTATTCCGGAACCGTGGTCCGGAATCATACTCCGGAACTTCGAAGACCTCTCCGAAACTATGTGTTCCGGAGAATCTTGTTTAATAGTGATATGATAAAAAACACAAACAAAAAGAAAAATTAATCCTTATTTCTAGTAAAAAAAAAGTGAGCGTTTCGTAATAGAAAAACCGAAAAGAAAATGTTTAGATAATCGGTCATAAACTCACAATAATTCAAATAAAATAAAAACAACTTTAATAACCAATATAGAAAAATAATAATATTGAGTTGGTAGCCACCGTTTCATGTCTTATCTGATCATAGATTCATATTTCATAGGCTTTTAGAACTGAGTTTTAATTTTTAGATATCAAAGTGGACCGGTCTCCTTAGCTGTGATGGTTGAACCGGACAGATTAGGTTTATAAACAATAATGAAAAAGTAAGTGTAGGCAAGCTGTAGAAATCAATTTCAAGTCAATGAAGTACAGTATATTATTTACATATAAAAGTATAAACAATCATAAATCACACTTGTAGCTGACGTCCTTTAAAGTATAGATACTAGTAAATGAGGGTAACATATCACCACCAGAACTCGTCCTCAATTTTAATTTGCATTTAACCATTTCGTCCTCCTCTTCTTCCCCATCA
Organism: Lactuca saligna; assembly: GCF_052625555.1. Lineage (NCBI taxonomy): Eukaryota > Viridiplantae > Streptophyta > Magnoliopsida > Asterales > Asteraceae > Lactuca > Lactuca saligna. Next base: position 116,275,631 of record NC_136418.1, read on the forward strand.
CCATTAATACCTCACTACCACCTTTTAGCCTAATTCTTATCAATTGAGTTTCCATTTACACATTCAAATTACTCCGAATCCAATACTAACTATATTTTCTTAGTTTCGGTTCAGTCTTAATATCAGTCCTAGAACACTCCAATCCCGGACCAGTCTAATCACAGTTTCAAGTTTCAGTCTGTTTCTAATTTATAAGGTTAATATGTCAAGTACCCAGAGTTTGTTTGTTTTCTTTTAACTTAATAGGCAAACCACCATTGGATATATATTGGTGTTTCTAAGGCGTCTCGTTGATTTTGAGGGCCGTCATGTACGAAAAATAAAATTGAACCGTTAAATATAATTTATTTTTATATATATAAGCAAAATTTGTTAACACTGTAATAAGTCAATAATTATTTAAAAAAAAAACAGAAAAGAATGATAATATAAGATCTAATCTTACATAGTTGCATGAATCCTAATGTTCTCGTAGCATTCTTAAAAACAAAGTTGTTCACCAATTTTTCATAATAAATATTTTCCAATATATTATTCTGAGTAACAAAGTTGTTCACCATTCTTAAAAACAAAGTTGTTCACCATTCTTAAAAACAACTTACTTTTTTGATATATTTTAAAATATCGATGGACTTACTCGTTTACTCGTTTCATTTGTTAAGAACTTATCAACCAGTGTAACTCTAGATAAAGTTTATTGGCATCAATATTTGATTGTTCACGATACTTATGTGCGATTTCAAGACGGCTACAAAATAACTTAATATTTGTGTCATCAAATTCCTAAAATTTTTGGAAGTAAAAAAAAAAAAATTCTTTTTCATACTTATTCTATTGTTCCAATCTTATTTTAAGAGAATTTATCGCTTGAAACTAAAACAATTAAACAAGAAAGCCACAACATAAGTCGATTGATTCTAAAATTGAAACATAGCTCGTGAGCATTAGATTTATCGGAAGATCGATTTTGATTTCTTAAATTAAAACAATCAATTAATCAATCATCTAAAACTAAATGCCAAAAGTGATTCTAAAATTGACTGGTCTTATTGGATTTTTAAACTTACAATTTTAATTTATGAATTAGATGGTGCACTAGTTTTGAAACAATAATGTAATCAATAATCAAGTACACACACCCTCAATGACTTAGAGAGTTCAAGAGAATGAGTAGCATCGTAGTCACTCTCGAACTGGATTTGCGAGAATCAGAAGGTGAACTGAATTTGGCATGGTGAAGATACCTTTGAATCGATGTTGTTTTCGGACATGGATTACTAGTCTACTATAAATAATCATATTAAAATTTGGCCCCCCTGCACGACATGGACCATGTGTGTTCGCCCACCTCACACACTCTCAAAGATGCTCATGGGTCTTTCCTTTTTACGTAAGTTAAGTTCCGCAACGAATATTATGAGATTTTAGCATTAATTTTTATAAAATAAAAAAAATAAATCGTAATTAAAAACTCAAGTTAAGGAAAAAGCTTCAGGATTAAAGAACAAGTTCAAAACTTTTATTTTATACCAAAAAAAAAAAAAGCTTTTGAGACCATTGTACTTTTACTGTCACACCTAGTAAATTTAGAGTTTAGATGATAATTCTTGTACAAAACAATTTCCTCTATATAACCTTACAACATCAAATTAGTGAAATTCAAATTACAATGTTATTTAAATACATATTAGAGTGCATTTAGAATCAAGCTGAAATAGCCTCATGCAAGCCCAAAACTTGATCCAATAGCTAAACCCAATCGATTTTGGGCCTTGGCCCAAGAATTCTCGCCCAAACACTCTAGGTCGAAAACCCATTTCCTTTGGGCCTTATTGGACAAAAAAACTCTCTTGCTGGGCCAAATTAATCTCAAAAGTTATACACACCTTATTGGGCCGAAAACCCCTTCTTTTGGGCCTCCCTTTGGCCGAAAACTCCTCTATTGGACTAATTAAACCCGAAAAGCCCATACACACTCCAAACCGAAAACCCTTCTACCCTTGGACTTTAATGGACCGAAAACCTCTTAATGGGCCAAGCCAAAACCTGAAAACCTATGAACTTAGCCCATGTAGGCCCAAATCATATAGGATTTCGGTTTCGGCAAGACAAATAAAAAGAGAAAAGAAAATCATTGACACTTCATGCCTTTACATCCAATTACTCATCATGTATCCACACCATGCATACTTTTACCTTCCAAACATCCACACCCTACACCACATTATACAGCATGCAACCAAGCACCTTTATTCCCCCTCCCTCCTTAAAACCCGTCCGAGAGTGGGGAAGGAACCCACTCTTGCCTCTTTCTCTTCTACTTCACCAATATTCACTCAAGAGCAAACTTGGTTCTTCAAGGAATACCACATTCAAGTCGAGTTCTAAGGAATTGGTAAGCAATGCTCAACTTTTGCCACTAGTTTGTCTGTTTTAATTGTTAAATTCTTCACATTTACACATCCTTTTTCGTGTGAATGATCCATAGAACACTTGTAATTTTTTAGAACTCCTCAAGCTTGTGCAAGACTAGGCTCATTAACTTCTTTCTTCTTCTTCCTACAACTCACGAAATCTTAAAGGTGAGCTTCATACCCCCCCATGTTTTTTTGCATTTTTCAAGCTTTGGGGGGAAGGGGGGATACAAGTCAGGCCTCGTTTAACCATTGGATTTTTACATGCACCAACCTCTTTATATAATGATTTGTGCTTATGATGTTAAATATCTCATGCTAATACACCCTAAAATCGTGATTTACAAGCTTTAGGTATGCTAAAATAAGTTTATCCATTGGATATTTGCATGCATCATAGTTATGTGTTTAAAATGGAGCAAATCCTTAAGTAAAAAAGATTTTTATCATATGCTAGTTATATAAAAATCGTGACTTGTTAAAGTCGAAACAAAATCAAATATATTTTTTTACAAAACTTTCAAGCAAGTAACGAGAAGTAAAACATATTAAAAAGTTTTTTTTTTTACTAAAAATCATTTTCTTAGCAAAAAGGGTCGTAAACTTGTTTTCACTACTTCGGATGGTTTAAAACCCAAAAATTTTGTGGTTAAGTTTACCACTAGATAAAAATATTTATTAATTACAAAAATAAGTTTTTATAACTAGTTTTCGCAAAAGAAATTATAAGTCAAGCTGTTGACAGAAAGATTTGCGTGTCACAGAAAACATGTCATAAAACATGTAATATGAAACTATTAAAAACGTGTGTCATAAACTATATGTTATAAAACCCGTAAAACGCGTGTCATAAAACACCTGTCATGAATTTTACACTAGTAAAGTCAAACCACTATACACTAAAAAAGGAGTCGAAGTCGTGTAAATTTATTAATGCTCTAGTGAGACACTATCTTCACCATACCTACCTAGCGTACACTCTAAGTCATGTAGTTATAACCAAAGTCTCCTAGAGGGAGAGCGAGATGATTGTGTATAGATCTGTACGGGGATTGACACCCCACACCTGAGTTGTTTGCTATAGCTAGACGGGGCCAGTCTAGGGTGACAAATATCTTAATGCATCCTATGCCTGAAGAACGTCATGACAGGCATAACAGTCACATCAATCATGGTTATAACGACTCACATAGAGATTAACAACACTATTTTGGTTTACGCGAAGCTCACACTCCATTGATTTTATAAATTATAAAACTACATACTATTTTTCAGTACACTATTATCACTATTGGTCTTAGGGTATAAGACTATAGTTTACATACATTAGAAAACATAGGATTTTCTGGGGATATACGCTATACACTACAATCTACATACATCAGAAAACATTGGATTTTCCGGGATATGCACTATACACTACAGTTTACATACATCATAATGTATCGGACTTTCTGGGAAAATACAACGAAACATGTACACATACATTTTCCGTTTTTATACAACTCACTATTATAGAAAATATCGGATTTTCTAGGAACATACAATACGTTTCAAACAAAACATATACAAACCGTTTTCATACAAAATGCTTATGAACTCACCAACATTCATTGTTGACGATTTTCAAAATGTCTTGTATTCTCCAGGAAATAGGAAGCAGGTACTTAAGTCATCGGGAACTAGATTTTGTTGCACTTTGTAATTATTACTTTTCAGTTAATGTTGTGTAAACTTTGAACAAATACACTATGTAAACAATGTAAGTTTGTATCTCTTAATGTATGTTGTGAGGGTTGCTATGTCCATTTATATTCAATTGTGATGATACTATGCAATGACATCATCCGCCCCCGGACGTTTCCGTTGTCATGGTTCGAGATGTGACATATTGGTATCAGAGCATTGTTTATAGTGAACTAGTATATCTAACCATAAAAGATATACAACTATAAATAAGATTTAGATTAAAACACTCTAACTAAAAGTATACTTTAAAAATACACGTAATTTATAAAAGTATCGATACATGCATGCGTATTAGGAGTAGTGTCATAACAAGAAAAAAATAAAACGTTTTTGGAGGAGTTGGACATGGCAGTTAAACCTAGATAGTTATGTAATCATATCTGAGATAAACATAGCCTGATAAACTATATTTATTCGAGATATGACAAACATGTGTTTAGGAGTGATCGAGATGGATAACAAATCTAAAACCTACCAACCTTATACCAAGAAGCTCTAGGAAACTAAACATAAAGAATTAAAATACTATAGGAGTATTTTGCATTGTATGAATCTTTCTTGTATTTTCTCATACCTCTATTCTCGTACAGACGCCATGGTTGAATTTCATCACGAATACCTCTACTATCCTGCTATGGTAGCCCATGGATAGATCGAGGAAGTACCAGAAGAGGTCCATGCGGAGAACCCAGAAGTGGGTCTTGAAGAATACCAAGAAATTGGTTACGAGGAGGAGGTTTTGGATGAAGAGTCAGAGGAAGGGGAATGCACTGGAGAGATCATCAGCAAGCCTCACCCTATCGAAGAACAAGAACACCATTCGGGAGTCATACTAAACCCGCAAGCAGAGTAAGAGAAACTTACGAACCGTCTACGCTCTTTAGAGGGGGAAGTGGCCACCCTGAGGCAACAACTTCTTGTAGCTAAAGTAAGGGATTCCATAGCGGAACAGAAAGCGGAGGAGGCCACATGTGAAATGAGTGAAATGGTTGGGCACCTTGTGTGCCATTTTAGTAACTGCACTACTTGCACTATGTCTTAGGTTTATTGCAACTAGTTATAGTAAATCAAGATAGGTATGCCCTCCAAGACCCATGTAACCTAAAACAACTTAATATATTGAAAGCTATGTTCTATTTTAATAACTTGACTTTCGTACAATACCTACTACTACTTAACACCATGGGTACATTTTATGATAGTGGTTGAAACAATTAGGAGTCATCCAACAAAACATGCAATTTATATGCATATACATGTATATACAAATATAGATGAGATACAACTAACGACAACCCCAGATACTTACAAACTCGTTTCATGACACGCGATAGAAATCATGCCGCAACAAGGGAGTAACCAACATACCGGTAAAACACTAGTTCTACAGATAGACCTCACTACATTTCAAGTTGCTATAACAGTTGTCGTGACAGCCGTCATGGCACAACTTAACGTTAACAACGCAAACGGAAATGGGGGTGGTACTAATAATTCCAACTTTGGTGACAACAAAGGAATCATCAGGTGTGTGACTGTAAAGATGCATCAAAACACAAACCAAAGAACTCCAGCGACAATGGAAAGGCACTACCCAAGAAGAGAAAGTCTTGGAATAAGAAAGGAGGTCGTTCGATGTAGGAACCCGCCAAAAGACAACGAGTTAAAACAACCCATACCACCACCATCCCTACTGCCCTTGTACCGACGAGACTATATACTATAAACTTACCTAAATGCCATAAGTGTAACTTTCATCACCAAGGATCCATCCGAAAGTCGTACTACAAGAAATGCAATAGAAAAGGGCATACCACTCATTGTTATAGAGTGCTAACCCGACAGGCCACCCAAGCTGCTAGAGGTAGGAGAAGTCAGGCTTGTTACGAATGTGGAGAGGAAAGGAATTTCAAGAAGGAGTGTCCAAAGATTAAGAACAAAATTGACAGAGACGTCGTAAGCATAGAACACGAGAATACAACGAAAGACCCTATTGTGATTACCAGTACACTTCTTCCCAACAAACTCATACGCATGCGTACTTTTGTAATAGAGGTGCGAAAAGGAAACTCATAATTCATGAAGTATATATGCATACTAAATCAAAACCCTCAAACATTCATGAAAATATTCCCGATAGAGACAATTAAGGGAAAAACTAAGACCACCATCGACACACACCTAGGATCCACTTTAACTCTAAGCAAACATTCCTTCTAAATCAACCAATTGTCGGTAACAATAGAAAAATTCAAACATAGCCATTTTCATGTTTTAGATGAGCCCTTACTGAACCTATATCCTACGTTACAAGAGATCGTTCGAATTAACTTACCAAATGACGAAACCGATGTTATCTAAGACAACAAACCCAAAACAAATCCTCAAATCGTCCCATGTATCCAGGCTCAGGAGTACCTATGCAAGGGGTACCATGCTCCTTCTTAACCCATAGAAGATCTTTCGGAAACATCACCCATGTGGCAATTCGAGTTTGGAATCGACCCAAAGCCATCCCTGTAGCCAAATCCCCAAAACTACTTAGCGCCAACATATGTACAGAAATTGTCCGGTCAATGGAACGACCTAAGGAAATTATCAGACCAAGTCTCTAACCTTAGCAAACAAGGGCGAATTTCCATAGAACCATCAACTATCGAGAGCCAAACAAATTCGTCATCAAGGTTCAATATCCCCTATTCCGAATTAAGGGGTTTATTCGTGTGGTGTAGATGGTCTTATGAATCCTTAATTCGGAATAGGGGATATTGAACCTTGATGAAGAGTTTGTTTGGCTCTCGATAGTCGATGGTTCTATGGACAATTCTCTCAAAATTCTACACCACACGAATTACAAGGTTCGACACACCACTAGCTCAAAATTCAATAAGAACAAACTCCCAAAAACAACCTAAGATTCATAAGACCATCTACACCACACGAAACCTTAACCTTAGTGACAATAGTGTTCGTCTTAAGGTTTAAAGACACTACCTCTAGGGCGTCAAGTACACAATCTACATTAGAGCATTCAAGATACTCACTAGGATTGGGCCAATAGCCCACAGACTTCGGATACCACATGAACTCAGTGTCATATATACCATCTGCCAAACCTTAAGAAGTGTAGGTCCAGAGACTGAAAAAAGAGCAACGCGGATAAACGATGGAAGCCCTTCAAATTTCAGGTCAGTGATTGTGTATTGCTCAAAGTCTCTCCTTGGAAAGGGATAAATACACTTAGGAATTGTGGGAAATTTAACCTGACATACATCGAACCGTTTGAAATCCTTGCTAAGATTGGTCGGGTGACTTATAAACTCCAACTACCGCCTGAACTCAGCAATATACGCCCGGTCTCCTAAGTGTCAAGCTTGAAGAAATGTCTATCTGAAGAAACTCTGATTATCTCGCTTGATTAGATTGAAATAAATGAGAACCTCCATTTCGTTGAAGAACTTGTTGAAACAATGGACACGGAAGTGATTATGTCCCTGAAATCCTACTCCTAGCGCACCTAGACGTTAGTGATTGGGGGAGAGTTGAAACACCCCATTTTTATCATTCCGTAGACATTGTTTATACGATTTCCCTATATATATACCATTCAGTAGGACATAATCATTATGATTGGGGGAGAGTTGAAACACCCCATTTTTACCATTTAGTAGGATTCAATATAATCCATTGTTTATAAACTTCAAAGTACAGATATATTACTCTCTATCCCAAGAAATCATCATAAACATGTAGAAAACACTGATACAATTTCCCTAGATATATAGAAAGCATAAACCCAACTTCGTATGAAGAAGTTACACTTCTTTGAAATTTCGTGATTAAACCGACATGGCTCAGCGTATCATAAAAGCTGAAATTTTGATGAATTACTTTTTAGCCTAATCAATCAAAACAAAATTCATAGTACTGGTAAAACCAAGAGTGTGTATATAGAGAACATCCATATCTGACTTGATGAGAGGAAATTATATTTTTCAAGGTTTCAGCATAGGAGTGTGCACACAGGAATCGAATTCTGGAACAATAGGTTATTAAACAAAATAATCTAAATGAGATATGAAGATATCATCAATAAGTGTTCGTCTATATAGAGAGCATCGAGAACAGAGTCTGTATGTAGGAGCTATGATTTTCACAACGAATTCAACAGCCTAAGCCTATGAAAAATATAAACTTTTGATAGAGTGAGAATTAGTTGTTAGGGTCTAAAGGAAATTTGTAAATATCGTAAATAGATTTTCGGGGATATAAATAACGTCAAAAATGAAGCTCATGTGAAGAATTTACGCCATTTTGAAAAACATGGCACCATGAGAGAGCGCCACATTGCATGGTCGGGATAGCCCCTTTCTTCCGAGACATGGTGAAGTGACTCCATAAGCTTGTGACACATGGCACCAATGGAACATGACACGTGGCAAGGTTCTTGAAGCAACGATGTGGACCACCAATATCATGACACATGGCAGAAGGCCATAGGACCTAGCACTACCATAGGGTACAGAGCACACCAACCTAGGCCCAACATGCTTTTGCTTATTCTCTCTTAGATCTTTGTTTCTCAGATTTATGTGTTTTGGAAAATTCCTGCGACCCCTAAGGTATTCAAGTAAATAGTAGCCATCCAGTAGGAGTCCTGCAAGAGCAATTTCATGACTTCGGTCAGGAAGAACCTTTGTAAGATAAGCTATACCCTTGTTCTTTCAGTGTAACTTATATTTATAGTCATCAGTCATTATTATGAACCTATAAATAATACATATCAATAATCCCAATCATAATGTTGATTGAGCTACTTACGGGAGAGGTGCCTTGAATGATTACGTTGGCTTGGTTGTTGGATTTCAGAAAGGCTATACATCGAAATTGTTCGCCTCCTAACAGTCCGGCCTGGCTGATCCTTATTTTATGGAACTCTTGGTACTCATTAGAATTAGTGAAAGACCTAGTTTCATTATCATATTTTCATAGGAACTGATAAACTATAGTAATCTAAGTTAATATCTCTTAGACACGTCACCTATTACGCTAGAGGGATATTTATTAATCGTCAGAGTAACTGCCTAGCTGAGTTATCTCACTCTGTAATATTTTAGTGTGTGTGTGTGTGTGTGTATATATATATATATAGACACACACACACACACAAGGTTGTTAAACTCATTACTTGGTACCTATTCGGCCGACTACCGAGTAGCGAGTACTCGGAGAGTACTCAGATTCAGTAATTTATGTAGAAATATTTTTAGGGTAATTATATATGTCAAAATTATAAGTTAAAATCTAAATTTGATTTAAATATATAAAAAATGAGATACGTGTGAATACAAAAAAAAAATGCATAATGGTCTCACTTCGTCAATAATTATTTAAAATATAATATATATATATATATATATATATATATATATATATATATATATATGTGTGTGTGTGTGTGTGTGTGTAGTAATAATCACATGTATGTGTTATATAATAAATCGTTAAGAATATTATACATATTAATAACCGAATCGTCGGGTTTTACAATACCACTCAGTTCAGTAAATGGCCGATCAGGGAGTACTCAGTATTCTGCAACTCGCCTCGGAAAAGGGACGAGTAGCGAGTACTCAGAGGAGTAATCGGACAACTCTGCGAGTTTTACAACATTGTATGTGTCTATATATATATATATATATATATATATATATATATATATATATATATATATATATATATATATATATATATATATATATATATATATATATGAGTATGTGCCGATAGTGTATGTGACATCCTCTAATTTTCAGAACCAACTAAAATATTTCTTTAGGTTTTTAAACTCATTTATTTATATTTGTGGAAAACCCCTGTACAAAAGATCATTTTTATTATATTTTTCTGTGGTAACGTTAAAACCCTAAGAATGTCAAAATCAATATAGATACATAAGTTACAGCGTAAAGACTTGAAGGTCCTTAATACTATTGTGGGTTGTCTCTTAATCATTTAGTGTCCTAATCAAGTTCTAGTAGCTTAAGTCTTGATGCATATAAACTGAGTGGGTCAAGTTGGGGAAACCTGGTAAGGTGCATATGGATTTCAATCCCACAATATTGATATGATAATATTCTTTAATTATCAGACACACAAAACCTACCATTTCCACACTAAATCCACATTGGCTCACATTCCTACATATCTATTCCTACCAATCCTCACAGATCCTTACCCAAGATTATCAACGGAAAACAATATCACCTAATTAACCGTTAAAAGATTGACTACACAGCTAGGGCTTCATTTGTCGATGTAAGTCATAAAGGCTTATGGGCCGTCAAAGTATTTGATGAATATGGTTTTCTAATTCATCTATGTATGTGAGTAATGACCTCACACTAGCAACGTAATTCACAAGACCGTCTAGAATGATCAAGTTTTGTCACTTACTCTGTGGGGTGACTAGACATACCTGCTAAGAGTTACCTGATTGGGACCAACCATTTATGGTCATCCCGTACGGAGCTACCGTACATCTACACCTAATAGTGACATGGAACATAAATTTACTCTCTGTTCCTAGGTTACGCACATTCTCCTACTAAGACTACCTAATAACAGTGCATGTGACTAACCTTAATACCAAATCTATTCTTGGGTGACACTAAGTTATTCCTAATGTATTTATAACCACTACAAAAAATTAGGTATTATAATTCTTTTATCATCTTAGCAATGCTACCTTTAAGACTATTATACAATGTTATCTATTTAATCCTAACATAAAATAGAACCATATCTTGTTCGCACATAGCACAACATATATCTCAACATATAATCTAGGAAATAACCATAAAATTAGCATACGACTTCCAACATATATTTAGTATTTTAATTAACACTTGTATTAAATTATGTTCATGAAAGGGACTATGTAATCACCTCAATTAGGTGGGTGACTGATGATTTGAGCAGAGTTTTGCCTAACACCTTTGATAATCCTTGACGTGACCAAATTATAATTAATACATAGTTTTAGTCTAATGATCTTGGACACTAATAATAGTCTATATCCTCACTAATCCCAATGTATACATTAAGATCTATCAAGTAAGGATCAGCCAGGCATGATAGTTGGGAAGTAGGATGATTTTGGCATAATAGCTTTTCAGAATTCCAACAACCAAGCCAAAGTGACCATTTGAGAAACCTCTCCCATAAGTAGATCAATCGGTATAACACCTTGGAATTACTAAGAAACCTTATTTGTAGATTCATAATAACGATTTATTACTATAAATATAAATTACACAGAAAGGAATAGAGTGTAGCTTAAATTACATATCTTTTAAGAGAAAACTGGGAAAATACATGCGGATAGGACACTGGCCCAAGTACTCTTTCTTGTCGGACTCCTAATTATGCCAGACTCCGTCTAGAGTACTAAGAAATCCGAAAAAGTCAGTTCTTAAGAAGGGAAATCGACTGAGAGTTTTGGTGAGTTGCTAAGGAAATGAGAAGGAAATTCGGAACCTATATACAGTGATTTGGGAGGTGTGCCACGCACAGAAAAGAGGCGCGCCGTGCATTCTTGTCCTGTTGGCTCCTCCCAGGTCATGCCACGTTTTGCATGCTGATCTATCCAGACCTCTTTCTTTTATAAGCTACCACGTGTCACAATTTCATGGTGCCACGTGTTGCCATTTCCTTGAGCCATGTCACCTTTTCTATGAAGAGAGAGGCGTGTCCTATGCTGGCACGTGTCTCCCCCGGAGAGTGCCATGTCATCGTTGCACGTGGCGCACTTCGCGCTCCTGAAAATTTCCATATTTTCAAATTTTCATAAGTTCTTCAAACCATATTCATTTTTAACATTCTTTATATCCCTGAAAAGCTCTCAATGAGATCTACAACTTTCATTTAGACTATGCCGGTTAATTAGGACTCTATTTTTAAAGCTATATTTTTAATAGGTTTAGACTGTTAAACTCTATTAAAAATTTATAACTTTCTCATATGATATCTATTCTCGACTATCTTTTTATCGATGGAACCATAGTGTTAGGATGTTCAACTCTCATTTAAATTTTTTTCCAAAAAATCAACCGATCTCTACTTCGGTTTCTGAGTTGTACACCGTTTTGTTGAAACTTCGAAAAATCATAACTTCCTTTAATGAAGTTAGATTTGGATGTTCTCTATATGCACTTTCGGGTAAATGACTACTACAACTTTTATTTTTGATCACTTAGGTTAAAAAGTAATCTTATCAAAAACTCACTTTTGACGATACATAGATCCATGTTGGTTAATCGCGAAACTTCGACGAAGCACAACTTCTTTATATGAAGTCGGATTTTAGTTTTATTTATAAGTATGAAATCTATGTCGCACGTACTACAACTTGGGTAAGATTATTTCTCCAAAATAATCTTCTATCAAAAAGTCAATTTTAACGCTTATTATCTCAAAACTAACTGGCCCGAATCTGCGGGCGCTACAATTACCCCCCTCTTAGATGATTATGTCCCAGAATCATCAACAAATTAGGGCTTGTATAATGGTTGTGCACGTTACCTTTCCATCCTAGGTGATAACCGTAACTATCATTCCTTTTCTACCGAGTTTCTAATTCTTAGATTTATTGATCGTTGATAGCATTGCACCTACTCTTCCTTCTAAATTTGATTTTCATTAGAGACTCCTGCTCTTTCCATAATAGACTTGATCTTACTTTGACTATCGTAACATATCGATGAGTTATGTTCTAATGACCTCGCATCGTATGATGCAACGGTTAGACTCAAGTCTCTTTGAGTTAGGACCTAACACGAAAGATACTTTCCTTCATGTTCTAATGTGATACCATCACATTCTAGCATGTGATATTTTTGGCTATAGACTACTTAATCTTAACAGATATCATGGAAAAATTATTGATCTCTTTGTTTATGCTTTCCTTCAATTTCTTAACAAAATTCGAACATTAAATCGAAATTACTTTATAGATTAGTCAGACTCAATTTGATATGACCGCTAGGGTCAGAAATAACTTTAGCTGTTACCAAAAGATGGTAACGATGGGAATGGATGAACAATTCAACTACTAGTACCTTAACAACCTTGTGACTCCTCCTAATCCAAGTACGAGTCTTGTGCTTCCAGTATTACGGGCCCATACTTCCTTCCATACTTACACATACCTGTCCCAAAAGTTGTCTTGCAGTTTTCCCAAGTTATTATTTTCTAAAGATGAAATTTCACTATTTCCTATTCCATTATTTCCTAAAGATCAAAAAAGCAATTCAACACATATATGTGCATGTAATAAAATATAATGAATCTCCTAGACTATTATTTCTTCCATGCATATGTCCAACCGCAATTTTATCTTCCAACCTTTGGTATAAATCCTTTCTTGTGTAGTGTCCTTATCACAGGCACAATATACCATAATTTATTATTAACCGAACCATTATGTTGAAATCAAAATTTCTTAATGCCACATAGCGATGAAACTTAATTAGAAATTTTATAACTTTCAAAAATGATTAGAACATTTAGTATGCCTCTTTATATTGGATTTCACGTCGTATTACTATCTATATAAGATGACTACTTTATATCTTGATTTAGGTAGGTAGCTTCCTGAAGCTCCATATGCTTCTTCCTTTACTATCTTCAGAGTCTTTCGCAATGCTCGTGTTGCTCCATTATTTGACCAATCCTCCTTGAAATGCCTGACTTCCCCATACTTGAAACATGTCATATGAGTGGTTGCACACTAGTTAGCATAGTGACTAGTTTTGCCACACCTGAAGCAGGTTACAACCTCTGAGCATTATCCAAAAGGCTTCTTTCTGCATTTTTCGTAGCACCTTGCTTCTTTGTCCTCTCCGGGCCTCTTTTCGTTAGGGTTATATTTCAAAAATCTACCCTTTTTATTGCGTTCCAAAATTTCTTTACCCTTCCTATTCTCTCCAAGTTGTTTCTTGGTGGTGATTTTTCCTTCAACTATATATTCCAAAGACCTGGCAACTTGAACAGCTGCTCCCAAGGTGCTTGTTTTTCCAAGGACCAAAATTCATTGGTAATCCATTAACAAATTTATCATATTGGAGATTTCAGTAGGAACTAGGTAAGGGATTAATTCCATCTTTTCAAAAAAAAAAGGCTCAAGCGTACTCTCTGATGCTCATCTCTTCTTTCTTCAGGTTTTGGAATTTATCTGCTATCTTTAGAAGGACTCTCTTTGAGTAGTACTTTTCCTTCAATTGCACAAGAAAGTTCTCCCATGATATCTTCCTTGCTTCTCATTTTAGCATAGCGTTAGCCAGACGCTTCCACCAACTTAATACTTGAGTCTTTAGTTGTCTGGTTGCGAAGATTGTTTTCCATTGGTCTCTACAGTCACAGTTCTCGAACATTGTCTCCATTTCATAGATCAAATTCATGAGTGATGCCGGTGTCGGTTCTCTAGAAAGTCTTGGTGGTTGGGATTCCATGAAGTCTTCATACATGAATCCATCTCTATCAACATCTTTCATTGATTCATCCTTCCTAAACTTCAATGATTCTACATTCTCGTTGTAGTCTCCTTCCTTGGACTAACCTTCATTTAACACTATTTATATATCTGGTATATTGGGTTCTTTCCTATCCTCTCACATTAGTTGTCTAATCTTCTCCATATGCTCGACAAACATTGCCTGAATCACAGCTTGAACTCCTACCATCATAACTGGTTTAGCTATTAGTACGGCCGTTAGTGCAAGTCCGTCCATATGTGGATGTTGGGTTTAGGGATTCCATCTTCGATATCATTTCCCACTCTAGTACGTGCTCTGACCATGATGTTTTGTACACCGAAGTAGGAGTTCAGTGTACCGAGATGAGAATATAGGTAGGGAAGATTTAGACACGAAATCCTCCTTTTTACTTCGAAAAGTTATATACCAGTTCTAATACCGTAATTAAACATTTATAAATCTAAACACATAAAATTTCCTAATACTAGGTCGGCAAGAAACCTTAACTTTAGCAATCCAACGCCATCTATACATATCGTTTAGCACATATAAGGCATTTCTAAAGTATGCTAGTGCATAATATAGCAAATAAGGTATTTAACCTGTGTTATATATATATATATATATATATATATATATATATATATATATATATATATATATATATATATATATATATATATATATATATATATATTAATCTCTTATTTAGCACTTAATATTATTTAAGCATATACCCTAAAATATCCTAGTGCTTATGTCTATTCGGGTTTAGAACCTAAACTATCCTAGACACACACCTCATCATCATTGCTTAACCTCTAAGTTTAAATCTATAAATTCTAAAAATTCCTAGTTTGCTTAAATTAATGCTCTGAAAGCAATTATGACATCCTCTAATTTTCAGAACCAGCTAAAACTTTTCTTAACACTTTTAAAATTGTTTATTTATATTTACGGAAAATACCAGTACAAAAGATCACTTTGAATACAAATGTTTTTTCCAAAATATTAAAACCCTAAGGATGTCAAAATCAATACAAATACATAAGTTACGATGTAAAGACCTGGTGATCCTTGAAGACTATTGCGGGTTGTCTCTTAATCACTTAGTGTCCTAATCAAGTTCAAGTAGCTTAATTCTTGATACCTATGATGCATATAAACATAGTGGTTCAGGTTGGGTAAACCTGGTGTGACACATAGGGATTTCAATCCTACGATATTGATATGATAATATTCGTTAGTTATCAGACCCACAAAACCAACCGTTACTATACTAAATCTATATTGGCTTACATTCCTACATATCTATTCCTACCGATCCTCACAGATCCTAGTCCAAGATTATCAGGGATAAATTATCCCGCCTAATGAATCATTAATAGATTGACTACATATCTAGGAGCTTCCTTTTCCACTGTAAGTCATAAAAATCTTATGGGTCATCACAGTATTTGATGAATATTGGTTTCTAATTCATCTACGTCTATGAGTAATGAGTTCACATTAGCAACATAATTCACAAGACTGTCTAGAATGATCAAGTATTGTCACCTACTCTGTGGGGGACTATACATATCTACTCACAGTTGCCTGATCGAGACCCACCATGTATGGTCATCCTATATGGAGCTACCATACATCAACACCCAATATTTTCATGGAATCGAATTTTACTCTCCATTCCTAGGTTATGCTCATTCTCCTAGTGAGACTACTTAATAACAAACTTAATTAAGCTAGGTGTCTTCCATGAGTCTAAATTATCCCTAGAATATATTACATTGTCTATCACCAACCTTAATACCAACTCTATTCTTAGGTGACACTAACCTATTTCTAGTGTATTTATAATCCCTACAGAGAATTAGGTATTATTATTCTTTTATCTTCTTAACAATGCTACCTTTAACATATAATCCAGTCAATAAGCAAATAATTCACATATGTCTTCCAGCAGATATTTAATATTTTAATTAATACTTACATTAAATCATGTTCATGAAAAGGGACTATGCACTCACTTGACTTTGGTAGGTGACTAATGATATGAGCATATTTTCATCTAACACCTTTGATATTACTTGTGTTGGGTTCAAATATTATTTGTGAGGTGTCGAACTCTGTTGTAGCTTGATAGGGTTTAAAGTATGTTTTCTTAGATTCGAGTATATGTATTTCATAAGGGTAGCTTAGATTTGAAGCTTTCATGTATACGCCCTTATGTACTTTTTGTCCACTTCATTGGTTCCTAAAAATAGGGATTGCTACTAGGGTAAGGGTAACGAGTGTAACCATAGTAAACTTTACTCTCTCATTCTTGTACTCTTTGAAGTAATAATAGATCCAACTAATTCTTATTTACCTTTTATGTTCTTCATTAAGATTTGTACTCTGATTTTGTTCACTCTACTTGATTTATTCAAACTACATTTGGTATCAGAGTAGGATTCTGACTAGTGATTTTTGGTTTTTCTCTCGTTATCAAAAAAAAAAAAATTAATCACATTTGCTGTTTCAAAAGTATTCCGCATATTTGATCTAAAAACCTAATCTAATCATTAGATTTGATTTCATTTTGTTTTCGGTTTGTTTAATCGAGTATTCTCTGATCTTTTTCATAAAGATGTTTTCCTCAGATTCCAATTTTTAAAGCTTTTCACTATTCTATTCCATACAACCATAGCGAACTTCAATATGAACACAATGACAGGATTTTCTCATCTTCTGGATCATCGACCAAAATTCTGATGCTCATCCCCGAAAATTATGAAAAATGGGCTGATAGGATGGAGGATTGTCTAACTGGGATGGATGAAGATCTATGGCGGTATGTTAAGAGCGGAAACTTTCGTCCATCGATGCTTGCTAAAATTGGAAATATTGGTTCATCTGCAGATGTTACTCCTCAAGCTGACAAAAAGAAAGCTAATGACAAAAGACTTATGTGTGAATTACGTGGTGCTCTTCCACTAGTAGTTTACAACTATGTCTGGGGATGCACAACAGCTAAATAAATTTGGGATACTTTGAAGGACAAGTATGAAGGGAGTGAGAAGAGGAATAAGAGCTCTATTAAGCAATGTCTTCTTGAGTTAGGAGAATTCAGAAAAAAAAATAGAAGGTGAAAATATTAAACTCTATTATGATCGTATTAATGAATTAATCTTCAAATGCAGTTGATATGGAGTCAATCATTGAACTCTCGAAGTCAACTAGACCTTTTTGATGGGACTTCGCAAAGAATGGAAAAATATTAGTCTTATGATTAAGACTCAACAACGCTTTGAAAACTATTCTTTTGGTGATCTCTACAATGTTCTGAAACTTCATGAGAGTGAGATCAATAAAATAGCTGAAGAATCAAAAAATGAGCTTGGGAGGTCCTCTTGCTTTAGTTTTGAAGGTGTTTAGGAAAGAAACTGAGGTTGAGTTTGCTGAGAATGATGGTTTTGATAATGAAGGATTCATCATGAACTCGGATGACAAAGTGGTGGCATTTTATTCGAATAATAAAGTGAAGAAGTTTTACAAAAATCCATTTAATCCAAAGTTTAAAGTAGGTGATGCCAAAAGAAACTCATCTGGGAAGAATGTGAGAAAGGAAAAGAAGGAGGAGAATAAAGAAAAGAAGATTGAGGTTGAGAATCTAGAAAAAATTTGAAGGGTGATTCCGATTTCAATTGTCATTACTACAATGGTGCGAACCATATGACAATTGATTGTATGTTGAGGAAGAAAGAAGAGAACAAATAGAGGGTGAAGGACAAAGCCTAATGTGTGGAGAGGCTATAAGGGGTGAGAGTTAGAATGAAAGGAATGTATTTTGTGGCTAGAGGAAGTGGGGAAGGGGATGCAACATACCAAATCTGGTCATCTGGACCAGATGATGAGGAAATGTAAAACCCCACGCATGGATCAATGTTTGCACAGTATGAGGAAGAAAGCAAAGAGGGGGAGAAGGTGACAGGCAAATTCTTCGTTTCTACAAATGCCGATAAGTCTCCAATGACTTCAAAGGTACGTTCTCTTCTCGAATCCTTTGAAATTCCTTTTAGTTCATATAATGTTATTCTATATGACTTTGATGACACTCTATCTTATATTAATGACATGCTTATCTCTGTTAGTAGTGACACTAAAAGATCAAAATATTTACTATTAGAGTCTTAGAAAATATTAGATTCGAAGCAAAATAGAATAGATCATTTAGAGTTGGATTTAAAGAATGTTTCTTGTGATAGGGATGGTTTGAGAATAGACATAGTATTTTGTTAAAAAAAAAACATATATTGTAATTCT
Source organism: Lactuca saligna (assembly GCF_052625555.1). Classification (NCBI taxonomy): domain Eukaryota; kingdom Viridiplantae; phylum Streptophyta; class Magnoliopsida; order Asterales; family Asteraceae; genus Lactuca; species Lactuca saligna. The sequence continues at coordinate 116,294,634 of NC_136418.1, forward strand.
GCTAAGAGACTTTATCCTAGTTTGACTAATTTGCATCATTCATCGAACATAAGTAAATAACAACAAAAGAAACTTTTGCCTTTCTTGACATTCGAAAAAGAAAAGATAGATTCGACTTCCTATGACTATGAGAAAAAGATTTCTGGTATTGTTAAGATTGATGAATGTTTAAATGCAAATGATCTTGTTGATATTGTGAATAACACCTTGACCAAAAACGAACAAATGAAAATTTTGGAAAAAGAAAGAGAATTTGACATCTGATTCACAAAAAAAAAAAAAAAAAAAAAAAATTGTTGATATTGAAGATTATTCTGCCATTATCGGTGAAATTAAGACTAAGCAAGTTGTTGACTATTCTTAGTTATTTGTCATTAATGTCACTTAGGTAAACAAGGGTAAATAAATTTGTGATGATTCGTTGGTTAAAGTTGACCCTGACCAACCCTCAACATCGAAAGTTTGTGGCTATGATCATGTGACTGTCAAAGATAGTCAAACCGATAGTGATGATGGTAACGAAGATGTTCCAAGTGAAACAACTATTCCAAGAGTTGTTGTTGATCAAGTGTATGACAATACAGAGAAATTAGAAAAGGTGATGAAGGAAAAAGGTTCTCATTATCTTGAATCGAACTCTATCGTTGATCCAAACATCAAATGCATAGATGATGTTGCCTTTCCAAATCAAGTGTTTGTTACCTAGGGAAATGGTGACAAAGTAAAACCAGAGATCAACAAAATTGTTGTTGAGGAAAACAAAGAAATTTCGAAAGAATGTTTTCTCAGATCAAAGTACTGTAAAAAACAATCTTAACAAAAACTTAGCCACTTTTCAAAGGTAAGAACCAAAAAGAGTTTGGGAAGTAAAGAAAGAAAAAGCGACTGATAACAAACAAACATCTGAACCTGTTTCTCATAATAAAAATACTAAAGTTCTAATTTTCAATGATGAAATTCACAAAGTTTCCAAAGAAGAATGCATTTTGATGTCAAAAGCTCGAAATAAGGATTATTGGAAAAATGTCAAGTCTTTGAAGAAACAAAAAGATCTTTTTCAAAAATCTTTTGTTCAGAAAGTGACTGAACAAGTTCATACCTTACCACAAAACAAGTCTTTTGTTAAGAACAAACCCATTCCAAAACTAAAAGATTTTCCTAAGATTAATTCGGATGTTTCATGTCCAATTCAAAACCGAATGTTCAAAAATCAAGTAATAAGAATTTTGTTAAAAACCAATCACAAAGGAATTGTGCTCCTAATCCTCAAAACAAAAGGTTTTCATAAAATAATTTTCATGGAAAGGGTTATAAATCAAATGAAAAAGGACCTTACATCAATTTCAAAGTCAACAATGATTTTTGAATGGTCAACAAGTTTTTAATTGAACATTTGTTGGTTATAACAAACATTTTCAAAATCGTTACCAACCACATGCACTACCAACATTTCCAAGACAAAATTTTGAAAAACTGGAAGTCAAAGGAAAAAAGAAATTAACCTTTCAAACCAAAACAACCTCACTTTCCTACTCCTATTTCAAAGCATCAAGTCAAAGCTTCGTTTGTCAAAGGGAAATTTGATGTGAAGAATATTAATCATTGGCTTGAAGGCAAAGGAAAGCCCTACTAATCTGGAAAGTTTTCTCAGGAAGAAATCAAGCATGCTTATGAAAGCTACTTGTGTACGTTGGGCATACTTATATCAGGATGAAACCCTAATATCTCATGTTGGGGGCTATATAAACATCCTCATGGTTCATTTTCTCTCATCATTCTCAACCTCCATCTTATAGAAACATCCCAAACCCTAGTCTGTGTATGAGTGTGAGTTGTTGTGTGTTTGGAGCTCTTGAAGGTGAAGTTATTGCATCAAATAGTTGGAGAAGGAAGGACGTCTTGTAAATATGAAGTTTCCTTGTGCTTTTGGAACTCTAGAAGGTAAAAAGGTTCTAGCTTGGTAACTATTTTCAATAGATCTTGTATTGTTTAGTTTATTGGCATCTTGTCCGAAAAACCCCAATATGGTGCATGATGCGTTTTGATCAAATTAAGTTGTCCTTCCAGGCCCTAGAAAGGGTCCTAAGTGATAAAAAAATGATGTCCCAATAACTGAATGTGTGACAACCGTCAAAATTCCAGTCGGTTCTAGATTTGAATAAACTTAGTTGAATGTATAGGCACGACACATACTACACTTAGTAACTAGAAGTTAAGATATAACCTATTAGAAACTTGGAAACAATTAGAATTGAAGGATAGTGTACTTAGATTTCACATGGTTATATGAATTCTACACCTACTTAACTGTAGAGACTATCCATATTTGGGTGACTCTTTGACTCGAACAGCTTTTCATGAATCATATACACCGATCTTGCACTTCACCTAGTAGTAGAAATTAGGTCAAGGTGTCATAAAAACTTAAGTGAAAGTTGAAGACTAGGACTAGGATACTTGATTCCTCAATTTCGCTTGAATCTCGAAATCACTACATAGAATGCCAATAAACCGATAAAAATAAATTACAAACATTACTTATAACTATAAAAGAGTTATAATACCATAAGATAATTTAAATTCTCAAATATTCTATTTATTTTGATATCCAAAGATTTACAAACTCTCAAAAAGCCAAAAAACACTAAAACTTCAATTTTATAAAGTTTAACATCAAGAATTCTATAAAAATAGTTATGAAACTTATAATATGATCTTCTAATAATAAAAATTATGAAAATGCATTTAAGGAAAATAAAATTTCATTCATTAACAATTACCCTTAATTTATAAGTCAAAAATCAAGGTTTCATGAGAAAAAACTTGGTTAGGGTGTATATTGTATAAAAAGTTTGATATTTTTATAAAAGAATTGAATTTTTTTTATAAAATTAAAAGTGAAGGAGGGCATAATACTCTCAAAACCGTCCACCCTCTTCCCAAGACACCTCCCTTCTTCCCAAAACACATAATCACTTCTTTCTCTCTCACACTCCACTTTCTCTCTCATTTCTCTCTACCTTCACCACTCCATTTTCTCTCTTCCTCTCTCTATACCCACGAAAATTCCAGAGAATAGGACCTAAAAACACTCCTTAAACTTGAAATGTTCATCATCTAGGAGTGTTCTTAAAGGTAAACCCAAAAATCCTTTAATCTCCTTCACTTTTCTTTCTTGTTTTTAAAGGTTTTTCTTGTACTTCTCCTTCTTCTACACCATTCTTTATGAACATTCATGAACATATCCATGAAGGTCGAGTCTGATGATGGTGGTGGTAGGGTTTCACCCAAGAACAACATGCATGTTGTTTAATGGTGCAATCCAAGGACCAAAACCTACGTTAAGCCCTAAAATAGGATTTTTTTTTTTTTTTACAAGTTTTAAAGGTTCATATACCTTATGTATCCAAGTATTTCCTTTGAAAACATCACTAAGACCAACATATGTCGATGCATGGTCTTTAAACCGTGATGCATGTGATGAACACCAAGCTAAATAGCTTGATGATCAAAGTACATTGTTAATAGTGCATGTAAATGATTTTATTTATATAAATATCTAAAATCCTTTTCAGTTCGAAAAAAAAAATTCTCTAGATTCCCAGTAAGATGATATGAATATCCGGAAAATCCCAAGAGTTTTTATCATTTCCTTCATTTATTAAAACTGTTACAAGAAAATAAGGGCTTAAATCATATAACGCCAAGGGGTATGGTCACATGATGTTCACTAGAAAAGTGATTCCACATATGCGCCACATCACCCCTATTACATGTTCACCACACATTCACTAGCCTTCAAAATGGTAATCACTAGACAATGTTTTTTTTATATATTTACATTAAAATTAAAAATAAAAAAAATAAAAAAAAATATAAAAAAAAAAAAAAAACTAAAGTAATAACATAATTAGATATTTCACGTTACATAAAAACATAAAACATAAAAATTCAAATCTAGATTCCAAATAACCATAAAAAAATAAAACTTAAAACCTAAATAACTAAGAAAGCATAGAAATTAAACATAAATATTAAAAACGTTAAAACCTAAAATCCATGCTTTTCCCGAACTTCTTTTTGGATTTTCAAAAGCGCGGCTAAATTTTTCAGATCGATATCTGGTTGCGGCTTCATGTTTAAAATTTGAAGATCGGTGAGTGTTTGTTTCCGGCACTGAGCATTCTCTGTTGACTCGTGTTTTTGTTGTAAAAAACTTAAAGTTTTGTCAATTTTTTCCGCAAGCACGTCTTCGTTAATCCCTTTTCCGCTTGAAGACGCCGCTTTTTTCCCTTTATCCCTTCCCGGTGGCCGACGAAGTTGGACTTCTGGTGGACCCTCCCCTTCGGTCCCATCGAAGTCATCATTGAGGTCGACACCAAAACCCACATTAGATTCCGAAGTTCTTGGCCTTTTGTTGGAGCCGGTGGTCGATTCCGAATACGAAGTCTCCAGGTCATTTTGGACCCTTACGACAAATTTCCCACGCTTTTTGGTGGCCGAACGCTTTACCGCCGGTGGTAACTTTGAATTGTTGGCATGCGGTTGATAAAATATTTTTAATCGTTGCTACCACTTTTATGCATAATTTTCAGATTTTCAAATATGCCGTTAAACTTGGTGCACGTCGCTCGTAGTTCACGCCATTTTCTGTTGACCGCGTCGTACGTTCGACCCATTTGCCTTCCAAAAGCGAGTGAAAGTGATCTAAAACACAAACCCAAAAACTGGTTCCCGTTTGCACGTTGCCCGTCCTTGAGTCACACGATATAGAAATCCAAGCTTTAGCTAAAGCTTCCTCCTCCTCTTTGATCCAAGTTGTTCCTCTTCTATTTGTAGCTTTTCCTTTTGATTTCCTCCGCCTAGATGGTTGTGTCTCTTCGACCCGGTCGTCCTCGTCGTTGTCCAAGTTTATAGCTAAGGATTGAGAACAAGGGAATTGAGGTGGTTGTATTTGGAATTGTTGAGATGGCGGTGTTTGGAATTGTTGAAATGGTTGTGTTTGGAATTGTTGGGGTCGAAATTGTTGAAAACCTTGGAATTAGGATTATGGTAATTGTTGTTGGAAATAGTTTGGTTGAAATGAAATGTTGGTAAATAGAGGTTGATGTTGGATTGGGGATGTTAGCATTTGAATGTAACCTTCATATTGATCATTTGGAATGGTTGGAGTTGTTGGGGTGTTTGTAGTGGTAGAGGTATTTTAATTTTGCTCCATATTTTTGAGATATAATGAGATAGTGGAGAGATATTATTTGTAGAGAAAGATGTGTTTAGTGTTTATGTGTTTGTGTATATATACTAAACAAAATAAATTGAAAAGTTTTTTTTGTTTAATTAAAGTAACGGTCAAAAGAAGAAAAAAATGGTCAAAAATAATTAACCAAACAACATTTGCATGACTGTCCGTAACATACATTAATCCGCGTCACATTCACCGGTAGGGGGCGGTGTTCATGCGTGAAAACCCCACTACACGTCACCTCTTACGCGTAAAAAAACACCCCATACCCCTTGGCCTAATATACTTTCTGAGGTCTATAAATCCTAGATAAATTTGTGGATGACCTCTAAAGTAAATGACGGAACCTCATTAAGTTTCATCGATTTTTGTTGTTATTTAGTACAACTTTTGATTTTCTTTTTGCATAGCCCCAATAAATCATAAAACCACTTTATAAAATGTGAAAATGATATGTGATAATTTTCACAGCTCCTAATAGAGGTAAAAGACCAAGAAAAATATTTTGAGTATTTTTCATAAAGCATTACTATTTTTCCCTGATTTTTGTATTTATAATGAACCAAAAACAAATAAAATAGTTCTGCTCATCCAAAATTCACGAAAATTTACCAGAACACCTGATAATACATTAGGATGCTACATAAGAAGTTTTATGATTTTTCGATACTGTATGCTATTTTTTTCTTATTTTCCCAAGATTAAATACACTTAAACCCATTTCTTATTATAATAAATGCACAAAAATCATAAAATCGGATGAAACAGTTTAGAAATCCATTTTTATATTTTTTCCAGATTAAGAATGTCTAACAACAGCATTATAAAAAGTTTGGATAATTTTGGAGACTGTTGTCTATTTATCCCCATTTTTATTAGAATAAATGCATAAAAATCATAAAATTGGGTTAAACATTTTAGAAACTCATTTTTATTTTTTTTCCCAACTTAAGTATGTGTAATGACATTATATAAAATGTTTAGAGAATTAAATATATGAAAAATGGTTATACATATCCATAATCCATGAAAATTTATCTAGAAGTCTTTTAATACATTTAGAACCAAAATATGAATTTTGGTAATTTTTTTTAACTTTTTAGTATTTTGTTATTATTTTATTGTTATTCAAGAAACTAAAATCGTGAAAAATAGTCCGACAAATCAAAAATCCAAGAAAATTTATCTTGAGGTCCTTGAGTTCAATTAAAACTGAAATGCAAACTTTGGGAATTTTTAGAACTAAATTGATTTATGTTTTGAATATTTAATCATTCGAACACCTCTTAAAATGTTAAATATTAGCATTTCAAAAATGGGAAAGTTCCACTTAAATTGTTATATAACAATTGATTCATTGAAATTTAATTTTCACAAGAAAATGTTTGTAACTTATCAATATTAAATTTTGATACATTATTGGCATAATTCTATTATAGTCGTAAGTATACTAGTCTTAGATTTCGATTAGAGACTCACTAGTGAATACCATTATTGTAAGAATCGATAGTGGTACGAGTGGAGCGTAGTCAAGGCACCATTTGCATCTTCTCAATGCATTGTGAGTATTCACGCACTCCCCTATTTTCAGTTTTTATGTTTTGGGGTGGAAAATCATGTCCCGGAAAACTATTATTTGTTCGTTGTATTTAAATTGATTTGTATCAAACATGATTGCTATTTTATTGCTATATATCTCTATGTATGTCTATGCAACACGGAACATGAGAACTTATCGTCTTAAGGCCCTTCCCTTACACTTTTCTCTAACCATTAACTCTTTGAGCCAGTGGTCATTGTGGATAGCGCTATTAGGAATTGACAACTCCTCACTCGCCCGATTGCTGGAGTGCATGATACCATATAATCTATGGAACGATAAGCATGGATCTTGATAGGGATTCAGTCATAGGCTTAGTTGAGAACTCATTCTTTGCTCATACACATACAAACTTGTTATTTATTATGGCAATAAACTCATTTATCAATTATAGCAATAAACTTTGTTTCTCATTATAGCAGTAAACTCTGTTTCTCATTATAGCAATAAACTTTGTATCTCTTTATATCAATGGATTTTTGTTACTAAATACTTATTTACTTGTTTTAGCAACAAACTTGGTTGCTTCTTATAGTAACAAACTTGTTTGCTCCTTGTAGCAATGAAACTTGTTTACTCATTTTAGTATCAAACTTTATTTCCCATTGTGACAACCCGAAATTTTCTATTTTGTACAACCCTTCACTTCAATAGAAGTCGTAACAGCTCCTGCTAATTTTGAAGCTTTTGGAATAAGTTTGAGCATGTTAGGATTAACACTTTAGGAGATATCAGGAGAGAGGATGCCCTAGAGTATTTTGTGCATCTTAAAAGTTTCAAAACTCCAAGAGTTTGGAGTTTACAACCCTGATGATTGTTCTTGGACCATAAACTCCATGGAGTATATATGTGTATATATATATATATATATATATATATATATATATATATATATATATATATATATATATATGGCACTTAGCCATTTATACTTCATTTCTTCCATTTCAACTAGAGAAAACCCGATTTCTCTCCCAAGGATCTTCAATCTTTCGACCCAAATTGTAAGTACTTCTACCCTAGAGTGTTTTAAAGCTTATTACATGTCTAGATATCATTGAAATCACCCAAGAATCACAAGAAAAAGGAGTTTACGGCCCAAGATCTTCTTACGCCGTAAACCCTAAATTGGGTGCCAAAGTGTTCCTAACTCCTTCCTTATACTTAGAACTTAACATAGAACCTTCCCTTGGTGATTTTAGCTCATGAAAAACACCACCCCCCCCCTCCCCCGTTGAATATGGGTTTACGGTTTAGGGATCTCCCAAAACCGTAAAATCCCCCAAAGTGTGTTTTGATGCCCTAAACACCTTATTAAGCCTTAGATAGTAGCCCAGAACCTTACACCATTGATTTAAGGACCTCAATTCACGAAATGGTACTTCTTACCATGAGTTTACAGTCGTAAACTCATGGGGAAGTGGTCCCCAGACCGTAAACACAAGTTAGGGTCATTTTTGGACCTTAAACTCACCCAAACACTTGTTTAAGCTTTGGAGAACTTCACCACTTAAGCCTTTATAGTTTTAAGCCTATTTTGGTGACCAATTGAGAGTTTACGGCCAGGAAAAAACTCTCCTAGGACGTAAACTCCAACAAACATGGTCCATTGACCATAAACTCCCATATAAGGCCTTGCACTCCTTTGTCGCAACCCAATGGCCTCCTAACACTTTGACCAAGGTGTTTTCCTCACATTAGGATGTTTATACATGTTTTATTAGTGTTATAATAACTAATTATATATATATATATATATATATATATATATATATATATATATATACACACACACATATGTCTCCATATGTTATTAGGATCATTGTGTGTCTAAGTCCTCACTTGACACCGAACACTTATCTAGCACTTCCATCCGATCCACTCGTTGCAGGTGAGTTCATACCCCCTTAATTAACCTTTTAAAATGTTTTTAAAGGTTTGTAAATGCTTTATGGGGTTAGTACAAGTTGAATCATGTTTAGTTATTATACCAATCGTTTGAGATTAATAACTAGCATGCAAATGGATTTACTATACGTTAACTGTTTTACAAAATAGATTTCCTCAAATGGCTTTCTTAAACGTTTTTACATGTTCAAAAATCTTTATCAAACTATCTTACATACTGTAAGTTTCCTTTCAAACTCTGTTACAAATGCGTTTTCAAACAAAGGTTTTCCTTATAAGTAAACTGTCTTATCAAACAAAATACTTTCAAATCGTTTTATAAACTGACATCAAGTCATCGTTCCTTAGTATTAAACTTTTCAAAGGTTTTAAAAAACTTCTTTTATGATTTTATATGGAAAAATGCATGCCTTAATATGTATAGTTATATAAATAATGTTTAAAGGACTTTGGACGGTCAACTCACTTTATTTCCTTTTCCTCGTTGGGATGTGGCCTTGGGGCATCGGTTGCTCGTCCGAATGTCATCTAAATATTATTTATATATTATGTATACATATATAGGTATAATGGTTCCCTTAGTCAGTTCAGTACCTTTGGGTAGCAAAGGTGTACTTCCGGTTATACTCATACGTCACTAGTAACTATAATAGGTGTAGTTAGGAGATACTATTTACCATTCCAAGTATAAGGAATCACACAAGAGTCAGTTCATTCATGAGTCTATACTAGTACATTACATGCTACATGAGTACGTTTACATAGATACACTTACATGAATATGTTTACATGATTACGCTTACATGAATACGCTTACATAGATACGCCTACACGATTACACTTACGATACACGATAACAGAGCTAACATAACAAGGTGCTATAGCATGGAACAAGTTCAGGATCTAATTATACCAATGAATCACTCTGCATTGTGATTATTATATTGGGTATACATGATCATAGTAATGTGGATATACACGGCTTGTAGAAATGCAGGTTCGTGTTTGGTTCCGAAAATCTCACGATAGAGAGCGTATAGTATGGGTTCTAGCCATCACATTATACCTTAATCCTTAATTAAGGCAAATTAGTACAAAGTAGTCACTTATTACAAATACTACTGTACTTACACTTTGCATACGACAATTGCAAACGGATTAAAAAGACGGGTAATATATTATTAATACGTTTACCATGTGCCACATTCACATAATCGATGAGGTAGAAAATAATATCAATAGGCGTACAGTCTAGTCTTGGTAGAAGGCTACTTTCAAAACAGTCTAGTCTTGGTAGAAGGCTACTTTTAAAACAGTTATGTCTTGGTAGAAGACTACTTTTATACTAATAGAAATCATAGGGATTTGCTAGGGTTTTCAAACGTTTTCAACTGCTTTCAAACATTTTCACACTTATACAAATGTTTCTCCAAATGTTTACAAGTCGTTACTTTCCAGTTTTACAAATCAAAGACACATTAATACTTATGAATTCACTAGCTTTATTGCTGATACTCGCTTTCAAAATAACTCGTATTCTCTTGTCACAAATAGACAGGTACGTCGACCAAGTTTTGTGAAGACGGAGAAATCAAGACTCCTCTTTTATTTTGATTGTTCATTATGTTGTCTTATACTATGAAAGAACACACTTGTAATTAAAATTATATTATTAATGCAATGGATGATGTTGTTGCTTGTTTACTACTTTGCATTGTTATGATACATTACATGACATCCTCCGCCCTAGAACGTTTCCGCCGTTCTCGGTTTTGGGTTGTGACACCCATGAGGATATGAACTTTGCATCAATTTTGGGCAACATACATTATGTCTCATGATGACAACGAATTTTGTTTACAAAAACTTATTTACTTGTTTTAGCAATGAACATTTGTTTATGGTAACTGTTATCAATATTCAGATTGTCATGAATTTTAAACTATATTATGTTATAAACTTGTGAGTACTCACCAACTATTTCTATAGTTGACGCACGTTTTACATGCTTTTTAGGAATCATTGAGTACGTGGCACTTAGGAACACTTCACTTTTAAGAGCATTCGTATGTGTTGTATTCCAATTTTCCTTGTAATTTCTTTTAAAAGTTGTTCAAACCCAATGTAAATTTCTAATGATTTTTAATACTATGGTTGGTGTTGTCTTTTATCTTTTGCTATGAAACCCTTTATACTGCCACACCTCGTGTTAATGCTTTAGCGGGGTATAACAGAATGTATCCCATGCATGGAGTAAGTCATACAGCCCCAAACCGGAAATGCGAAAACGTTCGGGGGCGGAGGTGAAACAACCCAAAATACGACCCAAAAATTTTTGTTTTAATATTACTAAAAATAAAATCACTGAGTATCATATATAATAAAAACAATGGAATGAGTAACTCAAATGTCACAGTAACTGTGTCAAACAAACTGTATCAATCATAACAATATCCGAAATAAACTCCCAGTATAAAACTGAAGTTGTGGTGTGTGCGATGCCATCATCCCGAGCTCTTCCCTTTGCTAGCGGACGTACCTGAAACAAAAACTAAAAACTGTAAGCACGAAGCTTAGTGAGCTCCCCTAAAATACCACATACCATACAATAACACATAAACAACTATTGGGCCTTTCCCACTGCATCGGAACGGAGTCCAGAAACTGCATCGGACCGAAGCCTGGAACTAACCAGGGCCTTGCCCTCTACATCGGACCAAAGACCGGAAATTGCACCAGACCAAAGTCCGGAACTGACTAGGACCTTGTCCCCTGCATCGGACCGAAGTCCGGAACTAACTACATCGGACCGAAATCCAGAACTGACTGGGACCTTGTCCCCTGCATCGGACCGAAGTCCGGAAATGGACTGAGCATAACATAGCATAGCATAAACATATCAACTAGCATAAACACATATACGGCATACTGCATCGGACCGAAGTCCGGAACACATAACACAAATACATGCTTGAATCACAAAGACATCAAACACACTTATCTACAACATCGGACCCAAGTCCAGAACTACTGCTAAATAGACAGGCCGGCATTATGGCCATAGACCCCTTCCTACAGGAAGGAAAACTCACCTTGGAACTCTGGCTGCTAAGATGCTAAATTCGAAACTAGATGACTACTGCTCCGAAACTCCCCGGATACAATTCCCATAAACACTAAATTAGATACCAATAATTGAACTAAGCATAAAATGACTATATTACCCCTGGTCAAAGTCAACTTCATGTTGACCGGACTCGCCGAGTTGGGCCATCAATTCTTCAAGTCCCTATACTCTCTTCGTATCCACTACTTGCTACTACTCGTCGAGTTTAGCAAAGATTCAACGAGTTCTTCTTTGATAATGACATCCAGTCTAACTTCATCGGACTCGCCGAGTTGTATGAACAACTCGTCGAGTCCATCCTAATCTCCTGAACACGTCTAGTCTGTGACTCGCCGAGTTGTATGAACAACTCGTCGAGTCTGTTCTTGAGGTAAGAAGATTGATTTGGACTCACCGAGTAAGGGCATAGACTCGCCAAGTCCTTCCATTACTGAGTTCGTGTCCCACTTCACTGATTCCACTCGTAAACTCTCAAAGGGATAAATTTTGGGACTCGCGACTCGACTCGTCGAGTCCGATGAACAACTCGCCGAGTCGCTTGCATGACATAACTATATCGTTGATTTTTATCGATTCCAAGGCATTCAATTCATAGATCTGGGTTCCTAGAGCAGGTTTTACACGTAAAGTTTCCAACTTTATGTGCATGCATGATCAAATGAGGATTAAAATCCCTAAATAAGCCAAAAGTGTAGATCTAGGGCTTGCATGAATGTTTGGTCTAATAAAGCTGGTGAACCTCAGCTTTTGGAGCACAAACACAACTAGATCTGATGTTCTTCCATCACTACATGCCCCCCACTCACTAGTAGCTCTAGAAATGGCCCAAAAAGTGACTAGGTTAAGCTTTTATGGAGATTAATTTGAAGGAACAACAAGGGTTCGAGTTTTAATACCTCTATATGCTCTGAATTGACCCCCAAAAGCCTGGATCTTCTTCTTCTCCTTTGGATCCTCTTTCCTTCTCCTTCCAAAACTTTAAAGAGCACAAAACACTTAAGTTTGCTTAAAGAATTGCTAGGGTTTCTTATGGGACTCTTTGTGGGTGAGGGAGGCCAGTCCTGGGGCACATAAGATTTTTAAATAGGGTGCAAACCCTTGAGATTCGAGCTTCATCCAGACAGGCGGACTCGCCGAGTCCCAGCATATGGACTCGTCGAGTAGCCAACTTAAATCGCATGTGAATCCCATCTTTACTCGACAAGTCAGGCTATAGACTCGTCAAGTACCCCATAAGAAAATAAAATACTTAATTTAAATTACATACCAGAACTAGGACATTACAACTCTCCCCCACTTATCTTAGACTTCGTCCTCGAAGTTTGTTGCTGTCGGATCTGAAAATCACTCTGGATAATGCTCCCTCATTCCCCCTTGGTCTCCCACGTCCACTCTGAACCCTTTCGGTGCTACCACTACACCTTCACTAATTGAACCACCTTGTTCTTCAAGGTCTTCGTCCTCCTATCTAAGATCACAACTGGTCTCTCGATATAATTCAGGCTGCTATCAACCTGAATATCCTCCAAGGGTACAACTGTTGACTCATCCACCAAACACTTCCTTAACTAAGAAACATGAAAAGTGTTGTTGATATTGCTAAGCTCTGCCGGAAGATCCAACCGATAAGCAACCCGAACCACATGGTCCAAAACCCTAAAAGGACCAATGAACCTGGGGCCCAGCTTATCCCTCTTACGAAATCTGATAACACCCTTCCAGGGAGATACCTTCAGGAGGACCATATCGCCCACCTGAAACTCCAAGTCCGAACGCCTCTTGTCAGCGTGACTCTTTTGCCGACTCTGCGCAGTCTACAGTCTGCTACAAACCTGATGGATAAACTTTGTGGTCTTCAGCACCACCTCGGTGCTCCCGATGACTCACTGACCGACCTTACCCCAACAAATCGGGGTCCTACACTTCCTTCCCTAGAGCATCTCGAAAGGAGGGCATCCAATACTAGCATGGTAACTTTTTTATACGAAAATTCCGCTAGTGGAAGATACGTATCCCAACTACCATCGAAGTCTAGGACACATGCTCGAATCATGTCCTCGAGAGTCTGAATCGTCCTCTAGCTCTGCCTGTCCATCTGAGGGTGGAAAGCGGTGCTAAAATGAAGATGATTCCCCATCTCGTCATGAAACCGCTACCAAAACCTAGATGTGAACCGGACATCTCGATCTGATACTACTGATACAGGCACTCCATGTCGTGCTACTACCTCGCGCACATAAATATCGGCTAGCTTCTCAGCCGAGATACTCTCCTGGATCGGTATGAAATGCGCACTCTTGGTCAGCCGATCCACTATGACCCAAATCGAATCAACTCCCCGTGCGATCCTGGGAAGCTTAGTGATGAAATCCATGGTGATATCCTCCCATTTCTACATACAAATGTCTAACGGTTGCATCTTGTCGTGGGGCCTCTGGTGGTCCGCCTTGACCTTCCTACAGGTCAAGCACCTCTCTACATACCAGGCCACGTCCCGCTTCATGCAGGGCTACCAATAATCAGGTCGAAGATCTCTATTCATCTTCGTCGCCCCTGGATGGATGGAGAATCGGGACTTGTGGGCCTCATCCATCAACGTCTACCGTACTCCTCCCTAATATGGCACCTAGACTCTCCCATTAAGGGTCATCAATCGTCGACTTTCATAGTCGAATAAAGCTACTCGGCCCACAATCCTCTCACACTTCTGTCTCTCCTCTTTCAAGCCCTCGGCATGTGCCTCCCTAATCTGCTCCAACAATGGAATAATCACCTTCATTCGTAGACATATATCTGTAATCGGTGCCTCCATCGCCTTGCGGATCAGGACGTCGACCACAATGTTTGCCTTGCCCGGATGATAAAGGATCTCATAATCATAGTCATTTACCACATCTAACCATTGATGCTGCCTCATGTTCAAATTCGGTTGGTCCATGAGGTACCTCATACTCTTGTGATCCGTGTAAATGGTACAGCAGACCCCATAGAGGTAATGTGTCCGAATCTTGAGGTCAAACACCACTACCCCCGGCTCTAAATCGTGCATCGAATAGCTATCCTCGTGAGGCTTCAACTGTCTAGAGGCATAAGCTATCACATGCCCTCGCTGCGTCAACACTGCTCCCATACCTATGATCGAAGCATCACAATAGACTACAAAATCATCCACTCCCTCTGGTAGGGTGAGAATCGGTGCCTCGTACAATCGCTATCTAAGGGTCTCAAATGATGTCTTCTGCTCAGGCCCCCAACAAAACACCACCAACTTCCTAGTCAGTCAGGTGAGTGGAACTGCTAACTTGGAGAAGTCCTGGATGAATCTCCCATAGTACCCTGCTAAACCTTGGAAGCTCCGAATCTCTGATGGAGACCGCATAACCTCCCACTGCATCACGGACTCGATCTTGGGTGGATCTACTAGAATACCCTTCTGGTTGACGAGGTGACCAAGGAACTGCACCTCACGTAACCAGAACTCGCACTTGGAGAAATTCGCAAAAAGTCTCTCCCTCCTCAGCGTCTCTAGCACCTCTCTCAGGTGCTCCTCGTGCTGCTCCTGAGTCTTGGAGTAAACCAAGATATCATCAATGAATACTATCACAGACCAATCCAACATCAGCCTGCATACGCGATTCATGAGATCCATGAACGCGGCCGGAGCGTTGGTGAGCCCAAACGGCATCACCACAAACTCATAATGACCATAACGG
This sequence comes from Lactuca saligna, assembly GCF_052625555.1. Lineage (NCBI taxonomy): Eukaryota > Viridiplantae > Streptophyta > Magnoliopsida > Asterales > Asteraceae > Lactuca > Lactuca saligna. The sequence goes on from NC_136418.1 coordinate 116,310,224, forward strand.
GTCCTAAAAGCTGCCTTCTGAACATCCTCACCCCTGACCCGCATCTGATGATAACCGGAGTGCAGATCAATCTTCAAAAACCAATATGCTCCCTGAAGCTGATCGAACAAGCCATCTATCCTCAGGAGTGGGTAACGGTTCATCACCGTTACCTTGTTCAACTCTCGGTAATCTATGCACATACGGTGCGACCCATCCGTCTTCTTCACAAATAGGATCGGGGCTCCCCATGGTGAAATAATCGAACTGATGAAACCCTCGTCTAGCAGCTCCTGCAGCTGCGTAGACAACTCCTACATCTATGGAGGAGCCAACTGATACGGTGCCTTGGCTATCAGAGCCGCACTAGAAACCAGATCAATCCTGAACTCAACCTGTCTCTCCGAAGGTATCCCAGGAAAATCCTCTGGGAATACGTCTAGGTAGTCTCGCACTTGCGGTAGGTCGTCGACTGTCACCTTGCCCTTCTCCCGGGCATCCAAAACATAGGCGACGAACCCCATGCAACCTTGCTGAAAGTAGTGCCTCGCTCTCGCTGCTGAGCAAAGAATCGGTCAGCGTTGTGGCCTCTCGCCCTGAATCACTATGTCTCCCCCAATGGGGGTGCGGACCCTCACTAACTGTAGCTCACAATCAATCACCTCCCCATTGGGGCTCAGCCAAACCATGCCCACTATAACCTTATTCCCTTACAGGGGGATGGGAACCAAGTCCACTGAAAATTGTTCATCAAATAACGGTAACGAACAACCCCTATGTACTCTCGCGACCCTGACATTCCTGTCATCAGCTATCTCAACCTCTAGTGGACAATCCAGCTCCCTCGATGCTCTGCTAAACCTCATGCTAAGCGCAAGTGAAACAAATGATCGGGTAGCCACTGAATCAAATAACATTGTACATGAAATACCGTTCACTAAGAACGACCCTATATAAAACATATAACCATAAGAAACAATCCATAAAAACAAAATGATAAACGGAAGATACATACCCGTCACCACATCAGGATTCGCTCACACCTCTTCTGTTGTCATCTGAAAAGCTCTACTCTTCGCCACTGGCGCCTCACTTCGGCCTTGACGGCCATCTGTATTTCTCAATGTTGCAGGCGCAGGTGCTACCACCTTCCCTTCTACTGCTACTGTCAAACTCGGACATTGGGAGTTTTTATGTCCCCTGTGAATGCAATGGAAGCAAATCAGATCAGATGATGCGGTAACGGTGGGAGTACCTGTACAAGCTCTGCTCATTTTCCCGGTCCGACCACACTTGTAGCAATCGGGACTACCTGCCTTGCACGCCCCATTGCGCAATCTCCCAGACTTGCCACACAGATCGTGGCTCTGTTGTCCTCGGGATCTATGATCGGATACCTTGGGCCTTTTGCCCGAACTCCCAGTGCTAGATACCGTCTATGGATTCCTCTTCTTCTCCATCTCTAAATCAATCTCTCTTTCATGAGCCCTAGCAATCAGGTCATCCAGCGTTTTACAGCTGGACCAGCTCACAAACTGGCGGATATCACTCTGCAACATCTCATGATAACGGCCCTTCTTCATTTCCTCATCAGTTGCATACTAAGGAACGAGAAGAGTCCTCTCCTTTAACTTGGCAGTAATCTCCACCACTGTCTCTGTAGTCTGGGTGAGATCCTAGAACTCCCTGGCTAACTATTTCACCTCGATAACCGGTGCAAACTTAGCTCTGAACGTAGTAGTAAAACCAGCCCAAGTCATCGCATCAAGTGATGTATCATCCCCGATGACATGCCCGATCTCCTCCCACCAATCTCGTACCCTGTCCTTCAGAAGACAGGATGCTAATCTGACCTTGTCCCCTACGGGACATCTGCTGGTACGGAATGAATTGGCGACATCTGCCAACCACCTAGTACTCGCAATGGGGTCTTCCACCCCATGGTAGTCTGGAGCTCCACAAGCTCTGAACTCCCTGAAAGTGAGTGTGCGCGACCCCATCATGGTCACCACCTCAGCACGGAATATGCTCAACCTCTCATCCGTCAACTCCAAAATACCCTACTTGATCGAACCAAAGATCACAGGACTCTGCTCGAGTATGATATGGGTAATCTCTGAAGATAAAAACTCCCTCGTCTGCTCATCTAATTGCTCGGCCCCCGAGCCTGATCCTGATCCCTCACTGGCACCTGAACTGCCGCCTGCTGGTCTAAAGCGTAAAACCACCATTCTGAAAATACATCAATTCAAACATCAGAAACATTGATATATCTCGAGGGATCGCTACTACTACATGTTTCCTGGCCTCGCCTTGGCCTTCCTCTATTCAAGTACGGATCCTCTGCTTTCAGTAGTACGGGCCCATACTACCTTCCACATATATCCGTACTTTCCTCAAAAACTGGCTCGATTCCACTAAGTCACTACTACCGCTACTGATCTCTGCTACTCTCATCCTAGGCTTACCCTAGGGGAAATCTCTGACTCAAACCAGTCCTCAGCCGCTGAAGATCTCCTTGTAATGCCAATTAGCCATTACCTGAATACCATCACATGTGACGAGGCTCAGATAATCCTTCGAGTAAAAGACTCGTCCCCACAACGGTTAGACTCAAACAAGAGTTGCGCAGTAGGGCCAAATCCAACACTCTGAGATTATTCAACCCTGATCACATGTAACGTGACATATTCACCTAACGATAAACTCCCGTCACTTAGAGTTCCACCAAGAACAAAGCAAGTAGCATTCGGGCATAGGAAACTACTCAAGCAATTCTATCCTCATAACAAGAAACTGTACTAGCATACAATGCTAAGCTCATACTATCATACATAACCTAAACAGACTATCCTACTACTGTCTACTCAATACTAGCATGCAGTTCTCATAAAGTTGAAACACGTATAGCAGGCACATAAGGCATCATCCCTAGATCCTTATTCCTATTCTAGCATGATGTTCTACTGAAACTGAAACTGATAATCATAACATAAACTTGTATGGGTAATTTGGGATCACTTACTTGAGCTCGGCTAATCGCATGCACCATACCCTTTTCTCTTTCTCAAAACTCTTTTCCTTTAAGTTTCTTTTTTCAAAAATTCTTTTGAAAACCTTTTTCTTTTTGAAAAACTTTTACTATTTCCTTATTTTGAGTTCAGACACACTCAAAAGTACGCCTGAATCCCTCAAACCAAGGCTCTGATACCAACTTGAAATAACCCAAAATACGACCCAAACTTTTTGTTTTAATATTACTAAAAATCAACTCATCGAGTATCATATATAATAAAAACCATGTAATGGGTAACTCAAATGTTATAGTAACTGTGTCAAAACAAACTGTATCAATCATAACAAAATCTAAAATAAACTCCCAGGATAAAACTGAAGTTGTGGTGTGTGCGATGCCATCATCCCGAGCTCTTCCCTTTGCTAGAGGAAGTACCTGAAACCAAAACTAAAAACTGTAAGCACAAAGCTTAGTGAGCTCCCCTAAAATACCACATACCATACAATAACACATAAACAACTATTGGGTCTTGCCCACTGCATTGGACCGGAGTCCGGAAACTGCATCGTACCGAAGTCCGGATCTAACCAAGGCCTTGCCCTCTACATCGGACCAAAGTCCGTAAACTGCACCGGACCGAAGTCTGGAACTAACTGTATTGGATCGAAATCCGGAACTGACTGGGACCCTGTCCCCTGCATTGGGCCGAAGTCCGGAAACTGATTGAGCATAACATAGCATAGCATAAACATATCAACTAGCATAAACACATATACAGCATACTGCATCAGACCGAAGTTTGAAACACATAACACAAAGACATTCTTGAATCACAAAGACATCAAACACACTGATCTACTACATCAGACCAAAGTCCAGAACTACTGCTAAATATACGGGCCGGCATTGTGGCCGTAGACCCGTTCCTACTGGAAGGAAAACTCACCTCGGAACTCTAGCTGCTGAGATGCTAAATTCGAAACTGGATGACTGCTGCTCTGAAACTCCCCAGCTACAATTCCCATAAACACTAAATTAGATATTGATACCTGAACTGAGGATAAAATGACTATTTTACCACTAGTCAAAGTCAACTTCCAGCTGACCGGACTCGCTGAGTTGGGTCGTCAACTCGTGGAGTCCCTATACTCTCTTCTTATCCACTACTCGCTACTACTCGTCGAGTTTAGCAAAGACTCGATGAGTTCTTCTTCGATAATGACATCCAGTCTAACTTCATCCGACTCGCCGAGTTGCATGAACAACTCGTCGAGTACATCCTCATCTCATGAACATGTCTAGCCTGTGACTCGCCGAGTTGTATGAACAACTTGTCGAGTCTGTTCTTGAGGCAAGAAGACTGCTTTGGACAACTTGTCGTTGATTTTTAACGATTCCAAGGCATTCAATTCATAGATCTGGGTTCCTAGAGTGGGTTTTACATGTAAAGTTTCCAACTTCATGTGCATGCATGATCAAATGAGGATTAAAATCCCTAAATAAGCCAAAAGTGTAGATCTAGGGCTTGCATGAATGTTTGGTCTATCAAAGCTGGTGAATCTCAGCTTCTGGAGCTTAAACACAACTAGATCTTATGTTCTTCCATCACTACATGCCCCCCACTCACTAGTAGCTCTAGAAATGGCCCAAAAGTTGACTAGATTAAGCTTTTATTGAGATTCACTTGAAGGAGCAGCAAGGTTTCGAGTTTTAATACCTCTATATGCTCTGAATTGACCTCAAAAGCCTGAATCTTCTTCTTCTCCTTTGGATCCTCCTTCCTTCTCCTTCCAAAACTTCAAAGAGCACAAAACACTCAAGGTTACTTAAAGAATTATTAGGGTTTCGTATGGGACTCTTTGTGGGTGAGGGAGGCCGGTCCTGGGGCACATAAGATGTTTAAATAGGGTGCAAACCCTTAAGATTAGGACTTCATCCAGACAGGCGGACTCATCGAGTCCCAGCATATGGACTTGTCGAGTAGCCAACTTAAATCATGTGCAAATCCCAGCTCTACTCGACGAGTCAGGCTACAGACTCGTCGAGTACCCCATAAGAAAAGAAAATACTTCATTTAAATTACATGCCAGAAATGGGGTGTTACAAGAGGGCGTCATGTTTAGTACCACAAGACATGCATCATAGTAATCAAAGTAATAAACAACCATTTCATTAGAAATAAAGTGTTTACAGAGTATGTGGTTCACAAAATATAGACTACACATGTAAATAAATAAATAAGACATGAAGCTATTATGCTCCATCTTCTGAATCTCAGAGCGCATACATGTCTACTAGTTTCCTGAGAATACAAGTTATTTTGAAAGAGTTTATCAGCATTTAAGCTGGTGAGTTCATAAGATTTTAGTGATGTAAAGTAAGTTGAAAGTTCTTTTTAGAAAAGTTCGCATGTTCCTCCAGATAATTCTATATTTCCTGCTTTGATGAAAGATAAGTAAACATGACTCTACAATCCTCTCTATGAGTACTAAATGGATACATCTTATATAAAACCCAGAGTAAATAAATAATCAATTGTGTGTATCTGCCCTAAACCCACAACCAAACAAGGGACAGGGAATGAGGCGGAAGGCATACCTCCTATTGTTTGTTAGATCATCGTTGTATATAACCCTAGCATATTCACATGGTACTCACTGAGTTTATTGTAATAGTTCCTTTATATTTGATGAAAACATTCTTTAAGAAAACCCTTATTTCTTTTAGTACAAATGGTAACCACAATGGTTCCTTCTATAATCACTTGGTTTATACTAGTTATATATAATCTAATATCGAATAGATAGTTAGTTGTGTAAATCTGCCCTAAGTCCACAACCAAACAAGGAACATGAAGTAAGGTGGAAAGCACACATCTAACAACCTATTTGGCATTAATTATATATGACCCTGATGTATAGACTAAGGTATTATACAATTAACCACCTAAGGTCCTTTAAGTTTGTAACAACTCAAATTTTCAAATAAATTTTTCATTTAAAATAGAACAGCATTATTCAACAAAAGTATTTATTCCAAGTTCATTTCAAAATACAATTAAAAGAATCCCCAAGATCTCCAACATTGGCAGTGTGTACGCGTCACGCCGGCGCCTTCCCACGGTCGTCGCTAGTACCTGAAACACATACAAACAACTTGTAAGCATAAATGCTTAGTGAGTTCCCCAGTATACCACTTACACACATTCGCCTTTCCAGGCCCTGACCTTCCGGTCCACAATACATTGCCTTCCGGCCCGTAACATAATCGCCTTCCGGCCCATAACATATCGCCTTCCGGCCCGGATCATATTGCCTTCCGGCCCATAGTATATTGCCTTCCGGCCCATAACATTTACAACACATAATACATATAACATAACACACATAGCACATACATCATACATCATACCTGTCCTTTCTGTCGCATAACATATCATGTATAGCATCTACCTTTCTAGTTATAGCATAATAACACATATCACATACGACCTTCCGGTCTCACAGTCAAACCCTTCCGGGTGAAGTATAGTGAGAAAACTCACCTCGTAGTATGCAAGCTATAAACCCTTGGAGCTACTCGCACTCGATCCGCTAATCTGCAGGCTCCCTATAATACCACATACTTCTATTAATAATCTTATCAAACAAGACAACTGACCCTACGAAATTGCATACAGGTCAACGGTCAACTTGACCGGACTCGTCGAGTACAAGGGCGACTCGGCGAGTCTAGACGTCCTCCCCAACTTCCCGGTTGTTCCCCTTTCTACCCGTCGAGTATCCCCCTTAACTCGACGAGATCCTCGTGGAAGAATCGTGGGGCTACCCCGACTCCACTCGCCAAGTCTAAAGAACGACTCGGCGAGTCCCAGTAAATCTTCAAGCTACTCGCCGAGTCTGATCATTGGACTCGGCGAGTCCATGCCATGCAGTCAATCAACCGCCTCCTGTAATTCGCATGGTTCCGAAATATATTGACATGGGACTTCCTGGACCTTTAAACATACTATTACTGGGATTTAAACGCTTGGTAACAACACTATAATCTATCTAATCACTAAATGGGTTTCCTAAACCCTAGATTCGTGTACAACACCAAAACAACATAAATGATCCGAGTATTACCTGGAAAACGTGTTCTCTGTGTCCCCAACCTTCAGAGCTCAATCTTCTTGATCCTCCTTTGACCACAACCTTGCCTCTTCTTGCCTAACAACTCCTTCAAGTTTCCACTAGCCTTCACTCCTGCTCCAGATGCCCACAGTCGTTTAGGTTATCTTCAATCGGCCAAAAGACGAGAAATGACGGCCCTAAAGACGTTATATACGATCCAGAATCAAAACGGCTAGGGTTTCTGCTGAATAGCGTCAACTCGCCGAGTCCCTAATGGACTCGTCGAGTCCAGTCGCGAATCTGTGACCAAGACCGTGGTCCTACTCGGCGAGTCAGGCACCAACTCGCCGAGTCCCCTCCTAAAAATGCCCCAAAAATAGTTTTAAAACAATACCTGAAATTCCGGGCTGTTACAACTCTCCCCCACTAGAACTAGACTTCGCCCTCGAAGTCTCACTCTGCGAATAACTCCGGATGTTGCTCCCGCATTTCACGCTCCGGCTCCCAAGTCATCTCCGATCCCTTCCGATGTTTCCACTGAACCAACACTAGAGGTATCTCCTTGTTCCGCAGAACCTTGATCTTCCGATCCCTGATAGCTACTGGTCTTTTGGCGTAATTCAGGCTCGCATCCACCTGAATATCCTCTAACGGAACCACTGTCGATTCATCGGCTATACACTTCCTCAACTGTGATACGTGAAAGGTATTGTGAATCTGACCCAACTACGCTGGCAACTCCAACCGATAAGCTACCCGACCTACCCTTGCAATTACACGAAATGGACCTATGAACCGGGGCCCCAATTTGCCCCTCTTTCTGAACCGGATCACTCCTTTCCAAGGAGAAACCTTTAGGAGAACGAAGTCGCCAACCTGGAATTTGAGCTCGGACCGGCGCCTGTCTGCGTAACTCTTCTGTCGGCTCTGGGCGGTCAATAATCTCTGCCTAACCTGCTGAATCTGCTCGGTCGTCTGAAGTACAATCTCTGTACTGCCCATCACTCTCTGTCCCACCTCTCCCCAGCAGATGGGAGTCCGACACCTCTTACCATACAACAACTCAAAAGGTGGCAATACCAATGCTCGAATGATGGCTGTTGTTGTAGGAGAACTCAGCCAAAGGCAAATGTGCATCCCAACTACCCCCGAAGTCTAACACACACGCTCTAAGCATGTCTTCCAATGTCTGAATCGTCCGCTCGCTCTGGCCGTCTGTCTGAGGATGGTATGCGGTACTAAAATGCAGTTTAGTACCCAGCTCCTCATGGAATTTCTTCCAGAACCTGGAGGTGAAACGTACATCGCGGTCCGAAACAATCGAGATCGGCACTCCATGCCGAGATACTATCTCTCTCACGTATAACTCTGCCAACTTCTCTGCTGATGAACCTTCGCTAATGGCAAGGAAGTGTGCACTCTTTGTCAACCTATCCACAATCACCCAAATTGCATCGACTCCTCGGGCAGTTCTCGGCAATTTGGTGATGAAATCCATCGTAATCTGTTCCCACTTCCACTCAGGAATCTCCAAGGGCTGCAACTTACCATGCGGTCTCTGGTGCTCGGCCTTAACCCTACGGCAGGTCAAACACCTCTCAACGAACCAAGCGACGTCTCTCTTCATGCAAGGCCACCAATATTCCTTTCTCAAATCCAAATACATCTTCGTAGCACCGGGATGGATCGAGAATTTCGATCTGTGAGCCTCCTCCAACAAAGTAGCACGCGTACCGCCCACGAATGGTACCCAAATCCGACCCTGAAACGTCAGAAGTCCCCATCCATCCTTAACGAACTCTGAAATTAACCCGACGACCCGCTCCTTCTTCTGCATCTCGGATTTCACAACCTCGGCCTGTGCCCCACGAATAGCAACTAATACCGAAGTCATCACCGTCAACCTCAGACATACGTCCCGCAATGAAGTGCTCTCCGCCCTACGACTCAATGCATCGGCTACCACATTAGCCTTGCCTGGGTGGTATAGGATCTCACAGTCATAATCCTTAACCACGTCCAACCATCTCCTCTGACGCATATTTAGGTTGGGTTGATCCATCAAATACTTCAAACTCTTATGGTCCGTGTATATAGTACAACGAACCCCGTACAGGTAGTGACGCCAAATTTTGAGAGCGAACACCACTGCCCCCAACTCTAAGTCATGTGTGGGATACCTCGCCTCATGAGGCTTCAGCTGCCTCGATGCATAAGCTATCACATGGCCCCTCTGCATCAACACTGCACCCAGTCCCGAAATCGATGCGTCGCAATATACAACAAAGTCCTCCATCCCATCCGGGAGAGCTAATACTGGGGCTTCGCACAGTCTCTGACGAAGTGTCTCGAAGTAAGTCTGCTGCTCGGGTCCCCATGAGAATGTAACACCCTTCCGGGTCAATCTGGTGAGCGGTACAGCGATCTTGGAGAAATCCCTAATAAACCTCCGATAGTACCCCGCCAACCCAAGGAAACTCCTGATCTCGGAAGGTGACTTCGGTGCCTCCCAACTCATTACTGCTTCCACCTTGGCCGGATCAACCAATATCCCTGCCTGATTAACAACATGTCCCAGAAATTGGACCTCCCGCAACCAGAAGTCACATTTGGAGAATTTTGCATATAGCTTCTCCGACCTCAGTACCTCAAGGACCTCCCTCAAATGTCCCTCATGCTGCTCTCTAGACCGCGAATACACCAAGATGTCGTCGATAAATACAATCACAGACCGATCCAGCATCGGCCTGCATACCCTGTTCATGAGGTCCATGAACACTGCTGGGGCATTGGTGAGCCCAAAAGGCATCACCACGAACTCGTAATGCCCATACCGCGTCCTAAATGCTGTCTTCTGGACGTCCTCATCCCGCACTCTTACCTGATGGTACCCTGATCTCAAATCAATCTTGGAAAACCAAGATGCCCCTTGCAACTGATCGAATAGATCATCAATCCTCGGTAACGGATAGCGGTTCTTGACCGTCACCTTGTTCAGCTCCCGGTAATCGATACACATCCGGTGTGAACCATCCTTCTTCTTGACGAACAGAATCGGTGCTCCCCACGGCGAGCTACTCGGCCGAATAAATCCATTTCCCAACAACTCCTGGAGTTGCGAGGACAACTCTTGCATCTCTGGAGGTGCAAGACGATAGGGCACCTTCGCAATAGGCGCAGCCCCTGGAACCAGATCGATACCAAACTCTACTTGTCTCGCAGGAGGTACTCCCGGCAAATCCTCGGGAAAAACATATGGAAACTCGCACACCACTGGAACCTCCTCCACTGTCTTCGGTCTCTCAGAAGTCTCCCGCGTGTCCATCACATACGCCACAAAACCTTTACATCCCTGCTGTAGGCATTGTCTCGCCCTAGCGGCCGAACAAAAAGCTGATCCCGAACGGGTACCCTCGCCGTATACCGTAAGAACTCCCCCACTAGGGTCTCGTATAGTCACCATCTGACGCTCGCAGTCAATGACGGCGCTGAATCGGCTCAACCAGTCCATGCCTACGATGACACAGACATCCCCCATCGCAATAGGAATTAGGTCAATCGGAAACGCAACCCCGAAAATCTCTAGCACGTATCCCCGAAGAACCTCCGTAGCACAAACCACCCTCTCGGCCGCAATAGAAACGCTCAAAGGCCGACTTAACGGCTCACGACTAATGCCGATATGCTGACTAAAAGCTAACGATACAAAAGATCTACTCGCACCCGAATCAAATAACACTAGAGCAGGCATAGAGTTCACAAGAAAAGTACCTACACATACATTAACATAAGCATAACATTTCGACTTTAAAGTAAATACGTGAATGATAATATACCTGCCACAACATCGGGCGCAGCGCAGACCTCCTCCGCAGTCAGCTGAAAGGCTCTCCCGCGAGCCCTCGGGGCCTCGACCTTCGCCGGTCGGGTCTCAGTAGTCCTGGTAGTAGGTGTAGTTCCCTGACGAAGCTGCGGGCACTCGGCCTTCCGATGGCCTATCTGGTTGCAGTGAAAGCAAACCATAAACCCCTTAGGGCAATCCCTGGCAATGTGTCCCTCCTTGCCACACTTGTAGCAACCACCAGCTCGACACGCCCCCTCGAGACCCTTGCCGCACTTCGCGCAAGTGCGGCCCTTCGGACCTCCCATCCTCGAATCAGCGGACTTGATCCGCTTGGCTGCCGGCTGAGACTGAGCCGGCCGCCGATCCACCTATCGAGACTCAGCCTCCTCCCTCGCCTGAGTCTCCAACTCGATCTCGCGCTTCCTGGCGTTTGCCTGAAGCTTAGTGAAAGTACGATAGGTGGAGTTTGACACAAACTCCCGGATCTCCCTCTTCAAAATGCCCAAATACCGGCTCATCCGCGACTGCTCCGTAGATACCAGCTCAGGGCAGAACATCGCCCTCTCATGAAACTTCCGCGTGATCACTGCCACGGAATCAGTACCCTGCTTAAGGGTCAAGAACTCCTGAATCAATCGCTGCCTCTCCACCGGGGGAACGTACTCGTCCCTGAACATCTCAGTGAACCTCTCCCACATCACCGCTGAAATCTCCGCCAGAGTGAAGTTCGCCGTCACGAACTTCCACCAATCCTTCGCTCCCAGCCGGAGCTGGTTCAAGGCGAACCGTACCCTCAGGTGCTCCGGGCATGAGCAAGTATAGAAGCACCCCTCAATGTCGGCGATCCACCTCATCGCCGCAATCGGATCCTGTGTCCCATCGAACTCAGGGGGTTTCGTGTTGCTAAATTCTCGGAACAACAACAAATCGCCCCCTTGCGGCCTGGCAGCGGCCACGGCTGCGGTAGCGGCAGCAGCTACAGCATCAGTCAGTGCGGCGTACCGCTCCTCGAATGTCTCCATCAGCGTGGTCTTAACAGACCCAAACATCTCCGGGATCTCGGCCCGGATCGCTGCAGCCACCTCCTCCTGGATCATCTGACGAATATCCTCGTCACTCACAGTGCTCGAACTCGCCCCATTGCGTGTGATGACCATGATGTCTCTTAAATACAACATAAAATCATCAGAGACTCCACCAAGTACAATTGTACTCGATACGCACCCTACTCAGTCTCCGATATCTAGGGATTCTTACTTGGGTCTTCCACAGACCCGGTGTCTTCGGTAGTACGGGCCCAATACTACCGACCACACCGTATCAGTATTCGTCCCCAAATCTTCCTCCCCAAACCCCGAATAATGAGTACTCTACCTCTAGTATACACTATCTACTTGCACGCTACCAAATATCTCATATAAGCAATCTCCCTAGACTAAGGCATCACAAAACAGGCCATTCTAGTCCTATCATGTATACCTAGTCCTCTAGCATGCATAACAATTCATAATTCAGTGCATAACATAACATTGTAAGGTATTATGGGGATCTTTACCGTTCGAGTGCTGGCTGATCGTACACACTGCTCCGTTCTTGTTTACCGCTTTACCATTTATAAAATTTTATGTCTTTATTATTTTTAAAAGGTTTTTCCTCAAATCCTCGGTCTGAGTTCAGTTGCACCCGAAAGTACACCCGAATCCCTCAAACCAAGGCTCTGATACCAATTGTAACAACTCAAATTTTCAAATAAATTTTTCATTTAAAATAGAACAGCATTATTCAACAAAAGTATTTATTCCAAGTTCATTTCAAAATACAATTAAAAGAATCCCCAAGATCTCCAACATTGGCAGTGTGTACGCGTCATGCCGGCGCCTTCCCACGGTCGTCGCTAGTACCTGAAACACATACAAACAACTTGTAAGCATAAATGCTTAGTGAGTTCCCCAGTATACGACTTACACACATACGCCTTTCCAGGCCCTGACCTTCTGGTCCACAATACATTGCCTTCCGGCCCGTAACATAATCGCCTTCCGGCCCATAACATATCGCCTTCCGGCCCGTATCATATTGCCTTCCGGCCCATAGTATATTGCCTTCCGACCCATAACATTTACAACACAGAATACATATAACATAACACACATAGCACATACATCATACATCATACCTGTCCTTTCTGTCGCATAACATATCACGTATAGCATCTACCTTTCTAGTTATAGCATAATAACACATATCACATACGACCTTCCGGTCTCACAGTCAAACCCTTCCGGGTGAAGTATAGTGAGAAAACTCACCTCGTAGTATGCAAGCTATAAACCCTTGGAGCTACTCGCACTCGATCCGCTAATCTGCAGGCTCCCTATAATACCACATACTTCTATTAATAATCTTATCAAACAAGACAACTGACCCTACGAAATTGCATACAGGTCAACGGTCAACTTGACCGGACTCGTCGAGTACAAGGGCGACTCGGCGAGTCTAGACGTCCTCCCCAACTTCCCGGTTGTTCCCCTTTCTACCCGTCGAGTATCCCCCTTAACTCGACGAGATCCTCGTGGAAGAATCGCGAGGCTACCCCGACTCCACTCGTCGAGTCTAAAGAACGACTCGACGAGTCCCAGTAAATCTTCAAGCTACTCGCCGAGTCTGATCATTGGACTCGGCGAGTCCATGCCATGCAGTCAATCAACCGCCTCCTGTAATTCGCATGGTTCCGAAATATATTGACATGGGACTTCCTGGACCTTTAAACATACTATTACTGGGATTTAAATGCTTGGTAACAACACTATAATCTATCTAATCACTAAATGGGTTTCCTAAACCCTAGATTCGTGTACAACACCAAAACAACATAAATGATCCGAGTATTACCTGGAAAACGTGTTCTCTGTGTCCCCAACCTTCAGAGCTCAATCTTCTTGATCCTCCTTTGACCACAACCTTCCCTCTTCTTGCCTAACAACTCCTTCAAGTTTCCACTAGCCTTCACTCCTGCTCCAGATGCCCACAGTCGTTTAGGTTATCTTCAATCGGCCAAAAGACGAAAAATGACGGCCCTAAAGACGTTATATACGATCCAGAATCAAAACGGCTAGGGTTTCTGCTGAACAGCGTCGACTCGCCGAGTCCCTAATGGACTCGTCGAGTCCAGTCGCGAATCTGTGACCAAGACCGTGGTCCTACTCGGCGAGTCAGGCACCAACTCGCCGAGTCCCCTCCTAAAAATGCCCCAAAAATAGTTTTAAAACAATACCTGAAATTCCGGGCTGTTACAAAGTTATACTGGTTTAATATAATGGATTAAACCCTTTACTAGTAAGTTTCTAGTTTTGTCTACTACATGTTCTATCTGAAAAGTATGTTTTGTGCTAGACAACGTTGTATTGAAATTGTATACTATGACTTGACCCATACCTAGTACTCCTTATGATTACTGGATGTATACAGAATATATATATATATATATATATATATATATATATATATATATATATATATATATATATATAAGGCTAAGATCAAATAGATAGTAGACTGGGTGCATCTGCTCTAAGCCCATAACCAATCAAGGAACAGGAAATGAAGCGGAAGGCACACATCCTACTATCTGTTGAACTCGATAAATATATATCCATGGTGTCTAAACTAAGGAATCATAAAGTTAGCATTATAGGCCTCCTCTTAACTGAATGTATTAACTACCTTAGAACCAGTTTGCTATTTAAGGTTTAAATGTGATGTGGTTGTAACCATACTGATACGACACATGATGAACCTAACGATCTAAGTCGTCAACGTGAAATGTGATATTTGTCACCCTTGGACGTGAAGTCCTATTGTAGCTAACAGAAAGGTGCGGGGTGTCAATCCCATATAGATCTATACACAAACTAATCCTCTCCCTCCACGAGACTCTAGTTACAAAATGCAACCTAACAATGTAATTTGTTAAGTCATGAAGTAGTCTCACATTAATGTTATCTTGTTCTTGTTTTAGTATGTTCCTTCTGTTCTAGTGTGTAGTATGTTCCTCCCGGTTTCACATTATAGTATGTTTTAACCCCTATGCTATACCTATTATAGTTTACTAGCATGTTTGTTTTGTACTGTTATTGACTTGAATAAAAGACTCATTTTATCTACTAAGTATAACTGTACTTTAAAAACGGAGTTTCGTAAACTATAAAGTAACATAACTTAAAAAGAGTTCTTGAAATGTTTTGATCACTTATTAATACATAAGCAATCCATTAAAAAATGTTTATAACAAAACATTTACACAATTAACATTGTGTTCAACTTGTATTCCCACCCCCCCCCCCTTAAAAGCATTTAAAATTGTTAAAAGATTCATTATACGGTATGAACTCACCTTATGTGGCTGATTCAAACGAAGGTTTGCGTAAGGATGAGAAGTTCCACGAATGTATTCCCGAGACACAAACGAGTCCTAATGACATCTAATGGCATGAATTTTGGAGTTTTAACTAACTAATATGCATGGAGACAACCTTAGGGACTAGGAAACACTTGAAATGAAGTGTTGAATCTCATGTTATTGACTAACGGGGAGTGTACGGCCACAAAGAGGAGCTTACAGCCACACAAGGGTGTTCACGGACCTAGAGTTCACGGTCAAGGGAATTCATGACCAGGGGAGTTCACGGCCAAGGGAGTTCACAGCCAGGGGTTTACGGCCAGGGAGTTTACGGTCGTAAACTCATGGGAATCATCCACCAATTGTTTGATCTAGTTATTAAGGCTAATGATTCTACTAGATAACAAGTGTATGAAAGGAATACTCACAATTTAGAAGCCTTAGAAGGTGTTTTCAGCCACCAAGAACAAGTGTGTGTTCTTGGTGTTCTTGGTGAAAGATGAAAATTTGAAGATCTAGACAAAAAAGGGTGTTTTCATGGATGAATCAAAGGATGATACACGAATAAGAAGGATAACAACAACTAGAGGGAAGAACACTTACGTTTTTGGAGGATTTGGATGAAGAACTTAATGATACATGAGAGAGTTTGAGGAAAAGAATGAAGAAATGAAGTCTACACTTATATATAGGAGGAGAGTTTTCGGCCATGGTTGAGTTTACGGTCATAAACTCAATGTTTACGGCCGTAAACTCCACATGATGGAGTTTATAACTTTGTTTGATGGTTTTGAACTTCAGTAGATATATCCTAACACTCCTTCCTTGAATGTATGAGGCTTAGAACACTCGGACAGTCCCTTAACAAGGCTAAAAGGTAGCAGAAACAAGTCTGACTCTCATTTGATTGGCTGGTCTTTCAAGGCAAAAAAAATTAGGTTATCACAATATGAAGATCTTAATGGATTAAGACCAAGTATTAAGAGCTTTATGGATCTCCAAAGTGATAAAGTTTGTGACTTTATGGGTCCTAAGCACATTTGGTCACTGGATCTGAAGTTTGGGCTTAAGTGCTTGAGCCATTAAGCACTTAATAATATTTAGGCAAACCACTATGTACACCCAGCATACTGGGTCAACTACCCCAATGGTGGTCAACAACTGGATGAGTACGCCCAGCGTACTAGGGGAGTATGCCCCGCGTATGCCCTATGTTGGGCCTTTGACAATTACGCTTCGTGTTTTGGGCTGGTTAGGGACTAGTTGGATTTGGGCCTTTGCTGGACTTTATGGATATAATGTTTTGGGCCAAGTTTTGATAATGGATATTGGAATTAGGCCCAATTAGATAGTCGGGCCCAATTTGGTAAATTGAGCCAATAATGGGCTTTCATAAGGACTTACAAGGTTATGGACTTGGCATTGGGCCTTGCCCCAATAAAGAGAATGGACATGATGGATTGTGTGGGCCCTTAGTCAAGATTGTTATGTTGTATATTGACTTGATATTTATTGTGTGATAGTTCAGGATTTCCGGTGAGACAGCGATCAGAGGTTTTCGGTACTTTGACACTACTTGCAAGGTGAGTTATCCTCATTATACTAAGGGGTCTAAGGCATCAAGTTCGACCCATTGGATATGATATCCTAGCAGTTGGTAGTATGTTGAGTATGAGTTACTGTTGCATGCTAGTTGCTATGCTAGTTAGGTAGATCTCTAGGACTACCTGTGTTACTATGTGATTATCTGTATGCTCATTAGTTGTGTTATATGTCGACATATTATGTGGGATGGGTTGCGGTGATACTCCTCCGTGCGGTAACCAACAAACCTAGGAGCATTCCAGATACGAGCTGAGGGCTAGGTAGGGAATGACAGACTCGTACTGTGGGCTCGAGAGCATTCCAGTTATGAGCTGAGGGAGACTCGTACTGTGGGCTCGATGGCAATCCAGATTTGAGTTGTCGGCCCGGAAGGCAATCCAGACTCACACTGTTGGCCCAGGGGGTAATCCAGTCTGTAAGGTTGTGGACCTAGTATATGCTGTTATTTGTATATGTTTTATGTGCAGTGTATCGATATTTTAGGGGAACTTACTAAGCCTCGGGCTTATAGTTTCAGTTTATTGTTTTAGGTACATCAGTGGATCGTAGCAAGGCAAAGGTGTGATCGTACAACTCCTCATATTTATGTTTATTTTTCTGGGATATTCTGATATTATACATTTTGAAAACAAGTTTTGTAATGATTAATGGCTTTTGAAATGTTTTTTAAAAGTTTAAATTTGGCATGATTTTTATGTGTGTTACAAGTTAGTATCAGAGCCTTGGTTTGAGTGAATTAGAGGAACACTTGTGTGAATCGAGTCTCAAACCAAGGAAAAGATTTTTAAAATGCTTTTTTTTTCAAAATGATTTTCAAAATATCAAAGGATGATGATCAGCCGGAGCCAATAAGTAGGGCCCAAAATACCATACGTTTATTTGATATTGTGATATGTTAGAACAGCATGTTAGTACTAGGCTAGGGATCTTCAGCAATTGAATGATAAAATTTCCTGATTACATTATGCCCGCTAGATTAGAGTTTCCTTTATATGAAATTGACATCATTATTGTAGTTGCTTAGTGCATGCATCACAGTTATACATAATTAAGATCTTATAGCCTGAGAATTTTTGGTTTGGCCTTATGTTTTGTTCTTGTTTGATTGAGGGCTTAAGGTAGAATCGGATTTTCGAAATTCTATAGGGTCCAACGTTATATATAGTTAGCATACACTAGTATTGCAAGGTTGGTGGAAGTTTCATGGATGGGTGGCTCGTGAGAGGTTGGGAGGCTAGTTATGAGATAGTTTAACATTCCTATAGGAGTGAGGATTGAGCGCTTGTCAGTTTATGTATACAGTTAGGGCGTTGTGGTGATACTTGAGACAAATATGGGTAGGTGTGGAAGGTAATATGGGCCCGTACTACTAAAAGCATAGGACCCATACGTGTAGCAAGGAAGTCACAACCCCTATGGTTTAGTTAGATGTTGGTCTCCTGTTATTATGAAAATTAACTGATGTCTTTTCGATATGTTTTAAGAATGGTGGTTACGAGACGCTTTGTGACTGGATCCGAGTCAGGATCAGGATCAAGAGATGGAGGCCAGGAGGGGCTAGTAGCACCTGAGACTATGGTGCAGATGGGTACAAAGGAGCTAAATGCCAGGATTCGAGAGATCCTGCATGATGAGGTTGCTGCTATATTCTAGGTACAGCTACCAGATATGTTTGGGTCTATTAATACCACCATGGTCGAGTATTTCGATGAGTGTTACGCACCCCTTGCAGAGATGGTTGCCACTACAAGCTGCATTGGCTGTAACGGCGGTAGGAGGAGGAGGAGGAGCCAGTCGGGGGGCTTCCAGTACTGGGACTTCGATAACACGAATCCCCCGTCATTTGATGGTACACGGGATTCGATTAGAGACATGAGGTGGTTATCTAACATGGAAGGTTTTTTCTTTACGTGCTCATGTCCTACTGACCAGAAGGTCAGATATGCCCCGAACATGTTGAGGCTCAGGGACAAGGACTGGTGGATATTGATGACAGGGTCGTACACTGATGATCACAGAGTTGTTGTTACTTAGGAGCAGTTCAGGGATATGTTTCGCACCTGTTACATTCCACAGGTTGAGTAGGAACGTTTAGCTCAGGAGTTTTTGAGTTTGAGACAGGATGAGGAGTCGGTGACGGAGATCACCCACATGTTCACTGAGAGGGCGATGTTTTGTCTGGTGTTTTCTTCTGAGCAGGCCTAGATGACACAATATTTGAGCATGATCAAGACTGACATTCGTTAGTTTGTTGACACACAGCGATGTGATACTCTATTGGATTTATAGGAGGCCGCTAGGCGGTGTGAGTTGGAGATTGAGCTGCAGTTGAGGGAGCAGCGATAGGCCCCGGCACAGTCACAGCTGGTGCCGAAGTGGTCTAAGACCGCTGATTCTAGGACCAAGAGTTAGCACAGCCGCACTTGTGGAATGTGCGGAAAGGGTCATTCTGGGGTTTGTTGAGCTGGTAGTGGGTGCCACCGGTGTGGCAAGGAGGGCCATTATGTGAAGGATTGTCGCCAGCCCACCCTGGTTCCGAGTATGAGGTTATGTTATTATTGTGATCAGCTTGGCCACTTAAAGACCAACAAGTCAGCACACACTCCCGCACTAGCTACACTGTGGATTACTGATTGGTGGCAGGGTAGAGCAGAGCTCTAGAGGGCTCAGGGGCATGCCTTCCAGCTTAGAGCTGGGGAGGCCAGGGCAGCACCTGATGTGGTTGCTGGTATATTTCCATCATCTATCTCATTTATTATATACGTTTTATTCTTATCTGTTGTACCTGTGATTAGGTATTTAGTGAAATCATTACCAACATTGGTTTTATTTGACTCGGGGGCGATTCGGTCATTTATAACACAGACATTTAGTAGGGAGTTCAGTGTGCCAGTAAGCGAGCTAGAGTGTTTGTTGCAAGTCTCTATCGCCAATGAACATGGGGATTCTGCTTCTTCGGTCTATCGAGGATCTGAGTTGGAGATCTTCGGGGTATCCTTCCCCGATAGACTTGATTCTGTTTCCCATGGGGGAGGTGTGCGTGATTGTGGGCATGGACTAGCTTAGTCGATTCGTTGCCATGATTGATTGCGAGGGTCAGCGAGTGGTAGTTCAAACCCCAGGTGGGGGAGAACTGATTGTATATGGCGAGGGCACCAGAGTGGGATCAGGGTTTTGTTCAATTTACAGGGCTCGACAGTACATTCAGCACGGGTCTGCAGGTTATCTAGTGTATGCGGTGGACATGCGGATCAGGGATCAGACTCCAATTTCAGAGGTTCCAGTGGTTAGAGAGTTTACTAACGTCTTCTCAAAGGAATTACCAAGGATACTTGCGGAGAGGCAGGTCAATTTTCGGATCGACTTGGTGCCAGGTGTGGCCCCTATCGCCAAGGCGTCGTACCGATTGGCGCCATCTGAGATAAAGGAGTTGTCATCATAGTTGCAGGAATTTATTGGCAAGTAGTTCATTCGACTGAGCAGTTCTCCATGGGGAGCACAGATCCTCTTTGTTAGGAAGAAGGACAGTTCGCACCGGATATGCATTGATTATAGGGAGTTGAACAAGTAATTGGTGAAGAATCATTATCCACTCCCGAAGATAGATGACCTTTTTGATCAGTTGCAGGGCGCATCTTGGTTTTCCAAGATAGACTTGAGGTCTGGGTATCAACATGTCAGGTTCAGAGAGGAGGACATGGAGAAGACCGCGTTTCGGACTCATTATGGACATTGTGAGTTCGTGGTGATGCCATTTGGGCTCACCAACATGCCAATACTATTCATGGACCTGATGAATCAGGTTTGCAGACCGATGCTTGACTGCTTGGTTATCGTGTTTATAGATGATATCGTGGTGTATTCCAAGACCCAAGAGCAGCACAAGGAGCACCTCAAGGACTTATTGGGAGTTCTGAGACGGGAACGGTTGTATGCCAAGTTCTTGAAATGTGAGTTTTGGTTACGAGAGGTACAATTCCTTGGACATCTCGTTAACCAGGAGGGGATTTTGGTCGACCCTATCAAAATCGAGGCAGTCATGCAGTGGTAGATGTCGAGATCTCCTTCAGATATCAGGAGATTTTTGGGATTGGTGGGGTACTATCAGAGATTAATACAGGATTTCTCCAAGATTGCAGTACCCCTTACTCATCTGACGAGGAGGCGGATGGATTTTCGGTGGGGCCTCGAGCAGCAGCGGGTGTTTGAGACCCTCCGCTAGCGATTATGCGAGGCTCCGGTTTTGACTCTCCCGAAGGGGGTTGAAGATTTTGTGGTGTTTTGTGATGCATCCATCACAAGATTGGGGGCGGCCCTCATGCAGAGAGGATGGGTGATAGCTTACGCATCGTAGCAACTGAAGCCGCATGAGAAAAGATACCCTACTCATGATCTGGAGTTGGGAGCTGTGGTATTCTGGCTCAAAATTTGGAGACATTAACTCTATGGGGTCCACTGTACCATATACACAGATCACAAGAGTCCGAGACACATCATGGATCAGCCGAACCTGAACATGAGACTGTGCAGGTGGATAGATGTATTAAAGGACTACGACTGTAAGAACCTTTACCACCCCAGTATAGCGAATGTGGTGGCAGATGCTTTGAACCACAAGTCAGCTGGGTCTTCCACCCCAGCAATATGTATGAAGATAGTGGTGGATTCTCCACTTGTAAGTTTGATTAGAGATGCTCAGGCTGAGGGCATGCGACCAGAGAACTGGAAACTAGAGAGAATCTGGGGCGAGAACGCCCGGTTTGTGCAGGATAGTCGGGGATTATTGACCCGATGCGGTCGGGTATGGGTTCCGATGTCTGGTGGGGTCAAACAGACAGTTATGGAGGAGTCTCACAAGTCTCACTTTTCTATTCACCAGGGGGCCACCAAGATGTACTGGACTTGATTTTGAGTTACTGGTGGCCGTGCATGAAGCAAGAAATCGCTTGGTACATCGAGAGGTGCTTGACCTGTAGGATGGTCAAGGCCGAGCATCAAAGGCCGCATGGCCAGCTGCAGCCCCTAGAGATTTTCATGTGGAAATGGGAACAGATCACGATGGACTTCATTACCAAGATACTAAGGACGGCGAAGGGGTTTGATGCTATATGGGTCATTGTGGATCGATTGACCAAGAATGCCCATTTCTTGGCCATACGGGAGAGTTCATCAGTCGAGAAGTTGGCCGATGTGTATGTCCGCGAGATCGTTGCTTGCCACGTGGTTCCGGTCTCCATTGTTTCCGACTGAGATGTTAGATTTACCTCACGTTTTTGGCAGAAGTTCCACGAGGGAATGGGCACGTGGATGCATTTTAGCACATCGTATCATCCGCAGACTGTCATTTAGAGCGAGCGGACCATTCAGACCCTAAAGGACATGTTGAGGGCATGTGTCATTGACTTCGGTGGGAGTTGGGATTCCCACCTATCCCTTGTAGAGTTCACATCCAACAACAACTATCATTCCTACATTGG
The DNA here is from genome assembly GCF_052625555.1 of Lactuca saligna. Taxonomy (NCBI): domain Eukaryota; kingdom Viridiplantae; phylum Streptophyta; class Magnoliopsida; order Asterales; family Asteraceae; genus Lactuca; species Lactuca saligna. The sequence continues at coordinate 116,332,659 of NC_136418.1, forward strand.
TGCCCCACCTTTCTACTTATTGGAGATGTCGTACCCCGGTTTGTTGGGGTGAGGTTGGACACAGGGTGATGGGACGGACGTAGGTAGTCTTGCAGACTACCAAGAAGATCCAGTAGATTAGATAGCGACTGCAGACCTCTCAGAGTCGGCAGAAGAGTTATGCTGAAAGACGCCGATCTGAGTTAGAGTTCCAGGTCGGTGACATGGTAATCCTGAAGGTCTTGCCCTGGAAGGGCGTGATCCGCTTCAAGATGAGAGGGAAGTTGGGTCCCCGATACATTGGACCATTCAGGATCGTTGCCAGGGTTGTCAAGGTGGCATACAGGCTAGAGCTACCGGAGGAACTTAGTCAGATCCCCAACACTTTTCATGTTTTACAATTGCAAAAGTGCATTATGGATTAGGAGGAAGTGGTATCGTTGGATGATATTCAGGATGATGAGCGCCTGGATTACGTGGAGAGGCCCATGGCCATACTGGAGAGGAAGAGGAAGGTTCTCCGAAACAAGGAGATACATTTGATAAAGGTACAGTGGAGCATCCGAGGGGATCCGAGTGGACGTGGGAGCCCAAGTACGAGATGTGGGAGCATTACCCGAATCTATTTACCGCAGCAGACTTCGAGGACAAAGTCTAGGTCAAGTTGGGGAGAATTGTAATATCCCGGGATTTCACATGTATTTCCGAACCCTCTCTTCTATCATTATTTGGTTATTTGTAGTCCTTGGGATAGGAAGTGTAGAGCCAAGCTAAGAATAAGGGCCAAGGTTGCAACCTTGGATCAAGAAGGAGTACACCGCGCATACATAAGAGTATGCTAAGTGTACTAAGGTCTGCCTTAGTACGCTGGGCATACACTTTTGTATGTTGGGCATACTTATATCAGGATAAAACCCTAATATCTCAGGTTGGGGGCTATATAAACATCCTTATGGATCATTTTCTCTCATCATTCTCAGCCTCCATTTTACAAAAATTTCCCAAACCCTAGCTTTATGTGTGAGTGTAAGTTGGTGTGTGTTTGGAGCTCTTGAAGGTGAAGTCATTACATCAAATAGTTGGACAAGGAAGGCCAGCTTATAGATCTGAAGTTTCATTGTGCTTTAGGAACTCCAGAAGGCAAAAAAGCTTCTAGCTTGGCGACTATTTTGAATAGATCTTGTATTGTTTAGTTTCTTGGCATATTCTTGTCTCAAAAACCCCAATATGGTGCATGATGCATTTGGTCATATTAAGTTGTCCTTCCAGACCCTAGAAAAGGTCCTAAGTGATAAAGATGATGTCCCAATAGCTGAATGTGTCCCATGCATGGAGTAGGAAGATCTTAATGGATTAAGACCAAGTATTAAGAGCTTTCTAGATGTCCAAAGTGATAAAGTTCGTGACTTTATGGGTCCTAGGCACATTTGGTCACAGGATCTGAAGTTTGGCCTTAAGTGCTTGAGCCATTAAGCACTTAATAAGATTTTGGCAAACCACAGTGTACGCCCAGCGTAAATCCAGTATGCCCAGCATATTGGGTCAACCACCCCAATTGTGGTTAACATCTGGACGAGTACGCCCAGCGTACTAGGGGAGTACGCCCAGCGTACTAGGGGAGTACGCCCCGCGTACGCCCTCTGTTGGGCCTTTGACAATTGGGCTTCGGGTTTTGGGCTGTTTATGGACTAGTTGGATTTGGGCCTTTGTTAGACTTTATGGATATGATGTTTTGGGCCAATTTTTGATAATGGATCTTGGAATTAGGGCCAATGAGGGGCCTAATTTGGTAAATTGGGCCAATAATGGGATTTCATAAGGACTTTCAAGGTTATGGACTTGGCATTGGGCCTTGGCCCAATAAAGAGAATAGACATGATGGATTATGTGGGCCTTCAGTCAAGACTGTTATGTTGTGTATTGACTTGATATTTATTATGTGATAGTTCGGGATTTCCGGTGAGACAGCGATCAAAGGTTTTCGGTACTTCGGCACTACTTGCGAAGTGAGTTATCCTCACTATACTAAGGGGTCTAAGGCACCAAAACTGGCCCATTGGATAAGATATCCTATCAGTTGGTAGTATGTTGAGTATGAGTTAGTGTTGCATGTTAGTTGCTATGCCAGTTAGGTAGATCTGTAGGACTACCTGTGTTATTATGTGATTATCTATATGTGCATTAGTTGTGTTATATGTCGACGAATTATGTGGGATGGGTTGAAGTAATACTGATCCATGCGGTAACCAATAAACACGGCAACATTCCGAATACGAGTTGTGTTATTATGTGATTATCTATATGTGTATTAGTTGTGTTATATATCGACGAATTATGTGGGATGGGTTGAGGTAATACTGTTCCATGCGGTAACCAACAAACCTAGGAGCATTCTAGATACGAGCTGAGAGCCAGGTGTAACATGCCAGACTCGTACTATGAGCTCAGGAAATTCCAGTTACGAGATGAGGGAGACTCGTACTGTAGGCTCGATGGCAATCCAGATATGAGCTGTGGGCCTAGAAGGCAATCCATACTAACACTATGGGCCCGGGGGGTAATCCAGTCTATAAGTTTGGACCAGTACATGTTGTTATTTGTATATGTGTTATGTGCAATGTATCGGTATTTTAGGGGAACTCACTAAGCCTCAGGCTTACAATTTCAGTTTATTGTTTCAAGTTCATTAGGGGATCGTGGCAAGGCAAAGGCATGATCGTACAACTCGTCATATTTATGTTTATGGTTCTGGGATACTCTGATATTATACATTTTGAAAAGAAGTTTTGTAATGATTAATTGCTTTTAAAAGTTTAAATTTGGCATGATTTTTATGGGTGTTACACATTAATAGTGGTTTCTCACGTCACATGACTAAAAGAAAGGAAAACTTGAAAGATTACTGAAGCTTGGAAAATGTTGGTGTAGTTAAATTCAGAAATAATCTTAAATGCAAGGTTAAAGGATATCGCAAAGTAACAAATGGAAAGTTCACAGTTAATCGAGTGACATATGTCAAAGGTCTTCAGCACAAGTTGATAAGTGTCTCGCAACTTGTTGCGGACAGTGGTAATCAAGTCGTCTTCGATGAAGAAGGAAGTATCATTTACAAAAAAGAAACTAAAGAAGTTTTTTTCAAGTGGAAAAGTAAAGGCAATATGTTCACTCTTAATATCAAACCAATCGTTGGTGTTCCTTTTGTATGCTTGCTTTCAAAGTCTTCATCTGACCTAAGCTGGTTATGGCATCGAAGGATTTCTCACTTGAATTTCAAAATTTTAAACAAATTAGTGATAAATGATCGTGTTTGAGGCTTAGTTGTTTTAAATTTTGATAATGATTCATTATATGTAGCATGCAAACAAGGGAAGAAACATTGTCAAGGTCATCCGATAGTCATCAATTCAAGGATCATCAAACCACTTGAACTTCTTAAGATTGATCTTTGTGGACCTTCAACTGTTGAGACTCTCAACAAAAAGAGCTACATATTGGTCATTGTTGATGACTTTTAAAGGTTCACTTGGGTTTACTTTCTTCAACAAAAGTGTGAAACTGCTCAAGTAATGATCGATTTCATTAAACATATAGAACTCAGTTTGCGAAAGAAAGTGAAAAATATCAAAACTGACAATGGCACAAAATTCAAGAATCGAGTTCTTGATTCATTTTTGACTAATCTTGGAATTGCACATAACTTTTCATGTCCTTACACACCACAACAAAATGGTGTTGTCAAAAGGCGGCACATATCATTGAGCAAAGCAGCAAGGACGATGCTCACATATGCAAATTTACGTCAATATTTATGGGCCGAAGCCATTTTGATAGCATGTTTCAAGCAAAACCAATCTTTTATTCATCGTCATTTTAACATCACCCCTTATGAAATCATTAACAATCGAAAACCAAATGTGAAATTTTTCCATGTTTTTAATTGCAGGTGATTTATTATGAATCTTAAGGATAACCTTTCGAAATCTCAGTCAAAAGTTGATGAGGGGATGTTGGGTCCAAATATGGTTTATACTTTACTTTTCTAGGCAAATGTATTTTTCTGTAATATTTTATGAGTTTAAGGTTAGTGGGTGTTTACGGTCGTAAACAGGTTTATGGTCGTAAACCCATTTATAGCCCATGATTCACCAAGCCTATAAATATAGGTGTAAAGGGTGAGGAGTAGAGTGATGAGAATAGAGGAGCTTAAGTGTGTGAATTTGAAGGTGTTCTAGAGAGAGACAGAAAAGAGAGTGTGTGTTAGTGAATCTTGTATCTGGATCTTCATTCATATCAATACATACAAGATTCATCATCTTCTTCTTCTTCTCTTCTATTTGATCTGAAATCATCCGTTTGATTGGGATTCCGCACCATCAAACAGATCTGATTGATACACAAGCAGATTGGGGACTTACAATTGGTATCAAAGCTTGGTTATATCAATCATTTTTGTCAAATCTGGAGCTTATTTGATCTTATTTTCGAAAAAAATTGCGTTTTTGGATAGATCTCTGAAAATTAGGGGAGGGAGGGTTATTCTTCGCGTTTTTTATAAAAACGAGTTTTAGATCGAGTTTTGGAGCAGAAAGGGGTGAAAAACACTATTTTTCACGAAATCTGCGAAGAGTTTACAGTCGGAAACAGTTTACGGTCGGAGTTTGCGGTCGCCGGAGTTTATGGCCGGCGGTTTACGGCCAGGGTTTACGGCGGCGGTTGCGGCTCGGAGTTTGCAGCCTCGAGTAGGAATTCGGCTCAGTGAACGGCTAGGGAAGCCGGCTTCGCAGCAGCATCTTCGCCTTCGCACTTCAAAAATTGAAACAGAATTAGGGGGTGTTGGAATTTGTACCTGGGTCTCCTCCGAAATCAACCAACGCGCCTTACCAACTCAGCTAGGCTGCTTGTTGTTTCAAGCCTTTCGATTTTAATTCAAAAGCTCTCCCAATCACACCAAATTTCGCATTTTAACACTTTGAACCCCAAAATTAAATTTCTTTTATTTTTAAATTCATTTTTCATCCAAAATAATAATAATAATAATAATAATAATAATAATAATAATAATAATAATAATAATAAAATTAAAAAATAAATAATAATAATAATAATAATAATAATAATAATAATAATAATATTCTTTAATTTTTGACTTTTGACTTCAAAAACTGACTTTAACTTTCAAGTTTGATCTTTGACTTTAAACTTTGACTTTCTCGTTTGACTTTTAAATTTTCAAATTTAGCTTTTTGGTTTAACTTTTAAGTTTGACCTTTTAAATTTGACTTTTAAGTTTGACCTTTTAAATTTGACTTTTAAGGTTGACTTTTGAGGTTTATAGTCAAAGGGCATTTTTAAATTTGACTTTTAAGTTTGATTTTGGCTTCTAGTTATGATTTTAATGGTTTTCGAGGTCTACGAGGGAATTGAAGACATGAAAGAGAGTCACCAGGAGATGTTAAGACAAAAATTCAACATGTTCAATTATATCCCTGGAGAAACCCTAGAAGCTCAGTTGCAGCGATTTACTACACTTACTACTGAGATGAATATAGCTAAGATCTTCTTAACTAAATCTGAGATAAAAAAAAGAGTTGTTGAATTCACTTCCGAAATCGTGGGATATGAAAGTGGCTGTCATTAAGAAGACAAAAGATCTCAATCAATTTAGTCTTGTTTCTAGAATTGAGGAACTTGACGCTTTGAAGTGTGGAAAAATAATGAGTTCCGCAAACACTCCGGTCAATGAAGTTTCATGCTCTCAATCATGTGAAGCTACGATTAAACTTCTTCGTGAACATAATGATTTGCTAAAAAGGGAAGTTGGGGACCTAAAATATGAAGGATATCAACTTAGGAAAGGACAGAAACCCCTGAAGGTTGAATTACAAGCAAAATCAAAGACTTTAGGAAGCTTCAGGAAGACTATAGCAACAAATGTGAAAATTATGATTATGTTAAGAAACAACTTGTTGAATTAACTACTGAGCTTGACACATTAAAAAGCAAATTTGAAACTGTAGATTTTGATTTTAGAAAATTTGATGTGTCAAGCGAAGTAGTTGCAAACATGATAGGCCATTGTTTGAAATTTAAAAATAACCAGCAAAAAGGTTTAGGGTATGATAGTGTTCCTCCACCTTTCAATCATAACTACACATCCATCCCTACGACACACGAAGAAATTGATAGGGAGGCACATCTTCATTATGGAAAACCATCTGGATTTGTGTGAGGAGGTATTCAGGTTGAAAATACTAATGCTTCTACTTCATGTGCGGGTAAAGTAGCGGAAGATGAGAACAAGGAGAAAACCATTGAACAAACCAACATCTCCTTGAACTCTAAATCTGTTGTTTCGAACTCAGCTGCTTATGATCAACCAGTTGTTGAGAAATACAAGCCACCAATTCCAGTAAAACAGAGTGCCTGTTGTAACTTTGCTTGTGGGATCAATAAGAAACAAGGCAAGGATATGCCACCAGGGGCAAGAAGAAACAACTTCACAGTGAAGAAAAATACTTGTTTTCACTGTGGAACACCTGGACACATTGCTAGAAATTGTCCTAATCGTGCATACGTTCCCTACTATGCACGAGGTTGGTAGAACGCGCCAAGAGGGAGATACTTCAAAAGAAACCCCTCAAGGTCACGTTCAAACAATGGTGACTAGAACGCGTAGAAGGCCAAGAATCAAAACCACAAGAATTCGAATCCCAAAGGCAAGAAGGGAATGTCGGCCAAGAAGAAAAATCCAAGAGCTGCTCTCGTGAAGTCAAAATCAAAGTCATCTCAATGGCCAACATCAAAATCAAAAGCAAGTACTAAGCCACCCATCAAATCGAAAAAGAAATGGGTTAAACCCAACTACAAATGGGTTCCGAAGGCTCAATCCCCCAAATCTTCTAACGATTCTAATATTTATACATCTTCTGTTTGTGATAAACAGGATATATCATGGGAGAGAGTACCATGCAAGGATGAAAAAGGTCAACCCAGTTTCAAAGGGATTGGGTTCCAAAGACCAACTGATCTCGCTCTGTGTCGGAGCAGCTATGGAGGCATAACATCAGACTTCGGTTTGTTGGTAGTGGCTGTTCCAGGCACATGATAAGGGACATCTTTCAACTATACAATATTCAGACCTTTGTTTGAGAGTATGTATCCTTTTGTGGGAAATGAGGAAAGGAAGAGATCACAAATGGGGTTAGTACTTAATGAAATGAAGAATTTTCGGATCTACTCTGAGATTATGTGTGCTATTCTCAGACCTTCTAGATGCAAATTCAATCGGTGACTTACGGTTTGAGTTTTATTCTCTATACTCCTGAGTTTATCTTACTCTGATTCATTTTAACGACAATTTTTCATTTTCTTAATAGTTTTTCGTTAGTAGTTGTTATTGGTAAGTGATATCACGAAAGTGATAACTGGCAGTTTAAAACATGTGTAAAGGACTAAATCTGAATTGTCTAGACTCTGTGATCAATGTACTGGTAGGCACGAAGGATTTGACAGTGTTGATTTAGTTAGGATTGTTTGGACTGACCATACGACGCTCGGGTAGAATGAGCAGTGCGATAAACACGGTAACCCACGGGATACACTAAATTAATACGCATCCAAAACTATGGTTCGACTTTTCCTTGATGTACAGACTTATGTCCTTAAATCTGGTTCTGATAGGGTGACTGGGGGGTTCTGATAAAGTAGGTCTGTAGGAAATTATTTTCTTGCTTTCTTTCTGTCAGTCATATGTTGCTTCCTTTGCGTGATTGGAATATATCCGACCTAGAATGCAACATATGCAACTCTATTTCTACACACCTTCTTATCTATTAAACTATTTCTATCTGTTAGCCATATGTTGTCCCCTCTGTGTGATCGAGAGACCCGACCTGGGACACAGCATATGCAACATTCTACCTCTCAATCCCTCTATCCTAGTTAGCTATATGTTGTCCCTTTTACGTGACTGAAATATATCCGACCTAGGACACAACATATGCATCTATTTCTAAATCTAACTTCCTTCTTAATAATTTTTTACTCACCTAAAGTAAGGAGTCCTTAGGAAGTTCTTGATAACCAGGGTATATCGGGAAGTAGGGAACACGTTCTAGTGCAACTAAAATTGAACCATTTAGAGGTTGCTTGTAGATCTTGCTGCTTAATTTAAGTGGACAACAATACTCGTGGTCATCATCAGCTAAATGGTTTATTTATAAAAGTTTGTCAATATCCTTCGTGTTTAAGTGGACCACAATAACGGCAATTGACCAAATCTATTCATGAAGGTGAAGGTACTGATAAACAAGTTGAGACTATCTCACAACTTTGATCCCAAATATTTTTGTTTTTTTGTTAAATTTTTTGATAGTTTTCCTCTATGCACAAATTTAGGGGGAGAATTAAAAAAAAAATCAGAAATTTTCAAAAATCAAACAAAAATCGGAAAAAAAATAGTGTTATTTTCGTTTTATTTTTCCATAAAATATGAAAAATACAAAAATATTATTTGTGTGCTAAGTTTTCCTTTAGTTTTGTTTTGTCTTGAAAAGTGATTTCATGTATAGATAAGACTCATGGAGATTGTGTCAAAGATTTCTGAGCTAAGGCTTCATCCGTGATCATCGAATAATTCTCATTCAAATGAGCAAGAAATGAAGATTATTCTTTCAACATTCAATCTTTCAACCCCAGAAGCAAGGTGAAGCTGCACTTCAAGATTATGTGATAGATTGCATTGAAGCCTCCTCAATAAGTCTTCAGCTATCATTGTACCTGCTAAAGTGATCCAGAAGATTTGTTCTCTATGATGTTCTCTTTGAAGATTCTCAAGTTGAACGCGCTATCTTTCAATAATCAGTACATCAATCATCCTCACCCAATGTGCATTCAATGCCAAATTTTGAAGAAAAGCTCAAGGTATCAAGATGAAGTCATTCATGGAAGATTCATATGTTCATCCTAATGTTGTGATGAAATCGAAGGTTAAAGCTGAAGCCAAGCTCCCATTGAAGATTGACAAGAAGAGCCACCTACTATTAGGGGAAGCTTGTTGGGTCAATTAAGAAAAGAAAAATATAAACCAAGGGGAAGATTGTTGGGTTAAAATATGTTTTATACTTTACTTTTCTAGAAAATGTATTTTTTTGTAATACTTTATGAGTTTACGGTCAGTAGGTGTTTACGACTGTAAACAGGTTTACGGCCGTAAACCCATTTACGGCCCATGATTCACCAAGCCTATAAATATAGGTGTAAGGGGTGAGGAGTAGAGTGATGAGAATAGAGGAGCTTAAGTGTGTGCATTTGAATGTATTCTAAAGAGAGAAAAGAGAGTGTGTGTTAGTGAATCTTGTATCCCGATCTTCATTCATATCAATACATACAAGATTATTCATCGTCATCTTCTTCTTCTCTTCTGTTTGATCTGACATCATCCGTTTCATTGGGATTTCGCACCATCAAACGGATCTGATTGATACACAAGTAGATTGGGGACTTACAGGGAATCTTCTTGGAATATTCACATAATTCTATTACATATAGGGTGTTGAATAAGCGAACAAGGAAGATTGAAGAAACATTCAATCTAACTTTCGATGATTATATTGTTAAACATGTCGAAAAGCCTTTCGAACAGAAGCTTATTCTTAACAAAACTTCTGATGAGTCATTAATTTCAAATTCTTTCTATTTTGATTATGACTTAATTTTCATGTTCCTGAAAGGGTTATCGATGCAGAAGTACATGCTGATGACAATCAGATTCCTAAAGTTTCGAAACATTATGATGATTCGACCATAACTCAGGATGATGGTATTTCACAATCCACAACGAATTCTCCGATACATGTCAAATCTCACCCAGTGTTGCAAGGTGATCAAGTGGAGGGGAGAACTTGAATACAATACCAATTGTTGAGGGGAAGCATACATTCAAGGGGGAGCATGTCTGTATGAGTGTAGATGTCAAGGGGGAGCATCATAATACTGATCCTATTGTTAGGGGGCAAAATGGATCTATACCAAATAATTCTACTACTTAAGCTAATGTTTTTCAAGATGTGTATGATAATGTGTTGAATGTATGTGAAGGTTCTGAAATGGAAGAAATGTTCGAAGACGCAACTTTGGATTTTGATCTTGCATATCCACCATTGGACAAATGGACATGAAATCATCCTAAAGAGCAAGTTCTTGGTGATCCTCATGTTGGAGTTCTAACGAGGGATCAACTTCGTGCTAAAAATGATGTACTTAAAGTACATCAATAATTTTGCATGTTCAATGTTTTAGTTTCCAAAATCGAACCAAAATCGGTAAAGCCTGCTATGCAACATCCCGATTGGGTTGTTTCTATGCAATCTGAACTTGCTGAATTTGAGCGAAACAAGGTTTGGCAACTTGTTGCAAAACCTAATGATGTATCAGTGATGGGCTTAAAATGGATTTTTAAAAAATAAAACTGATAAAGAGGGTAATGTGGGCCGAAACAAAGCAAGGTTGGTTGTAAAATGATATTCGTAACAAGAAGGTATCAATTATGAGGAAACCTTTTCCCCTGTCACAAGACTCAAGGCTGTTTGAATATTTTTGGCTTATGAAGCACACAAAGACTTCAATGTTTAATAGATAGATATTAAGTGTGAATTTCTCAATAGAGTCTTATAAGAACGATATATGTTGAACAACCACCAGGTTTCATAAATGAAAATTTTCATGATCATTGTTATATTCTTGATAAAGTGGCGTATGGATTAAAATAGGCACCACTAGCTTGGTATGAAACTCTTACTCATTTTTTGAAATTATCTAAATTTAAACAAGGTTCAGTTGATCCTACTCTGTTTCGAAAGAAAGTTAGGGATCATTAGATGCTTGTTCAAATATATATTGATGATATTATTTTTGGTTTGAATGACCGTGCATTGTCTAAGGAATTTGAAAATATAATGAAAAGTCAGTTCAAAATGAGTATAATGGGGAGGATCAATAATTGTATGGGATTAAATATTATCAAAGCAGAGATGGTATTTTCATAAATCAAGAGAAGTATTCTCAAAATCTTCTTGAGAAGTTTGGGATGACGAACAATTCAAAATTACGAGTACTGATGGCTGTTGGCACACGTTTAGACCCTTCGTTGGATAAGCCGGCTATTGATATTACATTATATAGGATCCTGATCAGTTCATTACTTTACCTAACTGCAAGTAAACCTGATATAATGTTCGTTGTTTTCAATCGTACCTAGTATCAATCGAATCTAAGAGAACCCCATATGACTATTATGAAGAATATCTTTCGCTATCTCAAAGGGACTGTTTCGTTGGGTTTATGGTACCCTTCGAAGACTGGTTGCTTCGTTCAAGCATTTTCGAATGCAGATCTTGGTGGTTCTCAACTAGACAAGAAAAGCACTTCTGGTGGATGTCAACTTTTTGACCGCAAGTGTGTGAGCTGGCAATCGAAAAAACAAACATGTGTTTCAATTTCTACAACAGAAGTTGAATATGTTGCTGATGCAGCTTGCACTTCTCAAGTCATATGGATACAGAGCCAACTTCGTTATTAAGAAATCAACATGAAGAAGATTTCATTGTATTGTGACTCACAAAGTGCCATATGCATCTACCATAATCCTGTGCAACATTCGAAGACCAAACATATCGCACTTTGATATCATTTTATCAAAGATCACGTTGAGGATGGGAACATAGAAGTTCATTTTGTAAAGACAATGGATCAACTTGCTTACATATTTACTAAGCCTTTGGATGAGAAATCTTCCCTAAGGATTTTGTCGGGTTTAGGAATGCTTGATGCCATTGTTGTTCCTAGTTCGTCAACATATTATACAATCAGGAGGAGTCGACTTGTCGCTGAATTAAACATACGTTATTGTTCACTATTCAGCGTTCGACATGCTTTGCTTTTTGAAAATCCTCTGAATAGTTCAAACTACGCTTTGTTTTCTAAGACCGTTTGTTGTGTCAATGCATCACATCTTGATGTCGATATCTTTTCACTTCGTTTGTTTGGTACCATTTTCTTGTTTTTTATAAATCAAAAAGACCAAAAAGATTTTATTGTTTTTCAAAAACATCAAAAACTCCAAAAATATTTTTTTCTTTTTTCTTTTTATTTGCAAAAACAAAATTTCCAAAAAGATTTTCTTATTTTTGTCTTTTCATTTCAAAACAAAAATCCAAAAATATTTGTCTTTCGTTGTTTTTGTGTGTTTAATCATTTTCTTTGTAGATCTAACGACATTTTCTGGTGTTCATTGCTTTGTTAGTGGGGAACAGGTATCAATTTGATTTTATGCACTAGTTAGGTGTCCCTAGAAGCATGTTGTTGTATGTCGACCTAAGCCTCATAGACTTAATGTGTGTTGAAGCCTTAATGGATCACTCACTAAGAGGGTTCCTTCCCAATTAGGCTATATTCGTATTAGTCAACAAGCTACCTTTCTCTTCTCATTTTTAGTAAAGAGATTTCTGCTATGTTTATATCATTACTAGAAGTACCACATGGGTCTCTTTACCAATATTTTTCATCAAACTTAATTCTTCACGATCCACACACTTCACTTGCGTATCCTCGACATCTCTGGTAAAAATCAATCAGAATGTAGATACTGCACAAGGTATATCTATTAGGAAGGTAGTTGATTTCTACAATTCTCTGTTCACCAAGGTTGATTTGAAGTCTGCATCTGATTCGAAAGTTTTTACACAACTAGAAGAGTTATTGGGGAGTTTGAACGAATCTTTGTCCAAGCTTACTATTTCTCCTTCTTCTTTTGTTTCCTAGGAGTCCCTTTTGACAATGTTTTCTTCATTGGAAACTAATCTTAAGAATGAAATTTCCCCTTTGTTGCGTTTGGTGAATTTGATGCCAATTGATTCCCCGCATGTTTCTCAAGTATTGCAAGGGGGAGAGAAGGGTGCTGGCATGGGATCTTCAAAGGTTGTTGGAACTGGTTTGTCAAAAGATGATGATACTGGAAAAGGTGTTGGAAAAGTGATCAGTACACAACTTACATCTTCTCTTCCAACTTCGCTAACAACAACTTCAACAACCATGACTTTAAGGCCTTTTACCAAAGGTATTGTCAGCAGTTCGCCTAGTGGAAGTTCTAGTTCAAAACCACAAATTTCAAAAGAAACAAAAGGTGATAAAGGGAAGGGGATTAAGCCTTCGGCTAAAGAGAAGAAGAAAGCACAGGAATCTTAAATTGAAAGGTAGAGACAAATCAATAGTATCATTAGTCAAAGACGAAATGATCCTCCAAGTCTCGAGGAGGGTGATCCAAAAATTCCTTCTTGCTTTGAGACTATTCGAGACACAGTGTTCAATGGGATCTTGCATGACTTCAAAAAAGTTCCAAAAAAGAGATATGCAACTGAAAACTCTTATTTCAATCAATTAGATTTTCCAATTAATGAGATGATGTTTATCTGTCATCAGTATCAGATTGTTGACAAGTTTGAAGATAAGGAGGAATATAAAAACTTGAAGTTAAGATTTCACGCAGTACTTGGAATAAGAGAAGAAGAGATTTGGTCGTTGGTAAAGATGGTCAAAGTTCTCAACATTTCGAAGGATGTTTCATTCGAAGGGGTGTTGTAGAATTATCGTTATCAAGTTGTCAGAGCCAATAATGTTGTATGTGATTTTTCAGTGGCTGACTTCTTAATAATGAATATGAATGACCTTATCAATGTTGCAAAGATTTTAAGTAATATGGATGCTTTGAAATTAAAATTCAACAAGGAATACTTTTTGATAGGGTTTGCACATATCAATTTGTTTATAGACAATTATTACGATTGTGTAGCCTTAACCAATGTGGAGCTTGCATTGGCCATGGGTTATCAAGCGAAGGTGCCTCAATAGATGCTCAAAGGTCAAAGAAGATTAAAAGATTATGATGATAGGGAAATTATGTTGAATCCATTGGGGATGGTGTTCGTTGGGAAGAATAAGAACACCAAGTTGACTAAATTTCTTTTCTAGATCAGTGATGTTGATAAGTATACGAATTCCCAGTATACTAATCTCCTGGTTCGAATCAGTAATTGCAAGAAGAATAATCCAGTGGATATAGATAAGTTTTAAAAGATCATTAGTTGGTATACTAAGGTTTGTCGGGTACTTCATCAAGCTACAAAATTAATAATGACATAAGTTCAATACTGCTCACAAAGGGGAGAATGTTGGGTTCAAATATTAGTTGTGAGGTGTCGAAGTTTGTTGTAGCTTGATAGGATTCGAAGTCTGTTTGTTTAGATTCAAATATATGTATTTCGTAAGGGTAGCTTAGATTCGAAGCATTCATGTATACGCCTTTATGTACTTTTTGTCGACTTCATTGGTTCCTATAAATAGGGATAGGTACTAGGGTAAGGGTAGTGAGTGTAACAACAGTAAACTTTACTCTCTCATTCCTATACTCTTTGAAGTGATAATAGAGACAAACAAATCTTATTACCTTTTGTGTTCTTGATTAAGATTTGTACTCTGATTTTGTTCACTCTACTCGATTTATTCCAACTACAACTTGACGTGATCTAATATAGTTAATACATAGTTTTAGTTTAATGATCCTGGAGACTATTAATAGTTTAGATCCTCACTAATCCCAATGTATACATCAAGATCTATCAAGTAAAGATCAGCCAAGCAGGATAGTTGGGAGGCAGGATCATTTCGTTATAATTGATTTTCTGAAATCCAACAACTAACCCAACGTGACGATTCTAGACACCTCTCTCATAAGTAGATCAATCAGTATAATGAAATGGAATTAATGAGAAATATTATTTATAGGTTCATAATAACGACTTATGCCCATAAATATAAGTTACATTGAAATCGATAGGGTGTGGCTTAACTTATAGAGCTTTTAAGAGAAAACTAGCAAAATACACGAGGACGTGACTTCAGCCGGGGTACTCTTTCTTATCGGACTCCTAATTATGCTAGAGTCTCACTAGAGTACTCAGAAACCCGAAAAATTCGGTTCTTAAGAAGGGAAATTGACTGAGAGAGTTTTAGTAAATTGTTGAGGAAATGAGAAGGAAATTTAGAAGCTATATATAGTGATTTCGGAGGCATGCCATGCACAAACCAGAGGAACGTTGCGCACTCTTGTCCAGCTAGCTCCTTCTAGCTCGTGCGACCTGTCGCACGTTGATCCATCGACATCTCCATCTTCTAGAAGCCACCATGTGTCACCATTTCTTAGTGCTACGTTTCACCATTCCCATGGGCCACATCGCCTTGTCTCGAAAGAGAGATAGGTGTCTAAAAACTACCACGTGTCACCCCCAGAGTGTGCCACATCATCGGTACATGGGTGCGAATTTTCATATTTTCAAAATGCAGCAACTTATTCATACGAGCTCTGTTTTTAACGCTCTTTATACCCTCACAAAGCTCTTAATGAAATCTTCAACATTCATTTATACTTTGTTGGCTATTTTTGAAGCTATATTTTTAACAGGCTTAGACTACTAAAGTATGTTAAAAATTCATCATTTTCTCATATGATATCTGTTATCGATTGTCTTTATATCAACGGAACCTTATGGATGACCTCTTCAACTCTCACTTAGATTGTTTTTTCTAACAAGCAACCGATCTCTATTTCGGTTTCTAAGCCTTATACTTGTGTGCTGAAACTTCGAAAAATCATGACTTCCTCTTTTAAAGTTAGATTTGGGCATTATCTATATGCATGCTCTCGGTTTCACGACTACTATGAATTTCTTTAAGATCACTTAGGTTACAAAGTAATCTTATAAAAAATCACTTTTTACGATACGTAGAGTCATTCCGGTTAATCGCAAAACTTCGAAGAAACGTAACTTCTTCACACGATGTCGGATTTTAGCGTTCTTTATAAGTACGAAATCTATGTCAGACATACTACAACTTGGTTAAGATTATTTCTCCAAAATAATCTTCTATCAAAAACAATTTTAATGCTTATTATCTCTAAATTTGCTGGCCCGAATCTGGGGGCGTTACAATTACCCCCCTCTTAGGATGATTACTCTCGGAATCATCAACAAAACAGGGTTTGTAAAATGACTCTACACGTTACATTTCCATCCTAGGTGATAACCGTAACTCTCATGCCTTTTCTACTAAGTTTCTAATTCTTAGATTTATTGACCTGTAACATCCATAAAATTTACGCCAATTTAAACTTTTTCAATCATAAATAAAATCAAACAACATTTGTTTACAAAAATGTTTTCAAATCAATATCCATCAGAGTGTCCCAAAATCATAACATAAGGATGAGGAGTGGTACGGTCACGCCTTCACTTTGCCATGATCTCCTGAAGTACCTGAAATAATAAACTGAAAACTGTAAGTCCGAGGGCTTAGTGTGCTACCCCCAAAGTACCAATACCACACTGACAATACCATATCGGTAATAATCAATCAATCAACATGCATACTGGGCCATCGGCCTGACTGGACCGCCCTACCAGGCCTACAGTATGTCTAGATCTATCCCGAGCCTTCGGTATGACTGGTCCGCAACGTGGGCCTACAATCTCCCCGGACCGCTCATAGGGTATGTTGGCCTTCAGCACAAAGCAAGACCACTTCAACCCAACCAACAAGCAAATAACCATGTGCGCATAACTATCATATACTGGCATATACAACATCAAACATATCTATCTCACTGATCATCAATCATAGAATTCTTCTGTAACTAGAGTATCGATTTAGTAGGTCACTAACATACCAATCCCCATGGATCATAAGAGAATAACATCCTGTCTACCCTGATTCCGATCTAACAGATCATAACCACATGTAGCATATCATAACAATAACAACTAAAAGGGTCGGCCTTGGTGCCGTAGACCCTATCGATATAGTGAGGATAACTCACGTCGCAGATGTCGACTTGAAAGGTAAACTAGAACTCTCGGATCACTTGACACAGGCTCCACCACCTATTATCATAGTACAACATACTTATAAGTCCTTAACCTTATAAAGTACTCCATAACCCACTAGTCAACCCCTGGTCAAAGTCAAAGTCCTCAGTCAACGTCAATAGTACATGTTGATCTTAACTCGTCGAGTACCCTCGGCTACTCGCCGAGTTCCTTGAAGCACTTTCCAACTCGCCGAGTCATCGGGGTGACTCGTTGAGTTCCTTCGATTCCCAATCAAACTTTAAGGCCACCCGTCGAGTTTCCTCCTTGCAACTCGACGGATACACACGCATACATATCCTGGAGAAAACTCATTCGGCTCGATGAGTTGTTCTTCAACTCATCTAGTATATGGCAGTCTTCATCGGACTCGCCGAGTTGTTCATCCAACTCGTCGAGTTCACGGCCATCTTCATGTGACTCTTCGAGTCAACCTTACGACTCGTCGAGTCCATTCAGTCCTTTTTCAATATATACCTACTTTGAGGCATGCAACGGCTCAAACTCACAGATCCAAGCTTCTAGGGAATGCTTATCACATAAATTTGCAAACTTTACGTGCATGCATGGATTTAAAGGCTCCAAATGCCAAATCTAATCTCTTAATGGGGCTTCTTGCTCAAGAGGGACCTCAATCATGATCAAAATTGTAACTTTATGCTTCTAGAATCCGAAGAGGCTCCAGATCTGAAGTTAGAACTTCAGATCTAGCCCATAGCTCATCATACCAACTTGATATTCCAAGAAACCCTAAAACTCAACCAATGGAAGAGATCTACAAGAAAGATGGCGATTTAGGTACCTCTGGAAGATGATTTCTAAGATGAGTGTTTATTCCCACACTCTAATGCTCGAATCTCCTTCTCCTCCAAGTCTTCTCCTTCCAAAGATCCTCTTTTCATGCTTCAAACACACACAAGGCACACACACACGAATAAGGGCTCTCAAGGACTCTTTTAGAACTGTAAAGAGGTCCAAGGGAGGCTAAGATCCCTTTAAATAAGGGTACAAACCTCAACATTTAGGGTTTCATCTGCCAGCTCCTACTCGCTGATTCCTAATATGGACTCATCGAGTAGGTCACTTAACATGCGATCCCACCCCGCTACTACTCGATGAGTAGGGAAACCAACTCGTCGAGTATGGCTTAACCCAAGAAATCTTATTTAAAACAATAGTTGAGAATTGGCGTGTTACAACTCTCCCCCACTTGAATCTAGACTTCACCCTTGAAGTTCGCTAGAATAAACAATGTCAGGTAATGCTCACGCATCTCCACCTCCGGCTCCCATGTCCACTCGGATCCCCTCCGATGTTCCCACCGTACCTTTACTAAAGGTATTTCCTTGTTCTGCAGAATCTTCTTCTTCCTTTCCAAGTTAGCCACAAGCATCTCCACATAGTTCAGGCGCTCATCGACCTGAATATCATCCAATGATACAATTTCTACCTGGTCCATAATGCATTTTCGCAATTGTGAAACATGAAATGTGTTGTGGATCCGGCTAAGCTCCTCCGGAAGCTCTAGTCTATAAGCCACCCTGGCAATAATCCTGAACGGCCCAATGTAACAGGGACCTAATTTTCCCCTCTTCCTGAAGCGGATCACACCCTTCCAGGGTGAGACCTTTAGTAAAACCATGTCACCCAACTGAAATTCCAGCTCAAATCGGCGTCAGTCGGCATAACTCTTCTGCCGACTCTGAGCGGTTTGCAACCGTTGTCTAATCTGTTGTATCATCTCAGTAGTTTGCAGAACTACCTCTGTCCGGCCTATTACCCTATGCCCAACCTTTCCCCAACATACTACGGTCCTACACTTCCGCCCATACAACAACTCGAAAGGCGGGCGCCAATATTGGAATGATAGTTGTTGTTGTAGGCAAACTCTGCAAGCGGTAGGTGGGAATCCCAACTCCCACCGAAATCAATGATGGACACCCTCAACATATCCTCGAGGGTTTGAATGGTCCACTCACTCTATTCATTAGTCTGCGGATAGAACATTGTACTAAAATGCAGTCTTGTACCCAGTTCCTCATGGAAGTTCTGCTAAAAACGGGAAGTAAAACTGACATCCCGATTGGAAACAATGGAAACTGGGACCCCATGGAGAGAGACAATCTCGCGAACGTACAGGTCAGCTAACTGTTCTGCCGAAGAACTCTCCCATATGGCTAGGAAATGGGCACTCTTGGTCAATTGATCCACGGTGACCCATATAGCATCGAACCCCTTTGCAGTCTTCGGCAACTTCGTGATGAAATCCATCGCGATCCGTTTCCATTTCCACATGGGAATCTCCAGAGGTTGCAGCTTACCATGCGGCTTCTGATGCATGGCCTTGACCATCCTACAGGTCAAGCACCTCTCGATAAACCAAGCAATATCTCACTTCATACCAGGCCACCAATAACTTAAAATCAAATCACGGTACATCTTGGTGGCTCCCAGATGAATAGAGAAACGATACATATGAGCCTCCTCCATCACTATCTGTCGGACCCCTCCGGACATTGGAACCCAAACCCGATCGTAACGGGTCAACAATCTGCGGTTATCCTGAACAAACCAGGAGCTTTCTCCCTTAATTTTTTCCAACTTCCAGTTCACTGGTCTCATACCCTCAATCTGAGCATCCCTGACCAAACCCAGCAGTGGGGAATCCACCGCTATCCTCACACACCTGGCTGGGGTAGAGGACCCAGCTGACTTGCGGCTCAAAGCATCCACAACCACATTCGCTTTACCAGGATGGTAAAGGATCTAACATGAAAGATACCTTCATTCATGTTCTAGTGTGATACAATAACATTCTAGCATGTGGTTTTTCTAGCTATAGACTACTTAATCTTAGCGGCGATCGTGGTAATTCTATTGATTGCTTGATTTACCCTTTCCTTCGATCTTTTAACTAAATTCGGATGCTACGTCAAACTTACTTTATAGATTAGTCGGCCTCAATTCAATATTATCGATACGGTCAGAAATAACTTTAGTCGTTACCTAAATGATGGTAATGACAGACATAGACGAACAATTCAACTACTAGTACCTTAGTAACTTTGTGACTCCTCCCGATCCAAGTCTGAGTCCTCTGCTTCTGGTAGTACGTGCCCATACTACCTTCTATACCTAATCATTCTCATCCCAAAAGTTGTCTCACTGTTTTCCCAAGTTATTATTTTCTAAAGATCACATTTCACTATTTCCTATTCCAGTATTCCTAAATATCACAAAATCAATTTAACACATATAGATGTGTCCAAGTAATCAAATACAATGAATTTACTAGACTACGACTTCTTCCATGTGTATCTTCAACCGCAATTTTATCTTCCAACCTTTGGTATAATTCCTTTCTTGTGTAGTGTTCTGCTCACAGGCACACTATACCAGAATTTGTTCTTAACCAAACCATTATGTTGAAATCATAATTTCTTAATGTCACATAGCGATGTAACTTAACTATAAATTGTATAACTTACGGAAATTATTACAACATTGGTTATGCCTCTTTATATTGAGCTTCATGTCATATTACTACCTATATAAGACGACTAATTTATATCTTGAATTTGCGTTGGTAGCTTCCTACCCCTAACTTCTTGCAGCGCCATATGCTTCTTCCTTTACTATATTTAGAGTCTTTAGCAATGCTCGTGCCACTCCTTAATATGGGAAATCCTCTTTGAAATGCATGGCTTCCCCAAACTTGAAACATGTCATATAAGTGGTCGCACACTGTTTAGCATAGTGACCAGTTTTGCCACAACTAAAGCAGGTTACAACCCCTGAGCATTTTCCAAAATGCTTCTTTCTGCATTTTCCACACCACTTTGCTTCTTTGTGCTCTCCGTTCTTCTTGTCGTTAGGTTTATATTACGGAAATCTACCATTTTTATTGGGTTCCAAATTTCTTTACCGAATAAAAAGGTCATCTAGACATATCGTTTAGAATATATAAGGTCGTCTATACATATCGTTTATCACATATAAGGCATTTCTAAAGTATACAAAATACTAGGTTGGCAACGAACCTTAACTTTAGCAATCTAAGTTCGTCTATACATATCACTTAGCACATACATATCATTTAGCACATATAATGCATTTCTAAAGTATGCTAGTGCATAATATAGCAAATAAGGTAGTTAACCTATGTTATGATATATATATATATATATATATATATATATATATATATATATATACATATATATATATATATATATATATATTAATTTCTTATTTAGCACTTAATATTATTTAAGGCTTGTACCCTAAAATATCCTAGTGAGTGTGTCTATTAGGGTTTAGAACCTAAACTATCCTAGGTACACACCACACTATCATTGATTAACCTTTATGTTTAAGTCTAGAAATCCTACAAATTCCTAGTTTGCTTAAACTAATTCTCTGATACCAACTGTGATATTCTCTAATTTTCAAAACTAACTAAGACTTTTCTTTATGCTTTTAAAATCATTTATTTATATTTGTGGAAAATCCCATTACAAAAGATCATTTTGATTACAAATGTTTGTTTCCAAAATGTTAAAACCCTAAGGATGTCGAAACTGGTGATGGTACACTACTGGATTGAGGCGACGATATCAGCAGTTGTAAGAGAGATGATTCCAAAAAATTTCGAAACTATCAACATCGAACTAATCGCCCAGTTTAATGAATGCTACATTGTTGTTACAAGTACCTCTCCCACCACAGCAACTATTGTTGTCGCTATTGTAGCCTAATCGGGAGAGAAGAGATGCCTTATTAATAGTTCAATAACACCAAGCCCGCTAGATTTTTGTAGTGTTAAAGACTCAATTGTTGCCATGAGGTGGATCTCATATGTAGAAAGATGCTTCTACACTTGTGCTGGTTCAGCGAACCTGATGTTCAGAATGCATAGAATCTTATACGTTGAGGAGAAAACGACTAGTAGAACTTTGTCACTAAGAACTATTCACCATCGGAGAAGAGCGTAGTGAGTTGAGAGTAGTTTTTGCAGAATTTCAAGGCAGAGTATGTTCCACTAGTAGAGAGAGAGCGACTCGCTCAAGATTATCTTTCACTCAAAAAGACCACTAAATCGATAACCGAGATCACCAAGATATTCATAGAAAAGACCATATTCTACCCTGAGTATGCCTCATCAAAACGGGTTCAGTTGTCTTGATACTTAAGCATGCTCAAAACTGACATCAGGTAATTTGTATTGAACAATAAATACAAGAACCTAGCAAAAATGCAAGAGCATGACAAGAAAAGAGAAATTGAGTTGGAAACTTAATGAAAGGAAAAGAGGCAAACACCAGCTCCATCCCACCCATCAACCAAGAAATTCAAGCCCAACGAATCAAGGTCCAGAAGGTAGAGAGTTCCAGGATTTAGTAGGTGTAGGAAGTACCATGGAGGAGTTTCTTTTGCTTTGATATGCTTCAAGTGTAGCAAGGAAGGATATTACAGTAAAGACTGTAAGCAGGAACCACAAGGAGTGTGTATATGTCTCCATTGCAATCAGATAGGCCACATCAAGGCTAGTTGTCCTTTTTTGGATCCATGGGGATTGCATATATGTCTTAACTGCAATCATATTGTCCACATCAAGGCTAAATATCATATTCTGAATCCAACATGCGCAATACAAGTTCCAGCATCGGTGACGTTGAGGATAATCGATGGACGAAAGGGCGGAGTTGAAGCCCCAAGAGCCAAAGGGTGAGCCTTTCAACTCAATGCAAAGGAAGCACCAGATTTTGTATCTCGTTTTTATTGGGATCGAGGGAAAGCTCCGGCATAAATGAGATCACATCATAGAAGTTAATAATGCTCTTAGGCTTCAACTAATGTAATAAATGTACGATGACAATATTATAATAAATACGAAATGTTTACTTTACATATGGTTGCTAGTTTTAAACATAGTCAAACGTATGCGTTAATGTATTTTCAAATAACTTATGCTTATCCTATTTTAAGGAAGTCACTTGTGAAGAATATAAGTAGTAGTAGTGTGATAGAAATATCAAAGGTCGTTAGATATAACAAACATGAGTTTCTTCAAAGTCAAAAAGGAAATACCAATTGTATAAGCAAAGCCACCTTAAGCTTTGATTAATGACAAGTAGTAGCAGATACTGGGTCGAACCCATGTGGGGGAGAACCGACCAAAAGGAAGAAGTACGAGGAACAACTCGAATTTTGGCTTCGACACCAAGGTATAGGAGTGGCAAAACAATTAGGTGGAGATTGTTAGTTTCAGTTTCATCGTAAGGAATCCGACCCAAGTAGATAGAAGTTTTCATTTATGTTTAGGATAAAGAAAGAAGGAAGTCTTCTACTAAGATTATCCACAGGCTACGAGCTTCTTCTTCTTAAAGAAAGATTTGGTCTTTCCTCCCAAACATTAGATAGGATTTAGGAATTTACCGAATTCTCAGTTTTGTCTTAAACAGTCAAGAGGACTCGATAGGTTTGTACTTTCAAGGATGTAGGATTTATCCTCACATCAAAGGATCAATAGATAAGAAATTCAGTACGTCATGTAGATCGCCATAAAAAGCGTCAAGTAATCAATACATATACAAAGCTTAGAGATTTGATTTAAACCATTGTAAGGATTTAGTAAACTCATTCTAGTAGTTTTGGTTAAATTTCATGTTGCTAAGACACCTAAACTAGGCAGATACCTATAACCTAGGATCGTAATTAATGTAGCAGTACATCATAGAAAGATGTCATATGACACAAGCTCTAAACTGCACATTGTAAGCCTTTTATAAAGTCACGTTCTTGAAAGTAAATTCCGTTAGGTCATCATAAGTAAATTTCCCTAGTTACTCGCGTTAAAACAAGTCAGCAAAGTTCCTAGTCAAAACAAAAATTGACATTTCATGTCTGAAGGTGACCGTTCATCGTAAAATATAAATTTATAAAGTCCCAACCGAAGAGTTCTCGTCTTAGAAGACGTCGCAAGGAGCTTAGGAATATGTTTAAGGTAGAGAATGAAATTCTATAAGATATGCAAAGGTGACAACGTCAACTAGATCACGAGTTAATCTCAATAACTCCGATAAGATAACGTCTAGGCGCACTTGGAGCGGGATTTCAGGGACATAATCTTTTTAAGTGGGGGAGAGTTGTAACACCCCACTTTTAGTATTCTGTAGGATTCAATATAATCCATTGATTATAACTTCAAAGTATAGATATATTACTCTTTATCACAAGTAATCATCGTAAACATGTAGAAAACACTGATACAATCTCCGTAGATATATAGAAAGCGTAAATCCGACTTCGTATGAAGAAGTTATGTTTCTTCGAAGTTCGTGATTAAACCTCCACGGCTCAGCGTATCGTAAAAAGTAAAATTTTGATAAATTACTTTTTAGCTTAAGCTATTTGAATGAAAGTAATAGTATTCGTAAAAACCGAGAGCATGCATATAGAGAAAGTCCAAATCTAACTTCGTGAAAGGAAATTATGATTTTTCAAGGATTCAGCACATGAGTGTGCACACTGAAATCGAATTCCGGAACGATAGGTTATTCGAAAAAAAATAAGCAAAACAATATTTGAAAATCTAGTCAATATAGAGAACATCGAGAACGGAGTCCGTCTGTAGGAGTTATGATTTCTGCAACGAATTCAAAAGCCTAAAAAATATAAATTTTTGATAGAGTGAGAATTAGTTGTTTTTTTAACAGCAAATAAATATTTATCTCCTGTGCCTGGGATTGAACCTAAGACCTCCTAGTTAGTAGTTAGATTAGAACCTCCATGTTAGTCAAGTGGGCTAGCCCCAACTTGTAGAGAATTAGTTGTTAGGATCTAAAAGAAAGTTGTAGATCTTGTCAAGAGCTTTCCGGGATATAAAGAATGTTGAAAAATGAAGCTCGTATGAAGAAGTTATGCCATATTGAAAATCTGGAAAGTGACGCGCGAAGTGTGTTGCACACACGATGACGTGACACCATGAGAGAGCGCCATGTGGCATGGTCGGGGCAGCCCTTTTCTTTTGATACATGTTGATGTGACTCCATAAGATTGTGACAGATGGAACCATAGGAACGTGACATGTGGCAAGGTTCTAGAAGCACCGATGTGGACCACCGATATCGCGACACGTGGCAGAAGCCCACAGGAGCCAGCACCAACCTAGGGCGCGGCGCGCACCACCCTAGGTACAATGCGCTTTTGCCTTTTCTTGCCTATAAGTACTCCTTTCCTATGACCTTTCATTCCTACACCCCTAGAACCTTTTCTCTCTAAGTTATCCACACTTTTAGCCCATTTTCCTTAGATTTCTATGTTCTGACGAAGCCTTGCGACCCTTGAGGTATTCAACTAAGAAGTAGCAATCCAGTAGGATCCCTATAAGTGCGATTTCATTACTTTGGTCGGCAAGAACCTCTGTAAGATAAGCTACACCCTCGTTCTTTCGGTGTAACTTATATTTATAGTCACAATTTGTTATTATGGACCTAAAAATAAGACTTATCAGTAATTTCATTCATAATGCTAATTGATTTACTTACGGGAGAGGTATCTAGAATGGTCACGTTGGCTTGGTTGTTGGATTTCAGAAAAGTTATATGCCGAAATGGTCCTGCCTCCTAACTGTCCGGCCTGGATGATCCTTATTTGATAGAACTCTCGGTATTCATTGGGATTAGTGAAAGATCTAGTTTCATTATCAAATTTTCATACGCACTAATAAGTTATAGTCTTCTAGGTTAATATATGTTAGACGCATTGTCCGTTACGCCAAAGGGATATCTATCAATCATCAAAGTAACCATCCAGTTGAGTTATCTCACTATATCATGTGTTACTATATATATATATATATATATATATATATATATATATATATATATATATATATATATATATATATATATGTGTGTGTGTGTGTGTGTGTGTGAGCTAGTAGAATAGTGTTGATAGTATAGGTTCTATATGCCTATATCAGTAGAAGTTAATGTGTGGCCTCTATGTTTGGTTATTTATGTCGGACGGGTCCCGTTATGTATGTTGGGTGGGGCCCATTAGGTAGTGTGGGAGGGATCCATTATGTACTTTGGGCGGAGCCCTTTTGTATGCATGTATATGCATTGTGATATTTGATATCTTAGAAAACTAAGTAAGTCTAGCGTTTATCCAATTGTTTATAAATGTTTTTGTCAGGTACTCATATGAAGGAAAATGTTCATTTGTACACATGTACATTCACTACATGTTTTTACACAATGTAATCATACCCTAATATATTTTAATAAATAAATAAAAAAAATTTTGACTATGAAAATCAGGACGTAACACTTCTTTACATCAGTTTTCAAGTTTGTAATGTTTTTTTTTTTAAGCTGTTTGGTAAATGGCATTAAGTTTCAGAAACGGATTGGATTAAGAAAATGATTTAAGCAATGGTTTTTTTGTTAATAGTTTGCTTGGGTTTTTTGCCAAGAATCCATGGTTGAGGTTTTAGTTTTATCGGTTTTGATTTATTTTCAGGAGAGTGGATGGGATTAGGTGTCGGTGGTCACCGATGACTGCTAGTGGTGACGATGGTTAATGATGGCAAGTGGTGGTCATCGGTAATTAGCGATTGTTTTAGGTGGCTGGTAGGTTTCTAGTGAGGCTTGTATTGCAGGTGGTGGTAATCGTGGGACCAATTTATGTTAATACATTTTTTAATTAATAAATAATAACTAAATAACAAAAAGTGTATAGCGGGCAATAGTCTTTTTGTATTTGTGAGGGATCAAAAACGTAACAAAAACAAATAGTAAGGACTGTCGGGATGAAAAAAAATAAATGAATAGAAACTTTAGAACCTAACATGTATTTTTACAAACCATATGGACAATTTCAATAATTCGTTTTATATTTTAAAATGTTAAAGAACATTTGTATACAATAAAACTACAGTAACCAACTAGTTTCGTTAAATATATATATATATATATATATATATATATATATATATATATATATATATATATATATATATATATATATATATATATATATATATATGGGATAGTTCAATTGAGAAAAAAAAGGTTGAGAATTTAGGAATAATTCTCAGCCAATCATTTATTTTTACCGCAAAAGCATCCAACGTACCGGCGGAAATGAGAAAGAAATGCACATGTGTTTTCCAACAAAACGTATTTCCTTAAACTATGCTAATCATTACTTTAATATATACAAAAACATAGTTTTTTTCATTTTTTTTATTATTTTTAGAAGCTATTTTTTTCAAAAAATGATTTTAAATATACCAAAATCCATTGATTTTTTATTCTCTACAAATAGACATCCATATTGATATAGTTTTAAGATAAAATAAAAAATTTATTTTTTTATATTTTTAGCTATCATTATTCATAAGTGAATAAAAATGCATTAGATTTTATTACAATACATTCGTTATTCACTTATGAATAAAAAGTATGATTTTTTTTTACAATTTAAGTATCATTTATATATGAATATAACATATAATAAACATAGTATATTGTGAATATTAACATAGTATATTCACTTGTGAATATTAGATGATATATTCACTTATGGATATTAAATAATATTTCATATGTGAATATTACATAGTATTCCATAGTATATCAAATGTGAATATTGCATTCTATATTCACTTGTGAATATTAGATGATATATTCACTTATGAATATTATACAATATATTCACATATGAATATTACAAGGTATATTCATTTGTGAATATATTCACTTATGAATATTTGAAGGTATTTTAACACATATATATATATATATATATATATATATATATATATATATATATATATATATATATATATATATAATTTTTATATTTTATTCACATATGAATAACATACAAACTTGCATATTTATTTTGTGTTTTTAATAATCATATACTGATTCAGGTGAGAAAAC
Source organism: Lactuca saligna (assembly GCF_052625555.1). Classification (NCBI taxonomy): domain Eukaryota; kingdom Viridiplantae; phylum Streptophyta; class Magnoliopsida; order Asterales; family Asteraceae; genus Lactuca; species Lactuca saligna. The sequence goes on from NC_136418.1 coordinate 116,360,569, forward strand.
ATATTCATATGTGAATATAACGTGATAATTTAGTTTATGCATTTCATTAAACAGTTGGAATGCATACAAGTTAACTATTTTAAAAATGTTAAAAACATCAAGTTATCAATTCCAAATCATAATATACTTCTGATTTCGACTTCAGATGCGATATCCTATGTCTGGTCGATTTCTTATTTTGATTTTGATTTCCGAAAATCCAATTGGGAACCTGTGAGTACCGATTCTGAGTCCTTCAATGTCGACTGTGACTGCGAGTCTAGAACTCCGATTCCAATTTCATGAACAGCGAAGAAATTCTGGTTTAGTTGAAGAAATCTGGATGATTATTGAAGGTTGGAGGAAATTTTTAATGATGAACGAACTGTTATCGATACGTATTTGAGATTGAAGGTTATTAACATATTTACAAGTTTGCCACCGTGTCTTATTATGCTTAAATTAAATGAGTGACTGAGAATGATTTCCCCTTTCTCAACCTTTTTTATTTTCTCAATTAAACTCACCTCTCTCTCTCTCTCTATCTCTATCTCTCTCTCTCTCTCTCTCTCTCTCTCTCTCTCTCTCTATATATATATATATATATATATATATATATATATATATATATATATATATATATATATGGGTTAGGTTCATTTGAGACCACCTATATTTTGTGAGATCGTGAGACGCATTTTGTTATTTTTTTTATTTTTTTTTTATTTTTTTTTATTTTTTTAGTTAATTCATGTTCCGAAAATAATATTTAAAAAAAAGAATTTTTTGATTTTTCCATTTATTTTGCATTTTAAAATTATTTTTAGACTATGTACAGCGTAATATTCTATTTAGAATATTTCACGTATTTTTCAAAAAAAAATAGAATTTTTTTTATTTATTATTTTTTTTTTTTAGTTAATTCAAGTTCCGAAAATAATATTTAAAAAAAGAATTTTTAGATTTTTCCATTTATTTTGCATTTTAAAATTATTCTTTAGAATATGTCAGTGTAATATTCTATTTAGAATATTTCACGTATTTTTCAAAAAAAAACGGAATTTTTTTTATTTTTTTTTTATATTTTTTTATATATTTTTTTAGTTAATTCAAGATCCGAAAATATTATTTAAAAAAAAGAATTTTTGGATTTTTCCATTTATTTTGCGTTTTAAAATTATTTTTAGATTTGGTCTCATGGTCTCACAAAATTAGAATGGTCTCAAATGAACCTGAACCTATATATATATATATATATATATATATATATATATATATATATATATATATATATATATATATATATATATATATATATATATATATATATATATATATATATATATATATATATATAACATTTTATCCTTATAGATATCGTTACTCGTTCACCTGTTTTACCCATACATGACTTAATCACAAGAAAAAGTAATCCCTCAATTCTAATCCAACGCAACCAAACAAACTTCAATCTGTTATGTCATGTAACAAATATAAAGACCAATAAGAGTAGATGATATTGTAAAGGACCACCAAAGTAATCGAGTGTCGATATAAGATAGAAAGTGAGAGTTGGGCCCTTGAAATGTGTGGGGGAGTTAATAATGGATTAATTCTGTATTGTTTGTTTCAATATATCCAACATTATATGTCCCTTTCTGTTACCTTAGTCCCAATAAACCACGATGGATATTAATATTATCATGTCGCTTTCTTCATTTTGGTCCCAAAAACCCACCTTCACCTTCAAAAAAGATGCTTAAATTTTTATACAACCCATAGTGCCCACGTTTAGTGGCCCCGATATGCTGGGGGTAAAAGTTAAACACGGTTTTATAGCAAAATTGGGTTGATTCACTTGATTGTTTAACGTCTATTGCTAAAAATCACCAAAATTGGACCATTTGAGAGAGACTTTGTTACAAACTCACATGTTGGTATGGCCCCCTATCATATGAAGTGTTGCATATGGGCCTTTGTAGTTTTAGTTTAGATTCCCTTGTTGATTATTGATATACAACATGAAGAAAGATGATACGAATCTTTTAGATTTTAGAAGTTGGTTATGAATGTGATCATGTCAAGTGTGATGCATGTTTTGGTCAACCATTCAATACTTTGTAACATCATGTGATTTGTTGCTTTAACTATAGCGAAGTGCACACTTCACGTTAAATTAGTTCATCATTTGCTTTGAGGCACTCCATTACAACTAAGGATGCTACTTATAAAGAATATATTCAGACCATTGAACATTTATATATATTTACTTAATGAAATAAATCCATATGTTGTTCATATCATAATGTACATCGAGAGAGGAATTGCCGATTTGGAAGACACCGAAAGTAATTAAATAAATCCATATGGTGTTCTTAGACCTTAAGGTTGGAGACACTCGTAGCATATAAACCACACTCCCTACTATGTCACGTAGACGCTACATAGGCTGCATGTTAACTTTACCACATAAAGTGTGGTTTTTTACCACACTAGGTGTGGTGTACACACACACACAGAGAGAGAGAGAGATAGAATGAGGGAGAGTTACTACATGCGGCCAAACCATACAGTCAGGGGCGGATTTAGGGGGGTCACCGGTGGCACTGACAACCCCTAAATTTTCCGGTGGCAGTGGAAAATTTTTCGAAATTTTTTAAAATTTTTATTTTTTCTATTATCGTGCAACCCCTAACTTTCCGGTGCACCCCCTACTGTGAAATCTTGCTTTCGCCCCTGCATACAGTGGAAACCGTGTTCCCTAGCACCACCATGACAAAAGTCCGGTAGAACCGTACCCACTCCCTTTGGTCTAAGAAATATGACTTCATCAGGGGTCGACACTTAGGTCATTGATTTTTGCTTTGATTTCAATTAAGTTCTTTATTAGATTCCAAAAAAAATATGATGATGTCATTGTGATGTGATAGGCACGATGAGGGAATCAAATGGTATGTTGGAATTGGATATTTGGAGTACGAGGATGGAAGAAAAAGGTTAAAAATAATACATATAAGATGGAATATTTTTAGTGGAATTTAAGCACTTTGCATGAAGGTGAGGGAGTATGCATTTAGGAGCATTACTACACTCAAATGAGAGTTACGGATACTTGAGTTGTAGCATTGATGGTTACGGTGGGAATTAAAACTTAAAAAACAGTCTTTAAAAACCAAAAAATATTTTTTTTACCTTTTAAAAAAAAGAGGTCAAAAATATTTGTTTATGTCTTGCCTCTCTTTTCTTCTAAAGTCTTGCAGCCCACAAACATAAGAGGTTAAAATAACTTTCTGCAAATAAATAATAATAATAATAATAATAATTATTATTATTATTATTATTATTAATAACCGCATAGAAGTATGCCTTTACAATGGAGGGCGGCTTCATGATTTTTACAGGACAAAGTTCATGTAGCTAAGCTACAGCTGATGTTGTGCAGAGTGTACAGTATTCTGTACAATTTTAATCCTTTAATTTTATTTTGACAAAACTATAAAATTGGTTCTAGTGGTATTAAAAAAAAAACTGTGGATATAATTCAAAAAGTTTTCAACTTTTATAGATAGTCTAAAATCACTTGCAACCCTTATATTTTGTAAATTGATATTTTCATTCCTTTACTTTTAAAATATCATTTTTACCCTCTTCCACCTTAAACTTTGCAAAATATCACTTTTACCACTTTGTTTTTCACTCCTAATACGCAACAAAAACACATAAAAACTCGCTGCAAAACGTAGACTCAATTACTAGTTAAAACTAAAAAGAAAATTCTATAGGGCGGCAGTTAGGCCAACAATCTCGTACAAATCGATACGATAAAGGAAAAAGAGACCGCATGAAAAGAAGATAGAAGTTGTGGAAAGAAAGATGTTATGAAAAGAGGTATCACATAACAATATTAGACAAGATATCAAATTTGGTTATCAAAAATAAGTTTGCAGTAGATAAATGAAGCATATGCATATCCATTGGAGAAAGGACATTATATTAGTGTTGTACATCAGCAAATTAATCACACTACGAAATCAAATGAAAAAAGGTGCAAAGGATTTCATATTTGTACATCAGCAAATTAATCACAAATACAATTAGACATAAATATGAGCCATATGAAAGTCACATGGTGTTATATTTGTAAGCTACGAAACAACAATATAATAACTTTATAAGATTTTGTCAAACCTTTTTACCTGATAAATTAAGCTTATATTATCATAAAACCATGTCACAAAAAAATGTCTGTCATTAACTTTTGTATACTTTTGAAGATGCTCCAAAGATTTAAAGGAATAACTTCATGAATAATAATTAATTTTGTGAAAGAGGTCCAGAAATAGACCCTTGGCAAAAACTTAACTAAAATCAAACTTTGTTTACTTAATTAATTAGGTTAAATGCAATAAATAGCAATGTATTTTCCAATTCTATTTATTATAGCATTATACTTTCATTTCACATTTTCACATCAATGTCATAGGTTGTGGGGAATATCATACAAAACACCAATGTTGTAGCAAGTTTCAAGAGATGAACAAATAAATTACCAAATTCCACAATAACTTGCTTACTCAATGGAAAAACGGGGAAAACGATTAACAATTTTTCAAGATGGCACTTCAAATATATTTTGTTGATACTAAAAATTCTTTCAAATTTATTGATGTTTGAAGAGTATGTAGAAGAAGAAGAACAAGGTGGTGAAAAAACAAAAGTTTCGAAGGCGAATTATACTACTTCATCAGATGCGCAATTTAGGATTGATTTGAACAACATGGGTGAGCTCGAACTCGAAAAAGTAGTTCGACCAATAGGGAGAAATAGGACGAAAAAGAAAGGGTTTTCATCAAATGCATTAGGTGTTGGAAGTGGCTCTGACATTCAAAAGGTCACTTCTAGTTTAAAATTTTATAACTTGAATTTCGAGCGTCGTTTGAATTTTGAGAAAGAAAAAATGTAACAGATAACAAAAACACAAGAGGCGAAACAAAGAACTTGTGTAGAGAACCAAAAAATGCATTATTTGAAATTTTTAACAAAACGAATCGATCATCTCACTAGCAACAAACACGATATGGTTTCGTAGGCTAGAGCAGATATTATGAAAAAAAAAAATTATAATTAGTTGTATTTTGTAGTCGTATTATTTTAATAGTCATTTTATCTTATATGGTCGTTTTATTTAAAGTATCATTGTAATCGTTTTAATTAAATTAATGAAATATTTTCCTTTTATTAATTTTATAAAATTTCATTTTTATTAAATTGCATTCAATTAAAAAAAATGTTGTAAGGTGTGAGAAGACATCCCCTAGTTTTATGGGGTGATGGAAAAAATGATGACGTGGCACTACAATAGTGTGGTGATTGTGGTATAACTTAAATATGAACCATATGCACAGATACATGGTGTCATATCTGTAAACTACTAACCCAACAGCCAACCATGTAACCACATTTCTCATAGACATTTCATCAAACACCTTACAAACACTCTTCCTAATTTAGAGACATTCACATCAACATTTCTCTTAGACATTTCATCAAACACCATACAAGCACTCTCCCAAATTTAAAAACATTCACATCAATCGCATTTGAAAAAATAAAATGCTAGAACACTATAATAATCAAAATCCATATCAAAACTTTTGTACTACATTTGAAGATGCTTCGCATATACAGTTAAAATTTTACTTCCCAATTCTATTTATTATAGCATTATACTTTCATTTCACATCATTATATTTCCAAATTATTTCTTAAAAAAAAACATAGCACTTTGAAAAATTTACCTGTAAATAAGCAACTTTGTTGATTTGAATTATGCAGGTTTTATGCCATGTCATTGTCCACATGGGATATATCTAATGCTGATGTGGCAAAAAAAACATTTTATAAAACAATTTCAAAGTAGATTTTTCAAAGTACATTGCTTTAATAGGAAATAATATGGAAGTACAATGCTATTACAAGAACAAAAATGAAATGTACATTGCTACTTTTTTGCATTTATCCCCTAAATTTAGTACTATTGTATGTATTATCATAGCTTAATTTAGTACTTCACAATCAATAAACATCTAGTATAGCTTAAATAATAAATAGTCATGATTGAAAAAATGGAGAAATTGGAGCAAAATAGTGGGATTACAATTACCATTTGATTTACAACATCCATGGCGTCATGTACAACTGCAACAATGATCCTTTCTCCTTTCTCCTACATCAACAAAAGCATCTGTATAAAACATCAATGATCTCAAATTCAAGAAGCTATAATATTGTAGATTTTACATACCTTTATTGATCACCAAGAAGAAAGTTGAGAATCATACAGCTTTTAAGCTCCAAATGCAGAACATTAAACACGGAAGTATCTAGAATAATCAAAAATTTCATGAACAGCAAGAGGGATATGATCATATGAATATGATCCATTTCTATTAGTGATCCGTTTTCCCTTGTTCTAGTTCATGATATGAATATGAATTAAGTAACAGATTAAGATTTAAGATATAGAATCGGTAGATGAAGGAAATAATGGAATGATCGCAGCTAAAATGATATTAAAAAAGACCAGAACTTTACATCTGTTGATTTGCTAATAGAAGTTTAGAAAGAAATTTCTACAAGCTACCAATACCATCACCAGAAACATTTCAGAAAACTTCTAATCCGTAGAGAACGCCGGCGTACTTCTCAGGTCCGCCGCTGCAAAGAACCTTAATCTTCTGAAACGCGTGCCAAGTCAGCAAGCTATCGGAACCTGCCTGGTGACACTTCCCAACAGCCCGATCGACCTCCAAAGTCTTAGCCACCCGATCCAACCCACCATACAGACTCTCACAGTACCTCATCAGATGCTTAACATCGTAAACGTTAGCCCCAAAGAAAGTTTTCAGAAGATCGAGAAACCTGGACAACTCATCGGGCAAAACACGCCCAGCGAGGAGCTTAACCAAGTAGCCGAAATCATAAGCGCTGTGAAACGTAACCCAGCTCACACGCTCGTTACAGACAAGCCCTGAAGACATCATCAACTCCGAGAATTTCACCGAGTCAATCCCAAATTCACGATTCTTCTCGAAATCAATCCCTTGTCGCTTCAAAAGTTCGATCGAGTCAGAAGCGTGCTGGTCGCGTGACGGATCGAAGTCGTTGAAATTAAATTCCCAAATGTAACGAGTGTTGTTGTTACTCTCATCGAGATCCGGGAGATTTCCTTCAGCGTCGGTGAGGGTGAGGCCAACCTGGATGAGTTTCAGAGCATCGACATTCGATTTGAGGAGGAGATAGTGATCGGAAGGGCTCTGGTTGCGAAAGTAATCATAACCCGCGTTAGGGCGTACGACAACGCCGGGAAACTCCGTGTCCATTGAAACAAAAGGGTAATCATCGATTATTGATGTGATCAAATGGAATTCTGATTGTAGATTGTACGCAAAGACGGAACGAACGACGATGCGTGGCGGGGGCGATGGTGGCAAGTCCTTTAACGACATGGCAGAAGGAATCTGTGAAGGTGATTGGGTGATGGGTGATCTGGATTCTGAATTAGGGTTAGCAGAGGGTGTATGTATATATAAAGAGGAAGGAGACGAAGAAATGGGGGACGTGAAGACGGTTTGATAGTGGGAATGAGTGGGGGGGCATAAACAGACCCGGGCCATGGTACGAATACGAATACGTGTTCAGCTTTTTCTTTCTTTTTCTGTTAATAATGACAAAGATAATAAAATAATATTTGTTTGCATTTTTTTAATCATTAAATTAAATTAATTCTTGTTTTTTGGTCATAATTTTTTGATTTAAGTATGTAGTTTTGACTTTTAATTTGATTCTCATTAGTTGATTTGTATGATAAAGCGTGTCTAATCATATGAAAAGATAATTTAGTGGAGAAAATATATTTGAATATTCATAATAATTTTTGTTTTAATATTTGAATATATAATTAGGTTTTATGATTATATTTAATAGTATGTTATAACATATTGCAAATAATACGACAAAAAAAAAAAAAAAAAGTTGTGACTAGTCAATCATATCTAAACCTTCTTGTCCCATTTTAAAGATGAGACATGTTACCTTTAATTTATGCTTTTGAAATGTGGTTTTTAGCTTTTTGTTTTGAACTATTGTCTAAATTTTTTATTAATTCATACATTTTTTTTCAATCAATGAGTGCATCAAATAAAAGTGAAATTAACAAAAAGCAAAGTATTTAATATATTAATTGAAATTGAAAGATTAAAAGAAAAGAAAATGACGAATATGATTGATCTTATTGTTTGCTTTTTAAAAAAATAGTTAAAAATTAGTCAAACAATTATATTAGTTGTTATTTCAAATATGCTAGCTACAAAATAGGTAGACGATCTGCGAAATCATCAAAACGATTGTACCACCTGTTTTTCAGAATAGATCAGTTGAAGACCCGGAATGATCAAAAGTAAAGTTTTTGGAAGAGCCTTATGACATGACGTGGAGAATGGAGTGTCACATCGTTGCATACCAATTCAAGAACGAGCGTCTGGACGGCCGACACGGTTTGACAAGAGGAAGGTCACGGCATGGCAGCCGATGCAGCCCAAGCCTACGAGTTTTAGGGTTTTATCCATATTTAAGCACCTAATTTGAAGGATTAGGGCATCCTTTTCAGCCTCCAACCATTTCAAATGAAATCCTAGCCTCCATGCCTAATTAAGGGCTTGATTTCTTGATTTAGAGCTTATTCTTTGGATTTTGGTGAAGCTTGGGGAAAAGTGATGGGTTTTATACAAACAATCATATGTGTGCATGCAACCCTAGAGTTGGATCTATGTTTTCACTATTAGTTATACAACTTTATGAACACAAAAAGAAACCTGACATGCTACTATTATTTTCGAAATTCATATATAAAAATAGAATACATACATTTTGTTGTTACATAGCAATAACAACTAGTTCCTTGAATTTCCTTAGCTCTTGAAAGCAAGTACCACAAGTGTAGTACCTCTAATGGCTCACCAACACACTAGGTGAAAGGATGAATATAGGAGAGAGGAGAGAAGGATATCTTGCCCTAGATTTCATCCCTTTTAGGGTTTCCCAAGGCTTGGATGAAATCTTAGTAGCTTAGGGTGCTATTTATACTTAAGGCTAACTAGGGTTTCAAGGTGTAAACCCTAATCCCTTAGCTTATGGCCTGAGCAATTCCATGGACTCCTTTCCTTAAGCCCTTGGACGAAAGCTCCTAGATCCTTCCTGGATTTTCGTTCAAGCCTTAATAAAGGTGATCCAATGGCCCAAAGTCTCAACTACTGAATAATTACAAAATAGCCCCTACACTTTCAGTCAGTTCCTTTAATCCCAAAATTAATTCTAAATTATTTTTTGATTAAATACTAGTTAATAATATGATTCCAAATTAATATATTATTCATATAATATACTAACAAATCATATTTATACCCTAATTTATTATTCTTAACAATAAACCAGCCTCTCTCCTCAACAATCATCATGTCTAGTCACCAGTGTGAAGGAAACTCAAAAGGATCATGCACAATCGGGTCAAGTACATACCAAAATTGTTATGGACTTAGACACTAATCCAAAAAAATGAGAGGTTCATCATGGTGCAAGGGAACAAAGAGCAAGTTTAGATCCAACATTTTCTTAATATTTATGGGTTGTTAAAGGTATAAAGTTCATACCTAGACACTTATGCTTTTAGATTCAAGTTTGAGGTCATATATGGGTTGTTTTAGTCCCTTCCATAGATGCTCTTGGAGTTTGAGGAACTCTAGAGCTTGATATGGCTCGTCTATGGCCAAGACGTTCTATAGAAAGGGCAAATGAGACATGTTGGAGTCACCTTGTGTTTATGCAAAAGTGTTGGCTCCATTAAGGACTTAATGGAATTAGGATGGTAGATCTAGCCTTAGAATGGACTCATAACGGATAAAGTTGGAAACTTTATCCATTAAGCCATTGAAAAGAAGTAGATCTAAAGTTTTAGGTCTGTCAGAAGTCACGACATGGCCAAGGGCTTGCCATGACGTGGAGATGCTCAAATGATCTATTGTTTTGTCCTTAGTTGACCAAGAAACGGCCAAGAGTGTACCACGATGTTAGATTCGTTGACCTATTCGTTGACTTTTGTTGATCGTTGACCATTGGTTTTTGACCAGTTTGACCTCGGGTTTAACATATAGTTTTAGGTTGTTAGTCAATGTATATTCTTTAAGTGGGTGATCGTCGGTTCACAGGATTATCCAATATGATGATTTGAGAGTGTTGCAGTGTTATCAGAGTTTGCATTTTAGGTGAGTTTTCTCACTATAATTTGTACTACAATATATATCCTTGTGTATACGATGTTGGTATGTGTTGGGGTACAAAGTTATTCATGATTGACTTTGTAAATGTTTGACTTTTGTAAAACTCACTTGCATGTGGAGTATTAGCCTTTTGACACATGAGAGATAGAGAGTGAGAGAGAGACATGTAAACATCTCTATATAAGGTGGGTTCATACCACTTGTAGAGGTATGCTTGAGAGATGTAGTCATAATGATTAGTGAGTGAGATATTTATGAAGTTCTAGACTAAATCCCTTTTTGTACTCATTTATTATGATCGGAAATATATTTTAGCACCCAAATCACCATGTTCAATTGTGAAAACTTAATTTCGCATGCCAAACCATGTTCTTATGTCACTACAACTGGTATCAGAGCGGGTCTTCAAGATCAATGTGATTTTTGAAGAACGATTCTCGGTTTGGCAACTTTTGTCGTTATTTGAACAATTTTAGTGAGTCTCTCTCTATGATCTCTCGTAATATTTGATTCGTGATTTGCGTTTTTCATTTTTTATCGATTTATCTCATTGGATCAAATCCGTTTCAATCCCGTTGATAGTGTAACGTCCGTAGATCTGGGCTAGTCAATTTAGAGGAAATAAGTATCGAAAATGACTTTTTGGCAAAATATTATTTAGAATAAATAATCTTAACCAAGTTGTAGTGTATATTACAAGGTTTCCGTACATATAAAGACCGCCGAAATCCGAGTTATAACGAAGAAGTTATGACTCGTCGAAGTTTTGCGACGGAACCAGCACGACACCGGGAAACGTAAATAGTGAATTTACGATAGAGCAAGATTTAGCCTTAGCGATCCAAACAAAAGTCGTAGAATACGTTAAACCGAAATCGTCCATAAAAAGAACGCCCAACTCTGACTTCGTATGAGGAAGTTATGATTTTTCGAAGTTTCGGATTAGCAGTGTACAACCCAAAATTTGAATATTAGATCGAGCGGTTTTTAACCAACACAACCTAAACGAGAATCGAAGATCTTGTTATTAGTAGCGTAATGATAAAAAGACAGATGAAAATGGACATCGGATGAAGAAGTTATGAGATCTTAACGGACCAATCATGTCCCCGCCTGAATATAACTTTAAAAATAAAGTCAAAATTAGCCGACGAAGTCTAAACGAAAGTTGTAAAGTACGTCTCCACCTGCGTGTGGATATAAATAACGTCAAATAGAGTTCGTATGAACGAGTTACAAATTATAATAGCATTTATACGTACACACACACATACACACACACACACACACACACACACATATATATATATATATATATATATCATTAAAAAGGTATTGACGATGCGGTCATTATAAGACTAATGTTGAGTTCTTTCGACATTAGTTTAGTACAAATATCGTTAAATTTATTTAAAATAGTATTATAAAGGGGTGTTTAGTTGTTTATATAACTAAAATGTCATTAAGTAATTATGGAGAGTAGTTTTTGAAAATTTAATTAGTATAAAATAGTATTATAAAGGGGTGCTTAGTGCCTATTGGACAAACACTGGTAGCTATGGACTTAGTACATGTTAGGAATTGGTAGCTATGGACTTATTACCTATTAGACAAACACTGGTAGCTATGGATTTAGTACCCAACAGCTATGGAATTAGTGCTTTACGAACGAGCATTGGCAGCTATGGATTTAGTGGCAGTCCTATAACTCTAGAAGCAAAGGACTTCAGAATGAACGAATGTGGGATAGATGAATCTTAGGATAGATCCTTAAGAGTAAAGAAGATAATGGGGATAGGTAACTGGGTCGATTGTTTGATTGTTTAAACATAATAATTATATTATTATGGGTTGAAAACCCTATGTACTCACCAGGTTTCCCAACCTGACCCACTCAGTTTATTTATATTACAGGTGTTGAGATGAAGTCACATTACACTGAGAGATTAAAGAGATGTAGATCACTAGTGTAAATAAATGTAAGTTCTGTTTATGCTTATGTTTCTGTATTGACAATGACATCCAAATGTTTTAAAACGAATTAAAAATACTTTTCTTTGGAAATGCTTTGATAACGTATTTATCATGTTTTATTGGGAACAAATTTCGCAACATTTTTATTAAAAGAGGTACTTTGATTTTTGTAAAGCATAAACAAAATCAGTCTTTTCTGGCCATGAAAATGGAGATGTCACAGTTGGTATCAGAGCATTAGTTTAAGTGAACTAGGAATTTGTAGGAAATTTCTAGACTTAAACTTAGAGTGCTAAGTGATGATTGTGAGGAGTGTGTCTAATAGATTTAGGTAATACACCTGAATAGACACAAGCACTAGCTTATTTTAGGAATGATGCCTAAATTGCTTTTACGTGCTAAATGGTTTGTTATGCTTTATGCTATAGTTTGATCAGATATGTGGTTTGTTGCCGACCGGATCTGGAAACCTTATGTGTTTAGGATTCTAAACGTATGAATATGATATTAGAACTAGCATATAAACATTTAGAAGTGATAAGGATGATTTAAACGTCAATACTAAATTAAGATCTAAATTCACCTTATTCGGTGTATAGATCAAAATGGCAAGAACCCGCAGTGGAGCTGAGAATGCAAATGGGAATAGGAATCAACCGCTGGTGATTCAGCAAATACCTATCGTAGTAGAAGATGTACCCGAGCCAATCACCATGGCTGGAGTACAAGCCATGATTCAGGCTATGCTAGCTGAACAAAGGGAACAAATGAGGCAGATGTTGAATAGGAACGAACCTACTATGCCCATTGAGCAACCCGAACTGATTCCCGAGAAATCGGAGGAAGGGAACTACAGCCGCCAAGTGAGTCAAGTAGGGACTCAAGGTGAACGAAGGGATGGCCCAGAAAGGAGAAACAACAAGGATGGGCGAATGTACAAGAATTTATTGGGTACAAAACCACCAAGTCTCTCAGGAAGCCCAAATCCAGTTGAGATTATGGATTGGATCTCCGAGATGGAGATGGTTTTTGAGAGCTACAACTGTAACGAGAAACAGAAGACTGTCTTCGTAGTAAGATAGCTGAAAACAGGAGTCTTGAGCTGGTAGAAGCTACTGGCAGATATGATGCTACGAGGAGAAACCCTAAGGATGTCATTGGAAGAGTTTTTGGAACAGTTGAAAATGCAGTACTGCTCAGAGATAGATCTGATAGACCTGAACAACGAGTTTCAAAACCTGAAGAAAGGGAAGATGAGTGTTGATGAGTATGCCACCACATTCACCAAGAGGATGAAGCTATTTCCCTACTTGGTTCCTACTAAACTCTCCAAGATTGATAGATTTGCTAACAGGTTACCCACTGACTTTGGCCCAATGGTCAAAATGGCGACTACCTTGAAAACAGATGTTAGGGCAGCTAAGAACGTAGAGACCTAGATAAGAGAAAAGGGTCTAGAAAAAGATAAGGCAGGAGAGAAGTGGAAGTTTGAAAGATCTTCAAGGTCCAACAAGGAGAGTGAATTCTCAAATCTTGGAGTAGGAGAAGGAGGTGAAGCAAGATGGTGTGATAAATGCAAGAAGAAGCATTGTGGGAAGTGCAACGAAGAAGTAACTTGTTACAAGTGTGGACGGACTGGTCACTATTCCAAGGACTGCACATATAATGATAAGGTATGCTATGGATGTGGAGGCAAGGGGCACCTGTCAAGAAATTGCGCAAAGAAAAACGAAGCAGCAAAGCCAAACACACCACCAAGGCCAAGGGCATTCTACATGATCCTTGACGAGGCAGAAAACCATGCAAGGAACCAAGGATGAGGAATCCATACCCGAAGACCGAGTTATGAGGTAGCCCAAGAGACAGAAAAATATGATGTAGCCTATTAGAGGCATAGTCTAAGGTGAACTTAAACACCTATGTAATAGTTTCAAGAAATAATGAAGCCTTCGTTTTGCTATCTGATGTCTTAAACTGTTATGTGATTTTCTTGTATGGTGACTTGGAAAACTGTGAGACAATACTTGGGATGAGTATGAGTAGGTATGAAAGGTAGTAGATGCATATACTACCGGAAGCACATGACTCACGCTTGGATCAGGGAAAGTCACAAGGTTACCAAGAAGCTAGTAATTGATACCGTTTTATTCAAGTATGTCGTTACCATCGTTTCGGTAATGACTAAAAATATTGTTGATATTCCGAACCTAGTGGTCATATAGAATTGAGTCCGACTACGCTGAGTATGCTATGTGGTTTAGAAAATCAAGTTCGATGTAGCATCTGACTTAAGACGGAAGATTGGAATAAAAAGCGATCAGTAGAGGTATCACGAAAAGTTGCTTGTAGCTAGAAATGCTACCTTTTAAAATTAGATTATATCACATTAGAGAATGAAGGAAGGTATAGTCTGTTTTGGAATATAACTATAAGATACCTGAGTCTAAACGTGCATCACATGATGGTAGGTCATAATTTGGAGTCTAACATGAGATAGAAAGCAGATGCACGATCGAGTACTGCCTACAGTCAATAAGTCTAAGAGATAGACTTGAAGGAATATAGAAGTTATAATTATTACCAAGGATGAAGAGATGACGTATGGAGTCATTATACAAGCCTTTTTTTTTTTATGATCCCGGGACATAATCATCCTAAGGGGGAGATAATTGTAACGCCCGTAGATCCGGGCTAGTCAATTTAGAGGCAATAAGTGTCGAAAATGACTTTTCGCCAAAATATTATTTAGAATAAATAATCTTAACCAAGTTGTAGTATACGTTACAAGGTTTCCGTACATATAAAGACCGATAAAATCCGAGTTATAACGAAGAAGTTATGACTCGTCGAAGTTTCACGACGGAACCGGCACGATACCGGGAAACGTAAATAGTAAATTTACGATAGAGCGAGATTTAGCCTTAGCGATCTAAACGAACTTCGTAGAATACATTAAACCGAAAGCGTCCATAAAAAGAACGCCCAAATCTGACTTCGTATGAGGAAGTTATGATTTTTCGAAGTTTCGGATTATCAGTATACAACCCGAAATTCGAATATTAGATCGAGCGGTTTTTAACCAACACAACCTAAACGAGAATCAAAGATCTCGTTATTAGTAGCGTAACAATAAAAAGACAAATGAAAATGGACATCGGATGAAGAAGTTATGAGATTTTAACGGACCAATCCTGTCCCGGCCTGAATATAACTTTAAAAATAAAGTCAAAATTAGCCGACGAAGTCTAAACGAAAGTTGTAAAGTACGTCTCCACCTATGCGTGGCTATAAATAACATCAAAAATGGAGTTCGTATGAATGAGTTACAAATTATAATAACATTTATACGTATTAAAATAAAGTATAAATCATATATACATACATATATATATATATATATATATATATATATATATATATATATATATATATATATATATATATATATATATATATATATAGGGAGATGATCAAATGAGAATACTTAAAAGGTTGAGAACGCGAGAACAAATATATGCATTTGTGATTCTATGTATTCATTTGTGGAGAAATGATAAATTTTTACACATAATCAACATGAATATGTTTTTTCTCTTCGGTTGAAATTAAAGGTGTAAAAAATTATCATTCCTCCACAAATGAATACATTGAATCATAAATAAATATACTTTGTTCTCACGTTCTCAACCTTTTTGGTGTTCTCATTTGATCTTACTCCTATATATATATATATATATATATATATATATATATATATATATATATATATATATATATATATATATATATATATATATCATTAGAAAGGTATCGACAATGCGGTCATTATAAGACTAATGTTGAGTTCTTTCGACATTAGTTTAGTACAAATATCGTTAAATTTATTTAAAATAGTATTATAAAGGGGTGTTTAGTTGTTTATATAACTAAAAGGTCATTAAGTAATTATGGAGAGTAGTTTTTGAAAATTTAATTAGTATAAATAAGAGCCTTCGACTCTCATATTTCTTGCACCATTCTCTTGATTTAAGAGTCTTTCTCTCCTTATCCCCCGAGCATTTCGGTCCCTCGTGATTCGACCTCTCTTTATGTAGTTTTAGTATAGTAAGGTGAGCGCTGAAGCGTTGCATGAATCTTTCTTAGAAAGATTCATCGACGAAGTTCTGCCCCTGCAGAGCCCGACTCCTAGCTAAAATCCTCTTATAAGTAAGTTATGCTTACCCTATTTTAAATATAGTTTATATTTAAAATTAGTATTGTTATTATAAGTTTATAATAAATATTTGAGCTATTATTATGACTTATATAAGTGTCGTTATAATATCTTTTTAACTACTCGCGGTACAGGAAATCTGGTTTAAAGGGCCGCATAGGGTTGTTGGATTTCATAAATGCTATACACCAAAATGGTCCTGCCCTCCGGTGTTTTATGTTTGGCTTCTGTCTGTACATAGTGGTTGGAAAATATTGTTTAAATGCTTATATAATAATAATAATAATAAGACTAATAATTAGTCACAGTAAATATTAGACTAAAATCTAGTGGTAATAATACTAGGTTTCGTCGAAGGAAATTTTTTTAAAGTAAACGAAGCGTTGTCCGAGTACCGAGTCACCACCTTCTCAGGTGAGTGCATAGTTACTTTCATCTTACACATAGATATGAAGTATTTTATATAAACTACGTGCTATGTGTGCATATTATCTGAATATTTGTTGTCTATGCTAGATGAACGTTTTTTTTATATACATGTTTTAAATGATTTGAACTATATACGTATTTTAAATATACAAGTATGTTGGGTATGAGATGGGTAGATGAATAATGAGAGATAAAAGATGATGTGAGTAAACATTGACAGCTATAGACTTAGTTCCTAACAAATAACATCGGCAACTATGGACTTAGTGCCTATTGGACAAACACTGTTAGCTATGGACTTAGTACATGTTAGGAATTGGTAGCCATTAGACAAACACTGGTAGCTATGGATTTAGTACTTAGCAGCTATGGAATTAATGATTTACGAACAACCATTGGTAGCTATGGATTTAGTGCTAGTCCTATAACTCTGGAAACAAAGCACTTCAGAATGAACGAATGCAGGATAGATGAATCGTAGGATAGATCCTTAAGAGTAAAGAAGATAATGGGGATGGGTAATTGGGTCGATTGTTTGATTGTTTAAACATAATAATTGTATTATTGTGGGTTGAAAACCCTATGTACTCACCAGGTTTCCCAACCTGACCCACTCAGTTTATTTATATTACAGGTGTTGAGATGAAGTCACGTTACACTGAGAGATTAAAGAGATGTAGATCACTAGTGTAAATAAATGTAAGTTCTGTTTATGCTTATGTTTCTGTATTGACAATGACAACCCAAATGTTTTAAAACGAATTAAAAATACTTTTCTTCGGAAATGCTTTGATAACGTATTTATCATGTTTTAATGGGAACAAATTCCGAAACATTTTTATTAAAAGAGGTACTCTGATTTTTATAAAGCATAAACAAAATCGGTGTTTTCTGGCCATGAAAATGGGGATGTCATAGATAGATCTGATTATTTTTGTTTAAGATCAAAATCATAATCAAACTCATTTTTTTCTAATTTCGAGTACTGTTCATTCATTCAGCCCATTTGTTTTTTTTTTACGTTTAATTCAATTCGAAGCCCAATTCTAATAATTTGTTACTATTTACGACTTATTGAGCCCAAAATCTCATGTAACAGCCCGAAATCCAGGTACTCTTTTATTTAGCCCTTCATCTTTAATTATGTTGTCATTTAAGGGCTTTTGTGTTGGGCGAGTACACTGTGCGTACAAGGAGTACGCTGCGCGTACTCGCGTGCTTCATTTAAACGCATCCTCCCTCGGGTGCGCTGGGAGTACCCAAGGTTACGCTGGGCGTAACTGGTCCAGACCCAAAAACGCTAATTTTTGTAGTTGGCTATAAAAGGAATATGATGGCTTGATTCCTCAGCCACCATCCCTCAGAAAGAATCCCTAAGAGAGTGTTCCTTCGTTCCTAGCTCATTTGTGAGTGTTCTAAGCTTGGTGGTGTCATTTCAAGGTAGCAAAGGAGAAGAGGAGTCCATTGTGAAGGCTAGAAGTTGGTGTTCAAGTGTAGATCCGTGCTTAGCAAAGGTTGGAGCTTCATTCTAAGGTAAAAAGTTCGGATCTTGACTTATAGTTCTTGTGGAATGCTTTATGGACCATTTTCTAGGGTTTTGGTCCCAAAGGTGGAGACTTTATGAGCAAGTGGTCTCCATTAGCTTAGATCCATCATATTTCTAGTCCATTTGAGTTGTAGATTCATAAAAATGTAATCTTGGACGTGAATGATTAGCCATGCATGAGATCTAGATCCTTGAGTTGAAATGGAAAGGTGTTAAGGAGTGTAAGAGCCTTTACAGCCATGCCAAGGCTTAAAGGTTTCGACTTTATGAGTAAGGAGGCTTAAATAAAGCCGGATGTGGAAGTTGAAGAAGTGGCTTAACCGATTAAGACCAGAAATGAAGAGTGTCTAGACCTGACTATTACGCTGGGCGTAACTCCCAGTACGCATAGCGTACTGGGTGGAGACCCCGACTTTTGGGTTGGCGATGTACGCCGCGCGTACATCAGTCTGTACGCCCCGCGTACTGAAGATGTTGACTTTTGTTGACTTTTAGGGTTTTGGTCAACATGTGGACCTTGAGTCAAGGAAGGGTAAAATGGTCTTTTACCCCTCTCAGGAATGTTAATATGGGGTAAAGTCTAGTTGTGGAAGTCTATATTAATTAAAATAATATTCGTTATGATTAGGCGAGGTTAAGTCTTCGTTTGGGATTCAGAGATAGCGAGCACGTGAGATTCTAGACTTTCCACGAGGTGAGTTTTCTCACTATACTGTACCCGGAAGGGTTTTATTGTGTGACCGGAAGGTCGGATATGTTATGAGTTGTATGCATTGTATATGATAAGTTAATCGTTTGTATGTGTTATGTATGCTATGCTTGATATGGGCCGGAAGGCATTATGTTATGGGCCGGAAGGCATATATGTTATGGGTCGGAAGGCGTTGTGATGTGGACCGTAAGGTTGACGCAGGTAGGACCGGAAGGTTTACCGAGTCGGGACGGAAGTCCCCTGAGACTCATGGACCGGAAGGTCAGTGCCTATAAAGGCGTATGTGCGTAAGTAGTATTTTGGGGAACTTACTAAGCATTTATGCTTACAGTTGTTGTGTTATGTGTTTCAGGTACTAGCGAGGACCGTGGGAAGGCACCGTCGTGATCTGTACACACTGATGAAGGAACTGTTTTATGATCTTGGGATGTATTTTGTTACTATGACATTTGTTACACATGTGATTTCAGAATATTAAATGATGGTTTGTGTTGTTTGAAAAATGAAAAATTGTTTTGAAAATTTACGTCGTTACAAGTTGGTATCAAAGCCTTGGTTTGAGGGATTCGGATGCACCTTCGGGCATAACTGAACTCAAACCGAGGATTTGACGAAAAAATTTCAATTAATAAAAGCATAAAAATTTTGTAAGAGATTTTGTAATAACCAAAGGAGAAGCAGTGTGTACGGTCAGCCAGCGCCCGAACGGTAAAATCCCCAAAATACCCTTACAATATGTGTTATGAGATATGTTATGATATGTTATGCATGCTATGGTAGACTAGATATTCATATTAGGACTTGAGTGGCCTGATTTGTGATGGCTTAGTCTAGGGGAACTTGCTGCTATGAGATACTTTGAGAGCGAGTAGGTAGTCAGTGCATAGCAAGAATATAGTATTCGGGATCCGGGGTCCAGGGAGGAGGACTTGGGGTGAATGCTGATGCGGTGTAGTCGGTAGTATTGGGCCCATACTACTGAAGACACCAGGTCAGTGGGCAACCCAAGTAAGAATCCTTTGGGTATCGGAGGCCGAGTAGGGTTGCGTTATCGAGTGCAAGTATGCTCGATTGAGTCTCTGATATTTTTATGTTGCATTTCAGAGGCATTATGGTTGTGCCACGCCACAGACCTGGGACGAGCGGTGTGAGTGATGAGGAGCTTCGTCAGATGATTCACGAAGAGGTAGCTGTGGCGATCCGGGCCGAGATTCCGAAAATGTTTGGGTCTATCAAGACCACACTGATGGATACTTTTGATGAGCGGTACGTCGCGGTGACTGAGGCCGCAGCCGCTGCAGCTACCGCAGCCATGGCTGTTGCCAAACCATAGGGAGGTGACTCGTTGCTATTCCAGGAGTTCAGTAACATGAAGCCACCCGAGTTTGACGGGATGCAGGATCCGATCGCTGCGATGAGATGGATTGCTGACATTGAGGGATGCTTCTACACATGTTCATGTCTGGAGCATCTGAGGGTACGGTTCGCTTTGAACCAGCTCCGCCTAGGAGCAAAGGACTGGTGGAAGTTCGTGACGGCGAACTACACTCTTGCGGAGGTTTCGGCCGTGACTTGGGAGAGATTTACTACTATGTTCAGAGACGAGTATGTTCCTCCAGTGGAGAGGGAACGGTTGATTCAGGAGTTCTTGACCCTCAAGCAGGGTAATGATTCAGTTACTGTGATCACCCGGAAGTTTCATGAGAGGGCGATGTTCTGCCCTGAGCAGGTGTCCACAGAGCAGGCTCATATGAGTCGATATTTGGGTGTACTGAGGAGGGACATTCGGGAGTTCGTATCAAACTCGTCATACCGGACCTTTTTCGAGCTCCAGGAAAATGCCCGGAAGAGGGAGATCGAGTTGGAGACTCGGGCCAGGGAGGAGGCCGAGTCTCAGCGGGTGGATTGGCGGCCGGCTCAGTCCCAGCCGGCAGCCAAGCGGACCAAGTCCGCCGATTCGAGGATGGGAGGTCAGAAGGGCTGCACTTACGGAAAGTGCGGCAAGGGTCATGAGGGGGCCTGTCAATCAGGTGCTTGCTACAAGTGTGGCAAGAAAGGGCACATCGCTAGGGATTGCCCCAAGGGATTTATGGTTTGCTTCCATTGCAACCAGACCGGCCATCGGAAGGCCGTGGGGAGGCCAAATTCGGTTGACGAGGTTCCAGTAGTGTGCGAGTTTTCGGATGTGTTTCCCGAAGAACTGCCAGGCGTGCCTCCGGAAAGGCAAGAGGAGTTCCGTATCGATCTGGTTCCGGGAGCGGCGCCCATCGCCAAGGCGCCTTATCGCCTCGCTCCACCAGAAATGCAGGAGTTATCCTCGCAACTTCAGGAGCTGTTGGGAAAGGGGTTTATTCGACCGAGTAGCTCACCTTGGGGAGCGCCGATTCTTTTTGTCAAGAAAAAGGATGGTTCACACCGAATGTGTATCAATTACCTGGAGTTGAACAAGTCGATGGTTAGAAACCGGTATCCGTTACCTAGGATCGATGATCTGTTCGATCAGTTGCAGGGGGCATCTTGGTTCTCTAAGATAGACTTGAGGTCAGGTTATCATCAGATGAGGGTTCGGGATGAAGATATCCAGAAGACTGCATTCAGAACTCGTTACGGGCATTACGAGTTTGTGGTGATGCCTTTTGGGCTCACCAATGCCCCGATTGCGTTCATGGATCTTATGAACAGGGTGTGCAGGCCGATGCTGGATCGGTCGATGATCGTATTCATTGATGATATTTTGGTATATTCGAGGTCTAGGGAGTAGCATGAGGAACATTTGAGGGAGATTCTTGGAGTATTGAGATCAGAGAGGCTGTATGCCAAATTCTCCTAGTGTGATTTCTGGTTACGAGAGGTCCAGTTCCTAGGGCACCTTGTTAACCAGAAGGGGATATTGGTCGATCCGGCCAAGATCGAGGCAGTGATGAGATGGGAAGTGCCGAGATCGCCCACTGAGATCAGGAGCTTTCTAGGATTGGCCGGCTATTATCGAAGGTTTATTAGGGATTTCTCCAAGATCGTCGTGCCACTTACCAAGATGACCCGGAAGGGTGTTGCATTTTCATGGGGTCTAGAGCAGCAGTCCTCATTCGAGACTCTTCTTCATAAATTGTGCGAGGCCCCGGTGCTCGCACTCCCGAAAGGGATGGAGGATTTTGTGGTATACTGTGATGCATCTATATCTGGATTTAGGGCAGTGCTTATGCAGAGGGGACACGTTATAGCGTATGCATCGAGGCAGCTGAAGCCTCATGAGTCGAGATATCCCACCCACGACCTGGAACTGGGGGCTATGGTGTTTGCCCTCAAGATCTGGCGACACTATCTTTATGGGGTTCAGTGTACCATATACACAGACCACAAGAGTCTGAAGTACTTGATGGATTAGCCAAATATGAATATGCGTCAGAGGAGATGGTTAGATGTGGTGAAGGATTATGATTGTGAGATCATGTACCACCCGGGCAAGGCTAATGTCGTAGCCGATGCATTGAGCCGTAGGGCGGAGAGCACCCCGATCTGAGATGTCTGTATGAGTTTGATGGTGATGACTTTAATTTTGGACACCATCCGAGGGCCCAGGCTGAGGCTGCGAGACCAAAAAATCAAAAGATTGAGCGGGTTGTCGGGCAGGTATCGGAATTCGTTACTGATGGTCGGGGATTTATGACATTTGAGGGTCGGATTTGGGTACTGTTTGTGGGTGGTACGCGTACTATTTTGATGGAAGAAGCGCATCGATCGAAATTCTCGATCCATCCCGCAGCTACTAAGATGTATTTGGACCTAAAGAAGGAGTATTGGTGGCTATGTATGAAGAGGGATGTTGCATGGTTCGTCGAGAGGTGCCTGACTTGTCGTCAGGTTAAGGCCGAGCACCAGCGTCCGCATGGTAAGTTGCAGCCGCTGGAGATTCCCGAATGGAAGTGGGAACAGATTACCATGGATCTTATCACCAAATTGCCAAGGACTGTGAGAGGGGTCTATGCAATTTGTGTGATTATGGATAGATTGACGAAGAGCGCTCATTTTCTAGCTATCAGATGATATTCAGGTGGATGCAGTCCTCAACTATGTTGAGAGACCAGTGGAAATTAGGGATCGAAAGGTTAAGGTTCTGAGAAACAAGGAAGTACCCTTGGTGGAAGTGCAGTGGCAACATCGAAAGGGGTCCGAGCTGACATGGGAGTCCGAGTATGAGATGCGGGAGTAGTATCCGGAATTGTTTTCAGTGTAAGACTTCGGGGACGAAGTCTGGTTCTAGTGGGGGAGAATTGTAACAGCCCGAAATCTAGGTACCCTTTTATTTAGCCCTTCATCTTTAATTATGTTGTCATTTAAGGGCTTTTGTGTTGGGCGAGTACGTTGGGCGTACAAGGAGTACGCTGCGCGTACTCGCGCGCTTCATTTAAATGCATCCTCCCTCGGGTACACTGGGCGTAACTGGTCCAGACCCAAAAACCCTAATTTTTGTAGTTGGCTATAAAAGGAATATGATGGCTTGATTCCTCAGCCACCATCCCTCAGAAAGAAACCCTAAGAGAGTGTTCCTTCGTTCCTAACTCATTTGTGAGTGTTCTAAGCTTGGTGGTGTCATTTCAAGGTAGCAAAGGAGAAGAGGAGTCCATTGTGAAGGCTAGAAGTTGGTGTTCATGTGTAGATTCGTGCTTAGCAAAGGTTGGAGCTTCATTCTAAGGTAAAAAGTTTGTATCTTGACTTGTAGTTCTTGTGGTATGCTTTATGGACCATTTTCTAGGGTTTTGGTCCCAAAGGTGGAGAATTTATCAGCAAGTGGTCTCCATTAGCTTAGATCCATCATATTTCTGGTCCATTTGAGTTGTAGATTCACAAAAATGTAATCTTGGACGTGAATGATTAGCCATGCATGAGATCTAGATCCTTGAGTTGAAATGGAAAGGTGTTAAGGAGTGTAAGAGCCTTTACAGCCATGCCAAGGCTTAAAGGTTTCGACTTTATGAGTAAGGAGGCTTAAATAAAGTCGGATCTGGAAGTTGAAGAAGTGGCTTAACCGATTAAGACCAGAAATGAAGAGTGTCTAGATCTGACTATTACGTTGGGCGTAACTCCCAGTACGCGCAGCGTACTGGGTGGAGACCCCGACTTTTGGGTTGGCGATGTACGCCCCGCGCACATCAGTCTGTACGCCCCGCGTACTGAAGATGTTCACTTTTAGGGTTTTGGTCAACATGTGGACCTTGAGTCAAGGAAGGGTAAAATGGTCTTTTACCCCTCTCAGGAATGTTAATATGGGGTAAAATCTAGTTGTGGAAGTCTATATTAATTAAAATGATATTCGTTATGATTAGGTGAGGTTGAGTCTTCGTTTGGGATTCAGAGATAGCGAGCACGTGAGATTCTAGACTTTCCACGAGGTGAGTTTTCTCACTATACTGTACCCGGAAGGGTTTTATTGTGTGACCGGAAGGTCGGATATGTTATGAGTTGTATGCATTGTATATGATAAGTTAATCGTTTTTATGTGCTATGTATGCTATGCTTGATATGGGCCAAAAGGCATTATGTTATGGGCCGGAAGGGATATATGTTATGGGCCGGAAGGCGTTGTGATGTGGACCGTAAGGTTGACGCATGTAGGATCGGAAGGTTTACCGAGTCGGGACAGAAGTCCCTTGAGACACATGGACCGGAAGGTCAGGGCCTGGAAAGGCGTATGGGCGTAAGTAGTATTTTGGGGAACTCACTAAGCATTTATGCTTACAGTTGTTGTGTTATGTGTTTCAGGTACTAGCGAGGACCGTGGGAAGGCGGCGGCGTGATCTGTACACACTGACGAAGGAACTGTTTTATGATCTTGGGATGTATTTTGTTACTATGACATTTGTTACACATGTGATTTCAAAATATTAAATGATGATTTATGTTGTTTGAAAAATGAAAAATTATTCTGAAAATTTACGTCTTTACATCTCATATAAGATCCGATTATTGTTCCTTTTTTGTGTGTGAATCCACAAATGTTTTCATTCGATCGATTTGTCAATAGTTGTTCACATTTTGACTTGTACACCAACTTTGTTTGTTTGTACAATTGCATATGTTCTTCATCGATTCTTCATCTGAGCATCATATAATCAAATTCGTTTTGGACTATCGATTTTTGAGTAGTGTTTAATAATGGATGTTAAATGAAGGATTGGTTATTGTGTTATGTGTCGATGAATCATTTCGATGGTCAAAGATAAAAAGTCAAAATCGATTTTTCGATTGTTGTTTCAGTAAATTCAAAGTTGATTGCTTTAGGATTGATGATTAGTCTGAATTAATTTTTGATTGCTTTGAAGTTGATGATTGTAAGATTGATTTTGAATGTATTTGGAAGCCAAACACGAATCGGAAATAGTTGAAGTCAGTGTCGATGGGTAAAAATTTGAAATTGAATCGATATTTATCTTCTGTTCTTGGACTCGTTTTAAGAATGATTGAACGTTCGATGGTTTATAGGTGTCCAATTGATCATTGATGTAATGAGCTAGAAGTCACTGGGATTCAAAATCAAGTATTTTACTGAGTCAATGTCCATAGTTGGTATTTTCTTGTTTGTTGTCGACGGTGATTGAAAGTGAGAAACAAATCTGTTTTGAAATCGGGATCGCGGGTTGGTGGTTTACTTGAGAATGAAATCAGTTTTGTGGGTTGTCGATAGTCAATGTTTTTTACAGTTAATTGATTCGAAGTCAAGAAAAATGGAATCAATTGATTTCCAAAGTCAAAAATCGATGGTTTGGTTGTCAAAGAACGAACCCTTGTTATTGTGTTGGTTTTAGTCAATGTTAATGATTCAGTTGGAATCAAGGCTTTCGAGTGGGTTGTTGTCAATGATCGAAGCAAATTTGTTTTGGGTTAATGTACGAAAAACGAAGACGGGGTTTTTGACTTGAACAAAGGTGTATTTGTACGAAGGCATTATTGAGCAAATTAGTCGAAGGGTATTTTTTTTGGGAAGTATACAAAGAGGAGGACTCATACGAACGAATGTTTTAGTTTCATAAGAAGAGTTTATTTGCAAATTTATACAAAGGATATAAAATGTTACGAAATCGGCCCCTTAAATTTCGAATGTTTGACATCTTTTCAAAATCCTTCGTATGAATGATCAAATTTCGTATGAATTGAACAAATGGCACAAAGTTTCGAGTTCGACCCCTGAGCCTTCGAATTTTTGACACTTTGAAAATTAACCCAAGTTTTGAATATTTGACACTTTTCACCCAAATTCGAAATTTTTTGGATTCTTCGTATGATTTGAGCACAAAGGACAAAATTTTCAAAAATAGTCCTTAAGGTTTCAAATGTTTGGCAGTTCGTACCCAAATTTGAAAAATGATTGTTTTTGCTGAAAATTGAAGAAAATGCATTTAAGGACCCTATAGTTTGTGCAAATTGATGCTTTCTACCCAACTTTGGAAAAGAGGGAGAGTTTTGCATATTTTGTTGTTGTGGGTGCAACGGGCTTGGCTCGTTTGCACCTATATGCGTAGTTGCTCAACTTTGGAAGAATTGAAGCGGGTCATTCATTCCTAACTTTAAGGGGGAGAATGTTGGGGTACAAAATTATTCATGATTGACTTTGTAAATGTTTGACTTTTGTAAAACGCACTTGCATGTGGAGTATTAGCCTTTTGACATATGAGAGATAGACGGTGAGTTTTTTGGGCCTAGCAGGCTACTACCAGAAGTTTATCAGATATTTCTCCAAGATTGTTGTTCCTTCAACCAAATTGACCAGGAAGGATGTTACTTTTGCTTGGGGGCCTGAACAGTAGGCATCCTTCAAGACACTTCGCCAGAGATTATGCGAAGGTCCATGTTCGCCCTTCCCGAAGGACTGGAGGCCTTTGTAGTCTGCTATTATGCATCCATATCGGGATGGGTGCCATGTTGATGCAAGGGGGACATATGATAACATATGCATCTAGGCAGTTGAAGCCTCACAAGACGATGTATCCTGCCCATGATTTGGAGCTGGGGGAGGTGGTACACGCCCCCAAGATTTAGTGCCACTATATTTATGGTGTCCGATGTACCATATACACGGACCATAAGAGTCTGAAGTACCTTATGGATCAGCCCAACCTGAATATGAGATAGAGGAGGTTGTTGGATGTAGTGAAAGACTATGACTGTGAGATTTTGTATCACCCTGGCAAGGCTAATGTGGTAGTCTATGCCTTGAGTCATAGAGCAGAGAGTGCTCCGATATGAGACCTGTGCATGAGGATGACAATGATGACTCCGGTCTTAGATACCATCCGAGAGGCCCAAGCAGTGGCCATGAGACCAGAGAACAATAGGAGAGAGCGGGTGATCAGGAAGATTTCTAAGTTTGAGACTGATAGTCGGGGGCTTATAACCTTGCATGGGCGGATACGGGTGCCATATACGAGTGGAGCTCGATGTATTTTGATGGAGGAGGCCCATAGGTCAAAATTCTTGATCCATCACGGGGCCACCAAGATGTATTTGGACTTGAAGAAAGATTATTGGTGGCCCCGTATAAAGAGAGATGTGACATGAGTAGTCGAGAGATGCTTTACCTGTCGTTAGGTCAAGCGGACCACCATCATCCTCATGGCCAGTTGCAGACTTTGGAGATTCCCCTGTGGAAATGGGAACAAATCTCCATGGATTTTATTACCAAGTTACTGAGGACCACATGCGGTGTCGATGTGATATGGGTGATTGTAGATCAGTTGATGAAGAGTACTCAATTTCTGGATATAAGTGAGAGCTCTTATGAAGAGAAATTAGCCGATGTCTATGTTCGAGAGGTGGTGGCACAACATGGGGTGCCAACATTGATAGTGTCAGATCGGAATGTGTGCTTTACTTCCAAGTTCTGGAAGATATTTCATTAGGAGTTGGGTACCCGACTGCATTTCAGCACCGCATACCACCCACAGACGGACACGCAGAGCGAGTGGATGATTCAGACACTCGAGGACATGCTACGTGCATGCGTTATGGATTTTGGTGGGAGTTGGGACACTTACTTGCCCTTGGCTGAGTTTTCATACAACACCCATCACTCCAGTGTCGGTATGCCTGCTTTTGAGATTTTATACGGGAAGAGGTGTCGGACTCCCATCTGTTGGGGAGAGATAGGGAAGAGAGTGATGGGGAGCACTAAGATTGTGCTAAAGACGATAGAGCAGATCCAGTAGGTCAGACAGAGGTTACTAATGGCCCAGAGTCATCAGAAGAGTTACATAGACCGGTGACGTTCAGAGTTAGAGTTCCAGGTCGGAGATTTTGTCCTCCTGAAAGTATCCCCATGGAAATGGGTGATCCGATTCAGGAAGCGAGGCAAACTGGGCCCTAGATACATCGATCCTTTTCAGAGTGATCACTTGAGTGGGTAAAGTAGCTTATCGGTTAGAGCTACCTACAGAATTGAGCCAGATTCATAACACGTTCCATGTGTCCCAACTGAGGAAGTGTGTAGTCGACGAGACAGTCGTGGTCCCTTTAAAGGACATTCAGGTTGATGATCACCTGAACTACATTAAAAAGCTGATGGCGATTTTGGATAAGAAGGTGAAGGTCTTAAGGAATAAAGAGGTGCCCTTGGTACCAGTTTAGTGGCAACATCGGATGGGATCCGATTGGACTTGAGAGCCGGAGTCCGAGATGCGTGAGCAGTACCCAGAGTTGTTTCCGGAGGTTGACTTCGAGGGCGAAGTCTGATTCTAGTGGGGGAGAATCATAACATCCCGACTCCAAGGTATAATATTTAATTAAATCATATTCATTTTGTCAAGGCAACTCGACGAGTTGGAGGCCCCAACTCGCCGAGTAGAGTTTGAGATGGCCACGTGATTTTAGAGTCTACTTGGTGTGTTTGGGGGGGGGGGGGGACCCGACTCGATGAATAGGAGCTGAGTGTGAAAACCCTAATTTTTAGGGTTTGCACCCTATTACCTTGACCACTTGATTGATAGATCTCTCCATTAGAGAGTTTATGGCCATTTCCATCTTCACTTTGGGCCCCTTAGTTGTTTGAGCATGCCTTGAAGATGAGACTTCAGATCTGGACAATACTAGGTCCCTTGGGCCTAAAGATTAAATCTTTATCAAGCTATTGGCCAACTTTCTTGCATTAAACCCTTTATTGAGCTTTGGGGTGGCAAAATTAGCTCTAGATGCCATGCATGGACGTAAAGCTTGTATCTTACATGGTATTTCAGCCTTAGAAGGCTAGTTCTAGAGTATGGAGCCTTAGTTCTGCTTAAAAATGTCTGAATGAGAGAATGATCTGAAGGGACTCGACGAGTTGATGAGCCAACTCGACGAGTTGGTTAGGGTTTTCCCCGATAGTATGGATACTTTACAAACTCGACGAGTTGGTGAGACAACTCGACGAGCTGAGTTGGATTTTCCCAATATTTTTCAGAAACGAAGGAACTCGACGAGTCGCATAGATGCACTCGACAAGTTGGGTCAACATGGATTGTTGACTTGAGTGTTGACTTCCATTGACTTCTAGGGTTTGGTCAAGTTATGGATTATGGAGACCGTGGAGGGGTAAAATGGTCTTTCACCTTTTCTGAGAATTAGAAAAGGGGTTAGCTTAACATCTTTAGAGTTGTTGTTATAAAGTGTTAATTAGAGATAATTATGATATGTAGGCGGAGTCTAGACCGACCATTAAGTATGAGACCTACTTGCTTACGTATGAGGTGAGTCTTCTCACTATACTTACCTGAGTGGTAATAGTATGTGACTAGAGGGTCTTGTTTGAGTTATTGACCAGAGGGTCTTATTTGAGTTACTGACCAGAGGGTCTTATGTGTTTATACTGAGTTATTTGATATCATGCATTTTGTCTTTTTGATTTATGTTGTATATTATTATGTGCCTTATTGAGTAGGACCGGAGGGTCCAAACGGAGTTGTGAGACTGGAGGGTCTTCACTGAATACCAGATTGGAGGGTCCGTCCCGAGCTGTGAGACCGGAGGGTCTTCATTGAGACACATGACCAATGGCTCCTTAGCGAGATATAGTTATGAGAGGCTAATTATTTGTGTGTGGTATTTTGGGGAACTCACTAACCTTTGTGCTTATAGTGTTGTGTGAAATGTATTTTAGGTACCTCTCAACCTACCTATTACCATAAAAATCTCTAACCTTTGGGTTTTGAGAAATGTGAGATTGTGTTTTATGTGGTTTTAAAAATGAAAATTTTATTTGAAAATTTAGAGTGTTATATATATATATATATATATATATATATATATATATATATATATATATATATATATATATATATATATATATATATATATATATAAAATTGTTATACAACATCCCTAAATTGTTAAAACTTAAATAAAAATTATTTATTCTAACTGTTTGTATATCTTACATATCTTTCTTGTCATTATGTATTTTCGTACACTTACAACAGTTGTTCTGATGTTTCATTTTATCCAGATCACTTTTCATTCCTTCAAAACTACGTTACACATGTGAAAAGTATAAAATTAGATTTTCACATGTTATAGTCTAATAATATAAATAGTAATGAACATATTTTCAACACCCGAATCATCATAGAAAATACGTACATTATGCAATACACGCGAGTCAATATATGACATGTTTCTCTTTTTATCAAGCTTACTTCTAGTTGTCTTTCTAGCAAACTTTGCTTTGAATTTGTGATGAACTATTTGTTCAACCTACCTATTACCATAAAAATCTCTAATAAGCTACAACTAAAATTTAACATAGTTTTCACAATTTAAACTAAAGTAAAGTGTAAAATTTCAAATCTTATTCATACAGTAAAATCAACTATAATAAATGAAAGTTTTTTTTACCACATGTCTCTTCTTATTCATTTGGACACATGACATTTTCTAGAATTTTTAAATTTTCTATTTTTCACTTGTCATTTTATTGTATTTTTTATTTTATTAAATTAAAATTCCACATTTAATGTATAAGGTAATATATATGTAAAGTATTTATTAGAAAAAGTTTATATATGTAATGTATATCTCATTAATTTTAATAATTAAAATTTTTGTCATTTTTCTTATAAATTCAAACTTTTCAAATTGTTAAAATTTTATATTTATTTTTTTAATTAAACCCATGTAATACATGGGTTTCACACCTAGTATAAATAAATTTAATGATTTATCTTCACCTTCGGCATTGGTTCGGGTATATAGTACAATATTATCATTTAAAAAAGAAAAATATTGGCTATTTTATTCTGCTTTTCTTTGATTTTAGTAATCTTTGCTTGACATGCAAACATTGCTTCACATTTCCTCCAAATAACGTCTATTAGTATATTTCTTACCGCATAAATGTCAGGGTTTTGAAGGGTTTATGGTGGAAATCCAGATTCCCAGTGGATCATATAGGTTCGTTTTCCGAACTGATATTTCTACCATATGTTTAGGATAATCCAAAATGACGCTTACGAAGCTAGGCATAGAAATGTAAGCCAAATTGCTAGAAGAATTCTGAGTTCATTAAAGAAGATGAAGAGTTGAGAAAAAGGTCTATCGGCTCAAAGAAAATAGTCGTATTTATACTTCACAATTAGGGTTCGATTAGGGTTGCCGTTTTCTAAATTAGTCAAGCAAATCCCGAATTTAATGGAATAATCGATGGTTATTAAAACTAACGAGATTTGTCAATTTTATCATAATTACCCACTAAATTTCAGATTTTCCACTATGATACTAATTCAAATTTCAGAAAATCGTTTGGGTCACAGCCCCTAAGATACTGCAAGGGGACGTACCCCCCTTGACCACGTTAATTTGTCGTACTGGCTTATAATTCAGTCTTATATGTATGCCTTCCGTATACACCAAACATATAATATAAAGTACAAATCATAAACCCATCAGCTCATATATTGGTTCTATTTATACAATATATCTGATGACACTAGAATCACCAACCAAAACACATCTGATTTCTTTTTACACAAACTTCTACTAAATAGAGGTTTTCATATACTTATGGTGATATCAATATCCTCATCACAAACCTTATAAAATAATTACTTTCAAAACCTGCATATAAATAAAACCATATATTATACAATACACCAGGGATGAGAATCTGGCCCGGAAACACGAACCGAACCAAACCGAATTAGGCCTGAATAAAAAATTTGATTCGGGTTTCAAGTATCTATATTATGTTTATTCGGTTATTGGGTTATTCAGTCCGGATTACCTAAATAAGAGGTTACTTGGTTCTAATTAATTGACCCGAATAAGCATTCATCGTCCCATTTTTCTGATCGATAGAAATCAAAATCATGATTCATCTTTCTATCCTCGAAGTTCATAACAGGAAAAATAAACTTACGCTCGTTCTCGTAGTTTCAAAATCGATCAATCTTCTCATCTATTTCCAAACTCGAAATCACTTCTGTCGAACCTTCCTCTTGTTTTAGACTTTCAAAAATCAACAGTTCCTATTATCTCTAAAGGATTCACGAATTCCTACTTTGTCTAGTCATAAAAAATTAAACTCCAACTCAAAAAAACTCAAGTAAAAAATTAATTCTCATTATGTAATCTACTATGCAAATGTTATTCTTTCAATGTGTTATTGTTTTATATTAGTCTTTGAATGTTTTATGTTGATGTATAAACGTATATTGTTATTCTATTATTCGGGTTATAGAATCATAATATGTTTTATTCGGTTTTTTTTCCGGTTATATTATAACCTTAATCATCTTATACACGTTATTCGGGTTTTCGGATAATAACCCAACCGAACCCATATTGGTAAACCGGTTCGGTTTTCGATTCATACAATTACCCTTATTCGGTTTTCAGCTTATTCGAGTTCTAGTCAGGTTGGTTCAGTTTCGACCTGAATAACATCCCTACAATACACACATCATATACATAGTCTTCTTTGTACAAATTTTATGAAAAATGTCACAGCCGAAAATTGTGCAAATCATTTTTTTTTCTTGTAATCTCTTAATACGACCAAGATGATTGTGGACGTATTTGCATAAAAAACATATCAACTTTTTTTTGGCATGTCGGTGACAATGAAATGTTGATTAAAAATTGACCCTTATCTATAAAGAATCCGTAACCCACCAAACCGGAGGCCATAAAAAACCGGCGACTAAACGTGCTAAAAGTAAGTTAACTTATTTATTTATTTATTCATTGATTTATTGATACAGTTGCCCAAGTTGCCTAACGCCTACACAACACAAAGCAATAAATCAAGACCGATGAATGATGATGTCCGCCTACACAACCACTAAGCAATGAATCTAGACAGCTGACGACTCACTATTCGTTCATATGACCCTTTCTTATAATAATTAACTGGCAAAACTACATTAATGGTCCATTGTTTTACCAAAAATCTCAATCTCGCTTACTATTTTTTCTTTGTAAAATAGTTTATATGGTTTTAATTTTTAATGCGGTTTTATTTAATAATTTTTGATGTTTTTCTTTATTTGTTAGCTTATTTTTATATGTGATATATAAGAAACTCAACCACATCTCGTCTTTTTTATTCCTTCTCATCAACCACCACCATCACAACCGTAAGACATTGAAACCATAAAGAATTGTCTCTTTATTTCAGTAATCCAAAAACAAACATTCGGTAATAAAAAATCGTTGGCAATCTCTCTCCTCAGTTCTATAATGAAAATAAAAATCAAATTGTCGTTTCCAAATCCGAAAGCAACCATTCCTTTGTTTCCCACAACAATCTCTAAATTCAAATCATGTTTCCAACATTAGTCACAATTTCTTACAACAAGATCAAATTGATCTCAAAAGCCAATGCCAAACATACGAGAATTTGGATGATTAGACCATATGATCTCTATTTCACTTGTTTTCTAACTGAACTGAGATACGTGAAACATGTTTGATGTAAACAAAATCAAACCCAAAATCCTATGCAAAATTTATGATTTATCTAACCCTTCGTAGAAACAAAATCAAACATGATTCTCTTTATTTCATCATTTCCCTTTTCACAAACAAAATTGAAATAATCTTTCTTGTTACCTTTGGAGCATCTCCTTGCAATGAAAACCCAATCAACTGTTGAAATTGCTCATTAACTTCCTATTGCAATGAAAACGCAATTACAAGAGAAAAAATGAACATAATTGTTGAAAATTCCTAACATCTTCTAGTATTAAAATCAAATTCAGGGGAGGGAGTGACGCTTGTTGCCACCAAGGAGGGAGGACGAGGGGGAATTGTTGTCAAGAGCGGTGATTGTTTCCACTAGGGATAAAAAAAAGAGTCGGGAGGAACCTATTGGAGGAAGGCAATAGTTATACATAAAAATGCCATTAGTACCATGTAACGCTTGGTCAAGGTATGAAATAAATTAATTTATTTTCCAAGTATTGAGTGGAAATCGACGAGTTGATAGACTCCAACTTGTCGTGTAGAGTTTCTTTTGCCGCACATTTTAATGATCCAACTCAATGAGTCGGGGTGTCCCAACTCGACAAGTTAGCACACAAAGTGAAAACCGTAATTTTTGGGTGTTGCATCATATATAAAGGACTTAACTTCTAGGGTTGGCCTCTTTACTAGCCTCCTTTGTCTAGAAGAAACCATAGATCGTTTTCCTACTTGTTCATTGAGTTTTAGAGTGATTGTTGGAGATCTTTGAAAGAGGTTTTGAAGAGAGAAGCATCAAGCTTGGAGAGGTGATCTTGGATCCAGAAACTCTACATCAAAGGCTATATCTCTAAGGTATAAAGTCATAACCTTGACATGTACCTTATTAGATCTCATCTCTTGTAGTTTTGGTTTGGTTTTAGGACTTTGTCTTGAGTTACCCAAAGAAAAGAGGTTTTTAGGGGTTGAGGGTGTAGATCTGGCCTCTACATGACCTCTAGGGGAATAAAGTTGCAAACTTTAATAGCCCCCATGTTCCATTCATGCAATATGTTCATTTTTATGCCTAAAATGGACCGTGGAGAGTGTTTCAAGCATGCATGGACGTAAAGTTAGATATGTGATTGGAATGTTGTAGTAAGGGTGTGGGGGCTTAATAAGTCAAGACCCTCCTTAAAGGAACTAGGGTTTGGGTTTAGAGCTTATTGGATGAACCTTGGGGGTAAAGTTGGAAACATTACCCTTCTAGACATATCTATGGATGGGGATCTGAAGTTTGGAACCTTTGGATTCAAGTTAAAAGGGCTTAATGCATTAAGTGGGTTGACAGATTGAAGAACTCGACGAATTTATAGGGGAAATCGACGAGTTGGGTTGGGGTTACCCCGATTCTGTTGGAAAACGAAGAAACTCGACGAGTTGTAGGAAAACTCGACGATTTGGGTCGCAATATCATGATTTTGACTTTGGGGTGGACTCGGCGAGTTATAGGGTAACTTAACGAGTTAGGTCAACTCGGAGCGTTGACTTTGACTTTGACCTTGACCAGGATTGACTTTTAAGGGTTTGAAGGGTTGAGTTGTATCTAAGGATTTGTTTATGATTAGGGAGGTGGCAGTGCTGATACTCGGAGTTTGGACCTATTTAGCTACAGTTCGCATTTGAGGTGAGTCTCCTCACTATACCAATGGGTCGACATCACCAAGGTCGGCCCATTATGTGCTATGTGGTAAGATCTTTGTTTATGTGATCTGTGATATGCTAATTGTCTTTCTGATACTTTTGTGTAAGACCCCGGAGGGAGCCCATGGCAGGTGGATGTCAGACCATGTGGGGGAGCCCATAACATTCCAAGAAATACCATGGGGGAGCCCATGACACACAAGTATAAGACCTTGGGGGAGCCCACAACATCCTGGAGTAAGACCCTAGAGGGAGTCAACAACATTCGTATATGTTTGTATGCATGGCTTGTATGATTGATATGGTTTATGTGATTATATGGGTTATGTGGGGTATGTTATGGGGAACTCACTAAGCGTTAGCTTACAGTTTGTTGGTTGTTTCAGGTACTTCATGATCTAAGGGCAAGAGCCCGGCATGATGGCGCGTCATGCACTATCTGGCGTTTTATTTGGGACACTCTGATTTCATGAATAATTTATCTGATGTTATGGATTTTTGAAAACTCAGTGTTGGAATTTTATAATTAACGAGCACGATTCCGTTATATAAATGAAAATTTTTATTGGAAAATTTGGGTTGTTAAATACCAGTGTCAAATCGAGGGTATGCATCATGTCTAGTTATGTTGCTCTCACTGGAAGGAAACCGTTAGAGAAACTTTGCTTCATTGTTAACCCTCATGGATTCATTGTACTCCTCATCAAGCATGAAGTTAATCATGCAACATACATCAATACTTTTGGTAGCCTAACAAACTGATAGGAAACATTGTGACACCCTTAGTCGGAGTAACGTCACCCTTCATATTGATTCCTTGGCCATAAAAGCATAAAGATCGTCTGTAATGATCACATCTATACCAACCATAACTCATCCCTTTGGATTTTCACATTGAGGCATGGAACTTAAAGTCACGGTGATAACTATAGGTGTAACTCTCACAGATTCAGGCTAGACAATTAAAATATAATAAATGATAAAACTAATATTTTTATAGAAGGTCATTTAGGATAAATGATAAAAATGTAACTCCCAAATTTTAGTATATGTGACAAAGATTCTATACATATAAAGAACTCTGAAATGTGACTTCATATGAAGAAGTTATGTTTGTTCGAAGTTTCGCGATTAACTGACGCAACTATGTGGATAGTAAAAAGTGAGTTTTAGATAGGTTGCTTATTAACTTAAGTAATCTAAATAAAATTCTTAGTAATCGTAAAACCGAGAGCATACATATAGATAACAGATAAATCTGAGTTTGTGAGAGGAGGTTATGATTTTCTGAAGTTTCAAAGTTGCAGTATACAACTCAAAAACCGAAATTGAAATCAATCCATTGTTAGGAAAAACACTCTAAACGAGAGTCGAAGATCTCGTCATTACCTATTTGTTGATATAAAGACAGTCGAGAACGGATATCGTATGAGGAAGTTATGATTTTTATATGGACTTTAATAGTCTAAATCTGTTAAAAATATAGCATTAAAAATAAAGTGGAAATTTGTTTAAGGATTCTAAAAGAAAGTTGTAGTACTCGTCGATAGCTACGTGTAGATATAAAATACGTAGAAAACGGAGCTCGTATGACTAAAATATAAATTGTTGAAAATATGCTAAATCGCACGCGTAGGCGCACACGCCTCTAACACACCACCCAAAAGACGCCACATGTTAGCTTAAGAAGAAGCCACGTCACCGGAGTCGACAAATGGTGTGGCGCGCGCATACAAGATGCGCGACGCACACCCCTTTAAATCCCTATAAATACCATCCGACTATCTTTGTTTTTCCTCACCAATTCACTATGGATTTCTCTTTAATATCTCCCACAACATGCGACCTGACTTTAGGGATTTTAGGGAGTAGCAGCAAAGCTCTAAAGCGCTAGGTAGCCCAGTGAAATAAAGCTTTCAGTTTTGAAGTTATATCAGTGCAATTTCCCGATTTTCGCTAAAATCTCTGTAATTTAAGCTACACTTTTGTTTTCAGTTATAACTTATATTTATGTTCCTAATCATTATTAGAACCTATAAATAAGATTTATCAATAATTCCAAGTCATTATACTGATTGATCTACTTACGGGGATGAAATCTAGGTTGGATTTAGTGAGGTGTTTAAAGCGAAATTTCCAAATAATCTACTTCATATAACAAATGGAACCTACCATGGATATGATCCTACCTAGTTGTTCCTTACTAGATAGATGTTGATGTAGAAATTGGGATTAGTGAGAAATCTAGACTATCATTAGTCATAATGGATAAAAGAATAAGACTTAGTGATATTTGTACCTAGGTCGTGTCAAAAGAAAATGCAAAGGTGTTAGACAAAGCACTACCAAAATCACCAATCATCTATTCTTAACAAGTAAGTACATAGTTACTTTCATCTTACGCATAGATATGAAGTATTTTAGATAACTTAAGTGATATGTGTGTCTATTATATGTATTGAAACCTTTTGTGTTAGATGAAACTATATAAACTGATTTTTATTTAATCATATATGTATTTTCATACTTATAATGTATAAGGTAGTGCATAGGTAAAGAATGATGAAAATAATAATGAGAGGTCAAGCCTTTTATAAGTACTACCATACTAGTAATGCTATTACCTAATAGGGTATTGGCGATGGCCACAGACTATTCTAGACTAGTCAGGTCAAACATAGACATGTACACAACCTATAGATGTTTATAAGTCAACATGGATACCCATGTAACATGTAGATGTTTATAATCCATACATGGGCAATGTTACAACCTGTAGGTGTTAATCGATCATATATAGGCAGGTATACAACCTATAGATGTTAATGAAATTGTTTGTGGACACGTCTACGACCCGTAGGTATTGATGAATCGTATACGGATAGGTACACAACATGTAGGTGTTATTAAGTTATACATGGGTAGGTTCGTAATCTGTAGATGTTTAGGGACCTCATACGGACAGGACTACGACTTGTATGTATGCATAAGTTATTCATGTGGGTATTTTGCTCCCCCATGCTCGTCTTATTAGAATATATTGCACACTTAGAGATCCTTTAGGATGAAGAAGTGAGAATGACGAGAATGAGTAACCGTGTTATATATTTGATGTGAATTATATAATTATAACAAACTAATTATAATATTATGGGTTGAAAACCCTATGTACTCACCAGTTTTTTCCATCCTGACCCACTTAGTTTCTTTGTATCACAGGTAGCGGTACAAAGGTATATGATGTTTGGATATGATGAGAGATTCAAGGAAATATAGACCATTATATGTTATAAGGCCAGTAGTGATTGTGCTTATTCTTATGTTTCTTATATCAGTTATGATATCCTAAGTTTTTAATAAATCAATGAAAACCATTTCTTCGGAAATACTTTTATGGCACAAATTTCACAATGTAAAGAATACTCTGTTTTAAAATAAACATAAATAAAATGGTCTTTTCTGATCGTGAAAATATGAATGTCACAATAAGGAAGAAAAG
This sequence comes from Lactuca saligna, assembly GCF_052625555.1. NCBI lineage: Eukaryota > Viridiplantae > Streptophyta > Magnoliopsida > Asterales > Asteraceae > Lactuca > Lactuca saligna. The sequence goes on from NC_136418.1 coordinate 116,399,860, forward strand.
AATGAGAGGATGGTGATGATAAAGATAAAATGGGAGAAGACGGTGACAAGGTTGGTTTATCGGTGTGGGTTTCATGGTTTTTTCTTTAAATGAAACTAGGTAAAAATAAATATAAAAGAAATTAAAAAAGGTCAATAAATCATTTCATATTGCTTGAGAAACAAGAATCAATGCAAGATTTTGAAACCACGTGAATGGTTCATATTAAAAATAGTTAGGAACTGAAATAGTTTTTGATTTTTTGTAAACCATAAGGACCATTTACGTAAGTTTGTCTAATTTGCTTATATATATATATATATATATATATATATATATATATATATATATATATATATATATATATATATATATATGTATATATCAGTGAGACTTATGAACTACATAATTTAATTAAAGAAAAGTTAAATATGAAGGTATACACATTAAACATATTTAAAATGAAATTTCGAAATAAGTATGACTTCAATTTGAGAATTTTGTATTTATAATGAAAGTGAGTCGATAATGAATTATTGAAACTGGATGACATTTATTACATCTCTTTATCTAATAAAAAAATCAGTTTTGTGCCACATGTTATCTCTACGTTGCTTCCTTATATTTTTTTTCCTGCCCATAACATGAACAAGTTGATTTACCAAATTGCCCTTATATTCCTATTCTCGTGCCTATCATTAAAATTATGTTTCAATGTCCCATAAAATCGGTAATAACTTCTTAACAAACCACCAATTTAATCCGATGAAATCAGGAAGCAAATTTGGTAAGCTGGAGATTTGGAAACTTGGAGCATTCACCAAAAGGAAGAAATTATGCATAATAGTGGTTACCATGTCGTGTTCATATGCATCCCACGACATGGTGATGTGTTAACCATAGAAGCTTTCCAATAATCTGCCTGAAAACTTAGAAGACACGTATAAAAATGGAACGCCACGACATGGTGAGTTATTTGCCACGATGTGTCGACTAAATTTTGGAAACTTATTTAAGCGATCATTAGGTCGGATTTTGGAGGCATGCTACGATTATCTGTGACTTTAGATGAATAAAATCCTCTTAGAAACCCAAAGAATGCCAGAGAGAGATTGAGGAGATTGAGAGCTTAAACATGATTAATCATCTGGTTTTCTTTGTTTCAACTATGTGTTTCAAATTTTATTCATTTTATATTGCCTTTCTGGTGTAGATATATGCTGAAACTCTTAGCTTTCGTTAAACATAGATAAAAATTAATACTATGAGTTGATTTCAATTTATATGGATTTATTAGGGTAAATATCACAAAAGTTTTAAAATTACACGGAAATTCGGTTGTCACACCGCTTTATTTTTTGTATAAAATTGAACATTGTTTTTCAATTTTTTTACAATTTTGACCACTTGACCGAATCAACCCGGTTGCCTGCTGACGTGACATTCTGGCATGATATGCTGACGTTTCAAAATAGAAAAACAATAACACATAGACATTATGTTTTCACTTTTTTCAATTTTGACATTAAGATTTTAATTTTTTTTTAAATTTGACACTCCATTTTTTTGTTCCAAATCGAACATCATTGTTTTTTTCATTTTTATTTAATATTGACCATTCCCAATTTGAATATATATATATATATATATATATATATATATATATATATATATATACACACACACACACACACACACACACATTTGAAAGCGTATTTTTCATTGACTACGCAACTTTATAATGAATATGGAGGTGTGAAATGTATAGTCATATAAACTAATGTGATATCAGGAAAATAAAAGTACGATCTCACTTTAATTACCAAATGACCGTTCGTTGGATATATTCATTATTTGTTGTTTTTGTAGATATGCTTCTTGATTAAATGAACAAAAATATATTTAAACGAGTTCAAATGCAATATATATATATATATATATATATATATATATATATATATATATATATATATATATATATATATTCTAATAAATGAATAGTTTTAATCTTCATTTGCCAAGTGTCATTCTCATACAACACCCTCATTAATATTATATCATTTGTTATGTAGATATATTAGGCAACACACTTCAAAATTCAAATTTACATTTTCTAATTATATGTTAATTATTAAGTTATTATAACTTTAAAAAATTTGATATATCTTTTAATTAATAATTAATAACTTATTTCAAATTATTTAATTAAAATAATTGATTAATAATTATTAAATTTTATTATGAATGTTTAATTAATTTTGTAACCGTGGTTACCACGGGTTATAAACTAGTATATATATAAAAGAGTAGTTGTTTTGTCATGTGTCACCATATTAGACATCCTAATTAATATGTTGCCACTTGTCAATCAATTAATTCTTCATTTCACATTTATTAGATCTCCTAATTAATGTGATGTTACTTGTCAATCTATTTATTTTCCATTTTTCATTTTAAAATTTATATTATTGTTTACATTAATTCACAAATAAAAGTTATCCGATATAAATTAAAAATTAATTTCACATATTTATTTGAATCAACGAATATAATTTTACATAACTAATAAAAATATATCTTAATTAATAATTTGTTTAAAATAATTGTTTAACAATTTTGAATTATTACAATGAAATTTTAATAAATTTTGTAACCGTGGTTCCCACGGGTTATAAACTAATATACTCATAAAAGAGTAGTTCATTTGCCATGTGTCACTATGTTAGGCATTTTAATTAATATCATGACATTTATCAATCTATTGGTACTTGTAATTAATATCATAACACTTTTCAATCTATTAATTCTCCATTTCAAATTTCAAATTTCAAATTTTAAATCACATTTTAATTACATTAAATTAATAATATTAGAATAAAAATAAAATAAAATTTATACCAATTATAATAAAATAAAATTTATACAAATTATAAGATGATATATTTTACGTATTTATTTGAATCAACGATTATAATTTTATATATAACTAAAAAAATATCTTTTAATTAATAAGTTATTTAAAATTATTAATTAATAGTTTTGAGTTTTTACTTAGAAAGGTTCATGCGTTTTAATTAGTTGTTGTGTGGTACAACTCCTTCTATAAAGGCATTCTCATGCATTGCAATTCTGATAGAATGTCAATCTCACAAAATCTCAATCTCACATAATGCTAGAGTATTTTAAAGTGGCTTAAAGGTCAAATATACACATGACATCCATAAATGAAACAAGAAGGTGAATAGAGATTCGTTCAAGAATGACAATAGTTTTTTTGCGAGAGACTTCAAGAATAATTGTAATTTATGTTCATAGTTGTATTATTTAAGAATAAATGTAATTACTGATTCTAAATATTAAAATTCGTTTCATATAAAAGTTTGTATTCATTAAAAATTATTGGTTTTGATGATATATGATTATAGTCTTCTATCAGCCTATAATGTTTTTTAAGATAATCATAAACATATTTTGTTAGAATATCGAATTAATAGATTTATTATCTAGAAAAATCTGATTTACATAGTTAGAGAGAATAAATTATTCCCTAAAATCTTCAAATTTCATTTTCTAAATTTATGTTAATTGACTAAAATACCCTTATAATAAAATTAAATGATATTTTTCAGTTATCTTTAATTCAAAAATATTTATTAATTACTTTCTTAAAATAACTCAAATGATTGGTCTACAATCATTCCTATATCCACATAATATTTAGTTAGAACACAATAACCGAACCCTATATATATATATATATATATATATATATATATATATATATATATATATATATATATGTATATATATATATATAATTTCAAATGGAAAATTATCAAAAATGAACAAAATGGAAAAAATGATGTTCGATTTGGAACAAAAAATATAACTTAGTGTTAAAATTAAAAAAGGTGAAACTCAGTATCTTTTGTGTGTGTGTGTATATATATATATATATATATATTCAATTTTGACACGTCAGCATGCAATGCCAGCATGCCATGTCATCCAAACTAACATGTTATTATGCCACATCAGCATTAAACTAAGTCGACCGATCAAGTAGTCAGAATTGTAAAAAATTTGAAACGCAGTGTTCAATTTGAGATGAAAAATAACATACTGTCAAATCAAATTTCCATGTAAGGTTTGTAACTTTTATGGTATTTAGCCATTTATTTATGTTGGTTTTTACTTGTGTTTGATAAATCAACAACCTAACATGTTAAAGTTTTGATTTTTATCACTTATGTTCAAGTTTTTGTGTAGTTAGATGTTCATTCTAATTGCATCAACTTGATATTTAGCTATTTATGATCATTGAATTGTTAATTTTAGTAACTGAACAAATCCTAGGGTTAGGTGGAAATAGTTTGTAACTTGGATTGTGTTAGAGAACATAAATTATCCGTATTATGTGCTTGATTTATTTTCTTGATCATAGATAAGAAAATCACTAGATCTTGTCATTCATAGTCCAAATAAATAGTAAAATCAGTTTAGTGGTCACTTGTTGCATGACTATTGTAATAGTAGTTCATAAATTGATAAACGCTAGGAAATTAGAACAAGATCACTAGGAACATTAAGATTTGGTATCCAACTAAAATAATCCATTCCATAAGAAATTAACCATAATGTAAATGTGATTTGAAGCTAAACAAAAGTGCTCTTTAATCTTGATTTAAAATTGTTTCTGTTTTGTTTGCTTTAGTCTAAGTAATTTTGTTAGTTTTTTTTGCTTAGTTTGATGATTTAAGTTGTTGATCTTGCAAAATCAACAAAAAAAAAATCCCCAATTTACAGTAATTTATTTAGTTTAACTAACAATAGTAATTTTCAGTTAAATCATACTCGTTTCCTAAGAGTTCGACACTCTACTTACCTTTATTATACTATTTTGTGACTAGATACACTACATATTTGTGTTTTAGTTGGTTAGATTTGATAGGAATTATAAATTTAAAACTAGTGCATTAAAAATATACATCAATTTTTTGGCATTATTTCCGGAGAAGGATTTAATTTTTGTTGAAATTATATGCCATTAGTTGAACGATCCTTTTGAGGGGCAAAATCCGCAAAAAAGTTATTTTTGTTTCTCTATTTTTATAGGGACCACGACGCTTTGAGCTTATTACAACAACGCAGTTACTGAGTTTCTTTTCACTTTTTTTACTTTTTTATTTCTTTTTTGTTCGTTTTACGCGTACTTTATTGTTTTGTTTAAGTAGTACATAACTAGGAGATCTTCATCAAAGATAGTTACTGGTTTTAGTGATCCAGAATCAAGGTTTTACAAGCGAAAGAAAACAACAAAGGCTCCACTTCCGACATAATCTCCCCTTTAATAAGGAAACTGAAAAAGAAAGTGGGTACGGCCCAAAAACTGAAACCAACGGAGATGTAACGACCCAAAAATCCATACAAAAAAAAATTCATTTTTAATTTTAGTAAACAAACCACAAGTATCAACCATTCATACAAAACATATCACGTCAGAGTATCATGTTCAAAACATTATTTTATTTTATCAGAGTAAACAACCCAGGCTGAATAAACAATGGCGTGTGCCATGCGATCATCCTGAGCTCTTCCCTCCGCTACTGGAAGTACCTGAAACCAAAACCAAAAAACTGTAAGCACGAAGCTTAGTGAGTTCCCCAACCTTCCACATACCATGTATAATCACATACTGCAAGCACTGGGCTACACCCACTATTTGGGGCCATGCCCGCTACATCGGGCCCCGCCCGATCCTAGTCCCCGCCTGGCTTCGACCCCCGCTTGGTATACAGATCTGTTTTACTTTAGGCCCCGCCTATCTCTGGGGTCCGCCCGCTAAACGCATGCAAACATATAACCATAGCACATATCACATAAACTGAACATACCCTACTGCATTACTGTCATAAGGCCTCAACTGTCTTGGGCCTTGTCCCTTTCCTATTACTAGTGAGCCATGGAACCCCGTCCAAGCTCCTGTTGTTAGTGAGATACGGGCCCCCGCCCACACTCACCTTCTCCTCACCTCGAGCCTCGCCCCTACTCTACTACTAATGAGATATGGAACCCCATCCACACTCCGCTAATGTTGGGTACGGGACCATGCCCATACCCACCTCCCTACCAGGCACATACAAGTATCACAAAGACAACAACTATAAATTATCATGCAAACATTCCTCGGGCACCAGCCCGACATCGAAACTTAATTCGAAATCACTTACTAGCATACGGTACCAAGGGTTAACCCCCGGGTGTAACATACACGTTTTGAAATCGTGTTTTGTAATGAATAAAATTGTTAAATATTATTTAAAATTGAGTATTGAGTTCTAACAGATGGTTTTTACTAGAAATGAAGTAAAACTATGTTTAGAATCACTCAGAAAATATTGGAAGTCTTATGAGATTCCAATTAAAAGCCAAATAGTGAAATTTAGCGAAAATATAAAATTTTAAATAAGTAAAATTTTATTATTTGATGTTGTAGAGAATCTCGTTAGAAACTTGTAGGCGAAAACCTCGTCAAAATCCGAGTTATAACGAAGAAGTTATGACCAACCGAAGATCCGCGACAAAACCAGCACGACGCCGAATGATGTAAAAAGTGAGTTTTTGATAAACTTCTTTTTAGCCTTAGTAATCTAAATGAAAGTCGTAGTATTCATTAAACCGATAAATTCGATAAAAAGAACGTCAAAATCTGACTTCGTATGAGGAAGTTATGATTTTTCGAAGTATCAACTTAGTAGTAGACAGCTAAAAACTCGAATTTTAGATCGAGCGATATTTTACCAATACATCCTAAATGAGAATCGAAGGTCTCGTTATTTGTAGTACAACGGTAAAAAGTCTGATGAAAAAGGATGTCGGATGAAGAAGTTATGAATTTTTAACGGATTTTCCTGTCCCGGTCTGTTAAAAACAATAATATTAAAAATAAAATAAAAAATAGCCGACGAAGTCCAAACGAAAGTTGTAGAATGTAATTTTGGCTATGCGTGAATATAAAGAACGTCAAAAACGGAGCTCGTATGCGAAAGTTATGGATTTTAGAAGTTTGGGGCTTGAAAACTGAGAAATCTCGCATGAATAGTATCGGCCACGTCACCTCGCACGAAGCATCAGCGTCACCGGAGACGTGGCCTAAACCGAGACTGGCGCGTGTCACCTACCGATTTAACTGAAGTGTGAACCAATCAGCTTCCGACGGACCTCGCTGCGGTGTCCGAATCTCGCCCCTCCACGTCTCGCTTACCCGCCTCGCAGCCGAGCCTCGCAGCAGGTCTCATGGTCTTCGCTTCTCGCGCCACCTGCCCCTCGCTGCTGACGCCACCGAGCTGCTTCGCTGCTTGCTTCCCTCCCAAACCGACTTCGGCCTCGGCCTTATATAAAGGGGGCTGCGAGACCTTCCGACTAACTTTGGAAATTTGCCACATTTAGCCCTTCTTTCCATATTTTCTTCATTTTGACTTTCCCCGAAGCCCCGATATCAATTTTAGCACCCGAAACACATCCCGAGACCCCCGAGAAGCCTGGAAATTTTATCTTTTCGGTTTTGAAGCCCTACCTTCGCAGAGCCCGGTTTTCAAATCAAGCTCCCGATTTTCAACATAGAAAGACATATTTAAAGCCGAAGTGCTGTCCAAATTACTATTTTAACCCCCGGTTAACTTAAGGTGAGCTCAATATATAGGAACAATTGTATGTTATGTGTTATATATGCTATGTGCTTTTCAGTGTTATTATTCTGAGATATTTTCTCGTGTTATTCGTTATGTTTATAGCAATTGTAATACCTTTGACCATGTGATCAGTGAAAGGACTTAGATTCACATTGGTACTTGTACGTAGCCTCTGGCCATGTAGAGCATGTCTCCGTAAGAGAATGACTTCTATTCTATGGCATTGGCAAATGGTTAGATAGGACTATAAGCCTAAAATCTAACAAGATGTTAATCAGAAATTCCATGTCTTCTATGCCATTTGGGCCAAAGCTTTATTGATGTATATCAAGAATTGAAAAGTATATCTTTGAATAATGTATTTGATTGATATGAACGCTTGTCACATGATCTCACATACATCTTGTTGTTCCTCTTTGCTTTTGCCACATTGAAGTATATATATGGCATAACATTATATTGTATCTATTTTTGAACTCACTAAGCATCACCGCTTACCCTATCAATGTTTAACAATTGCAGGTGATAAGTAACTAGTATGTTTACATACTATTGAAAGATGTAGAATAGTTTGTAATAGTACTTTTGTACTACATTTTATGTTTGTATAAATTACAATATCCTAGGTAGTTATGTAATATATATAACACTTTGTAATAGAAGGTTTGTATCCAATAGTTTGTAATCCCTTTTTATCAGTGTAAAATATTGCTTTTATGAATATGCAAATAGCATGTTTTGGAGTAATGATATTGTGAAATACGAAAGTTGGGGTCTTTCAACCATGGTATCAGAGCAGTAGTTTAAGCGAACTAAATTCCACGGATTGGTATTTACACTTAAACTATAGAAAGTTCAATATATTAACTTAATCATTGTAAGTATAGGGATACAAACCATAGGAAATATATAAGTAAAAGTATTAGGTAATAGTAAACCCTAATATTCTAAAATACTATCTTACTCCGTATTTCAGATTGATGGCTGAACAAGTAAGTAGCCATACCCCTGATGTTGGTGGAGATCCTCAACCCGAGGAAGTGAATACTCCAATATCTCCTTGTGAGGAGCGACTTTTAGGTAAACTTACCGGTGTTATTCAACAGAGTCTCAAAGAACACAAAAAGAATGATGATAAAGGGAAAGAGAAAGTCACTGGAGAATCTTCAAGCGGATAGGTGAAGCGTCCCTCGTTCAAAGATTTCAAGAGTAGTGGTGCTACGGAGTTTTCTGGTGTCCTTAATCCTATAATTGTTCTAACTTGGATTCAGAACACCGAGAAAGTATTTCGTGTTTCTCATGTGGATGATGAAGACAAGGCTATCTATGATTCTGCAATGCTCATTGGAGAAGCTTTAGTCTGGTGGGATGCAACATATGAAGCTCTCGATGGATGTGACCAGGAGAACTTATCCTGGGAGTTGTTCAAAACTCGTGTGCTAGAGAAGTATTGTCCTCTAGATATGAGGAGAAGATTGGAGAAGGAATTCCTCGAGCTTAAACAAGGAGGAATGACTGTGAATGAGTATGAAACTCAATTTAATCAAAGAGCAAGGTTTGCTACGAAGTATATTCCAACTGAAGACGAGAAAATTCAACTATTCATGGAGGGACTACGACACGAAATCCATCATTTCGTTGTCAATCAGGATGTTCTATCATTCGATAAAGCCGTTGAGTATGCTCGAAGGCGTGAGCATGACTTAGAAATACGTGGTGCCACTCTTACTATTCCAAAGCATCCACGTATTGAAAGAACTACTCCTGTTTCCACTATTCCACCAGCTCAATCTATTCGAACTGATCTAAGCAAGCAAGCACAATCTCAGAGTGCTTTTTGTGGATAATCTTTTTTTATTCAATCGCCGTCATGTCGCGTTTGTGGAAGGAATCGTTCGGGTCAATGAAAAATAGACAAGGAACCCATTGTCTGTTATGGGTGCGGAGAAACACGTCATATAAAGCCAGCTTGCCCAAGGAAGGATGTGACTTGTTATGAATGTGGTATTACTGGCCACAAGAAGCGTTTTTTCCTTACTCTTACCAGCCAAGTGACGGGAAGTCAAGCTTCTGTTCAACAACCAACGAGAAGTCAAGTCCCTATCCAACAACCGAAGAGTATTCTAGCTAAAAAGGAGGAGGTGCCAAAAGCTAAGGGTCGTGCATTCCAGATTACCGCAGAGGAAGCACGTGAGGACCCGAATATCGTGACAGGTACATTTCTTGTCAACTCTAGACCTGCTCACATCTTATTTGATTATGGTGCCTCAGATTCTTTCGTATCTTGTGAATTTGCGCATTCTTTTCAAACTGTTTGCTATGCACTCGCGCAACCATTTCATGTAGATACTGCAGGAAGTATATCATTACTTGCTGATAAAATCTATAGGGATTGTGTCATAGAAATTGAAGGCGATAATTTTCTTGATAACCTAATCCCCATCTCCTTGCCTAATTTCGATATTATTCTCGGCATGGATTGGTTGTCAAAGAACCATGCAGAACTCTTGTGTTACGAAAAGATGGTACGCATTCCTATTGAAGGGGAAGATCCTGTTCATGTCTACGGTGAACAAAAGATCTTAAAAATAATCTCTTTCCTCAAAGCTCGTAAATTCATATCGAAAGGTTGTCCTATTTATCTGGCCTATACAGTTGAAATCTCAAGAAAGGAGAATAAAACTATAAATGATATTCCCATTGTTAACGGATATCATGATGTTTTCCTCGATGATCTGCCTGGACTTCCTCCGGACAGACAAGTAGAATTCCGAATTGACCTTATGCCCGGTGCTGCTCCGATTGCAAAGACTCCTTATCGTCTTGTGCCAACCGAGATGAAAGAAATGATGATCCAACTACAAGAATTACTTGACAAAGGCTTTATTCAACCGAGTACCTCTCCCTGGGGTGCTCCAGCATTGTTTGTCAAGAAGAAGGACGGATCGATGTGAATGTGCATTGATTATCGTGAGCTGAATAAGGTGACTATCAAGAACAAGTACCCACTACCTCGCATCGACGATTTATTTGATCAACTTTAGGGTGTTAGCTATTTCTCAAAGATTGATTTGAGATATGGCTATCATCAGTTGAAAGTACAAGAGCAAGATGTACCGAAAACTGCTTTCCGTACTCGTTATGGGCATTTCGAATTCCTTGTCATGCCATTCGGTTTGACAAATGCTCATGCCGTATTCATGGATATGATGAATCGAGTGTGCTGCCCAATGCTCAATAAGTCTGTCATCGTATTCATTGATGATATTCTAATCTATTCCAAGTCTGAAGCCGATCATGCCGTTCATATTCGTGAAATCTTAGAACTTCTTCGAAAGGAGGAACTTTATGCTAAATTCTCGAAATGTGAATTTTAGCTTCGTCAAGTTCAATTTTTCGGCCATATTATTTCTAGTAACGGTGTATCTGTAGATCCCACCAAAATCAAAGCCATTCAAAATTGGGAAGTGCCCTGTAATGCTTCCGAAATTCGAAGTTTCTTAGGTCTCGCGGGATATTACCAGAGATTCATTAAAGACTTTTCTCGTATAGCCGTACCTCTCACAAGTCTTTCACGGAAGGAAGTGAAGTTCGAATGGGTTGAAGCTCAAGAAAAGCTTTCTCAAATCTAAAAGATCTTTTGACTCATGCTCCCATCTTATCACTCCCAGAAGGTGATGATGATTTCTCCGTATATAGCGATGCTTCAAGATTGGGACTCGGTTGTGTGTTGATGCAGTGTGGTAAAGTGATAGCCTATGCCTCAAGACAACTGAAAGATTATGAAAAGAATTATGCCACGCATGATCTTGAACTCGTTGCAGTAGTATTTGCCCTAAAACTTTGGAGACATTACCTTTTTGGTACGAAATGACAATTATTTACCGACCACAAGAGTCTCAAGTATATATTCAGTCAGCAAACTCTGAATATGAGACAACAACAAACCATGGAGCTAATCAAGGACTATGATTGCGAAATCCTGTACCATCCTGGAAAGGCTAATGTGGTTGCAGATGCACTTAGCAGGAAAGTTTATCGTAATTGTATGTGTTATACTATTACTCACACTACGGTGAAGTTCACCATTCTTGATGAACTAGAGAAGAGGCAAGTTGAATCCTTAAAGCCAGAAAATGTAAAGAAGGAAGGAATAATACATTATGCCGATGTTTTACTTGATGATCCACGAGGATTGAAAGTATTTAAGAATCGGCTATGGATTCCAAAGATTGGTGGATTAAGACAAAAGATTTTAGATGAAGCTCATAAGTCTAAGCTATCAATACATCCTGGTACAAGTAAAATGTACTATGATCTAAGAGGTGATTATTGGTGGCCTGGATTAAAGAGAGACATTGGAAGATATGTATAGGAATGCTTAGTATGCTTACAAGTCAAAACAGAACACCAAAAGCCTTATGGAACTCTAGAAAGCCTTAGTGTTCCTGTATGGAAGTGGGAAGAGCTATCCATGGATTTTATTACCAAATTGCCAAAGACTGCTAGATAGCATGATAGCATTTGGGTAATCATCGACCGCCTGACCAAGAGTGCACATTTTCTCGCCATGCAGGAAACGGCTCCAATGGAGAAATATGCACAAATATACTTAGATGAAATTGTTGCAAGACATGGTGTGCCACTAAAGATCATTTCCGATCGCGATACTCGCTTCACTTCTCACTTTTGGGCGAGTATGCAACGCGAATTGGGATCTCGAGTTGCTCTCAGCACCGCTTATCATCCCCAGATAGATGGTCAAACGGAGAGAACAATCCAAACAGTAGAAGATATGCTTCGTGCATGTGTTTTGGAGTTCGGTGGTAACTGGGATAAATACTTACCGCTTGTCGAATTTTCGTATAATAACAGTTACCACTCTTCAATCAAAATGCCACCATATGAAGCATTATATGGTCGCAAATGCCGTACGCCGTTATATTGGCGTGATGTAGGATAGAAGATCCTTGGAGGCCCTGAAATGATTCAAGACACCACCGACAAGATTCAAATCGTACGAGAAAGAATGAAAGCAGCCCAGGATCGACAGAAGTCCTATACGGAAAAGAGAAGACGACCTATAGAATTCCAAGTGGGTGATTTCGTGATGCTGAAGGTATCCCCATGGAAAGGCCTTATGCGATTTGGGAAGAAAGAAAGTTGAGTCCTAGTTTTGTTGGTCCTTTCAAAATCATCCAGAGAATTGGAAAGCAAGAATACCGCTTAGAATTGCCTGAAGATTTGGCAGGTATTCATGATGTGTTTCATGTAAGCTATCTGAGCAAATGCTTAAGCATCTACGATGAGACAGTTCCATTATCCGAAGTGAAATTGGATAATAAATTAAGATATGTTGAAGAGCCTGAAGAAATCGTGAATGAAAGAACAACTAAGCTACGCAATAAAGAAGTAGAATTGGTGTTTGTCAAGTGGAAACACCATCGTGGCCCAAACTATACTTGGGAGAATAAGAATGAGATAAAAGCAAAATATCCCCATTTATTTTAATCGATGTAATTTCGGGGATGAAATCCTCAAAAGGAGGAGGTATTTGTAACATACACGTTTTGAAATCGTGTTTTGTAATAAATAAAATTGTTAAATATTATGTAAAATTTAGTGTTGAGTTCTAACATATGGTTTTTACTAGAAATGAAGTAAAACTATGTTTAGAATCACTCAGAAAATATTGGAAGTCTTATGGGATTCCAATTAAAAGCCAAATAGTGAAATTTAGCGAAAATATAAAATTTTAAATAAGTAAAATTTTATTATTTGATATTGTAGAGAATTTCGTTAGAAACTTGTAGGTGAAAACCTCGTCAAAATTCGAGTTATAACGAAGAAGTTATCACCAACCGAAGATCCGCGACAAAACTGGCACGACGCCGAATGACGTAAAAGGTGAGTTTTTGATAAACTACTTTTTAGCCTTAGTAATCTAAATGAAAATCGTAGTATTCCTTAAACCGAGAAATTCGATAAAAAGAACTTCAAAATCTGACTTCGTATGAGAAGTTATGATTTTTTGAAGTTTCAACTTAGTAGTAGACAGCTAAAAACTTGAATTTTTGATCGAGCGATATTTTACCGATACATCCTAAATGAGAATCGAAGGTCTCGTCATTTGTAGTACAATGGTAAAAAGTCTGACGAAAACGGATGTCGGATGAAGAAGTTATGAATTTTTAACGGATTTTCCTGTCCCGGTCTGTTAAAAATAATAATATTAAAAATAAATTCAAAATTATCCGACGAAGTCTAAATTAAAGTTGTAGAGCGTAACTTTAGCTACGCGTGCATATAAATAACGTCAAAAACGGAGCTCGTATGCGAAAGTTATGGATTTTAGAAGTTCGGGACTCGAAAACCGAGAAATCTCGTATGAATAGTACCGGCCACGTCACCTCGCACGAAGCATCAGCGTCACCGGAGATGTGGCCCAAACTGAGACCGATGCCTGTAACCTACCGATTCGACCAAAGTGCGAACCAATCAGCTTCCGACGCGCCTCGCTAAGGTGTCCGAATCTCGCCCCTCCACGTCTCGCTTACCCACCTCGCAATCGAGCCTCACAGCAGGCCTCGTGGCCTTCGCTTCTCACGCCACCTGCCCCTCGCTGCTGACGCCACCGAGCTGCTTCGCTGCTTGCTTCCCTCCCAAACCAACTTCGGCCTCGACCCTATATAAAGGGGGCTGCGAGACCTTCTGACTAACTTTGGAAATTTGCCGCACTTAGCCCCTCTTTCCATATTTTCTTCATTTTGACTTTCCCCGAAGTCCCGATATCAATTTTAGCACCTGAAACACGTCCTGAGACTCCCGAGAAGCCCAGAAATTTTATCTTTTCGGTTTTGAAGCCCTACCTTCGCAGAGCCCGGTTTTCAAATCAAGCTCTCGGTTTTCAACATAGAAAGACATATTTAAAACCGAAGTGCCGTCCAAATTACTATTTTAACCCCCGGTTAACTTAAGGCGAGTTCAATATATAGGAAAAATTGGATGTTATGTGTTATATGTGCTATGTGCTTTTCAGTGTTATTATTCTGAGTTATTTTCTCGTGTTATTCGCTATGTTTATAACAATTGTAATACCTTTGACCATGTGATCAGTGAAAGAACTTAGATTCACATTGGTACTGGTACGTAGCCTCTGGCCATGTAGAGCATGTCTCCATAAGAGAATGACTTCTATTCTATGGCATAGGCAAATGGTTAGACAAGACTATAAGCCTGAAATCTAACAAGATGTTAATCAGAAATTGCATGTCTTCTATGTCATTTGGGCCAAAGCTTTATTGATGTATATCAAGAATTGAAAAGTATATCTTTGAATAATGTATTTGATTGATATGAACGCTTGTCACATGATCTCACATACATCTTGTTGTTCCTCTTTGCTTTTGCCACATTGAAGTATATATATGGCATAACATTATATTGTATCTATTTTTGAACTCACTAAGCGTCACCGCTTACCCTATCAATGTTTAACAATTGCAGGTGATAAGTAACTAGTATGTTTACATACTATTGAAAGATGTAGAATAGTTTGTAATAGTACTTTTGTACTACATTTTATGTTTGTATAAATTACAATATCCTGGGTAGTTATGTAATATATATATAACACTTTGTAATAGAAGGTTTGTATCCAATAGTTTGTAATTCCCTTTTTATCAATCTAAAATATTGCTTTTATGAATATGCAAATAGCATGTTTTGGAGTAATGATATTGTAAATTACGAAAGTTGGGGTCTTTCACCGGGTATTCCTACTCATAAACTACATGGGTCGGCATTGTGGCCGTAGACCCATTCACACAATGAGGAGACTCACCTCGCACTGCTGAAACCCTGCTGGTACACTTCTGGCTGCTATCTGACAATCCCCGCACTGCTGCTCCTCTAGGTCCCCGAACTATCAATACCACAATAATACTTAGCCCAGTACAATAATCCTTCATAGGGTAGAGTAACCATTCTACCCCTCCTAGTCCAACTTGATACATATTCAAAGTCCAACACTAGGTAATCTTCCCAAGCCCACTAGTGACCCATTAATGGCCCAATTTGCTACATTGGGCCCAATCCCTTAATAGGCCTTACCTTAAGCCCAATTATATATTCCTTGGCCCATATTAACTGACTCCTAATGGCCCACTATGGCCCAAATGCCCAAAGTCCAAAGCACAACCCATACCGAGGCCTAATTACTCAAAACCCAAACTAGCAGAGTACGCGAGGCGTACTCCATGGTACGCTAAACAAACTGACTGATGGCTTGTACGCCATGTGTACCTCCTTGTACGCCCAATGTATAGCCCTGTTAAGTCACTTTTCCATTAAGTGCTTAATACACCGATCTAAAAGCTACAAACTCAGATCCAAGTCCTCTTCCATGTCTTAATTCATAAAGTCACTAACTTGGTGACTTGCAATCCACCAAGTAAGCCCAAACTCAAAATGTGACAACATACTTTCATTCCAAGCGCTAGATCTCAAGCATAAGCACAAATAAGTACTAAAGGTCGTAACTTTACTGCTTTTGGGACTCATATGTCTTTAAGGGAGGCAACCCTGGACTTAAAAACGTTCTTGAGTCTCAAAGATCCATTCTTGGGACCAAAAGAGTCCATAAACTTGTACTAAGAGAGATATAAGAGATTAATCGCCAAGTTCAAAATTTTATACCTTAAAAAGATCCGAAATGAAGCAAATATCCCAGATCTATAACTTCTCCTTTGGTCTACCTCTCTCCTTGCCCTTCACTTGTTTGAGAAAATGGTTTTATAGCACTAGAATACTCTCTAAAGGCATCCAAAGCTCCAAAAAAAACTCAAAAGAGGGTTAGGGTTTCATAGCAGCTCTTTAGGGTCGAATGGAGGATGAAACTTGAGGGTATAACATTCCTTATATAGTGGCATGCCCTAAAATTAGGGTTTTTGGACACTGAGCGTATGTTGGGCGTACGCCAAAAGGCTCCCGCGTCCACCACCTTTTATATGATGGGCGTAATCCCAGCCTATGCTGGGCGTACCCACAAACCTCCTACTTTCCATGCATGGCCCTTCTTTGCCAACTTTTCCATTGAGGGGCAATAAATGACGACAACTTCAAAATGTTATAACTCATTCATCCTAAGTCTGTTTCCGATGAAGTTTATATCCACAAAAAGTTGGCGAGAAGCCCTACGCTTCTAGCAACACACCCCAGCCTGAAACCTTCTCGAATAAAACTCAAAGCCCATAAATGACCAGAACGCCCCTAGCCTTGGCTTCTGAAATCCTTAAATGAATATTTTAGAACAGGGCGTTACAACTCACCCCCACTTAAAATAGACTTCGTCCTCGAAGTCCGCTACGGCCAACTATCCCGCAATCTGCTCACAACCTTCTTTCCTGATGCACACTTCTCCTGCTCAGTCCAATCCTCAGAGGACCACCTCCAATGGCCTCCTGCCCGGTCAATTAGCTGCCCCATACCATACTTCTCTTATCACCATTGTCCCTGTCTTAAGATTCTGCTATCACTTATCTGCCTTCCGGATGAACCTAGACCACCCTGGTCCCAACTAATCTGCTGATGACTGGGTTATTGGATTCCCACGTGTTACTACACCACACCACAATCTCTCAGTCGCTCTTAGTGACTTCCGGAGAAACTTCGGCTATCTACAACTGCTCTATCTACCCTACCACTCTAGCCCTACAAGTCCTGGGATCCTCGATCCCCTATCCTGACCCTACGGTCTCCACCTGGTCCCACCTGTGTCACTATAATCGCACGGGCCTCACCCACGGGTCTCACCCAAACCATTTTACTGAGCTACTATGCTCCCAGGTCTCACCTATACTATTACTAACATATGGGCCTCGCCCATGGGTCTCACCCAATTGCATCTTGGAGCGGCCTTTCCCAAGGTCTCACCTCTCTAGGGCTATGCCGGCCAACTCCATACTAAATCTCAATGAACTATCCTTTTTTGATCCCTACTTTTCTATCTAGGAGATACGGGCCTCGCCTAAACTCCACTCACTAGGAGATACGGGCCCTCGCTCACACTCCTATAAATTAGGAGATATGGGCCCTCGCACATTTATCTATCTGGCTACTAATGAATGTTGCGGCTATCCTGCAGTCTTACCACACTCTCCATACTGAATATACCATTGTCTACTAATCGGAAAGCATCCAGAATTGCACTTACTCCCGCTCCCGAATTCTAGAATAGTTCTCCCCCACTTTGATTCGACTAGACCCCTACATTCCCCAACTTAAGAAGGATTCCCGATCCTTTTCTTTATCAAAAGAGGTCAATCTGCTGACATCCAACACTTACCACTGTTAGCAACAACCAACACAATGCTGAACCACTCTTGAAACTAATAAGGCACTTCCCGAACCCCACTCACACTTGCTACTGCGACTACATCTTAAGAACC
The DNA here is from genome assembly GCF_052625555.1 of Lactuca saligna. Taxonomy (NCBI): domain Eukaryota; kingdom Viridiplantae; phylum Streptophyta; class Magnoliopsida; order Asterales; family Asteraceae; genus Lactuca; species Lactuca saligna. Next base: position 116,417,978 of record NC_136418.1, read on the forward strand.
GGCCAGAAAAGAGGGTACTACTATGAACTACTGACTGAAACCCATGGTATGTAGATGGCATATAATCTGAACACAATTGGTAAATCAACACATACAATCACTTAACATAATTGCAGTATAATAACAATATAATCAAGAATAAAACTGTCATGAACTCAAAAGATACCCACCTTCAACGCCTGGTGATGCTCGTGCCTCTACTGTAGATAACTGGAAAGCTCTGCTCCCCACCGCATGCGCCTCTACTCGACCTTGAAGACCGCCTGTGATCCTCAAGGTTGTAGGGGAAGGTGACATCACCTGTGCTGTTGAAAGAAAACTTGGGCATTGGGCCTTCTTGTGGCCACTCTGACTACAATGAAAACATATCAAGTCTGATCCCTGAGTGGTGGTAGCAGTACAATCCCTACTGAAATGACCAGTCTGACCGCACTTGAAGCAGCAAGAATCACCCCCACTGCCACCCTTGCACGCACCCTCATGCGTCCTGCCACATTTTCCACTACGACTGTGGCCCTGATAATCCCTCGATCTCACATCCGACCCTTTGGGTATCTTGTCTGAACCTGCGGTTACCTGCACCTCCTCCGGCTTCCTCTTCCTGATGTGCTCCAGATCGATCTCCCTTTCCCTGACCCGATCAATCATATCCTCCAGCGTCTTGCAGCTGGACCTGCTTACAAACTCCCTGATGTCACTCCTCATCATCTCGTGATCTCAGGCCTTCTTCATTTCATCGTCTGCTACATACTATGGAACAAGAAGATCCCTCTCTCTAAAATTGGTGGTGATTTCCGCCACTGTCTTAGTAGTCTGCTGGAGGTCCTGGAACTCCCGTGCTAACTACTGCACCTCAATAACTCGTGCAAACTCTACCCTGAACCAAGCCGAGAAATCAGTCCATGACATCGTGTCCAACACGGCATCATCTCCAATAGCCTAACCAATCTCCTCCCACCAATCCCTTGCTTTATCCTTCAGAAGACACGAGACAAGTCAGACATTGTCCCCCTTACGACACCGACTCATACGGAAAGCATTGGCGACATCAGCCAACCACCTGCTGCTAGCGATGGGGTTCCTGTCCCCATGGTAATCCGGAGCTCCACAAGCCCTAAACTCTCAGAAGGTCAAGGTACACGCCCCCACCAGAGCCATCATCTCAATATGAAAAACCCCCAGCTTATCATCTAGAAGCTCTAAAATACCCTCCTTGACCGAACCAAAGATCACAGGAGTTTGGTCTAGAATACTGCGCATAACCTCAGCTAATACAAACTGTGTCATCTGCTCCTCGAGCTGACTGGCTCCTGAACCCGAGCCCAATCCCTCTCCGGTGCCTGATCCGCCCACTGGTCTCTCACGCAACATTACCATGCTGAAAACATATCATAACAACCATCAAAATATTCCTTACTGAAGAGGGATCACACACTCACTACAACTTCCCCGGTTTTATCTTAGCCCTTCTCGAATCGAGTAAGAATCCTCTACTTTCAGTAGTACGGGCGCATACTACCTTCCACATCTATCCATACTTTTCTCGAGAATTGCTTTGACTCTACTAAGTCCCTTTCACTGCTACAATCGAGCTCCCAAAACTACTCTCATCCTAGGCTTGCCCTAGGGTAACCTCCAACCCGCACCCAATCCTCAGCTACTGAAGGTATCTTTATAATGCCAATTAGCCACTACCTATATACCATCACATGTAACGAGGATCGAATAATCCTTCGAGTAAAGGACTCGTCCCTACAACGGTTAGACTCAGACAAGAGCTGCACAACAGGGCGAAATCAAACACTCTGAGATTATTCAAACCTGGTCACATGTGCCTTGACGCATTCAAGTAATGGCTAACTCCCATCACTCAGAGTCCCACAAAGCACAAAGCAAGTAGCATTCAGGAAAAAATGGAAATCTAACCAGAACATAATCAAGCAATTCTATCCACATAATAAGAATCTATACTAGCATGCAATTCATAAAGCTCATACACATATAACAGGAACACAAGGCATCCTTCCTAGATCCTGAGTCCTAGTCTAGCATGCAATTCCCATACTTATATCATAACATACACTTGTATGGGTAATTTGGGGTACTTACTTGAGCTCGGTTGATTGCAATCACCACACCCTTTTCTCTTTTCAAAACTCGTTTCCCTTTTCAAGTTCTTTTTCTTTCCAAAACTCTTTCCTTTTTCTGAAGTTATTTTTATAAAAATGATTTTTATTTAAAAAATTTCATACTAAGCCCTCAGTTTAAGTTCAGACACACCCAAGAGCGTGCCCGAATCCCTAAAACCAAGGCTCTGATACCAACATGTAAGGACCTAAAAATCCATACCAAAAAAGATTCATTTTTAATTTTAATAAACAAACCACAAGTGTTAACCATTCATACAAAACATATCATGTCATAGTATCATGTTCAACACATTATTTTATTTTATCAGAATAAACATCCCAGGCTGAATAAACAATAATGTGTGCCATGCAATCACCCCGAGCTCTTCCCTTCAATACTGGAAGTACTTGAAACCAAAACTGAAAACCGTAAGCACGAAGCTTAGTGAGTTCCCCAACCTACCACATACCATGCATAATCACATACTGCAAGCACTGGGCCATGCCCACTATTTCGGGCATCGCCAGCTACATTGGGCCCCTCCTGGCTTCGAGCCCCGCTCGGTAAACATATCTCTTTTACTTTAGGCCCCGCCTGTTGAACGCATGCAAACATATAACCATAGCACATAACACATAAACTGAACATACCCTGCTACATTACTGTGACAACCCTATATTTTCCAAAAGCATTGTAACGCTCAAAAGTCAAATACAACTAAATTAACCTTGAAAATAAAGTATTCAAATATCTAAGTTGGGATGTATCAAATATTAGATAAAGTGTCAAGGTTTCCGAAAACATAAAGAACGCTCAAAACCGAGTTATATTGAAAAAATTACAACCACTCGTACATTTACGACACGCCGTTAAAACATTATTTGACGTAAAAAGAAAAATCTCAATAATATGCATTCTAGCCTTAAGTATCTAAACAAAAATCGTAGATCTCGTCGAAAGGTGAACGTGCATAAAAAGATCACCCAAATTGGACCTCGTATGAAGAAGTTACGAATTTTCAAAGTTTCGTAACAGTAGTAGAGGGCTAAAAACTCGAATTGAAGATCGAGTGTAAATTAGCTAACGCAATCTAAATGAGAGTTGAAGATCTCCGCAATAGGAGCAAATTGATAAAAAGACAAACGGAAACCGACGCCAAATAAAGAACCTATAAATCTTTAACGAACTTTAGGAGGCCTGGCCTATTTAAACTTATGTCATTAAAAATAAAGTCAAAAATAGCCGACGGAATCTAAAGGAAAGTTGTAGAGCATAATCTCACCTACGCATGGATATAAAGAACACGAAAAACGGAGCTCGTACGCGAAAGTTACGGAATTTAGAAGAGGACATGCCAGATTACGCCCCGCGTACTAGACCCAGAGTCGAGTCCCATCGGCCCGCCCACTCTACGCTTAGCTAGCCAGGAGTCGTAAGCCATGACGCATTGTTACGCCCCGCGTAATCGAGGTACGCCCCGCGTACTTCGGAGGTACGCGCCGCGTACGAGGGTTTCCAGCCCTATAAATAGAAGGCATAAGCTCGAGTTTTGGCACACCATTCACAAGTCCTCAGTCATTCTCTCATACTTCTAAGCTCCAGAGACCCTCCCCTCACCTCGGTTTCCGCATTCGAGCCCCCGACGAAAGATTTACGCTGCAGAGATCCCCGAAGAGCCCGACGACGCAACTATCCGCGATCGAAGTTCTACTTAACTCTAGCCTCTCTCTTCAAATTTAACGAGTGAGTTCATACCCCTACTTTTCAATTCTTTTTCATGTTTTAGGGGGGGGGGGGGAATACAAGTACATTACACGTTAAAGTATCGTTTTATAAACATAAATGAAATTTCTATCTTCGAATACCGATACAAACATCTTATGTATACAAGAGCTATTATGTCACTAAGTTATTTCTACTAAATGTAACATACTATTTGAAAAACTATAATGGGTATAGTTAACAAGTCAGTCCTACATTTTACATATATATCTTGAAAAACGAAACACTTTCAAAAGAAGTAAGGTCATTTCATTGTAAATCTACTTATACTAGGCAATGTGAGATATTCAAACTTCAACGTACATTTTTGTATGCACTTCAAGTCCTGTATTATATACCATAATCTCTTGGAGGGAGAGCGTGATACTTGTGTATAGATCTATACGGGATTGACAATCCTGCACCTAAACTACTAGTTATAGTTAGACCAGCAGGTCTGGGGTGACAAATGTCATAACACTGCAACACCTGAAGAATGTTGTTACAGGCCGTCAGTGTCAATAGTATGGTTATAAAACTCACATAAAAAGTATAAAACAAGATTGATTTATGAGATTCATATGTGCATTGCAGTTTTCTACATTATTTTTCATACAAAGTTATTTTTATCATTCAAGTATAAAAGATACTAACACATTCCAACTTTGGAAACTTTTGAATCAACTTACAAGAAAATATTGGATTTTCTGAAAACCTCGTTTACCAATTTACCACCAAAAAGGATATACTTTTCAACTCGAAACACTCATGAACTCACCAACTTAATTGTTGACACTTTTCAAAACCACTTGTATTTCTCAGGGAATCAGTGATACAGGTAACTATCAGCTTTTGGGAGAAGGAACACTAAGGATGTTTTTATTATTGAACATTTAACATCATATTGTAATATTCTTTTGATAACATGTATAACGCAACAATATACGTTTTCATTTTATATATATGATGGTTGTGTTACTTTCTTTACAATATTCAATTGTTGTGATACTACGTGAAGTCATCCACCCCCGAATGTTTCCGCCATTCTGGTTTGGGGGTGTGACAGATTGGTATCAGAGCTTTGTTTATAGTGAACTAAGTATATCAAACCACATAAGATATACAAACTATAAATACAACAGGAACCAAAAACCCTCTGACAAAACATATTCATAGAAATATATTTTCTTTAAATATGTACGTTTTTACCCGCATGTATCGGTCTCGTATCATGACAAGTTTTTCTAAAAAGTAGTAAGGCAAGTTGTGATACCACGATTGGGCCTTGGGGTACGTAATCAAATCGAGAATAAATATAGCCTGATCAACTATATTTATCCTGGATTTGACCAATGTACGTCGAGGAACGGTCGTAGTAGTCAACAAGCCAAAAACTTATAAAATCTAGATTCGCTAAATAGTCTATTGTTAAAAATAATCGAATGATAAAATATTTACTCTCCGTAAAAATATAGATAGGCATAGGAAGTCATTAAATAGAAATTTGTCTTCTTATAAAAATCTCATACCTCTATCCCAGTACAGACAAATGGCCGGATTTCCTTTACTGGGAGACCCCTACTACCTAAACCAAGGTAACGGCGGCTGGATAGAAGAAGACCCGGAGGAAGACCCAGAGGAAATCGAAGAAGAGGTCGAAGAAGAGTTCGAGGAGGAAGGCGAAGAAGGATTCGAAATCGAAGTCGGAGAAGAATACGAAGTCGACGAGGAGATCGTGGAAGTTTCTAGCGGAACAGACTCCGAACTGGAAGTAATCGACCCTCCCATCCCCCATTCACCCGTAATCAGACCATATCAACCGGGACCCATTCCCATCTGGGGAAGCCACCTCTACTACTGGAGCCGTCAGCAAGGTGTACGCCCTCCATTCGGCATGTGTCGGGATTTTTACAACATCAGTGGGGGAGGCTCAGCTGATTGAGCACTTCCTGTTGTCGTGAACGCTATAGCTAACCAGAACTACCAGGCAGACGAACAAGCAGCCAGAGTTCGTGAGATCAATGCTACTACCCAAGGTAACGCCACTGACATCCGCCGTTTGGAAGGACTACATGAGAATACCCAAATCTACACATGGACACTTCAGAACCAAATGATAACAGCTCTAGATGAAATAAGAGAGATGAAAGAACAACAAGCAGATCTCGAGAGGCGACTGATGGGAGTCAAACGGTCAGATGCCGAATCCAGCTCCAAACGCCACAAGTAGAGCTTGTTCAAGCTCCAACAATTTTGATATAGACTAGGACCTCGGATAAAGTTTTTCTCTTATTTTCTTTTGTATCTGTAAACGGAGACCTCTAGATAGGTCAAATTTTCCTAAAACTAGAAGTATAATGTAACACACCTTAGGTGTGACATATATATAAATATGAAGTACTTCCTTATATACCTCTCGAAACCTATGAAATTAACTAAATTGTTGTATCTAATTTGAAACCAAAAACTAAAGTCAAAACAAATTACAAGATACGACTAACCCTCAACTACACGATTGTCAAAACATTAGAAACTTATAGTATTCGTTCTTATTTCTCTACCAGAACATGCCTCCTCGTAGATCAACACGCAGAAACTCAACTCCAGCACCACCTCCACCACCCCCTCCAACTATGGATGCAGCTATGTTCCAAACTGCTGTAACAACCGCTGTAACCGCGGCGGTGGCTCAAATGAGCAACAATGGGTCAGGAGGAGGAATAAACAACTTTACAAATGGCCCAAGCCAAGGCCGTTCTGGAGTCTGCACTTACAAAGACTTCACCAATGGAAAACCTATTCCCTTTTATGGGACTGGGGGAGTATTGGCTCTGTCCCAATGGATGGAGAAAACGGAAGCCGTATTTGAAATTTGCGCATGCCCTGAAGAAAGCAAAGTAAAATTTGCTGCCTGTACATTCTCTGAACGCGCCTTGACATGGTGGAACGGCCATGTCAAGACACTAACCCTAGTGGTGGCGAATTCCATGGGTTGGGAAAACTTGAAGCGAATGCTCCTTCGGGAATACTGCCCAAGAGGCGAGATTCAGAAGCTTGAACAAGAATTGTGAAACCTTTCGATGGTAGGCTCGGACATCGCAGGCTACACCAACAGGTTCAGTGATTTGATAACACTTTTTCCAGGGATGTTGATTCTAGAAAGCCAAAAAGTGGAGAGGTACATCTGGGGATTATCACCCCAACTGCGAGGAAGTGTGTTAGCTTCCAAGCCCATGACCTTCGACAGTGCCAAGGAACTGGCGCAATCTCTCGTCGATCATGGCGTCTGCCAAGGAGTCACGACTATCGTAGCTGAACCAACCAAAGGGAACAACGACAACAATAACAATGCCAACAACAACAGCAAGAAGAAATTCTAGAACAAGAGAAAGGGGCAAACCTCGCAAGAACCTTCAAAGAAACAAATGGTGGCGGTTCATGCTGCTACTGCTCCCGCCACAACTCCTACAACCCCGGCGCCAACAAAACAATATGCAGGGAACTTGCCCAAGTGCAGCAAATGCAACTACCATCACCACGGTAATTGCCGCGAGATGTACTGTAAGAACTGCGACAGGAAAGGGCACACTGCCCGTTTCTGTAAAGCCCCAGTGCGGCCAGTCACTCAAGTTCCTGGTACTGGGGTAAGCCAAGCATGTTATGGATGTGGAGAAACTGGGCATTTCAAGAGGGACTGCCCCAAGACAAGGAATGTTGGTGGTATTGGGAGAGTGCTGGCGATAGGTCAAAATGAAGCAATAACTGATCCAACAGTAGTTACGGGTACGTTTCTCCTCGACAACATTTATGCATGCATAATCTTTGACTGCGGTGCGGAGAGAAGTTTTGTGAGTCATAAATTCAAACACCTACTTAACCAAAGACCCCAACCACTTAATAAAATATTCACTGTAGAAATGGATATTGGAAAAACAGAAAGCACAAGTGATATGTACGTAGGGTGCACATTAAATTTAAACGAATACTTGTTTCAAATCGACCTTATGCCCATTTCGATAAGAAGTTTTGATGTAATCATCGGTATGGACTGGTTGAGTCTTCACCATGCTGGCATTCTTTGCCATGAAAAGGCCGTTCGTCTCAATCTGCCCAACGGTGAAAATCTTATCATATATGGAGACAAACCTAGTTCAAATTTGCAAATCATCTCCTGTATTAAAGCACAAAAATATCTTCGCAAGGAATACCATGCCTTTCTAGCCCACGTAGTAGACCAGAAGCAAGAACCAAAGAACATTAAAGACATTCCGGAAGTCTGCAACTTCCCAGACATTTTCCCAGAAGATCTCCCAGGAATCCCACCGGAACGTCAAGTCGAATTTAGAATCGACTTAATCCCCGGAGCTACCCCAGTAGCAAAGTCACCTTACCGTTTAGCTCCAGCTGAGATGCAGAAACTGTCCAATCAATTGAACGAGTTGTTGAGCAAGGGATTCATCAGACCAAGCTTCTCACCATGGGGAGCACCAGTCCTGTTCGTGAAAAAGAAGGACGGATCTTTTCGCATGTGCATCGATTATCGAGAGCTGAACAAACTGACAATCAAGAACCGATATCCCTTACCACGCATAGACGATCTGTTCGACCAACTACAGGGAGCGAACTACTTCTCAAAGATCGACCTAAGATCTGGTTATCACCAACTGCGAGTACTGGAAGGAGACATCCCCAAAACGGCTTTCCGAACACGATATGGTCACTACGAGTTTGTAGTAATGCCCTTCGGATTGACAAACGCTCCAGCGGTGTTCATGGATTTGATGAACCGAGTATGTCGTCCCTTCCTGGATAAATTCGTGATCGTGTTCATAGATGATATACTCATCTATTCTAGAAGCCAGGAAGAACACAGCCAACATCTCCGCCAGGTTCTGGAAACATTAAGGGCAGAGAAACTTTACGCAAAATTTTCCAAGTGCGAATGTTGGATTCAGGAGGTGGATTTCCTAGGACACGTAGTAAGCAAGGAAGGAATACACGTGGATCCCTCGAAGATCAAGGCAATAGAGAGTTGGACGATTCCAAGAACCCCTACAGAGATCTGGCAATTTTTGGGACTCGCCGGGTATTACCGAAGGTTCATACAAAATTTCTCCAAGATTGCCAAGCCACTCACCACACTAACTCAGAAGAATGTGACCTTCGACTGGGGAAAAAAACAAGACGCCGCGTTTCAAACGCTAAAACGAGCATTATGTAGTGCGCCCATCCTAACCCTGCCAGAAGGGACGGAGGACTTCGTGGTCTATTGTGATGCATCAAACCAAGGACTCGGGTGTGTCCTGATGCAACGAGGGAAGGTCATCGCCTATGCCTCAAGACAACTAAAGACACATGAAGTGAACTACACAACGCACGATCTTGAGCTAGGAGCAGTCGTCTTCGCTCTAAAGATATGGAGACACTATCTCTACGGCACAAAGTGTACGATCTTCACTGACCATAAAAGCCTTCAACATATCTTCAACCAGAAAGAACTCAACATGAGACAAAGACGGTGGGTAGAACTACTAAGTGATTACGAATGCGAAATTCGATATCACCCCGGAAAGGCTAATGTAGTGGCTGATGCACTCAGTCGGAAGGAGTACTCAGGTCGCCGAGTGAAGTCCCTAACTATGACGATCCATTCACACCTGTCCACGCAAATCAAGGAAGCCCAAATAGAAACCTTGAAACCCGAAAATGTGGCAGGAGAAGCCCTAAGAGGAATGGATAAGAACCTTGAAACCAAGAACGACGGAGTTCGTTATTTCATGGATCGAATATGGACACCGAAGTTTGGTGGATTCAGAGAAATCGTCATGGACGAAGCCCATAAAACACGATACTCCATACATCCCGGCTCCGACAAGATGTATCTCGACCTTAAGAAGTTGTACTGGTGGCCGAACATGAAAGCCGAAATTTCTACTTACGTGAGTAAATGTCGGACGTGCGCTAAGGTCAAAATAGAATACAAAAAGCCTTCGTGTTTATTACAACAACCAGAAATACCCGAATGGAAGTGGGAGCGGATAACCATGGATTTCATAACCAAGTTACCCAAAACGACAAGCGGACTCGACACAATTTGGGTAATTGTTGATAGGTTAACTAAATCGGCACATTTCCTACCGATCAAAGAGACGGATAAATTGGAGAAGTTAACAAGGACATACCTCAGAGAAATTGTACGACTGCATGGTGTGCCCGTATCCATTATCTCGGACCAAGATAGTAGATTCACCTCAAGGTTCTGGCAGTCGCTACAAAAAGCTTTGGGGACAAGACTAGACATGAGTACCGGTTATCACCCACAAACCGACTGCCAGAGCGAGAGAACCATACAAACCCTAGAAGACATGCTGAGAGCTTGCGTAATCGATTTTGGCAAAGCATGGGACACACATCTACCCTTGGTCGAGTTCTCGTACAACAATAGCTACCACACCAGTATCAAAGCTGCCCCGTTCGAAGCCCTCTATGGCCGCAAGTGTAGGTCACCTTTATGCTAGGCCGAAGTGGGGGACACACAACTAGCAAAAGGACAAGCAACTGACAACACACTCACTGGACCAGAAATCATAAGGGAAACTACGGAGAAGATTGTGAAAATCCGAGAACGTCTAAAGGCATCAAGGGATAGACAAAAGAGTTATGCAGATAAGAGACGAAAACCCTTGGAATTCCAAGTTGGAGACCGTGTCCTACTAAAAGTCTCGCCTTGGAAAGGATTAATATGCTTCGGAAAATGTGGGAAACTGAACCCCAGATACATCGGACCATTCGAGATCCTTGCCAGGATCGGTCCAGTGGCTTACAAACTTAGACTACCTCAAGAACTCCACAACGTACACCCTACCTTTCACGTATCAAACCTAAAGAAGTGCTTATCCGATGAGGCCCTTGTCGTCCCTCTAGACGAAATTGCAACAAATGAAAGCCTCCAATTTGTAGAGGAACCAGTAGAGATCATGGATCGGGAAGTCAAAAGGATTAAGCAAAGCCGCATACCTATCGTAAAGGTCCGCTGGAACGCCAAGCGAGGACCTGAATACATCTGGGAACGAAAGGATCAAATGAAACAAAAGTACCCGCATCTTTTTCCTAATCTGTAACTCTATCTTAGATTAAATTTCGGGATGAAATTCCCTTAACAGGGGGATGATGTGACAATCCTATATTTTCCAAAAGCATTGTAACGCTCAAAAGTCAAATACAACTAAATTAACCTTGAAAATAAAGTATTCAAATATCTAAGTTGGGATGTATAAAATATTAGATAAAGTGTCAAGGTTTCTGAAAACATAAAGAACGCTCAAAACCGGGTTATATTGAAGAAATTACAACCACTCGTACATTTACGACACGCCGTTAAAACATTATTTGACGTAAAAAGAAAAATCTCAATAATATGCATTCTAGCCTTAAGTATGTAAACAAAAATCGTAAATCTCGTCGAAAGGTGAACGTGCATAAAAAGATCGCCCAAATTGGACCTCGTATGAAGAAGTTATGAATTTTCAAAGTTTCGTAACAGTAGTAGAGGGCTAAAAACTCGAATTGAAGATCGAGTGTAAATTAGCTAACGCAATCTAAATGAGAGTTGAAGATCTCCGCAATAGGAGCAAGTTGATAAAAAGACAAACGGAAACCGATGCCGAATAAAGAACCTATAAATCTTTAACGAACTTTAGGAGGCCCGGCCTATTTAAACTTACGTCATTAAAAATAAAGTCAAAACTAGCTGATGGAATCTAAAGGAAAGTTGTAGAGCATAATCTCACCTACGCGTGGATATAAAGAACACGAAAAACGGAGCTCGTACGCGAAAGTTACGGAATTTAGAAGAGGACAGGCCAGATTACGCCCTGCGTACTAGACCCAGAGTCGAGTCCCATCGGCCCGCCCACTCTACGCTTAGCTAGACAGGAGTCGTAAGCCATGACGCATTGTTACGCCCCACGTAACTGAGGTACGCCCCGCGTACTTCGGAGGTACGCACCGCGTACGAGGGTTTCCAGCCCTATAAATGGAAGGCATAAGCTCGAGTTTTTGCACACCATTCACAAGCCCTCAGTCATTCTCTCATACTTCTAAGCTCCAGAGACCCTCCCCTCACCTCGGTTTCCGCACTCGAGCCCCCGACGAATGATTTACGCTGCAGAGATCCCCGAAGAGCCCGACGACGCAACTATCCGCGATCGAAGTTCTACTTAACTCTAGCCTCTCTCTTCAAATTTAACGAGTGAGTTCATACCCCTACTTTTCAATTCTTTTTCATGTTTTAGGGGGGGGGGAATACAAGTACATTACACGTTAAAGTATCGTTTTATAAACATAAATGAAATTTCTATCTTCGAATACCGATACAAACATCTTATGTATACAAGAGCTATTATGTCACTAAGTTATTTCTACTAAATGGAACATACTATCTGAAAAACTATAATGGGTATAGTTAACAAGTTAGTCCTACATTTTACATATGCATCTTGAAAAACGAAACACTTTCAAAAGAAGTAAGGTCATTTCATTGTAAATCTACTTATACTAGGCAATGTGAGATATTGAAACTTCAACGTACATTTTTGTATGCACTTCAAGTCCTGTATTATATACCATAATCTCTTAGAGGGAGAGCATGATACTTGTGTATAGATCTATACGTGATTGACAATCCCGCACCTAAAGTACTAGCTATAGTTAGACCGGCAGGTCTGGGGTGACAAATGTCATAACACTGCAACACCTGAAGAATGTTGTTACAGGCCGTCAGTGTCAATAGTATGGTTATAAAACTCACATAAAAAGTATAAAACAAGATTGATTTACGAGATTCATATGTGCATTGCAGTTTTCTCCATTATTTTTCATACAAAGTTATTTTTATCATTCAAGTATAAAAGATACTAACACATTCCAACTTTGGAAACTTTTGAATCAACTTACAAGAAAATATTGGATTTTCTGAAAACCTCGTTTACCAATTTACCACCAAAAAGGATATACTTTTCAACTCGAAACACTCATGAACTCACCAACTTAATTGTTGACACTTTTCAAAACCACTTGTATTTCTCAGGGAATTAGTGATACAGGTAACTATCAGCTTTTGGGAGAAGGAACACTAAGGATGTTTTTATTATTGAACATTTAACATCATATTGTAATATTATTTTGATAACATGTATAACGCAACAATATACGTTTTCATTTTATATATATGATGGTTGTGTTACTTTCTTTACAATATTCAATTGTTGTGATACTACGTGAAGTCATCCACCCCCGAATGTTTCCGCCATTCTGGTTTGGGGGTGTGACAATTACTGTCCTAAGGCCTCACCTGTCTTGGCCTCGCCCCTGTCCTGTTACCAGTAAGCCATGGAACCCCGTTTAAGCTCCTGTTGTTAATGAGATACGGGCCCCCGCCCACACACACCTTCCCCTCATCTCATGCCTCACCCCTGCTCTATTACTAATGAGATATAGAACTCCATCCACACTCCACTAATGGTGGGGTACATGACCTCACCCATACCCACATCCCTACCAGTCATATACAAGTATCGCACAGACTACAAGTATAAATTATCATGCAAACATTCCTCGGGCACCGGCCCGACATCGGACCTTAATCCGGAATCACTTACTAGTATATGGTGCCTAGGGCTAACCCCCAGGTCTTCCTACTTATAAACTACATGGGTTGGCATTGTGGCCGTAGACCCATTCACACAATGAGGAGACTCACCTTGCACTGCTGAAACCCTGCTGGTACAGTTCTGGCTATCATCTGACAATCCCCGCACTGCCGCTCCTCTAGATCCCCGAACTATCAATACCACAATAATACTTAGCCCAATAGCATAATCCTTCATAGGGTAGAATGACCATTCTACCCCTCCTAGTCCAATTTGATACATATTCAAAGTCCAACACTAAGTAAGCTTCCCAAGCCCACTAGTGACCCACTAATGGCCCAATTTTCAAAATTGAGCCCAATCCCTTAATGGGCCTTACCCTAAGCCCAATTATAATTCCTTAGCCTGTAACGCCCGCAGATCCGGGCTAGTCAATTTAGAGGCAATAGGGGTCGAAAACGACTTTTCTACAAAAAGATTATTTAGAATAAATAATCTTAACCAAGTTGTAGAATATGTCACAAGGTTTCCGTACATATAAAGAACGCCGAAATCCGAGTTATAACGAAGAAGTTATGACCCGTTGAAGTTTCGCGTCGGAACCGGCACGGCGCCGGGAAGCGTAAAATAGTAAATTTATGATAGAGAGAGATTTAGCCTTAGCGCTCTAAACTAAAGTCATAGAACATGTTAAACTAAGAACATCGATAAAAAGAACGCCCAAATCTGACTTCATATGAAGAAGTTATGATTTTTCGAAGTTTCAGATTAGCGGTGTACAACCCGAAATTCGAATTTTAGATCGATTGATTTTTAGCCGACACAACCTAAACAAGAATCGAAGATCTCGTTATTAGTAGCATAACAATAAAAATACAGACGAAAATGGACATCGGATAAAGAAGTTATGAGATTTTAACGGACCAATCCTGTCCCGGCCTGTTAAAAATATAACTTTAAAAATAAAGTCAAAATTAGCCGACGGAGTCTAAACGAAAGTTGTAGAGTACATATCCACCTACGCGTGGATATAAAGAACGTCAAAAACGGAGTTCGTATGAACGAGTTACAAATTATAATAGCATATTTACGTATTAAAATAAAGTATAAATCATGTATACGTACATATATATATATATATATATATATATATATATATATATATATATATATATATATATATATATATACATATGTATATATTATTAGAAAGATATCGACGATGCGGTCATTATAAGACTAATGTTGAGTTCTTTCGACATTAGTTTAGTACAAATATCATTAAATCCATTTAAAATAGTATTATAGAGGGGTGTTTAGTTGTTTATATAACTAAAAGGTCATTAAGTAATTATGGATGTTAGTTTTTGAAAATTCAATTAGTATAAATAAGATCCTTGGGCTCTCATATTTCTTGCACCATTATCTTGATTCAAGAGTCTTTCTCTCCTTATCCCCCGAGCATTTCGGTCCTTCGTGATTTGACTTCTCTTTCTGTAGTTTTAGTATAGTAAGGTGAGCGCTGAAGCGCTGCACGAATCTTTCTTAGAAAGATTCAGCGACGAAGTTCTGCCCCCGCAGAGCCCGACTCCTGGCTAAAATCCCCTTGAAAGTAAGTTATGCTTACCCTATTTTAAATACAGTTTATATTTAAAATTAGTATTGTTATTATAAATTTATAATAAATATTTGAGCTATTATTATGACTTATATAAGTGTCGTTATAATATCTTTTAACTACTCGCAGTACGGAGAATTTGGTTTAAAGGGCCGCATAGGGTTGTTGGATTTCAGAAGTGCTATACGCCAAAATGGTCCTGCCCTTCGGTGTTTTATGCCTGGCCCTGTCTGTACATAGTAGTTGGAAAGTATTGTTTAAACGCTTATATAATAATAATAATAATAATAATAATAATAATAATAATAATAATAATAATAATAATAATAATAATAATAATAATAATAATTAGTCACGGTAATATTAGACTAAAATCAAGTGGTGATAATACTAGGTTTCGTCAAAGGAAATTATTTTAAAGTAAACGAAGCGCTGTCTGAGTACCGAGTCACCACCTTCTCAGGTGAGTGCATAGTCCCTTTCATCTTACACATAGATATGAAGTATTTTAATATAAATTACGTGCTATGTGTGCATATTGTCTGAATACTTGCTGTCTATGCTGAGTGAAAGATTTTATACATGTTTTAAATGATTTAAACTATATATGTATTTTATATCTACGAAAATGTTGGGGTAAAACATGGGTAGATATAATAGATGAAATATGAGTTGGATGATGAGTTGAGAGGTGATATAGACTATAAGGTGTGGGTGAGAGGTGTACGATGTGAGAAGCCTTTTTCCCAAACGATGTCCCCGTCATTCAGCAGAGTATGGATGACAACCACGGACTATCCTAGATAGTCCAGTGGAACACTATCAGGCTCGCAACCTGTAGGTGTTGTGAACGATGTGTTCACCCGGTGTACTCTAAACCTTGGTGATCATGCAGACTTGATACCTAGACCCTGGCGATCATGCAGACTTGGTGCCAAAACCTTGGCAACTATGCAGACTTAGTGCCTATTGTATAAATTCTGGCGACTATGCAGACTTAGTGCCTAAACCCCGGTGACGATGGACTTCGTGCCGATTCCTTAGGATGATCCTTAGGAATGTATGAACGAGGAATAGTTGATTCTTAGGGTAGATCCTTAAGAATAAAGCAGATAATACGGATGGGTAATTGGGTTGATTGTTTGATTATTTGAAAATAATAATTATATTACTGTGGGTTGAAAACCCTATGTACTCACCAGGTTTCCCAACCTGACCCACTCAGTTTATTTGTATCACAGGTGTCGATATGAAGTCACATTTCACTAAGAGATTTAAAAGAGATGTAGATCACTAGTGTAAATAAATGTAAGTTCTGTTTATACTTATGTTTCTGTATTGACGATGACATCCCAAATGTTTTTAAAAGTGAATAAAAATATATTTCTTTAGAAATGCTTTGACAACACAATTATCATGTTTTTTTGGGAACAAATTCTGCAACATTTTTATTAAAAGAAGTACTCTAATTTTTATAAAGCATAAACAAAATCGGTCTTTTCTGGCCGTGAAAATGGGGATGTCACATAGCCCATATTAACTGACTCCTGATGGCCCACTATGGCCCAAAGGCCCAAAGTCCAAAGCACAGCCCACACCGAGGCCTAATTACTCAAAACCCAAACTGGCAGAGTACATGGGGCGTACTCCTAGGTACGCTAAGCATACTTACTGATGGCTTGTACGCCATGCATACCTCCTTGTATGCCCAACATAAATCCCTGTTAAGTCACTTTTCCATTAAGTGCTTAATACTCCGATCCAAAGGCTACAAACTTAGATCCAAGTCCTCTTCCATGTCTTAATTCATAAAGTCACTAACTTGGTGACTTGCAATCCGCCAAATAAGCCCAAGCTCAAAATGTGACAACATACTTTCATTCCAAGGGCTAGATCTCAAGCATGAGCACAAATAAGTCCAAAAGATTGGAACTTTACTACTTATGGGACTCATATGTCTCTAAGGGAGGCAACCCTGGACTTAAAAAGTTCTTGAGTTTCAAAGATCCATTCTTGGGACCAAAAGAGTCCATAAACTTGTACTAAGAGAGATCTAAGAGATTAATCGCCAAGTTCAAAACTTTATACCTTAAAAAGGTCCGAAATGAAGCAAATATCCAAGATCTATATCTTCTCCTTTGGTCCACCACTCTCATTGCCCTTCATTTGTTTGACAAAATGGCTTTACAACACTAGAATACTCTCCAAAGGTCTCCAAAGCTCCAAAAACACTCAAAGGAGGGTTAAAGTTTTGTAGCAGCTCTTTATGAAGGAATGGAGTCTGAAACTTTAGGGTATAACATTCCTTATATAGTGGCATGCCCTAAAATTAGGGTTTCTGGACATTGAGCGTATGTTGGGCGTACGCCAAAAAGCTCCCGCGTCCACCACCTTTCATACGTTAGGCGTAATCCTAGCTTATGCTGGGCATACCCACACGCCTCCTACTTTCCAGGCATGGCCCTTCTTTGCCAACATTTCCATTGAGGGGCCATAAATGACAACAACTTCAAAATGTTATAACTCCTTCATCCTAAGTCCGTTTCCAACGAACGTGATATCCACGAAAAGGTGGCGAGAAGCCCTAAGCTTCTAGCAACACACCCTGACCCGAAACCATCTCAAATAAAACTCAAAACCCATAAATGACCAGAACGCCCCTAGCCCTGGCTTTTGAAATCCCTAAATGAATATTTCAGAACAAGGCGTTACAGTAGAAGAAAGAGAACTAGAAGACAATTTGGATTGCATTGCGAATATGACCATGGAGGAATATAACCGACGAATGCAATATGATAACAAACCTGGTCTCATGCGACTGGAAATTCCATAGATGACAAATTTCGAGCTTAAGGGACACATCTTTAACCTGCTTAAGGATAAACCATGTTTAGAGAAAGTCCATGAAGATGCCTACAAACATACAGATAAATTCCTCGATATTGCTGACTATTTCAACTTTCCAAATGTGACAAGAGATGCGATAATGCTAAGAATTCTACAATTCACACTCATGGTTGTAGCTAAAACTTGGTTGAAATCACTACCACCAGGAACAATTACAACATGGTCCAAACTTAAAGATCAATTTATCCAACCATTTAGCCTTCCACCAAATATTTCAAAGCTTAAGAAGAAAATTCTAAACTTCCAACAAATCGATGGGGAGTCGTTATATGAGGCATGTGAATGCTATAAAGGGATGTTATGGAATTATCATCAACATGATCTAAATGCACAATAAGAGATATCAAATATGTATAATGGAATTAATGTTTGCACAAGAAAAATTCTAGACTCCCAATGACTACTCACTAAGAAAAATTTGGAGACCAATCAGAAGCTAATATTAGAATTTCAAAACATTCTCGGGAATACCATAACCTTAGAGATGATGTCACATGAGGAAGGTTGAATGGAAATGGAGCATTAGAGGGATTAGTGGTAATCAATGCTAAACTTGACACTATGGATCGAAGCATAAAGAATATGAATCAAATGATACAAGAAATCGAATTCGGGTGCAATAATTGTAGCAGGCGACATCTTACAAAAGATTGTGATTTTTGGATGAAAATTACAATATGAAGGCTCAATTGTGCTACTCAAGGGAGACCGATACAATGAATATTAGAGAATGCCAAATCGAGAGTGAAATCCATATACAAGAGAGAAAATAAGGAGAAGTTAAGGTAACAAGGTCAGGGATTTTACCAAAAAGAGCATCCTGCTCCTGGTTAGAAACCCAACCTTAAACTAATGGTAGCTTGTTTTACCAAGGGAACCGAAAAGAAACTAATGGCAGATTGTTTTTTTGGATTAGGTGTTTAATCCCATAACTATAGTTTGTATAAAATAGAATTGATAGTAGTACAGTCCTTTTGGGTTGCCCTCAAACTTAGCAATTGGACAAGATGACTTTTAGAGAGAAAGGTTGATTTATTATTTGATTAATAAATTGAAATATATAACTTATTAATATATTATAAGAATAATATATTAATTAGAAATAGTGATATTTAATTAATAATTAACCAAAAGTTAATTGGAATTAGTTTCAAGATTAATGGAATTAATTAAAAGTGTAGGGTCTAAAGTGCAATTGTTTAATAGTTGAGCAAAAGGCTCCAGAACCTTCCGCTAAGAGGTTGGATGGTTTCTAGGGGATAATCTAGTCCCATGTGGATAATAAGGAACTGGATAATAATCAGATTTGAAATATTAATTTATTATTCAAATCAAGGTTATCTAGGATTTCCTTGTACCACTATATAAGGAACTGGATAATTATCAGATTTGAAATATTAATTCTGCTTGCCTCACCCTCTCTCCATAATCTCCGTCTTGCTTGTGTTAGGTGTGAACCACTAGAGGCACGACATTTGTGGTGCATGCTTCAAAATCTTTTACAAGTCAAAGATTAATTATTATTTTCTACAATAACAATAAGGTATGTAATCCTAAACCCTTTTATGTATTTTTCGAAAATTATCTAAGGTTTATGGGTTCTTATTTTGATGTTCATAGTTATAGGTTCAATAGAGAAGACATATATCTTTTTTTAGGTTGCATGCACACTTAAGAGTTTTAAGTTGTTTTGTTATGCCTAAAACCCATCAGTGGTATTAGAGTGTTTGGTTTGTTTTCAATTGAATTTGCTATACTTATTGAATTTTATCAAATTAGGCTTTATGGAAATGAAACCGTAAAAGGCCTTAAATTTGAAATTAGGGTTAGGGTTTTGAAACCCTAGCCTTTCTCCCTAACTTTCAAAACTAGGGCTAAGGTTTTGAAATACTGGCCTTCCTCCCCAAGCAAATTTTCGAAAATGGTATTAGTTGGTTAGGGTTTCCTAAATTTTTGGTAATTATAATTTTAATTGTTTAAAAGGGATAATTGAAATTCTTTTTGATAAAACCTATAGCCTAATTTCAAAAGTTAGAGGGTAAGGATTAGGATTAAATTAATTGGATAATCCTTATTTGATTTAATATGATTAATTAGATGTTAATTATTAGATAATTATTAAATCATTTGGTTGATTTTTTAAATTTAAATTAATTATTTAATTTTCGAAATTTAACTATAAACCTAGTGTTTTAAAAAAGTTTTAAAATACACCTTATACTATATGTAAAATTAAAAGTTTAATTACTACTATATGTATAACACTAAGTCAGTCAAACTGCTAATACGCCTCATTCACGAAGCTCGTCTATAAGGATGGTATAAGAAAATTGCTTATAAAATGGTAGTTGAATGGGTGTCCACTCTCACCCACCACTTGCATGATTAGTGGAGGCTCCTTAGCCGAAGGGGTTTGATAAGACAATTATTTATCATTAAAATTATAATTATATTAAAAGTAACTAAACTTTTTTGAAAAATCCCAATCCTAGTTACTTTAGGAAAAAATGTGAATTTGTATTCTAACCCATGAAATTGCACATTGCACTTTATAAGTCGTTAGTGGAGTGTGTGTGGTTAACCAACATACTAATGATGACTAATAAAGAGTGGTAATGGGTATCTCATAAATTATCATTCTTGATGGAGCATGCGTGGTTTACCAACACATCAATTGGGATGATAAATGACAATGAGGTTACTAAGCACATTTGCATGATTATTCACATCTTGTTTGTGATCTTAGGTATCCTAACCACAAATAGATGATCATAATATGATATTAAACATCCCATTGAATAGTATCAATGAATCTCAAAAGATCTAGGAATTTCATCAAAAATTAATTTCCTTTTAAAATTTTTGGTCTATTATTGGAATTGGTAAATTATCATTTACCTACCTTTATAAAATTTACAATTAGATTACGACATCCCTTTTCCAAGTTGTGAATTTTTAGTTGGATCCTATACTTGATATTTCATTTTGGGTTGCTATATAAAGGATTATTCTTATCTAAATAAAACTACCTTCTTTTTACTGATGTCTACTTCAAAGGATGCTCTGGTTCCTCCTCCTCCCATAACTTTTCATTATTGAAATCTGCTCGAAGGTAAAATTGGATGTCACCAACTACAATGATTGGATGTTCAACATTAAGATGACCCCTCGTGTCGAGGACAATGAGTATGTCCTTGAGAAAGAACTAAATGAGATTGACGAAGATAAGGCCACTCCAGAAGAATTAGTCGCCTACAAGAAGCACTACAATGATGCAAAAAAAGTTACTTATATCATGGTAGCCACTATGAGTCCTAAGTGAGACATCCCCATTTTCACAACCATAGAAGACCAATTTTGTTTATGCTTTATAAAAATCAGAGTACCTCTTTTTGTGAAAATGTTGCGGAATTTGTTCCCAGTAAAACATGATAAATACGTTATCAAAGCATTTTCAAAGAAATGTATTTTTATTCATTTTAAAACATTTGGGATGTCATCGTCAATACAGAAACATAAGCATAAACAGAACTGACATTCATTTACACTAGTGATCTAAATCTCTTCAATCTCTCAGTGTAATGCAACTTCGTATCGATACCTATGATACAAATAAGCTTGAGTGGGTCAGGTTGGGAAACATGGTGAGTACATATGGATTTCAATCCCACAATGTTATATCATATATATAATTTAGAACTCACAAAATATATAATTTCACCACACACACACACACACACACACACACACACATATATATATATATATATATATATATATATATATATATATATATATATATATATATATATATATATAAGGAACTCTTACCCCACCCCATTAATCCTTACAACGAGACTATCCATACTCCCGGACTTTAAATTTTACATCTTACTTAACTCATACTCTCGGATCTAATTCATGCTCTCAGATCAATAATTGTGCGCATTCCATACGCTCGGATTAGGGACAAGTGTCTATGTGTAAATCCATTCTCCCGGATTAATGACGAATGACTATGTCCTATCCATACTCCCGGACTGAGGACGACTAACTATGTCTTAATCCATACTCTCGGAGTAAGGACAAATGACTATGTCTTAATCCATACTCCCGGATTAATGACAGGTGACTATGTCCAATCCATACTCTCGGACTAGGGACAATGACTATGTCTAATCCATGCTCCCGGATCGATATAATAAAGTTCTATTCTTTGAGTATAACTCACTCATACACGTAAGAAAATATTCCCCAATATTCCTCATAATTAACTTAGGTTTACTCTTTATCCTAAATCGTAATATATAATCAGGTATGTTCTTTAACACGTATTTCAGGAAACATCAATTAACTCACAGATAAACATATAATTAATACTTCAATCTATACTTGTATTAAAATCATGTTCATGAAAGGGACTATGCACTCACCTGATAAGGTAGTGACGCGGTACTCGGACGACACTTCGTTTACTTTAATCAACTCCTTTGAAATAACCTATGAGGGGGTTTGTCTAGAAGTCGGGCTCTGCAGGGGAAGAACTTCTGAGCCTGAAAGTTCTTCCTCTCGGAGCTGTCGAGCGCTCCTGAGCTTTCTTCTAGCGCTAGGGGAATTTTGGGAGGTTTAGAGAGAGTGTAGAGAGAAGAAAGAATGGGAAGCGTGTGAAGAAAATGAGGGTAGGAGAGGTTCTATTTATAGGGTGAAATATGAATGAACTTGGTGCCACATGTCACCATTTGGTGGCAAGACTTGGGGAGAAAGCAATGACCAAGATTGTACCACGTCACCAATTTTCACACAACACACTTTCGAATTTTAAAATCCGTAACTTTCGCATATGAACTCTGTTTTTGATGTTCTTTATATCCATGCGTAGTTAAAAATAAGATCTACAACTTTTGTTTTGACTTTGTCAGCTAGTTCTCTACCGATCTTAAATTTAATTGTAGGAGGAGATTACACTGTTAAATAACCGCGAAAAAT
Source organism: Lactuca saligna (assembly GCF_052625555.1). Lineage (NCBI taxonomy): Eukaryota > Viridiplantae > Streptophyta > Magnoliopsida > Asterales > Asteraceae > Lactuca > Lactuca saligna. The sequence goes on from NC_136418.1 coordinate 116,441,030, forward strand.
TCGTAACTCCTTCATACGGACTCCGTTTTCGTTTGTATTTTTATCATTGACTTCCTATTAACTAGATCTTCAACTCTCATTTAGGTCACGTTAGCCAAAAATCGCTCGATCTAAAATTCGAGTTTCGGGCCATGCACTGTTATGCCAAATCTTAGAAAATTCATAACTTCCTCATACGAAGTCAGATTTGGGCGTTCTTTTTATTCACACTCTTGGTTTAACATATACTACGGTATTTTTTAGATCACTAAGGCCAAAAATTCCTATATCGTAAATTCACTATTTGTCTCCCGTGTGTCGTGTCAGTTTTGCTATAAACTTCGACAGACCATAACTTCTTCGTTATAACTTGGATTTTGGCGTTCTTTATATGCACGGAACCCTTGTAACATATAATAATACTTAGTTAAGATTATTTATTCTAAATAATCTTCTATTAAAAAGTCATTTTTGATGCTTATCATCTTTAAATTTACTAGTCCGAAGCTGCGGGCGTTAGAATTATCTCCCCCATAGGGTGATTATGTCCCGGAATCATCAACAAAAAAGGGTTTGTATAATGACTCCATATGCTATCTCTTCATCTTAGGTAATAATTGTAACTTCTATATTCATTCGAATCAGTATCTATCTCTTAGACTTATTGGCTGCAAGTAGTACTCTGTCGTGCACCCACTCTCTATCTCACGTTAGTCTTGCAATCATGACCTTCGAGTCACAATCTAGATTCCTTATTAGAGACTCCTTATTCTTAAAAAACTTATGATAATTTCTTTGGTTACCACCATGGACCAATGGGTCATGTTCTAATGACATCTCATCGTATGATGCGACGCTTAGACTCATGTCTTTTAGAGTCAAATTCCAGACTTGACGACAACTTACTTCATGCTCTAATGTGATATAATCACATTCTAACATGTAACACTTGTAGCTACAAGCTCTTACAATGATCGTGCTACTTCTATTTATCGCTTCGATTTTACTTCAATCATGTGGCTTAAGTCAGATGCTACATCGATCTTGGTTCTCTGAACCATGTAACACACTCATCCTAGTCGGAATCGATATGATATGACCTCTAGGATCAGAATAACAATCATCTTCTCAATCATTACCGAAATGATGGTAACGGCACACTTGAATAAAACAGAATCGTTTACTAGATTCTTGGTAACCTTGTGACTTTCCCTAATCAAAGTGAAAGTCCTGTGCTTCCGGTAGTATAGGTCTCTACTACCATTCACACCTAATCATACTCGTCCCAAGTATTGTCTCGCAGTTTTCTGTGTCATCATACAAGAAAATCACACAAAGCTTAACACATTAGATAGAAAAATGAAGGTTTTATATTATTCCTTGAAATGATTACATGGGTGTTCAAGTTCACCCTAGACTATGTCCCTAATAGGCTACACCTTAAGATACTATAACTTGATCTTCGGATATCCATCCTCACTCCTGATTCCTTGCATTGTCAGATGCTTTGTTTAAGATCATATGGAATGCTCTTACCTTCAGTTTTGGCGACACATTTGGCTTTGTAGCTTCTGCTCTCCTTGGGCAGTTTTTCTTGTAGTGTCCTTTTTCACCAAACCTAAAGCAGACTTCTCTCTTGGTTTTGCATTCGCTGGCATAATGACCAGTCTTACCTCATTTGAAGTAGGCCATCTCTTTAGAGCATCTTTTAATGTGATTCCTTCTACACTTGTCACACCATTGTGCTCCTTCTCCAAACTTTGAGAATTTTCTTTTCTCGTAGGACCTTATGGCGCCTTTAAACTTTATCTTATCACCAACTTCGACCTTACTGGCAGCTCTTCCCTTGATCATATCTTCAACAGATATGACAGCTCATATAACTGCCTCTAGAGTAGGTGGCTAACGTACCCGCACCGAATACTCCCAGGGAAGTCCCTTTGCGTACTTGTCAACTTTTGTCAGCTCGTCGAGGACAAGGCGCAAAGAAAACTCCATTTTTTCCTTGAAGTTGTTGGTGTATTCATCGATGGACATGCTCCCTTTCTTTAAAGTTAGGAATTGGTTCTCTAGCTCGATCAGGTTTTGGGCTGAGCAATACTTATGCTTGAAATGCACCAAAAACTTTTCCCAAGTTAGTTGCAAGGTCTTATTGGGGCTTAGAGTCTTCCCCAGGGTGTTCCACTAACACACAACGCCTACTCGGAACTGACGTATTGCAAATGTGGTATGTAACTTGCCTCTGCATCCATACATCATGTAGGACAACTCCATTTCCGAGATCGAATCCATAACTCCAATCAGATCTTTTTTTCTAGTGAAAGTTGATGGCTTGCAAGTTAGAAAATCCTTGTACTTGCATCCGTTCCTCTCGTCTCCGTCATCTTGGTTGTTTCGTCGAACTATTGGTGGCTTGCCTTGACCAACGGTCCCACTGTAGTTCCCTCTTTCTGACTGCCCATCATTCATTTCAGGTTGTTCGATTGGTATTGTAGCTTCCTCTTGATTCTGTTGAAGCAAACGTCTGGTTTCCTCCATTTGATTATCCAACATCATTTGGATCATCTCCTGTACTCCGTCCATCGTGATGGGCTCAGGAGTGGCTACCACAACAGGTATTTGCTCAATCACTAAAGGTTGATTCCTGTTTCTGTTCGTGTTCCTGACTCCGCTTCGGGTTCTTGCCATTTCAATCTATACACCAATTAAAACGGTCGATGTGTAATGGCGAGAATTAAGATAGGAAAGATTTTATTTATGATCAATGTGTAAATCTCCCTATCACTCTGAAAAGTTATGTACCAGTTCTAATATCGTAATTAAATGTTTAGAAACCTGAACACATAGAGTTTCCAGATCCGGTCGGCAAAAGACCATAGATCCGATCGTATAATGCATATCATAAATCATTTAGAACATAAAACCATGTTAGGTATTTTCCCTAAATAAACTGGTGCTTGTGTCTATTCAGGTATATCACCTAAATTTTATTAGACACACTCCTCATAATCATTGCTTAGCATTTAAAGTTTAATTCTAGAAATAAATCCATATTACTAGTTCGCTTAAACTAATGCTTTGATACCAACTGTGACATCCCCATTTTCACGGCCAAAAAGACCAATTTTCTTTATGCTTTATAAAAATCAGAATACCTCTTTTAGTGAAAATGGGTCGGAATTTGTTCCCAATAAAACATGATAAATACGTTATCAAAGCATTTCCGAAGAAATGTATTTTTATTCATTTTAAAAACATTTGGGATGTCATCGTCAAAACAGAAACATAAGTATAAACAGAACCTACATTCATTTACACTAGTGATCTACATCCCCTCAATCTCTCAGTTTAATGTAACTTCGTATTGACACCTGTGATACAAATAAGCTTGAGTGGGTCAGGTTGGGAAACCTGGTGAGTACATAGGGATTTCAATCCCATAATGTTATATCATATATATAATTTACAACTCACAAATTATACAATTTCACCATATATATATATATATATATATACATACATACATATATATATATATACATACATACATATATATATATATATATATATATATATATATATATATATATATATATATATATATATATATATATAAGCAACTCTTACCCCACCCCGTTAATCCTTACAACGAGACTATCCATATTCTCGGACCTTAAATTTTACCTCTTACTCAACCCATACTCTAGGATCTAATTCATGCTCTAGGATCAATAATTGTGCCCATTCCATACTCTCGGATTAGGGACAAGTGTCTATGTGTAAATCCATTCTCCCGGATTAACGACAAATTACTAAGTCCTATCCATACTCCCGGACTGAGGACGACTGAATATGTCTGAATCCATACTCCCAAACTATGGAAAACAGACTCTGTCTTAATCCATACTCTTGTATTAATGAAAGTTGACTATGTCCAATCCATACTCTCGGACTAGGGACAATGACTATGTCTAATCCATGCTCCGCGATCAATATACTAAAGTTCTATTCTTTGAGTATAACTCACTCATACTCGTAAGAAAATACTACCAAATATTCCTCATAATTAACTTAGGTTTATTCTTTATCCTAAATCATAATATATAATTGGGTATGTTCTTTAACACGCATTTCAGGCAACATCAATTAACTCGCACATAAACATATATTTAATACTTAAATTTATACTTGTATTAAAATCATGTTCATAAAAGGGACTATGCACTCACCTGATAAGGTGGTGACTTGGTACTCGGACGAGACTTCGTTTACTTTAAAAAACTCCTTTGACAGAACCTACAAGGGGGGGGGGGGGGTGGGTTGGCTAGAAGTCGTGCACTGCAGGGGCAGAACTTCCAAGTCGAAAGTTCTTCTTCTTGGAGCTGTTGAGTGCTTCTGGGCTTTCTTCTAGCGCTAGGGGAGTTTTGGGAGGTTTAGAGAGAGTGTAGAGAGGAGAAAGAATGGGAAAGGGGTGAAGAAAATGAGGGTGGGAGAGGTTCTATTTATAGGGTGAAATATTGCTGAACGTGGTGCCATATATCACCATCTGGTGGCAAGACTTGGGGAAAGAGCAATGGCCAAGATTGTGCCACATCACCCATTTTTGCACAACCCACTTCCGAATTCTAAAATCCGTAACTTTCGCATACGAGCTACATTCAATTAAAGTCCTTTGTTGAACTACTTACGGGAAGTGAAACCAGGGAAAGTAATATTGGTCTCTTGGATTGTGTTGCCCTCTGTTTCTCCTCATTTTTTCTGTACAAACAAACATCAAAGGAAACCAAACAAACCACAAAAAGAAGTTAAAAATAAAAGATAAATTTGTAAATCTGGCCACTCTACTGAAACAAATCGTCGAGTTGCAAGAACAACTCGGTGAGTTCGATGAGTATTACGAAAATTCTTTTCTGATTCCTTCCGGTTCAACCATATTTTCTCAAAATCACTTAAGGGGTTTATATAGGGTAGTAATGTTGGGTTTTGAGCATTCTAACACTCCTAAGTGTACATGCAACCCTAAATACCTTGGATCTATGTTTTATTTATTATACATGCAAATATGAACTTTCCAAGGTATTCATCCTAACTAGCATAGTAACATTGATTCATATGAATATATGGAGTTAGAATTACATACCTCTTTGATGTAGAATGTCTTCATGAAGCTTGAGTTTCTAGTGCCCCAAGTTTGACACCTCAAATGGTTCACACAACACCAAATGCACATGGAATGACATGAGAGAACATACACACTTCATGAAATCGGCTAGCCCTTCATTCTCATACATAGTGGCCGATTTCTTGAGCCATGGAATTCTTTTATATGGTGGCTATTAGGGTTACGCCATGTAACTCATAACTTTACCTATTCCTTATGCTCCATGGATTTTAACCTCCATGGAGTATCCATGGGTCACCCTATGGACTTAGTCCAACATAAGGAATCTTGCATCACAAGCCCACATATATAAGAATGAATGATTTACAAAATCAACCCATATATTTAATTTGTCTCATTTTTGATCACTTAATTAATTCCAAATTAATTCTTGATCAATACTAATTAAATAACCTTATTAATATATTAAAACTTATAAATATATTAACAAACCTTAAGTGTTATTTCTCTCATTATAGTTTATCCAAATGCATGATGCCATGAAACCCAAATGGACCATGCCGGGTCGGGTCAAGTCTCACGAATTATAGTTATGGACTTAGACATTAATCCAACAGTCTCCTACTTGGATAAGTCTAAAACTATTATTACGTATGACTTCAAGAACCTACTGGAAATCTTAGCTCTCTAATCTTCTGTCGAACTCTGACCTTGTCGATGAACGCTGACCTTTGTCAATGACTTGTCCATTAGATAAGGGATCATATATTCCTCCATTCTAGATATTATATGGACAGAGACATGGATTATAATCATTCTCTCTGTCCATTTGTGATTTCCCAATTTCCGATTTATGACGACTGATTAATTGAACAAATCAAATCAGTCCAGGCGCGGTCGAGCACTTACATTTGTCATCACCAAATCATCGAGGGGCCCACAGATATCGCTTTTATCCCAAAGGTAAAAGGAATGGATAAACTTCGACTCATATGGCTTGTTCTACTACTTGTTGAATCATACACAAAGGCACGTTTTATAACATCGAGTTACCGAATGTGTTTTCGTGCAATCAATGTACAACCAACTCATAGTAACAACTCATATCTCTAGGTTTGAAGAATATAAGATATTATCATCTCATGATCATTCGTGATAGAACCCATGAAGTGATTCCAATAAGCACGGGTTGAATCCAATACTAAGAACTTATGAGTACTCATGAGTGTTGTAACCCTTTGTCCAACATCTTAGACCTCTACAAGCCAACCCATGATAGTCTTAATTCATATCTACTTCCAACATATGACCGACTATGGATGGTTTGAATAACTTAGTCATCCAGAACAATGACCTTGTTATTCAGGAAGTTAAAACATGCAAAGTGAAACACAATAATAATTGAATCCAATATGGTATCAAAACCTATGAACATATATAAAACATCTTTTATTTATCATCATATAATTACACATTATTCATTGTATACTGTTTCAGCTATCAACTTTATTCTTGAATTTAAAACAATAGTTGTCCCATGCTCCAAGCATGTACACTATGTTTTCTAAACACTAGTCATGCCATACACCAAGTATGCATACTATGTTTGTCTATGATCTTTACATTGTGAAATAGATCAATTGAATACAACTCTAATGATCCTCTTTTCACAGTCCCAAATCCTTACTGCAAATGCAAGAATTCCAAATTCATGCCATTTACCAAAAATTTTTAGATTATAAGGAGATCATCTTGTAATGATTATGCACAAAGTCAGAAAGACTTGACAACAACCATTACAGAGCATTTCAAAGGAGATCATCTCCTTGGAAACATCCTTCTTGCATTAAGTTTCCTAATCGTACATAGATTAAATAATTTCTAACTTTGAAACATTTCCAGATTCCATTTTGACTATCACTTTTGAACAAGAGTTGCCTCCTTACAGATTATGTAAATATGGTCCTTCCAGAATTATCACTATACTTCCAACTTTCCTTGAGCACCCAATCTTTGGTAAGCCTTAGATTGTCCTCAACAATTGCTTAATCATTTTAGTCATATCCAGTTCTAGACCTTTCCCCTTCTTAATGCCCCAGGCATTTGGAAAATTTTAGAAAGGATGAATATAGCACATGTAATCGATCCTATATTCAAAGCATATGGGACACGATTCATGATGTCTCACATAAAGACTAAACCAGTCTTTTTCTATAACATTTCCATTTCTATTTGCCAAGTTCTCATAATTTATATTATGAAACGGGATGCCGTAATCATAATCGAATTTTAGAACGCAAATAATGGAACCATATATAGAATTTCCTTATGTTGAGCCATTCCAACATAAAATTCATATATATATATATATATATATATATATATATATATATATATATATATATATATATATATATATATATATATATATATATCCTTGACTAAATACGACTAAAACCTCAATCTAAGCTTTTAGATTTCAGATGAAGTATTATTTCCTCTACCTTAAATATAGCAAAACAACTTTTTCCCAATTGAAACTTTTTGTTTTCTAAAATTAACATTGCTAACTTGCAATACTTATCATAATTATCATGCTCCCACTAACATGATGATTATTAGCATAACACTTATGTTCCCACTAGCTTTGACATGTACTCAGAAATCAGCTAGACTTCTAGAAATCAATATGTTATTGCTTTCTTACCAAAGTTCTGATTTCTGATACTAAATTGCTTTAATAAAACTTTATCATAATCGTACACCTTATCTTAGATAGCTTACAGGTGTGTCTAAAGAATTTTAAGAACTATGAAAAGGGATGTCGTAATCATAGTCTTGATTGTTTAGACCTTTTCCACTTCTCACAAGTCCATGTTAGTGTGCCGGTAAACCACACATGCTCCATTAACGAATTTGAGAATGCAAATATCACCATTGCTATCTAGCTAAAATCTACTTAGTGAAAGTGTTTCCTCACCATCATTTTCATGAATCGTATAGAAACCTTATGACACTTAGATTTAATGGTGTATTTGTTCTTATCTATGTGAATTGTTAAAACCATAGTCACAAGACAAGGATAATGACAAATCCAAACTCATATGGACTGAACTCAATCTTAATTTCTTGCCACCTGGCAGCTCAAGGGCCTGCCATTGCTTCCAAGTTGTTGTACAACCAATTGAGAACCCTAAGAACTCATATGCAAAGCCAACTTTAATTGGAATGGTCATATAATATGTCAACATTATAGGTTATGAACCTCAAGTCGTGTGCTAGTGAAGAATTTCAGGTTTTATTCTTGATTAGTTCTTGAGACTTTCAAGACCTTTAAGACTCCCACTGTTCTCTTGACATATAAGACTTTCTTGTAAGATATTCAAGAGATAGTGTGGATTCTAATCAAGACAAACACTTTACACAATTGGCCTTAGTTGGTTTTTGTTTTATCCAAAACATCACAACTTACCAATATCAAATGTACAAGAGTAGAAAACTTTTACTCTTACATTTGACATGTGTTTTAAACCTTCTCTAAGACATGTCACTAAAGTTATAATCTTGGAGTATGACTCTAAGGCTTGTATTGGAACGAAGTATGACTCATCTTCTTGATTTAACCATTTCAACAATTCAAGATTCCTCTTCTTAGTCATAAGAATGCACTAAGATTTCCTTAGAGAACTAATTGTGATATGATTTCTTAATCATTAAGATGATAAAAAAAACTGATACTAAAGTACTCTCCCATTTTTTTAGATTTGAGAAACTTTTATCTTTCTGCCTAATTTGACTCTTCTTATTCGTTATGCCTTACATTGAAACTTTTCCAATGTTTCAGAGTTATACTTAAACTTGTAAGTATAACCATATTTACTGAACTTAAGTAAATCATGAAGAATAGTCTTATCGATCTTTTGTGGTGGACTTAATCAGTGTACTAGAATGTGTACTCGATCGCTTAGTCCGTTACTTGACTCACACATCCATGTGAACAAGTAGTTAGTCTTAAGTTTCCAAAGACGAAAATTTTTCATTCATCATGCTATACAACTTGCATGATTCCAATTTCCGATCCAATTGAAACTTGGGTGATGAGGATCTTTCCTTATTTGGTAAATTTAGACATTACCACAAATGAAAGAATCAATTAAATATTTCCACTCTTGCTATTAATGGAATAATATAAACGCCATTGTAAGGATACATAAAATAAATAAAATCAAAAATTTCCTTTTATTTTTTTTAAAAACATTGCGGAAAGCTTATCCTTACAATCCATATGAAAACTTGTTGTTATCTATTCCTAAGAAATATCTCATAACTCCAAAGAAGTAGCTTAAGAATCCGATCTTTAAACTATGCGATAGAAATCCATCTACGCGATCAGATTCAACATATTGTTTCTTTAAGTTCCTTCACTTTTATTTGATTCTTAAAACATCAACATGTGACCTAGTCGCATTATGTATCAAGAATCTCATAATAGAAACTTAGTAGAGTTAAATAATGGACTTTACCTGAGGTAGAGTCAAACTTATTGACTTTAACATCCTTAGGTAAAATTGGCAGCTTCGCAACTAATGCCCCTTCCTTTGGTAATATAAGCATATGGACCCTTTGGTAATGGTATGCATGACTATCACATACTTAGCTTTTCTCTTTACCATTTGGTCAATCGAGTTGACTATGGCCGATCCCTTTCCATTTGGAAGAGAATGCTTTTTCTGGATTTCCAGTGTCTTTATGGTCAATGTCCATAAAGTTTTAGGAAGTTGATCTTAGCAAATAGATAAGATCATTAAGGGTCTTGTCATAGTCTGTTTCATATGAGTCCCAAAGGAACTCACTATGTGACTTAGAAAGTAGTTGAGCCACCAACTTTCTCAAGACTTTGACACCCAACTCTCTCGGCTTGTCAATATGTGACTCTATCTCCAAGATGTGATCACACGTAGAACTTGCTTTGCCAATAGGGCTTAAGTGACCTTGAACTTGTGGGTTAAGGAGAATAATTGGAGGAGGTGAAAGAAGTATGATTTCCATGGGACATCATCTTCATTTAGGAAAGCTTGTTTCAAGAGATTTGGGAAGATCATAAATGTCTACACCAGACATCTTTTGGTAGATATTCAAGATAGTTGATTTAAAGTCCTTAATATAACACCCAATATGAAATATTAAGGCTAGGACCCAACACAATACTTTTATAAATTGGAAGAGGGATGCCGTAATCCAAGCTATAAAATATTTGAAGGTAGGTGAATGATGATTCACCAATTTCCACCAAGATAAACGAAATGTATTATTAGGTTTTAATTGGTTTTGAAACTCTTAGATCTTTGAGATTCATTGAACTTTTCAATGGCATGTTTCAATCTCGAGTGTGCCTTTCAGGTTTTGTGACTGGGATGCCGATGATCACAAAACAAGGTTTGAAGTAACCATGCAAATATATTGGGTACCCTTAATATTTACCCCTTAATCGATGTGCCGGTTAACCAAATACTCTCCACCGATACTATGATAAATATTAAGTTACCTTTTTCCTACCTTGTTAAGTCCAGGTTAGTGTGCCGGTTAACTACACATGCTCTACTAACAACTTAAGCAAAGTGCAAAGTGTAATTTCATGGGTTAGTACCTTATTCACTTTTTCCTAAGTAACTAAGATTGGGTATTTATAAATGTTTTAGTTACTTAGTATTTATCATTAATACTTTTAATGAAGGGAGAATTATAGTCCTTGTCCTACCTGTTCGGCTTACGACCCTCCACCAGTCAAGAAAGCGGTGGCTGAGAGTGGACACCCATTAAGACTGACTTGCTCTTATATATATATATATATATATATATATATATATATATATATATATATATATATATATATATATATATATATATATATATAAACTTATAATATTATAAAGTATAAGGGTTGAATTTTAACTTTTAAAATTCTAAGGGCTAACTTGGAATTAAAGTATTCATAAGTGAAAACTTTTCAGATTCCAAAAATTGAGGGCAAGTTTTGAAGCTATTCAAAACTAATTAATTTCATAACTTATGTGTTTTAAGTAGTTTTAAATAAAAGACTCTTCAAGTTCCATAACTTGAGGAAATGTTATGGAAGACTTTAAACTAATAAAAGAATGTACCTTTTCTTTATTTTGTAACTTATTGAATTAATTAAGGTTACACATTTTATTACTTAATGAAGTGACTCTTGAACCTCCATAACTTGATGACAAGAGTCTTCATTTTTTGTAACCATTGCCAACTTTTATGAGTTTTATGAAACTCAAAATGTGACTTCTTATATAACTTGAGGACAAGTTACAAAAACACATTTTAGAATCAACTCTTAGATTAAAGTGGATTGAAAACACATAATCAATTAACTTTTTTGATTAATCTAAGCAACTCATAAGAACAAGATAATTCAAATCAAAATTTTCATGTAATTAGCCTAATCACTAAACTAATACAAAATGAATCTATTGAAAATTATATTTGAAATTGGATTAGCATGAACATTACCATATCAAAAACAAGTTTATAAGTCCAAAAACAGCTTAGGGTAATGCTCCTAGTCCATTTCTAGCCAAAAAACTCGAAAATATGTTGTCTGGGGCTCCTACTCGTCGAGTGTATCACCTACTCGAAAAGTAGGATGATTTTCTTCATGGACTCGGAGAGTTCATCAGTGGACTCGTCGAGTCCAGTGCCCAGAAAGCCAGAAAATTGATTTTTTCAGCACTTTGCATCAAGTATAATTGAAAACAAGCCTAGGCTCTGATAGCACTGTTGGATTTTGAGCATTCTAACACTCCTAAGTGTACATTCAACCCTAAATACCTTGGATCTATGTTTTCTCTATTATACATGCAAATATGAACTTTCCAAGGTATTCATCCTAAATAGCATAATAACATTGATTCATATGAATATATGGAGTTAGAATTACATACCTCTTTGATGTAGAATGTCTTCATGAAGCTTGAGTGCCTAGTGCCCCACGTGTGACACCTCAAATGGTTCACACAACACCAAATGCACATGGAATGACTTGAGAGAACATACACACTTCATTAAATCGGCTAGCCCTTCATTCTCACACATAGTGGCCAATTTCTTGAGCCATGGGATTCTTTTATATGGTGGCTATTAGGTTACACCACGTAACTCATAACTTTACCCATTCCTTATGCTCCATGGATTTTAACCTCCATGGAGTATCCATGGGTCACCCCATGGACTTAGTGCAACATAAGGAATCTTGGATCACAAGCCCACATATATAAGAATGAATGATTTACACAATAAAACCAATATATTTAATTGTCTATTTTTGTGACAACCCGATATTTCGAGACAATGAAATGCAACACCAGTCAAATATAGATAAAAATTGAACTTTCCTAGAATCTTATTTGGGGTAAATAAAGTAGTAGGAATCGTGTCAAGGTTTTCATACATATAAAGAACCCTAAAATCCGAGTTATAACGAAGAAGTTATGACCAACCGAAGATTCTCGGCAAAACCGGCAATATTGATAGACGTAAAATGCGAAGTTTCAATACAATAGTTTTTGGCCTTAGGTATCTAAATGAAAGTTTTAGATATCACCAAAACGTAAACGTACATAAAAAGAACGTCCAAATCTGACTTCGTATGAAGAAGTTGTGATTTTTCTAAGTTACAGATATAGCAGTAAACAGCTAAAAACTTGAAATAGAGATCGAGAGACTTTTGGCCGACACAATCTAAATGAGAATCGAAGGGCTCAACAATACTAGCGCAACGGTAAAAAGTCTGACGAAAACGGGCGTCGGATGAAGAAGTTATGGAATTTTAACGGACTTATCATGTCTCGGCCTATTAAAAATATAATATTAAAAATAAATTCAAAACTAGCCGACGGAGTCTAAACGAAAGTTGTAGATCGTAGTCTCACCTTTGTGTGGATATAAAGAACGTCAAAAACGGAGTTCGTATGAGAAAGATATGAATTTTTGAAGTTTTCTAATTAATTAAAATATAAATTTAATTAAAACCAGGTATTATCCGAAGAACGAGTCAGCGGTCGGATCCCTCGTACGCCCAACGTACCGTCGTACGCCCAGCGTACTCGGATGCTAGGCTCCGGTTCGTCCACGTCGCTCCAATGTTTCGACCGAGGATGCGCTCATGCATGACGCATGAGTACGCAGCGCATACTCTAGTACGCCCCGCGTAACGAGACCTCTCAGACCCCTATAAATAGAGATGCGAGGGTGCCGGCCAAAATTGCTAATTTCCTTCCTTTCTCGCGCCGAAGCTCTGCGTTTCAACCCTCGGAATCATCCCAAAGGCCCGGTTTTCATATCCAAGGTGGGAAGAAAGTTTTACACTCCCGAGATTTCCCGAGAATCTCGAGAGATCCGCTTTCTCGAGTAGAAGTTCTGCTTGGTTTTCGTCACGCTTTCTTCAATCAATCAAGTGAGTTCATACCCCTATAAACTACACTTTTAAATTTTTTATAAATACTTTTATATGCTTTTAAGGGGGGGGGGGGGGGGGGGGGGGGGGGAATACAAGTTAAATACTCGATTATTGTCGTGTGTTATATAATAAAGTTCATTATACGTTTTTTTTTTTTATCAACGGAATCATATGTGATTTATAACTATTATAGGGAAAACTTCCGTATGAAAAATATATCACGATAACATCATAACTTTTGAAATGAAAAGTGTTGTTATATATATAAATCAAACCCTCTGCTTATACTGTATGTATATGTGTCCATCTTTGGTACTACAAACATACGATTATTTTGGCACGAAAAACATCAATATTTTGGGATACTTGTTGTTAATAAATCAATCACATGAGATTTATAACTAGTATACAAATGGATTTACTACAAGTTTAACAGTTTTACTAAACATATTACTTCAAATGACTTTCTTAAACGTTTTTACATGATTAAAGCTCTTTATCAAACTGTCTTACACACTGTAAGCTTCCTTTCAAACTCGTTTCCAAAGGTGTTTTCAAACAGTGGTTTTCCGTGTACTTAAACTGTCTTATCAAACAAAATACTTTCAATCGTTTTATAAGCTGACATCAAGTCACAAATTCTTTATTATACTTTTCAACGGTTTTACAAAACTTATTTTATGTTCTTATATTATAAATTGCATGCCTCTATATGTATAGTTATATAAGAAATGTTTAAAAGACTTAGGAAGGCTATCCACCCTATTTCCTTTTCCTCGATTTGGATGTGGTCTGGTGGGATATCGGGTACCCGTCCGAAGGTCGTTTAAATATTAGTTATGTATCATGTGTACATATATAGTCATAAATGTTCCATCAGTTAATTCTGTTCTGACGCTCTTGGGTAGCAAGGGTGTATAAATCTACTTGGACACTCATCAATTACATTCTAGTAAACTATTATAGGAATAGTTTAGGGGATACAAAACATTATTCCTATTACAAGAAATTACACCAGAGTCAGTTCATTCATGAGTCTAGACTACCTGCTATATGAAGGGATACTCTTACAGAGATTCCTCTTACATGGATATATTTATAGGGATACTCTTACATAGATACGCTTATATGAGTACGTTTACATGAATACTCTTACATGAATACTTATACATGAATACTTTTAGATAGACATTATATGGCAAATTACTATTACATGTTATATGTCTAGATACTGTTATATAGTTCTCCCTTCTATCTTTACCTTGTGATACAAACACATCATCGATGAGATAGATTGGACTTTATATCCTAGTAGCAAAGGATACTTTGTGGGACTAACCGTTCCTAGAACCACTGTTAGCTACAGAGGTAAATGAACATCTACGGATGTTTTCGGTTGATACCATTACAGGTATACTTAAGGGACTGACTATTCCTAAACCCGGCTGTTAGCAACAGAGGTAAATGCAAAGAACAACATAGGAAACTTTTACCTTTTCTTGAATATGAACGCGAAAAAGTTGATGTTGTTTCTTATCATTGCGAAAACACAATTGCTCATCTTGACAAAATACCTGATGATAGATTCGCATATGGTATTGTCAAAATTGATGAATTTTTGAATGCTGATGAGTTGGTTGATATTGTCAATGAAAGTTTGACAAAGAATGAACAAGTAAAAATCTTAAAGAAAATTGAAAATTCAACTCTTGATTCTCAACTCAATTATGCTGATATCAATGACAATTCAGATAATGTGAGTGAAATCAGTGAGATTGAAGAGGAAGAAGAGATCGATTGTTCTAAATTGTCAATCATTAATATCACATCTAAGGTCAAAGGTAAAGAAATTATAGTTGATTCAATAGTAAAGGATGAAAATGATAAACCCTTTACTTCGCAACATTGTCACTTTGATAATGTGGAAGTTGAAAGCTGGAAGACTGATGACACTGATGAAGACAAAGAAGAAGTGAAGGATTCACATGAAACATCTCAACGAATTGTTGTTAATCATGTGTTTGGAGATACAAAAGAATTTGACAAAATTCTTAATGACAAAGGTGCACGTTACTTGGAAACTAACACTGTGGTTTATCCAAATTTTACGTGTACAGATAACACAATTTTTCCAAATCAAGTCTTTGTCACAACTGGAAATGTTGAGAAAATAAAACCTGAATTCAACAAAATGGTTGAAATTGATAATCAAAGGTCAACTACTGAAGGTTTCTTTGCAAATCAAAATACAGTAGAAAACAATTTGACTCAAAATTCTTATGTTTTTGAAGGTCAAAAATCATCACAAAAATAGGTGGTTAAACAAAAAAAAGAAAACAAAGTTTTTGAAAAAGATGGAAAACCAAAGATGGAAGTGAAACTAAATTCTCATGAATTTAAATTGATGGTTGGAAAGTATTCAACAAAAAATAATGTTTCAAAAAGGAAAGGAAGAAAAGCAATCTTTTGGCAAGTGGTGACTAATGATAAACCAAAAGTTGAAAAAGAAAAAATTTCAAAGAAACAATCATCAAAATTTGAAAAGGATACAATTTTTCAAAAATCAATACATTTTGTTGACCAAATTCCAATGAAAAATAATGATAAATTTGTTCACAAATATGACAACATTAGAAAATTTGAGACTTCGCAAAGATTTTTGAATGATCATAAGTTTCACAATGTTGGCAAATTTACGAATAATTCATCAACTTTTAAAGTCAAAACTCAAACAAAACCAAAATTTTCACCTACACAACCAAATTTTCCAAATCCTTCAATGTCTAAACCAACCAACGTTTCGTATACAAAAGGAAAGTCAGATGTATATACGACCAACAATTGGCTTGAAGGGAAGGGAAAATAATATCAAAATGGGAAGTTTTCAGAGCAACAGATAAAGACTGCATTTGACAAATTCGTTAATAAGTCTACTACTGGTAGTTCATTATCTCATGATTCGCAAGTTCCGGTACAAAAATGGAAACCAGTTATGAAAGTTGAGAATGTTGTGAAGGATGAGATGGAAGTCAATGGAAATCCAAAATTGTTGAATAACTATATTTCAATATCTAGATCTGATGATGTTGATATAATGGAAAGTGTCTCAGATAAAGTGAAAACATGGTTTTTAAATTCAAGGAATTTGTTCAAAACTACTAATGATGGACCCAATAAGTTTTGGGTTCCTAAATTTTTTCAAAAAATGCAGGTGATATGTGACGAGCACTATGATGCGAAATGGTATATTGATAGTTGTTGCTCTCCTCACATGACTGGAAGAAAGGAAAACTTGCGAGATTATAGAAGCTTGGAGAATGCAGGAGTAGTCAAATTTTGAAATAATCACAAATGTCAAGTGAAAGGATATGGAAAAGTCACAAATGGACAAATCACAGTTAACAGGGTTGCTTATGTTGAAGGTCTTCAACATAACTTGATCAGTGTTTCACAACTTGTCGTGGGTACTAGAAATCAGGTTGTGTTTAATGAAGATGGAAGTATCATTTCAAATGCGAAGACAAATGAAGTACTTCTCAAATCCAAAAGATATGGCGACATGTTTACACTAGACATCAAACCAATTGTGGGCAAACCTGCTGTCTGTTTACTATCAAAGGCGTCTAATGATGTTAGTTGGATCTGTCATAGAAGATTGTCACATTTGAATTTTCAAAATATTAATAAACTTGTCAGTGAAGATTTGGTTTGAGGTTTACCAACACTAAAATTTGACAATGATACTTTGTGTGCAGCTTGTGAACAAGGAAAACAACATAGAAAAGGTCATCCAATTGTGATAGATTCAAAGATTGTGGAGCCATTGGAACTTCTTCACATTGACTTATGTGGACCGTCCACTGTTGCAACAATCAATAAAAAGCGGTACATTTGAGTTATTGTTGATGATTTTTCTCGATTCACATGGGTATTTTTTCTCAGGTTAAAATCTGAAGTTGCTCAAACAATGATTGATTTTATCAAAAAGATTGAGATGATTCTTAAGAAGAGTGTTCGCAAAATTAAAAGTGACAATGGTTCTGAGTTTAAAAATCAAACATTGGATTCCTTTCTCACAGGAAAAGGCATTTCGCATAATTTCTCATCACCATATACTCCACAACAAAATGGTGTTGTTGAAAGAAGAAATAGGTCTTTATGTGAAGCTGCCAGAACCATGTTAACATATGCGAACTTACCTCAATATCTTTGGGCTGAAGCTGTCTCGACTGCATGTTTTACTCAGAATCGATCATTCATTCATCAAAGATTCAATATTACTCCATATTAAATACTCAACAATCGAAAATCTAATGTAAAATTTTTTCATGTTTTTGGTTGCAGGTGTTTTATAATGAATCTAAAATATAATTTGACCAAGTTCCAAGCTAAAGCTGATGAAGGCATATTCTTAGGATATTCGCAAAATTCAGTTGCATACAAAGTGTTGAACAAGCGAACAAGAAAAGTTGAAGAAACTTTCAACTTAACCTTTGATGATTACTATATTAAACAAACAGATAGTAAATTTGAACATAAATCAATTCTTGTTGATTCAGATACTCAAATTGAAAATTCAGATATCAATGATTTTGATTATGACTTAATTTTTGGAACTCCTGATAGGGCAATTGATGCGGAAGTTCATGCTCCTGATAATCAAACATCATAATCCTCAAAACATATTGATGATTCAACAATAACTACAACATCAATATCTTGCGAAAGTGTGCCCGAAGTTCGTATGGAGGGGGGCATACGATCACCAATGCACACAGAGGGCAAACTTTCGAGGGGGAGAATGAAAATATGAATTATCAAGTTGAGGGGGAGCATTCGCAATTTCAACAGGAACATCATTTTGAGGGGGAGCATCAGGATGAACATCATGTTGAGGGGTAGCATGATGCAACAGAGACAATTAATCTTGATAAAAATGATGAATTTCATGAGTTAAATGATAATTTGTCTGTTGCAGGATCCGAAAATGAAGATTTGTATGAAGATGCACCATTGGAATTTAATCCTGATTTTCCGCCACTTGAGAAATGGACAAGGAATCATCCCAAAGAACAGGTGCTTGGGAATCCACAAGATGGTGTGTTGATAAGAGCTCAAATTCGTGCGAACAATGAGGTACTGAATGCGAACCAAGAGTTGTGTATGTTTAATGATTTTATTTCGAAAATAGAGCCAAAGACAGTAAAGAATGCTATGGAACACTCAGATTGGGTTGTTGCTATGCAATCTGAACTGGCTGAATTTGAACGAAATAAGGTTTGGAGATTAATTCCTAAACCTTCTGATGTTTCAATTGTCGGATTAAAATGGATTTTTTTAAAATAAAACCGACAAAGATGGCAACATTATTCGAAATAAAGCTAGACTGGTTGTTAAAGGATATTCGCAACAAGAAGGGATAGACTATAAAGAAACATTTGCACATGTTGTAAGACTCGAAGCAGTTCGCATATTTTTAGCTTATGCAGCTCACAAGGACTTTGATGTTTTTCAAATGGATGTTAAGTGTGCATTCTTAAATGGAGAACTAGAAGAAACAGTCTATGTTGAACAACCACCAGGATTTGTAAATGAAGAACATCCTGATCATGTTTACATCTTAGACAAAGCAGTTTATGGGTTAAAACCATCACCAAGAGCCTAGTACGCAACACTTTCCACTTTTTTTAAACAATCTAAATTTAAACAAGGATCAGTTGACCACTTTTTTGATTTGGCAGTCAAAGAAGCAAACTTGTGTTGCTATATCAACTACTGAGACTGAATATATTTTAGCTGCTGCTTGCACTTCACAAATCATTTGGATTCAAACTCAACTTCGGGATTATGCGATAAACATGAAAAAGATTCCATTGTATTGTGATTCTCAAAGTGCAATTCGCATTTGTCATAATCCAGTACAACATTCAAAGACAAAACACATTTCTCTTAGATATCATTTTATCAAAGATCATGTGGAAGATGAGAATATTGAATTACATTTTGTTAAAACCACTGAACAACTTGCTGATATTTTTACTACACCTCTTGATGAAAAATCTTTTGTAAGAATCTTAGCAGGTTTGGGAATGATTGATGTGAATTCAGTTTCAAAATCGATAACACAAGAATGAAAGGTCCATTCAGTAGCTCTGAGACAAAACCATTCAGAAGTTACTGTTCATTAAGAGGCTTCGCATCCTCACATCAGATAACTGAGGTTTCAAAAATATTTTTTTTGTTTTTATTTTCAAAAATCCAAAAATCCAAAAATATTTTATTTCGTTATGTCTTTATTTTTGCAAAATTCAAAAACCACAAAAATATTTGTCTTTGTTCTTTAAGTTTTGTGTGTTTTTAGTTTTTGTCAAGAGCAGAATGTGAAAAGGTCATGCTTATAAATGTTTTTAACGGAAGGTATCATTTCTTTCAACTTTGTACTAGTTAGGATGTCCCTAGAAGCATGCTGCAGCATGTTGACCCAAACCTCATATGACTTTATGTGTGAGAAATTAAAGCCTTAATGAAATTATCTCATGAAAATTTCTTCCTAATCAGGCTTGTATTCGCATTAGTCAAAAGAGCACTACTAGAAAAAAGACCTTTAATGACGCGCAAACAATGACACTCGCTGATAGAGGACGCGCATTTGTGGGTGCCCTAAAAATAATGTTATCTCTCTTAAAATTTAAAGGATTTAAAACACGCATTTTTGCGTGCCCTGGAATTAGTGTCTAAAAAAACACGGAGGGCACCTATAATAGAACGTGTGTCGTTTAAGGGTGTCGCTTTATAAATTTTAATAGCAGCGCGTTCCCTCAGGAGGGAAAAATGAAATCCCAATTACTTAAAAACCCCGCCTCCCCTTTTTAGGGCTTTTTTCAAGAACTTGCCCCGCCTTCCTCTACTGCACGTTCTTTCTTCTACATCTCCACCGCCCGATCACTCTATCTTTCCCTTCTCTTTGCAAATCCTAAGTTGGCGCCTTCACCATCGAACCCAAGGATCTGAGAGTCTGGAGTACGATTGATGATATCCAATCACCGGCGACTCTATAATAATTCTTTCTCATACTCGAACCCTAGATCTCGCCTCCTTCCATTCTACATCTCTATGGTGACCACAACTTAACAGAAACTCCACCATTCCACATCTCATACTCGAACCCTAGATCTCGCCTCCTTCCGTTCCTATATCCTTTTGGCACTTACCGATTCTTGTCCCTTCCCCGAGACAAACGTCGGTCACCTAAACTCAAATCCTCTAAGGATACCTGCTCCACCATTTTATTTAAGGTGATTTCATTTTCGAGATTTGATTATGTGAGCCCTAATTTGTATTCAGTTTTTATTTTTCTATCAAGATCACATGGTTTGATTTGTGTAAGAGTTTTTTCTGATTTGGGTGGTTTGTCTTTCCAAATTTTTGTTAAAAGTCATTTTATTTTTTAAATATACAATCAAGTACTTTCCCATAAGATTTTGAATACGCAAGTTCTTCCAATCGCTTCTTGTTGTTATCGGAAGTTCAATCAAATATGTATATATCGCAAGTTCTTCCAATCGCTGCTTGCGCACGTTTTTATGAAAATAAATGAGAGTGAAGCACTTTTTCCTCTTTAAATCAGCAGAGCACGATTCCTTCTGTTTCACCTGTTCGACACTTCCCTACACTGCCACTTCTCTCCTCCTCACTGCGACCACAAGAGCATCATCTCGTCTTCCCAATCACGCCTTCCTCATTGTAATTTTAGTTAAGAAGGTACAAGATTTCCTCAAGTAATTGATCAATCTCTTCATCTCTTCTTCAATCCAATTTTCTGTGGATTTTTTTGTTATGGTTTTGTAGTTCTTCATTTGGCCTTCATATAGTGTTTTTTTAATTCGCTTCCAAATCTTCATTGTTTCTCATTATCTGATATGAATCCTCCTTTCCTTTCTTTCTATTTCTTTGTTGATGATTCCATTTGTGGTTTGTAAGTGCACATAATGTGTTCGATGTATTGCCTCATTGACATTCCTTATGGTTTTTGACTTAAATTTCTGTTCTGATCCTTACCTGTCGATTTATATCTCGATTTGCAGCGGACCAACTTTTGGAGATGCAGAAATAGACAGAGCATCATTGAAGATTGGAGAAAAGATTGCATCTGGATCATGTGGTGATTTGTACGTGTACACTGTTTGTTTCCAATTGCATTCCTAATTCTTACAAGTATCTTAATATCAGTTATTTTGTTTGTTGAAAGATTCCATGGAGAGTACCTTGTTGAGCATGTTGCTGTCAAGATTCTTAGATATGAACATTTAAATGATGAAACATTGGGGAATGAATTCTCTCATAAAGTAGTAGATCCAGGCTTTATTTATTTATTTATTTATTTGCATTTAAACATAACTAATATAAGGAAGGGTAAAGGGTGTACCATGAAGCCTCATCTCTCTGTTTGAGTCTTGTCTCCATTTACATGTTAGGAAGCTGTTAATGGTAGAAAATGAAACATAATTAAATTTTATTTATAATTTTTTTTTATTGTTTTATGACAGGTGTGAGTGTGAAGAAGGATGTGATCGTGACAATCTCTTCTTGTGCATGGGTTTGCTATGAATCAGATGGTGAAATTGAGGCTCTACGTGAATGACTGGAAGATGATGATGCAAAAGAGAAACAACTGAAAGAAAACATTAAAAAATGGCAAAGGAACAAATCCAATGATTTAAATGATGATCACATTGTGGGTCAAGTTGCACTTAAGTGCAGGTCATCGGTTCATTCCACAAATGTAAGGGCAGAAATGGAATAGAAATTTGGGGAAATATTCCGGTGTGAGTGTTTGGAATTAGTGGGACCTACTTGAAACCATTGTTTTTCATGCCACTACACATTTTCAACTAATTAGCAACTCATCAGTGTGAGACTGAGGGTATAATTGGAAAAAAACCGTGTGAAGTTCATGGGGGTATAATCGGAAATAACTGCTTGTCTTTACCAAAATTAACTGGGAAAGCTTATGAAATTCTTCAGTTTCTTAAAATAATTTTTGTGGATATTAAAGCTGATCTTCCGGATGAATCTTTTAGACCTTTAAGAAAAGACCCCTTCAGGCTACGGATTTGGCATGCGTTTCTAAAATCAGCGAAATAAATTAATGAGGTAAGCTTGTTAAAATTATCGTTTTGCCCTTGTTTTAACTTTTTCAATGACTTTTTAGAGTAAAATACAATTTTGGCCCGTGAGTTGCACACCTTTTTATCAGTTTTAGTCCCCTGAGTTGCACACCTTTTTATCAATTTTAGGGTAAGCATTTATTTTTTACATCTACAACTCTAGTTTGCCCAAATAGATTATGTATGCAATATATGGTAATAATGTTTGGAACATTACATATTTACATTTAGGTTTACAATATCCAAGGATGACACAGTTATTCTTGATGGGGTTGGCGACAAAAAAGGAATTGAAGAAAGATGTGAACAGGTATTACAGTAGCTTTTTAACAATATATTTAATTTATGTACCTGAGCTTCCTAACATGTACTATTTTGTGTTTCTACAGTTGAGATCATCAATTAAATTGAGCACTTCTGATTATGATAAGGAGAAGCTCCAAGAGAGATTAGCAAAAAATTCTGGTGGTGCTGCCGTTTTGAGGGGTCGATTCTTATTTTTGTTTTATTTCTAAATAATTTTGTTATGTAAATGATGTGTTGCTGTGATTGGTCAGATTGGCGGAGCGAGTGAAGCTGAAGTTGGTGAGAAGAAGGATAGAGTTACTGATGCTCTAAATGCTACAAAGACTGCAGTTGAAGAAGGAATTGTGCCAGGTAGATTAAATCATGTCCACACATGCTATTTACTAAGTATTTATTTTTAATTGTGATAATGATATCAAAAAATATACAATATAATATAGGTGGTGGTGTTGCTCTTCTATATGCTTCAAAGGAGCTTGATAATCTTATTACAGCTAATTTTGATCAGAAGATTGGTGTTCAAATAATTCAAAATGCTCTCAAGGTAATTCCCCCATCTTCCTAATAAAAAGCAGCTAGCAGTGTAGTTTTATTGTATATCTATTTTTGTTGCTGATATTTTATTGTTTATTGATTTTGTATGTGAAGGCACCGGGTGAAGGCACCGGTACACAGTAGCTGCGAATGCAGGAGTAGAGGGTGATGTTGTTGTTGGGAAACTATTGGAGCAAGATAACCCCGACCTTGGATATGATGCTGCTAAAGGTTCTCTTTTTCTGTCTCTTTGTTAAAAATATAAAATTTTCTTTTTGTTACAGTCAGTAATCATGATCAGTTGCAAGTCACAAGTGGATGAGCTGAGAACTGTAAAGGACTACTGGAATTTACTTGTGTACACTAACTTTAGAGGCTATAGTCCAAAGACATGGGATTCTATGTGATGCTGGAATCCTGATTGCATGAATTCATGGGATTCAATCTCATTGAGTTTCTACTATTGAGTATATGTGGGAGTGAAAAGCAAGGGGCAGTTTTGGTATTTATGATTAAGTGGGATGACATAAGTTATTAGAAAGGAAAAGTCATTTTCCTTTTTGTTTTTAAACAATTTCTTTATAAATAATAACTCGCTTTTGTTGACATCAGCATAATGAAAATTCATTCTTGCTGAAAAACGTGGCGGATGGTCAGGTGCTTTTACACTCGGTACGTTTGTTTTTCTAAATTCTTATAGTTTTTTTTAATCTGAATTTGTTTTTTTAATGCTATAGAACTCGGTTAATTCCCGGGCTTTGAGAATTCCATTCCCGTGGTTGGTCTTTAATGAGAAGATCAAAGCGAACTCTATTTTTCTCCTGGATACGACTGTTGTTTCCGATTCCGTCATGCTACTGTTTGGTAGAAGCATCTCAAAAGGCGATATAGAGAGTCTATTACCTTTTCTTACTCCATTCCTTTTTGATTCCATTCCATTTCATGATATGAAACAGGATGGGCACTTGAAAATGTTGGGAGGATACAAATAATTTAAATCTCTTACCTCTTATCATGCTTGTTCTCCTCATATCAAAAGTAATTTTTTTCCTTTTATTTTGCTTACAAGTTACAATTAGAATTACATTGATGAGTACAACAAGTTTTAGTTTTGAGTTTTGAGTTTTGACCATTTACCTTCTTTAGGCTGTTGGTGAAAGTTGACAGGTTTGTAACTTTGTCACTTCACTCGTGTGGTGAAATTTGCTGATGTAGCCGCTATTATGAGGACTAACAATCACAATGGCTTCCCTGTATGTCTGTCATTTTCCATTTCCTCTTCCCTTAAAGAAAAAAAGTTAGAAGTTACATCTCTACAATAACAACACATGACATTTAGGTTGTAGATCAGTCACGAAGTGGAGAAACAATGGTAATAGGTCTTATCTTGCGCGTGTATAATTATAAACAATAAAATCTTAAACCCTAAACAGTTATTTTGTTAGCAGTAGCAGGCAGGCTTAAGAAGTTTATATGTTTCTGATACAATCACTTATTGGTACTTCTACAGTCGAAAGTATATTTTCAGCATAGCCCATCAAGTAGGTAGATAAGTACTTCATTGGGCATTCTAATCTTTTAGGCTGAGAGGGCATTATTTCATTTATAAGACTTTTGCATAGATAGACAGTTAATATGAACCTGATGGATGTCTGATTTGCAATTTGCAGGCACAGTCTTAGCGACTTTGTGAAGCCTATTTCTAGTAAAGGACTATCCATATCTGATATCCATCTAACTCCAGATGATTTGGAAGCTTTGGAGGAAACGAGACTCAAGAAAAAGTAAACACATAGAGAGTTGTTGGCACATAGTAAGCTAGATGATGCAATTGTATATAAATGAGTTCATTTTTTTTTATAACATTTACTCACTTTTGGAATAATTATTTGTATGACATATTAGTGAAATGAATTATCTTTGTTATTTATGGTATTTTATTTTGTATTGTGAGAATTTTAATGTATTATTTAATTTAAAAATTAGTAAATCTATAAATAATACTTTTTTTAAACATTTAAAATTATGATACGCAAAAATGTGTGTCATCTTCATTTATGACATGGCCTTTCTTGACAAGGGCTTTCTTGATACGCATTGCGTGTCATTAACACGCGCGTCGTAAGGTTACGACACGCCAATGTGTGTCGTCTTCCTTTATGACAGGGTCTTCCTTGATACGCATTGGGTGTCGTAAACGCGCGTCGTAATTGCGCGTCGTAAATGAACGTCGTAAATGTGCGTCGTCTATAGACGACGCGCAAAAGCGCATCGTCTCTCTTTATGACAGGGCCTTCCTTGACGCGCATTTGCGCGTTGTCTGAGCCTTTTATGATGCGCAATGAGCGTCGTAAAAGGCTGTTTTTCTAGTAGTGGAGCTACCTTACTCTTGTCATATGAGAAAAGATTTTTCTGTTTGGTCCACAAATAACAGAGGTAAATTCGATCTTATAGCCAATCTTTTTCATCACAAAATTCTTAACACAAATCACACACAAAGACTTATGTCCGAGAGGTCTCTGATCAAACCAATCAAGACCTAGATATACAAAAAATTTGTGTTAATGATCTGACATCATGAGTCCGTGATGAAGGTAAAACCCAAACATCTAACAACTTAAGGAATTGACGGGGAACATTGTTCCAGATATTGACGAAACTTTTGTTTCAGTGCCAAAAATTTGAAACTGTAAATCATATTCATTTCGCATGCGTGGTCTTGATTAAACATTTGAAATCCACAATGTTTGTTATGCAACAAGATCCAATTTATTAATTTTTTTTTATGAATATGATTTCCATGTGAGTTTCATTTGCATGTTCTAGTTGTGATAAACATTTTCAAATCTGACTTGTCACTGACTACACTGGTCATACAAGTAATTTCTGTTACAATTAATCACCTTATGTTTAGGATGAAATGTAACGAAAATTTAAACCAACCCAAGAATCCATTTAAAAAAAAGCCCTTTTGATACTTATCAAAAAACATTTCGATTGTAATTCACGGGAACATACACAAGCTGTTGATCATCTTTCTTGATGATTAACGAAGCAACCTTTGCCTGGGGTTTAATTGCTTTTATGTCAAATTGCATTTTTGACATCAAAAAATTCCAATTTTTTTTTATCTTGCTTCTTATCTTATTTCTTTGGAACACTTCACCCACGAAATCCTTGAGGTTCTAAGTAATACCAACTTAGACTGAAGATTTCGCAAGTCTGGCACATGACTTCGCTTTTCATCCCAAAAGTGAAAGAGCCTTGCCTCCATGCGAAGGGTTCCAACGGTTACATTTCAATAAAGGGAATATTGACAGACTGTGTATACATGACGAATGGTATTCTGCGTGGTTTTCTAAGTGATGTAACATGTGCTTTTTCACACATGGCTAACTTTTCGCAGTAATGGTTCGATTTTCAAGGTGTCACGTCAGATATCATTAAATGCATCCCGCTTCAAATTTAAATCAATCAGGGTTATGTATAAAACCGGGTTAAAGAGGGTGTTATACTGTTACACGATCAAACACAAAAATTCCCAAATTCTATGATTCTTTCTTTTCTTCGAACCTAACAATGGATGCTACTCAATCCAACACCGATGAAGTTGTTTCACAGTCCCTTATGAAGATTCAAAGCACAAACTACCAAGTTGATCCTAATGTTTCATCCTACCCAGAAGAATTGAAGATGTTGGTCGTTGCTCTAAAAAGGTCACCATTATCAACTGCAATGTTCAATTCTTTCTCTGTTCCTATGTCTTGGTTGTCAATGGCGGCATCAACTACGTCATACAACTATACAACTGATGTCATAACTTTTAACCTGGTGAATAATAAGATAGTTCGTCTTACCAAGAACATGTTCATCAACTTCTTGAACATTCCAAATAACCTACCATTCCTTAAGCCAACAAATTCACAGATTATTTTTATGTTCAATGAGATGGGTCATCAACCCACTCTTGAAAAGATAAGTGATTTCAGAAAATCAAGCCTACCATGCATCTGGAACTTCTTATTTGGAATCTTTCTTAGGTGTTTGACCGGGAGGAGTGTTGGGTTAGACATGGGAAGAATGGAGGTTTATGCTATGGTGATGGGTCATTATTACGATTTAAGGGTTGATTATGGAACTCAGTTGTGGAAGGAGTTCAACAAAAGTCTTGAAAATACAAGCGTTGAGAAGGGGATTTCTTGTGCTAGGTACTGGAGTTTAATTTTGGAAAAAGTATACGCAAAAGAAGGAATTCAAGTTCCCGAAGACGGAGAAGTTGCTGAATTTTCTTTGTACCAATTTCCAAAAGCTGTTGAAGATAATGAAAATATCTTTACAAGTGTCACAAGAATTCCTGATGCGATGCTTCGCAAAGTTTCACCTACTCACAAAGTGTTGGTTTGGTAGATGAAAACGTTTGATCATAATGTGCGAACTGGAGTGTTGCTTGAAGTCACTGCTGAGTCTTCAAAGAAAAAGAAGCAAACTCAAAAGAAAGACAAACAAGAACCTTCAAAAGTTTCGAAGGATGAAGGAATTGAGAAAGATGAGTCTTCTCCCAAAAGCAAGAAGGAAACAATAACCACAAAATCAGGGGTATTAAAGAAGCTTCGCAAATTATCACAAACGACAACTACTTCACCTACTATTCGCAAAACTAAGGTGAGTAGTAAGGGAGTTATTTTTAGAGATGTTCCAACTCCTGTTTCTCCTGGCTCAAAAAGAAGAAGAGCTGCAGAGGTTGCGAAGCATATTACCCAAAAGCTCTACAAGAAATGAAAGCTGGTTATTCAAAATGAATCATCAGACGATGAAGTGGTTCCCGAAACTCCACCTGTTTCCACAACGGTAACTGTTACTCTTCCAATCATTTTGCAACTTTCCACTACCACATCCACACCACTTGAAGTTGTTACACATACTTCAGTTCAAGAGGAAGAGATTATTTCTGATAAGGTTGTAAATGTATCTAATACGGAGACACCTATCTCAAATATTGAACTCACAGAGCCAATTTTCTTATCTACTTCATTACCACCATTTCCTCTTCCAAATACACAAACAACCACATCATCCATATTTGATCATCCTTTGAAACATCCTTTCACTACATTATGTCCTCCTCAATCACCTAAAGCACCACAATCTATACCTTCGCAAGCTCAGTATGACGAAGAAACCGAAGGAGGTGGTTTTGGAGGAATGTTTGAAGCCATACATATTGATTCAAAAGAGGAGGAAATACCTGATCACATGCTTATGTCAGTTAAGCAGTTTAAAATACTGAATCGCAAGTTGAATGCCATTATTCAATCACAAGCAGATGCTGGTACAAAGTTATCTATCTCGGGCTTGGAGGTTGAATCTATGATAAAAGTTGTAGAGAAGCGTATCATTGCGAAAGTTGATGACTCTGAAAAAAATAATGAGCTTCGCATTCAAGCTCAAGGCAAATCTTTTGATGGTGTTATCAAGGATTTAAAAATTGTTACAAAAGAACGCCATGTTCTTTTTGTACAAGATGTAAAGAAGGTCAGGGAAGATGTTAACTTCAAAATTGAGGAGTTAAAGGCTGAAGTGGCAAAGGAGATTCAAGACCTTCATTCGCAACATTCAGAGGTCCAGAAACGTGTTGATATTATTGCTGAAGCAGTAACTAAGCTTGTCACTGATTATCAACCGTCTGCTCAAATGATCGAAGCCGAGCATCAAGAGACTAAAGAGCAGTTTTCAAAATTAATTCAGTTAGCTACTGAATTAAAAAGTTGTGTCTCACAGACTTCTCAACAAATGATTCTTACTCCGAAATTTTTAACTCTCAAAGTTAATACTCTGTAGCAAGATATTCAAAAGGCGTTGGCCCCAATTACCAACTTTACTTCTCTATTGCCAAAGAATGCCCCACCTGCTTTCACAGGGGTGCAAGGGGGAGAAATAAAAGGAAGTAAAGTTGAAGATTCAAAGACTGTTGGGAAGATTCATTCCACTCAACTTAAAACAACTCTGCCAATACTCACGACATCAATTTCTTCAACAACAGTAACAACAAAGCCAATTCTCAAGGGAATTGTAATTGGTTCATCTGAAGGAGGAAGTTCGAGTGCCAAACCTCAAACTATGATTGCTGGAAAAGGAAAAGAGGTGCTTATTGAAAAATCAAAAGAAGAAAAGAAAGCTGAGGCGGTTGCTGAAATGGAGAAATTAAGACAAGTACAAAGCATCATGAGGCAACGAGTAAATGACCCTACAACAATGAACAAGGGTGATCCTGCGAAGTTATACTCATATGAACTATCGAATCTAAAGTTGTGGGAAGTCATTTGTATGAATTTGAGAAAAAGCCCAGAAGAAGTTATGATGTTGCAAATT
Organism: Lactuca saligna; assembly: GCF_052625555.1. Lineage (NCBI taxonomy): Eukaryota > Viridiplantae > Streptophyta > Magnoliopsida > Asterales > Asteraceae > Lactuca > Lactuca saligna. The sequence continues at coordinate 116,470,995 of NC_136418.1, forward strand.
CAGACAAATGCCAACTCGACTTTCCAATAAATGAGATGATGTTTGTGACAACACAGTATAAGATCAGTGAAAAATTCAAGAATGTTGATGAATACATTTCAATGAAAATAAGATTTCATGTTGTACTTGCGAAGTATCAAGATGAGTTGTGGTCTTTGATGAAAATCAAGAAGGTGCTTACTATCAAGAAGGATGAACTATTCGAGAACATGCTTCAAAATTTTCGATACTTTGTTGTTCGAGCAGATAACAAGCCTGTGGATTTTCCTATAGCTGACTTCCCATTGATGAATCTGAATGATCTTATTCAAGTGCCTCTAATCTTGAAGGAAATGGAAGAAAATAAATTCAACGGATATGATACAAATGCGTTCAAGTTTGGTTTTGCACATATCAAGAAATTCATAGATAACTACTATGATTGCTTGGCGTTAACAGATGAAGAACTTCCATCAGTTCGTGGAAAACAAGTGACAGTTCCTTAGGAGTCTACTCTGTCTCAATCAGAATTGAAGAAATATTCAGATGGAGAGATATGACTTAAACCTTTTGGCATGGTTTGTGCTGGAAAAGATACGAAGGGGAAGCCAAAGAAGTTTTTGTTCAAAGTCTTTGAAATTGAAAGATATACAACTTCGCAATATACGAATTTCATAGTTCGTATGAATAATTGCTCGAAGAATAATGAAGGGGACAGGAAGGAGCTTAAAAAGATAATTACTTGGTATTCAGAAATCAGAAGAACAATGAACTCAGCTATTCAGCATCTCACAAACTGAATAGTTTCGACTGTTTACAAAGGGGGAGATTGTAGAGATTAGAAGTTGTAACAGTCGAAATGTTTGTTTCTTTTGTTTCGCATGTTAGTTATTTTACTAAGTCTTATTTTGTGCGAAGCTTATAGTTCATGACTTAGTATATTTTTTGTACACTTAGGTTTCCTATAAATAGGGACTAAGGTTAGAAGTAGAGGAACTGGATACACGAGTGATTCATTAATCATTTGCATTTTTCTCTCTGCTTATTATAATCAGTTCTTCATCAATATAATATATGATTAATATTTACTTCCTGTGTTCATACTTTACATTCATACAATCATGATTGCATTCTGATTCTTGATAACAATTCTCATCACGGTAGATTGAGCACCTGTTGTGGTAGTGGTAGTATCTGTGAATCTGGGAGTAGGGATGGGAATTGTAGTGAATAGTTGAGTGGTTGGAATGGGAAAAACGGGAGGGATAGATACAGGGATGGTTACAGGTGGAGGTGAAGGAGGGTGAGAGCGAGATGGAATTTCTGGGGTAGGAGAACGAGGCGGAGTGTCACCTCAGCCCGAAGCCTTATCATCAGAGATTTCGCTCTCAGATTCTGAAGGAGAAGAAATCTTGTGTTGGGGAGGAACGTACTCTGAATTTGAGTCACTCGAAGATTGTAGTATGAGCCTCCTAGCGGGCTTCTTCAGCTTCTTCGATTTAGGAGGTGAGGTAATAGCCCGATCAGACTTTCGCTTCAGAGGGGTTTTCATCTTGGTGGGTTTGGAAACTTGTGCCTCTTATTGGGTTTCCGGTTTCTTACCCCTTTTTGCAGGTTTGTCAGCCTCGTCAATAGAGCGAACCATGACTGGGGTAAGCTCCCTTGGACTTGAAGACGGATGCTTCCTATATTGTTGTAGAACGTTACTCGAGGCAGAGATAGGAGCGAGCATGGCCTCCGGAATGGATCCAATAAATGAGTACTTGGTTGGATCGGTGACAATAATTTTCGTAGTATGAAAGGTAGCAATGGAGGAGAGAAGAGAATCCATCATGATCGGAACATGAAGGCGGTCCATTGCCCAATTGGTGATTATCATCCAAAATCTCCCACACGCGATCTCAGAGGGCCTGGATTAACAGACCAAGCTTTGTACCAACTGCTGCCAGATGATAATCCCAAAATCTAAGTTGATCCCATGGTACAGCCCATATAGCACAGTCATGAAAGGCTTTCTTGCACCATTTGAGCCAGCACCTCGCTCAAATAGTCATTTGAAAAGCAATGTGAAAAGGCCATTCCATTGAGGAGGAAGGGAAGACTTCTTGAACTTTGTGATGGTGGTAAGGGTTTCGGTATATCCCATCTGATAAAACGTAGAAAACAGTTGACCAGTGGTGATGGATTCAGGATTTACCAGAGATTCATATTAAGAAAGACCAATTAGGGCACAGAAGCGGTGCTTGGAGATAGAGGTCTTCTCATTGTGGATTTCGAAGTGAATCCTTTCATGAATCTTGTCGTAGTAGGCAGTAGAGTAAACAAGTGAAAGACACAACATTAGAACGAGAGGTGATTATTTGAGACACTCAACGATGTACATCATGTAAGGCTCATAAACAAACGAAGTGAGCTCGATGATCAGGTTCTGTTGTGGTTTGATGGTGAGTAATGGTTAATGAACGGAACTGTCGTGAACTGAGGAAGAATTTTCCATTGTAGTTGCTTGAAGAAGATGATGAATAGTAGGAGAGATCGCCATTGTTATTTGAGATAATTTGGGAAGTGGTAAAGGTTAAAGAGTACCGTTCGAATCCCTTTTATACATACAAGTAGGAGAGAGAGAAATCCGGCTGAAATCATGGATTATTTCAAAAATAGCGCCCGACTTGACGTGTGAACAGTTAGCATACCGAGGATGACGTAGGAAAGAGAAAGGTCTTTTCCTTTTTCGCATGCCGTTCCATAATTTACACTTTTTCAAATTACCAAATCGATTGGATAAACGATGAGTCAGCTTCCACTTTATCCCAATCGTCACTCCTTGAACATTTGAATCGTCACTGCCTGTGATGCTTTATTGAACACCATTAATAGAACCAGAGTGTGGAAAAGTTAAATTTTCGTGCATAGAGTGTGAAAGATAAAGAAATAAAGAAAATGTTTTGGGATAATTTGTGATGCCTTAAATAGACAGAAAACAATGGATTCTGGGCATGAATCACTTCATTCGATGTCAAGAGAGACATTGAAGTGCTTGCTTGGTTTCCCATTAAATAATGATCAATTACTTGTTAACAAGTATTGAAAGGCATCTTTTAAAGGTTATAAAGGATGGCTCTCGCTTCAATTCATGAATTTGATACTCAACATGAGACCGAAACTGAATGCAGTACTTGTGAGATCATTGTGATCTGTTGAACAAGTAGGTAAGATATCTTTTATAGTGACAAAAGGAAGTATAGAAATCTCAAAAATAAATAAACTGGATCTTTAAGGGAAGAAAAGCCTTGGTTTTAGACAAATTCATAAAAGATCACGCAAAAATAAAAAGAGATTTCTTTAGGTAACAAGTAAGCTCTTGAATATGAGAATTCACCGTCAATTCAGTTGAGGTATTGAATTGTGGGTTTCACTTAGTACATAGTGGCATGAGACTAAGATCATTAACACAGATTTTGTATTTTGTAAGAATTGACCAATTGAACGAAAGAGAAAAATATTTTTGTATTTTATAAGATTTTTATGAGAATAAAAGTCAAAGATATTTTTGGAATTTTATATGTGGAAAAGAAGGAATGAAAAAGATTACAAAAGAATACAGTGAAAATGCCTTGTTAAGAAAAAGAAGCGAACGAGTTCAGAAGGACCGAACCCAAAATAGACCGAACGTTCATTCGGTTCATTTCGGTTCTTGGTCGAACTTCACCTGAAATAGACCGAACCCGAAATAGACCGAACGTTCGGTTCATTTTGGTTCGCTCTATTTCGCTTGTTACCTTTATGAAAACGAAGGTGATTTTGGTACAAATTCTACTTGCATCATTCCTAGGCCTTGTAGAATCTTATTAAAGCTCGCTTCAGGTAAAGACTTTGTGAATATGTCTGCCAGTTGATCAGTCATTCTGATGAAGTGAATTTCTACGTTACCATCTTCGACGTGATCCTTGATGAAATGGTACCTCAGTGTTATATGCTTAGTCTTCGAATGTTGCACTGGGTTGTGACAAATCCTAATTACGCTTTCAGAGTCGCAATATAGTGGGATTTTCTTCATGTTTAGCCCGTAATCCCTGATTTGACTTTGTATCCAAATGACTTGAGATGTGCAGGATGCTGCAACAATGTATTCAGCTTCTACAGTGGATAGAGAAATGCAAGTTTGTTTCTTTTATTGCCAACTAACCAATTTACCATCTAGAAATTAACATCCTCCAGTTGTGCTTTTACGATCTAATCCATCGCCACCTAAGTCAGCATCTGAGAATGCTTGAACAAAGAATCTTGAGTTGGCTGGATACCACAGACCGAGAGAGGAGGTTCGCTTCAGATAGTGAAATATGTTTTTCACAGCTTGTAAATGAGGTTCGCGTGGGTTGGCTTGAAATCTTGCACAGTAATAGACTAAAAACATGATGTTAGGTCTATTGGTTGTAAGATACATCAGAGACCCAATCATTTGTCGATAGAGTGTCACGTCAGCTGCTGTTTTCTCCAATGAGGGTGTAAGCTTTGTTCCAAAGACCACAGGCACTTTCTCTTTGGAGTCTCCCATCATCCCAAATTTAGCTAATAAAGTCTTGGTGTATGCTTCCTGATTAATAAAAATGCCTTCGGGTCCCTGTCTAATGTTCAATCCAAGAAAAAAGTTAATTGGACCCATTGAGCTCATTTCAAATTTAGTTTCCATCAACTTTCTGAATTTAGCTGTTAAGCTAGGATTCGTAGAGCCAAAGATGATGTCATCAACATAAATTTGGATTATCATAAGGTGGTTACCTTCTCGCTTACAAAAGAAGGTTGGGTCAACCGAACCTTGTTTGAATTTAGACATTTTTAAGAAACGAGTAAGAGTTTCATACCATGCTCTGGGAGCCTGTTTGAGGCCATATACAACTTTGTCAAGGAGATAACAATGATCTGGATACTTCTCGTTCACGAAGCCTGGCGGTTTCTCAACATATACGGTTTCTTCAAGTTCACCGTTGAGGAAGGCACATTTGACGTCCATCTGATAGACTTCAAAGTTCTTGTGAGCTGCATAAGCAAGAAAGATACGAACAGAATCTAATCTTGCAACTGGAGCGAAGGTCTCTTCATAATCGATTCCCTCTTCCTGACAGTATCCATTGACCATCAGCCTTGCTTTGTTACGAATGATATTCCCCTCTTTGTCCATCTTGTTCCTAAAAACCCATTTGAGACCGACAACTGAACATCCTTTGGAGTTGGAATAAGACGCCATACTTTGTTTCTTTCAAACTCGTTTAATTCATCTTGCATGGCTTGAACCCATTCTGAATGATCAAGTGTTGAGTTAACATTTTTCTGTTCAACTTTGGAAACAAAGGAGTTGAACATGCAAAACTCGACTTTAGAAAAGAGTGCAGCCTGTTTCTCTTTGATTTGAGAACGAGTTAACACTTTTTCCAAAGATTCCCCGATAATTTGACTTTGAGGGTGATCTTTGGTCCATTTGATAAGTGGAGGGAAACTTGGATCATAGATGGGATCCAATTCAACATTTATTTCTTCCTCTAGCTCGGACTAGATGTCATCATCACCGATGTTGGTGTTCTCCCCCTCGAAGACTGACGCCTGTTTGGTATTTGGATTAGTGTTCCCTTCTTTGAATGGACTCTCAAAAGAGCTTGAAGAACGAGGCGATAAGCTCTCCACTGGAATGATGAACCTTGATCATGAAAAAGAGATGGACCCTCCCCCTCAACATCAGGACAGTCACTTACAGGTTCGCTTGCTTCTGGCCTTTTGGTTTCTTTAGATTGATCATCAGCCATCTTTTGAGCGAAGCCGTCAATAATTTGTTTTAGATTATCAACTTTGTTGTCTTTTTTCCGTTGATTCAGAATCAATTGCCTTTTGAGGCTCGTCAAACAAAAGCAAGTATTGCTCGAAAAGATTTGAAAGAGAGGCTGTAACATGATCATTCTTTGGAAAGATCTCTTGCATTGCACCAATTGTTGATTTCACCTTCTTAACATAACTATCATCAAAGGTGACATAGTATGTTTCTTCGATCTTCTTTGAGCGCTTATTGATAACTCGATATACCTTGGAGTTCAGAGAATAGCCTAAGAAAATTCCTTCATCAACCTTTGCATCAAACTTGTTCAGATTCTATCTTGAGTTGAACACGAAGCATCTTGAACCGAACACATGAAAGAATTTCACATTTGGTTTACAATTGTTCAAGATCTCGTAGGGAGTGATAGAGAATCGTTTGTTCAAAAACGATGTGTTTTGGGTATAACAAGCAGCGATAATTGCATCGGCCCAAAAATACAGTGGCAAGGAGGTGAAGCATAGCATTGTGCGAGCAGCTTCACATAGAGATCAGTTCCGTCTCTCAAAGATACCATTCTGTTGTGGAGTGTATGGAGCTGAGAAGTTGTGAGTCGTTCCCTTTTCAGCAAGAAAGTATTCAAAGTCTTTGTTCTTGAATTCTAGGCCATTGTCACTTTGGACGTTGCGAACAACTTTCCTTAGTTGAGTCTCGACCTGTTTTATGAAGAGCTTGAGCCTTGGAGTAGCTTCAGATATTTTCTTTAAGAAGAACACCCAAGTGAAACGAGAGAAATCATCCACTATAACCATAATGTATTTGTTTCCCCCAATGCTTTCAATGGACGAGGGTCCACATAAATCAATATGTAACAACTCCAATGGTTCTATTACCTTAGTATTGATAATAGAAGGATGACTTTGCCTACTTTGCTTTCCCATTTCGCATGCTGCACAAAGATGTTCTTTATCAAATTTTAGAACCGGAAGTCCTCGAACATGATCGCCCAAAACCAACTTGTTGATATCCTTGAAACTTAGATGAGAGAGTCTTCGATACCATAACCAACTTTCATCGGAGTGAGCTTTGGTGAGCAGGCAAACTATTGGTTTGCCCCGAATGAGGTTGAGGTTCAAAGGGTACGTTTCCCCCTTTCGCTTAGACTTCAGCAGAACATTATTAGATCTCTTCTCGATAATCTTTGAACCTTCATCATCAAATGATACTTTCAATCCAGTGCCAACAACCAGTTGTGATACATTGATAAGGTTATGTTGGAGCCCTTCAGCATAGGCCAATTTTCTTATAGAGAACTCGCCATTAGTGATCTTTCCATAGCCTTTGATAGTACCAAATGACTTGTTGCCGTACTTTACAATGCCACCATCCTTAAGAGACCGAAACTCCCTTAATTCTTCCTTCCTCCCTTTCATGTGACGAGAGCAACCACTATCAATGTACCATTCTTCGTTGAACTGCTCGTCATGAATTACCTGCAAAAATTTTAAGCAGATTTAGGAACCCAAAATTTCTTGGGTCCTCGTGAGCCTTTTACAGAACAAGGTGTAGTAAGATAAATATCAACTAAGTAAGTACGTTTAATTAAAGTTGTTTCATCTTTTCTTTTTATGGTGAAAACTTTAATTTTCATTGGTTTAGATTCAGTGGGTTTGGGATTTGTGGTGTTGCCGTCAGCATCCTTTTGGATCTCTTTCGGACGTTTGTTATCTTCTTGAAAGAGCTTTCCTTTTCCCTTTAGATCTTTTGATGAAGGAAAACTAGAATTCGAGGTGTTGGTTTTAGATGTGTCATTGGATCTTCTGACATTCTGAATGAACTTGGAGGGATGAGGACTGAAACTGCTCTTTCGGTTGCTGTTGGGTGGAGGACCGAAACCGCTCTTTCGGTTGCTAGTGGGTGGAGGACCGAAACCATTCTTTCGGTTGTTATAGGATAGAGGACTGAAGTTCTCCTTTCGGTTCCTGTTGGTCATCGGACCGAAACCACCATTTCGGTTCCTTTCGGTCGAAGGATCGAAACCACCCTTTTGGTTCCTTTCGGTCCACCCTTTCGGTTGACATTGTCATGAGGACCGAAACTATCTTTTCGGTTCCTTTCAGGTGTAGGACCGAAATAACCCTTTTCTTTCCCTGATCTCTCTTGAGATTTGTGCTTCTTTTCAATCCTTACATAGTGTGGATTTTGTGATCTCCAAAACTGTTTCCTTTCTGAGAGATTCTTCTTGTATATCAGATTTCGTTTGTGTTTATGATCAGCCACCTGTTTTGGATTCCTGTGGATGTTAGCCTTTTTCCTTGAAGCAGGAGCATAGTCACTTTTTGTTGAGGATGTTTCGCTAGTGGTTTGCACAGGTTTGCCCGTTGAAGTTTTGGTTCCACTTATGCTCGGCACATCATATCTTGTTGGCTCAGTGGTTCGGGTATGTATCTACCTTTCACTCTCCATTAGGTTTTCTGAGATAGACCCTTCGTCTCATCATCGTTGTCTATTGGGGCCGACCAGAAAAATTCATCACATCCTCCAGCATTTTCTTCTTCTACCATAGCTGTTAACTCTACAGTTTGTTGTGGAGTGACACCTGGTACTGTGTAGACTTGATTTGGAGTGGTTTGTACCTTCTGGTACATAACAGCTTTAGCTTTGAGAACTTTGGTTTTGTCAGTAGATGAGCGAGCGAACTTAACAGAGTTTTCAGAAATTAGGTTTTTTGCGTAACTTAGGTTCGCTTTTGATAAATTTTGAACAGTCCACCACATCCTCTACAGAGATTTCACTCAGATCATCATCCTCATTAAGTTCAGATGCATTTTCAACATCAATTTTATTTTCTGAACTTAATTTGGCATTCAACGAGTCAAATTTATGTACAGTTTCGGTTCTTAATTTCAATCTATCATTTTCGTCTAACAGATTTTTGAGCATGTACTTGTGGTCCTTGGACTTTATGTAGGATTCAATTTTGTCCAGACCTATTTTATATGCCGGAGAAACCTCGTCAAAAGATACAACGCTTTCACAGTTGTAGGCTTCAGAATCGATTTCATCCTCCTTTAACTCAAGGAAGGGTAAAAGCATGTGATGTATCTTCTTCCCTATTTCACAATCAAGATGCAACTGAGTGATGTTAAAATAGAGTCTTTTAGAAATTAAACAAAACACATTTCACTGTGTAACTCCTTCTCTTTCAGCTCGATCCACATTCTCCTTTCCTCACTCTTTGATGAAATCCTGTTGATTTGATCAGTTAGGTTAGAATTTGTGACACGGGTTTGGGTGACACTGCTACTTATACTTGAAAATTTAGATTTTAAGCTATTTAATTCCTTTTCATAGTTAGTAACAGGTATTTTTAGAGAGACAATAATATTTTGTACCTTCTTGATCAACTCATCACATTCGTTGACATGTGCACTGATAGGTTTGGCAGCAAAACACATGTCCTCTCGCTCCCTTTCATCTTCAACTCCCCCGTCGGTTGTGTATCCTCTCAGTTGAGACACGCCTTCGGTTACCACAAAGCACCTTCCTGTAACATGTTCTTCTTTTTCCATCATAGCCTTCCCATGAGTGGGCTTTCAGACTTCATCATCCTCAGAATCTGTGGACCAAACTTCCACACCACCGAATTCATCACTGTTATCCGTATCCTGCACAATTAAAGCATTCATTGTAGTATTGTTAGCGGCAGACTTTCTTTTCTTGATTTCCTCCAATCTTCTCAAGAGGCTCGCTTCCTCATCTTCTTCATTTGTATTCTCTTCCTTCTTTCTCAGCATGCAATCTTTTTCAAAATGATTCTTGCATCCACAGTAATGGCAGTCAAATCTTGAGTCTCCTCCAACTTTCGCTTCCTTCTTTGACTCTAGAGATTTTGACCCCATCTTCGGTTCCTCCTTGATCTTTTCGGTACTGTAACTACCCTGACAGTTTCGGTTCTTGTTGGCTGGGAATTTCTTCTCAATAAATTTTCTAGGGTTAGACACCATCAAGGCATATTCATCACCGGTTAGATCATAATTGGCAAGATCCAATTCCTCTTCTTCTTCAATTGAGTTTTTTCCTTTAGAGATAAGAGCTAAAGAACCCAGACTGGAAACCACGTTTGTTTCCTTAGACAGAGCGCTTTCATGAGATTTGAAAATACCTACTAGTTTCGTTAAAGAATATGACTTGAACTGTTCATGAGCTTTAACTGTAGATACAACAGCCATCCATTCAGATCTGAGACCGATCATAAAAGTAACCTTTCGTTCGATAACCTTCCTTTCGATCCCATGCTTTATCATCTTACTTAAAAGATGATTGAAACGATCAAAGGCTTGAACAAGTTTCTCTTTAGGCTTCTGCTTAAAGTCTCCAAATTAAGACAGTAAGAGAGTTTGAATTGAATGTTCCAAATCTTCATCAGTGGAATACAATTCTATTAATCTATCCCAGATCTCTTTAGCCGTGGCACAAGAACTTACTAAATGGAATGTATCTGACTGCAGCGCAAACCTAATCATCCTCAGGGCTTTTATGTTGCATTGAAACTTTTCCTTCTCGTCTTGAGGAATATCTTTGACTTCGTTAACAAGCTGATTGTACTCCTTTTGAGTTTTAACAATCTTAGAGGTGCTTGAGTGAGCAAATGGGCCAACAGTGATCGCTTCCCAGATCAAGTATCCATTATCCTCCAATCCAATCACATAATCTTCGAAGTGATGCGTCCAGACTTCATAGTCTTGTGTATACAAGATTGGTATCCTTGTCGTCGAACCAATGTTGTTAGATATGTTGATTGGATTGGCTTGTGAATCTTCCATGGACATTGTAATGACTTTTGATCGAAAATATGTAATCAATGCGGAATTAAAAACTCTAATAATTTCTTCGACAGAAGAGATGTATATGAATCACACAGTCTCCTGCTCTGATGCCAATTGATGAGAACAAAAACACTAGATCGATTAGATGTTTCACAGGTATGATTATAGAAATCGAACAAGTCAAAAATAGTATGAAAGTAAATACAATAATGAAAAAACGATTAGATCTTTCACAGGTATGATTATAAAGTCACGCCTCAGCAGAGCTCGACAAAGAACTTCCGTTGTAGAGGCGAGCTAGGGTTTACAAAACTTAGAGTAAATACAATAATGAAAAAGCGATCCTCACTAAGACTGCATGCATACGGCTTATATACTAAACCCTAGTACGAAATATGCACGGTTGGATAGGCCCAATACCGACAATCAAAATTGGGCTAAGGACCGAGCCCATGACGCAATCTATTAACCCCAACAGAATATTGAACAGGTCGAGTGTATCTATAGAACTCGTCGAGTTGTTGCCCGTTTTCTCGTCAGATCGTGCGTTTTTGTTCCAACTCACCGAGTTTAGGTCATCAACCCGTCGAGTTGAATTTTCAGAACATCTTGTTAACTCTTCGTATTCACTCTCTTCAAGTATCCTTTCTATTTCTTTTGAGTCTCTTTCAGCATCAAATTCTTCTTCTGAGCTAAAGTTGAATTTATTTTCCTTTTCTTCTTTCCAATCTGCCGATTCCTTTTTCATTAGTTCTTCCAAAATGTCCACCGACAAGGCCGTGTTGTCACCAAAACTTGAATGTTGCTTGGTTTGATCAACTCCAGATGAAACTGAATCATCTCCTATCCGAAGAGTAAGTTTTGACTCTCTTATATCTACTATAGCACACACGGTGTTCAAGAAAGGTCTTCCAATGATGATGGGCACTTGGTGATCTTCTTCCATATCTAGCACTATGAAATCCATAGGAAATATGAACTTATCTACTTTCACCAACTAATCCTCACATATTCCCATCAGAAACATCACCATCTTGTTTGCTAAATGGATCACCATTCGAATTGGTCTCGGTTCTGGAAGGTTCAACTCCTTGAAGAATAAATATGCCATAAGATTCACACTAGCCCCCAATCGGCCAATTCACAACTCGTACCCAAATTTTCAAATTAACAAGGCAAATTCAAACTACCTGGTTCACCTATCTTCTTTGGCAATTTATTTAAGATTGCGGCTGAACAATTCTCATTAAGGACCACCTTAGATGAATCATCTATCTTCTTTCTATTTGTAAGAAGATCTTTCAAGAATTCAGCATACTTGGGCATTAGTGCAACTACCTTGATGAAAGGAATGTTAATTTGAAGGGCCTTGATGTGCTTAAGGAACTTTTTATAATTTTCATTCTTTTTATCTTGTCTAGCTCAACTGGGGAATGGAAATGGAGGTTGATACATCTTAATTGAAGGATTATTTTGCTTATCAGATGGAAACCTTGTCGACTTCTTATCTGGAACTCGTCGAGTGTAGTCGACTGTTTGCGAATCTAGGGTTTCTTTCTCTTCTCCCTGTTAGGTTTTATACAAAGAATCCTATGTGTGCATGCAACCCTAGAGTTTGAGCTATGTTCTATTAGACATACAACTTTATGAACACAAAAAGAAACCTGGCATGCTCCTACTATTTTCAAAATCCAAATAGGAGAATAGAATACATACCTTTTGTTGTTATATAGTAATAGTAACTAGTTCCTTGAATCTCCTTAGCTTTTGAAAGCAAGTACCATGCTCACAATCGGGTCAAGTACATACCAAAATAGTTATGGACTTAGACACTAATCCAATAGTCTCCCACTTGGATAAGTCTAATTACTATTTTGCGTATGACTTTAGATCCTGATCAGCAATCGTAGCTTTTAAAAGCCGCTGTCAACTCTGATCTTATCAGATACGTGTCCTTTAGATAAGGGATCATATATTCCTCCATTCTAGATATCATATAGACGTGAGAAATGGATTGAAATCATTCTCTCAGTCTATGTGTTGTTTCCCGATTTCCGATTCATGACAACTGACTAATTGAACAAATCAAATTAGTCCTGGCCCGGCCGAGCACTTGTGTTTGTCATCACTAAATCATCGAGGGGCCCACAGATATCACTTTTATCCCACTTTGGGTAAAAGGAACGTATAAACTTCGACTCAATGCTTTCTTACACTCACTCACTCACCAAATCACACACAACAATATCTTTTATAATACCAAGTTACTGGTGCATTTACATATTATCAACGTGTAACCGATTCACAAGATACAACTCACACATCTCGGTTTGAAGAATAAAAGATATTATCATCTCACCAATCGCTCGTGATAAAATCCATGAAGTGATCCAAGTGAGTGTGGGTTTAATCCAATGCTCAAAATCATATTCATAAGCACTCATAAACATTGCAGCAAACTTTTGCTATGTCTAATACACTTTAGACAATCTACAGACCAATTCATGACAATCTTCATTCATACCTACTTCCAACATATGAACGACTGTTGACCATTCGAATAATTTGATTATTCTGAAATAATTAATTATTTAGGAAGTCCAAACATGCAAAGTGAAACACAAGAATAATAATAATCCTATTTGGTTCAAACCTTTGAGTACAAATAATACACCTTATATTTATCACCATATCGATTACTCATTATTTGTTGTTTTGGTTAATTAACTTATTACTTGAATTATTACTACAACTGTCCCATGCTCTCAGCATGCACACAATGTTTACCTATGGCCCTTACTATGTGAAATAGATCAAATGAAAACATTTCCAATCATACTCATTTCACAACTCCCAATCCTTTTCACATGTGTAAGAATATCAAATTCTTCCCACTTATAGAATATGTTATATTCTAACGTTTTATGCAACGATCCTATCGTAATGTCACTGCACTAAAGTCACAAAGACTATTGCCAATGAAATTACAAAGTACATTCCTTTCAAGGTACATTCTTTTGAATATCCTTCCGCATAAAGTTTCTAATCTAGACATATAGATTCTTAACGTCCAACTCCCAATATGGAAACATTTCCACATTTTCCATATGACAACTCATTATCAAATCTTGTAATAAAAAATGTCAGTATGGTCCATCCACTACTATACTTCCAACTATTCACAAGCAACCAATCCTTGGTGAACCTTAGATTATCCTTTGATAGTTGTTTAACAAACATAGCCATGTCCGGTTCTAGTCCTTTTTCCCTCTTAATGCTCTAGGCAATTGGAAAATTTTAGAACGGTTAATTATTACAGCATATGCGATCGATCCTATACTCGAAGCGTATGGAACACGAAGCATAATGTCTTACATAAAGACATGATACTTTACCAGTCTTTTGCCATAATATTTCTATTTTCCATGTTCTCAAAACTCGAATTAAGAAAAGGGATGCCGTAATCATAATCGAATTTTGAGAATGCAATTCATATATTTGACTAAATTTTATTGAAATTTCTCGATCTAAGCTCTTAGATTTCGAGACGAAGTATAATATTCTCTCCCTTAATTATAGCAAAACAACTTTTTAACATTGCAACTTTTCAAATTGAAACTTTTGTTTTCTATAATTAATATTGCCACCTTGCAACCTACCATAATTATCATGCTCCCACTAACATGATGATTATGCTCATACCAGCATAAAACTTATGCTCCCACTAGCTTTGACATGTATTCAGAAATTAGCTAAACTTCTAGAAAACAATGCTTATTGAATTTCTTAAGTTTATATTTCTAAAACTAGATGCTTCGGTAAGACTTTATCTAAGCTTCTCAACCTCATACACCTTTCCTTCGACAACTCATATGTGTGTGTCCAAACAATTCTAGAACTCATAGCAATAAGTCTAAAAATGTTTAGATCCATTTGCCATTTCCCACAATTCGAACTATGAAGAGGGATGCCGTAATCATAGTTGAATCCAAATTAGACAATGCTATCTTCAAAATCTTTCTTAGTAAAAGCGTTTCCTCGCAATCATTTTCATGAAGGAGAGAAACCTTATGACACTTAGATTTTATTGTGTATGCGCTCTTATACTTGTGAATTTGTCATAACCATAATCACAAGATAATGTTAGTGACAAAACCAAACTCTTATAGACAGAACTTGTTCTTCTTAATTTCTTGGAATCAAGGGTCCCACCATTGCTTCCAAGTTATTGAGCAGCCCACCCCTACATTTCAATGTACTTTCCATTGAACAAGGTGCCTAGCTCCTATGCAGTCCATTGAGAACTCGTAGAACTCACATGCATAGTTGACTAAACTGGAATGGCACAGAAACAAGTATATGTCAACACGATAGGTTACGAACCTCAATTCATGTATGTGCTAGTGATTATTGATTAGGTTTATTTTTTATTAGTTCTTGAAAACTTTTCAAGATCATGTAGACTCCCACTGACCTCTTGACATATATGATTCTCTTGTCAAGAACATTCCTTGACAAAACATATATTCAAGAGTTAGCGTGAAATTCTATCAAGACTAACACTCAACTTAATTTGTTCTAGTTGGTCTTTGTCTTTTTCAAGACATCACAACTTGTAAATTTCAAATGTGTAGGAATAAGAAAACTTTGTCTATTACAGATTTGAGTGTTATAAACCTACTTAAGATGTGTCACTCGATGTCACAATATTAATTCGATATTGGAACGAAGTATGATTCATCTTCATGTCTTAACCACTCTAGCAATTCTTGATTCCTCTTCTTAGCCAAACTAGTGTTCTTAGAGGATGAATTGTAATATGGTTCTTTACCATTACTAAGATGATCATGAAACTTGATAGAGAAGTACTCCCCCTTCTTCTTAGATTGGAGAAACTTCTTATCTTTCTGCTTAATTGATTCTTCTTATTCGTTCTGCCATTCATTGAAACTTTTTAATGGTTCAGAATCATGCTTAATCTTATAAGCATAACCATATTCACTAATACTTTAGTAAATATGACGAACAATCTTATTGTTATTTATGGTAGAGTTGACTAGCGCACAACATTTTGTACCAGACCTTCTAGTCCTTCACTTGACTCTTTGTCAAAGAATTAGTCTTAAAATTTCTAACTATCAAGATTTCCATACATCACATGATTCAAATCATATGATTCCAAGATTCTGTCCAATTGAAACTTGGGCGATGGGAAGCTTTCTTACTTAGAAAACTACCCTAAATAATATAACCAGGAATCTCATCCACCTAATATTGCTTATAATAGAAACACATAGACATCAATTCTCATAATTGTCATTGCAAGGAAATATAAATAAGACAAAATCAAATTTTATTTTATTGCAGAAAAATATATCCTTACAACGCACATGAAAACTATGTTATTACATATCTCTAAGCAATCTATCATAACTCTAAGTAGCAGCTTAAAATCCAATCATTGAATCCATGCGATCGTACTCCATTTCTTCACGATCAGACTCAACTTGCTCCTTCCATTAAGCTTTCTTTCTTTTCTTCGATCCTTTAAAACACCAAATGTAGTCTTATCACATCATGTTATTAAGAATCTCCAAATAGGAACTTAATGGAGTTAGATAGTGGATTTTTCCTAAAGCAGAGTCATATACCTTGACTCTCCCATCTCTTAGATCTCTCGGGTAGTCAAGGCAGCTTCGTAACCAATGGCCTTTCTTTTTGGCAGTAGAAACATATGGATTCTTATAGAATGGTACATGGGACTATCTCAGACTTAGCCTTTCTCTTGTGTGGCGAAAACTTTTTTGGACTTCCAATGTTTCTATTTCCCATAGAAGGTTGGGATATTGATTTATCAGACAAAATTTGATTGACCAGTGCGCAAAACTCATTTTTGATTCAGTAGCAATAAGCGAATGAGTCAAATCAATAAGGTTCATGTCATGGTCCATCATATAGTACTCTCTAATGAACTTACCATATGATTCGGGAAGTCACTGAAAAACCAAGTCAACATCCAACTTCCATAAGACATCAAGACCTAACAATCTTGTCAATGTGTGACTTCATCTTTAAGACGTATGTACACACAAACTTTCCATCTTTGTGTCTTATTGCCAATAGGGCTTGAGCGACCTTGAAATTTTCATGTTTTTAAACACGTGGGTCAGGGAGAATTATTGGAGGAGGTGGAGAAATGAAGCATGATTTCCATTTCCACAATCCAATCGTGGAACATCATCTTCATGTAGAGAACCTTTTCCAACGGATTTAGGAAGACCATAGTTGTCAGACTTTGACATCTATGAAACGGGAGAAAATTCAAGTTTAGATGATTGAGTCCTTAATAAAACACCCAAATGAGATATTAAGGCTAGGATCCAACACAACGCCCTACAAATTGGAAAAGGGATGTCGTAATCCAACTTATAGAACATTTGAAGGTAAGTGAATGACGATTCACTAAATCTCGATATGCCCCTCGATTTGTGACTGGGATGCCAAGAATCACAAAAGGTGTGAATAACCATGCAAATATACATGGTGTCCCCAATGTTACAGTCACTTATTCGATGTGCCGGTTAACCACACACGCTCCATCGAACTATGACAAACATCGAGTCACCCTTTGCCACCATTGCTTAGAACCCCATTAGTGTGCCGATTAACCACACACGCTCCACTAACGTCTTAGCAAGGGTACAAAGTGTAATTTCATGGAATCGCATCAAATTCACTATTGCCTAAAGTAACTAGGATTGGGAATGTTTGTAAAATATTTAGTTACTTTATATTTCATTATCCTTTTAATGAGGAGAGGTGTTGCCCTATCCTACCTATTTGGCTAATGACCCTCCACTAGTCAAGAGTGCGGTGGGTAAGAGTGGATACCCATTCGATCGCCATTTTATAGGCAATTTCCTTAAACACCCTTATAAACCAGCTTCGTGAATGAGGCCTACTAATGGTAAGACTACCAGTTTAAATTATACATATATAATATTAGACTTTTAATGTTATATAGTATAAGGGTGTATTTTACACTTTTAAAATACTATGTGGTCAAATTTAATAAATTACACTTTTAATTTAATCAAATATAAACCAAATGATGATGGATTTATTAACTTTCTTTTAATTATACTTTTAATTAACTTAAAAAAACCAAAAGGGTGAAATTTGAACTTTTCAAAACTAGGGTTTTAGAATTTAACAAAATTAAACTTTTAATCAAAATTTAAATTCTAAAACTTGAGGGCAAGTTTGAAACTTTTCAAAACATAACAAGAACATTCTAGATCAAATTACAAATAATAATAATTAACCAATTAATTAGTAATTATCTAAACATGACCTAATTCAATTTCTTGCAAGATAATCTATCAAATAATTCAAACAAATGAAGTTTATCACATAAGGCAATGATTATCTAATTAATTTGACAATTGTCTTCTATTTTGTTAAGGATATCTTTTAAATTAATCAATTAATTTAACATAATCCCTTAAATCCCCTAAAATTCGAAATTATGGGATGGGATAATTCAAAATCTTTAATTATCAAATTTAAACACTTAAAAGATATTTACAAGATATGGCATTTATCCAAATCCCTACAAATAGGAACTTATCTTGGGGAAGGAGGCAAATTTCGAAATTCAAGGATTGGATAACCCTAGAATTCGAAAACTTGGAGGCTAAGCAAAGGGTTTGGGAAACCCTAACCAATTTCGAAACCTTGGAGGCTAAGGAAAGGGTTTAGGAAACCCTAACCAAATTTCGTAACTCAGGGTTCAAGAACCGTAATTTCGAAAATTCATGCCTCCTAGGGTTTATTAGCCATAAACCCTAATTTGTCAAGTTCATACATTTCTATAATGCTAATTGAAAACAAAAACCAATGTCTTTGATACCACTGTTAGGTTTTATACAAACAATCCTATGTGTGCATGCAACCCTAGAGTTGGATCTATGTTTTCACTATTAGACATACAACTTTATGAACACAAAAAGAAACCTGGCATGCTCCTACTATTTTCCAAATCCACATAGGAGAATAGAATACATACCTTTTGTTGTTATATAGTAATAGCAACTCGTTCCTTGAATCTCCTTAGCTTTTGAAAGCAAGTACCACAAGTGTAGTACCTCTAATGGCTCAAAAACACACTTGGGTGAGAGGATTGATATAAGAGAGAGGAGGAATGGTATTAAGCTCCAAAATTCGGCTATAGTAGGGATTTCCCAAGGGATATCCGAATTCCTAAGCCTAGGGAGCTATTTATACTTAAGGCTAGCTAGGGTTTCAAGGTGGAAACCCTAATCCCTTAACTTAGGGCCTAAGAAAGTCCATGGACTCCTTTCCTTAAGCCCTTGGACGAAAATCCTTAGATCCTTCTAGGATTTTCGTTCAAGCCTTAATAAAGGCGATCCAATGGCCCAAAGTCTTAACTATCAAATAATTCCAAAACAGCCCCTGTACTTTTAATTAATTCATTCAATCCCAAAATTAATTCCTAATTAATTTCTGATTAAATACAAATGAATAATATGATTCCTAATTAATATATTATTCTTATAATATATTAACAACTCATATTTATACCCTAATTTATTATTCTTAACAATAAATCAGCCTCTCTCCTCAGTAGTCATCCCGTCTAGTCACCAGTTTGAAGGCAACCCAAAAGGACCATGCTCACAATCGAGTCAAGTACATACCAAAATAGTTATGGACTAGGACACTAATCTAATACTTCCTGCACCTCTTTAGGATCTTATTCGGGATCGGGGTCAGAAAAGTGACTATTTTTCCGCTCCTAGTCATCACAATATTTATGTGTGCGCCTCTCAGATTTTTCTCGATGTTGCTAAGGAGTCCTCCTGGTGTTCGTTCATTGAATTGCTTTGCAAGTTTCCCGAATTGCTTCTCAATATTGAGGATCGAGGCTTGTTGATCCTCATCAATGCCTGCTGCTCTTTCATTATTGCTTATTGCTCTCGTATCACCACATCGGTTTCATTGTGACTCTTCTCAGATGTGGATGCAAAGCGTGTGAGAGTATATGTAACATCCCAAGTTCAGGTATACATTTAAACCTTTGATATTTAGAGTACTCGTCCATTTTATCCCTTTGTTATGAAAAGGTGGTAAACGAGTACGTTGGGCATACGCGAGTGTACACTCAGCGTACTCATATTCATGCATTTGACGCGGAAGCCACCTAGTATGCTGGGCATACCAGAGGGTACGTTGGGTGTACTAAGCCGAGAGTGAAAACCCTAATTTAGGGTGATTCCTCTATATAAAGGATATGATGGCCTCATTCGTGGCCACCATTCTCAGACAACAAACCCTCTTGTGCCCTAAACTTCGTTCTTAGAGCTTGTGAGTGCATTTGAGAGTTTATGAAGGTCTTTATGTGTTCTTTTAGTGAATGAGAAGCTTTAGAGAAGAAGGAGCGAGAGTCCAGGCCCTTGGATCTGAGCATATCTATGTTAAGAGCTTCAGATAGAGGTATAAAGCTTCAAGCTTTCTTACTCTTTTGATTTGTGCATCATAGTAATTGGATAGAAACTTGGAATCATGTAATTTGTATTGTGTGATGTATGAGAACCTTCATCTTTTGGAAATTAGGACTAATTCCTTGTTCACATGTAAATGTGAGCTAAGTGAAGGACTAGGGGATCGGGTACACTTGGTTGTGCACTGGTCAGGTCCACCACAAACAACGATATGACTATTCATTATGGCTTACTAATGCTTAGTAAATATGGTTATGCTTACAAGATTAAGTATAATTCTGAATCATTGAAAAATCTCAGTGTATAGCAGAACGAATAAGAAGAATCAAAGTCGGAAGAAAAATAAAAAGTTTCACCAATCTGAAAAGATGGGAGAGTACTTCAGTATCGTGTTTTATGATCATCTTAATGATTATGAAAGCCATATCACAATTGGATCCTATAAGGATGCCTTAGTACATTTGTTTGGCTAAGAAGAGGAATGAGGAATTATTGACATACTCTAAGATTGTATATTGAGTGACATATCAGCAAATGTAGAGTAAAGTGGTTTCTACTCTTGTACATTTGAAATTGTTAATTTGTAATGATTTTGATAAAACAAAGATCAACTAAGACCGATTGTCAAAAGTGTTTGTCTTGATAAAGAATCGCACTAACTCTTGAATATTTGTTTTTCAAGTAATATTTCTTGACAGAGAGAAACTTATATGTCAAGAGGTCAGTGGGAGTCTTAGAAACTTGAAACGTTTTAAGAATTAATCAAGAGTCAAACCTATTGTTAATCACTAGCACACAACTTAAGGTTTTGTAACTTATTGTGTTGACATATTCTTGTTTCTGTGCCTATTCCAGTTAAATTTGACTATGCATGTAAGTTCTATAAGTTCTCAATTGTTTGCATTATAACTTGGAAGCAATGGTAGGCCCTTGTGCCCAAGTGGCAAGGAATTAAGACAAGATAGGTTCAGTCCATATGAGTTTGTATTTGTCACTAACCTTGTCGTAAGATTATGGTTATGACAAATTCACATGGATAGGAACACATAAACCTTAAAAAAAATCTAAGTGTCATAAGGTTTCTCTCTAATTCATGAAAATGATTATAAGGAAACGCTTTCACTAAGTTGATTTTAAAGAGTTATCAATTGTGATATTTGCATTCTTAAAATGCGATTATGACTACGGCATCCCTCTTCATAGTTCGAATCGTAAGAAATAGCAAAAGGTCTAAACATTTGAGACTTATTTCTGTAAGTTCTAAACTTGTTTAGACACACATATGAGCTTTCTAATAAAAGGTTTGTGAGCTTAGATAAAGGCTTATCGAAGCATCTCGTGTCAGAAATCTGATTTTTGGTAAGAAAGTCACTAAAGTATTAATTTATAGAAGTCCAGCTGATTTCTGGATTTATGTCACAACTAGCGGGTGCATAAAAGTTATGAAAGTACAAAATAATTGTTATGCTAGTAGGAGCATAATTATTATGGTAAGTGTTGCAAGTTAGCAATGTTAATTATAGAAAACAAAGTTTTCAATTCGTAAAGTTGCAGGGTTGAAAAGTTGTTTTGCTATAATTAACAGAGAGGAACTTATACTTCATTTCAATTCTAAAAGTTTAGATTGAGATTTTAATCAAATTTAGTCAAGTATTTATATTAATACCATGTTGAAATGCTTCAACATTGAAAATTCTATGGAAATATAACAAAAGACTGGTCAAGTATCATGTCTTTATGTGAAACATTATGAATTGTATCCCATATGCTTCTAGTATAGGATCGATTGCATATGCTATAATATTTATGTGTTATAATTTTCAAAATGCCTAGGGCATTAAGAGGGAAAAAGGACTAGAACTGGATATGACTAATGTTATTAAACAACTGCTAAGAACAATACAAGGTTCGCCAAGATTGGTTGCTTATGGATACTTAGAAGTATAGTAAAGGATAGACCATATTGACATTATTCTATTAAAAATGAATCGTCATATGGAAAATATGGAAATGTTTCCATAATGGGAGTTGGATATCAAAACTCTGTGACAAAATTAGAAACTTTTATGCAAGAAGGGTGTTCAAAGGAATGTGGTTTGAATATGAGACTTCGGATCTATGGAATTGTCTTGTAACAATCCCCAATGGAAAAATTTTGTAATTGAAAAATTCTCTGTGACTTGTGTACTTAATCATTACAAAATGATCACTGCATATAAGTTTAGAATCTAACAAATTATAATAAGTGGAAGAACTTGGTATTCTTACACTTACGATAAGGATTTGGATTTGTGAAATGAGTATCGTTGTAAATGTTTACAATTAATCTATTTCATAAAGTAAGGACCATAGGTAAACATAGTATGCATGCTTGGAGCATGGGATAACTATTGTTTTAATTCAAGTGTTAGTTGACAAATCGAAACAATATACAATGAATAATGAATAATCAATATGGAGATTAAATAAAAGGTGTTTTATTCACACTCACAAGTTTTGGGGCCATATAGGATTAGTATTATTCTTGTGTTTCACTTTCCATGTTTTGACTTCCAGAATAATAAAATTTATTTAACACTATCAACAGTTGATCATACTTTATAAGTAGGTATGAATCAAGGTTTTCATGAGTTGGCTTGTAGCTTTGTCTAAGGCATTAGGCATAGCAACAGTTTGCTACACCATTCATGAGTACTTCTAAAATAAGATTTGAGTATTGGATCAACCAGCGCTTAGTAACTTGATGTTATAAAACATATCGGTGTGCATGATTTAATGAGTAGTTAGTACAAGCATATACTGTCGAAGTTTATCTATTCCCTTTTATCCTAAGAGGATTAAAAGAGATATCTTGGGCCCCTTGATGATTCCATTTTGACTATGTGTCGGGCCCAGTCAGAACTAAATTAATGTGTTCAGATATGTTCTATGTCATACGAATCAGATATCGAGAAACAAACTGCTAGAAAATAAGTATGACATTGTTCCATGTATTTGTCCAGCTGATATCTTGAGAATAGAGGATTATATGATCGCTTATTTAAAGGATGTGTCACTGACTAAGTCAGAGTTGACAGCGGCTTTTGAAAGCTTACGATTGCTAAGTTGGATCCTGAAGTCACATTGGCAGCTATAGTTACTAGACTTATTCAAGTGGGAGACTATTGGATTTGGTGTCTAAGCCCATAACTATAATTGGGATGTACTTGACCCGATAGTAGCATGGTCCTTTTGGGTTGCCTTCACCAGTGCAATTTGATAGGATGGATTTTTGAGAATAAGGTTATTTGTGATTTATTAATATATTACAAGCCTAATATATTAATATTATTTAATTAGTATTGATCAAGAATTAATTTGGAATTAATTTTGTGATCAAAAGAGACTAATTAAATATATCGGGTTAATTATGTAAATCAATGATTCTTATAGTGTGAGCCAATGATCCATGATTATGTAAATGGGCTAAACCAATGAAATAATCCATGGATAGTCCATGGAGGTTAAACCCATGGAGCATATGAATGTGAAAGGTCATTAGGGTTTGCAAAGATGTAACCCAAGCACTATAAATGGAACCCTTCATGGCCAAATCGTTTTCCCCTTCATTCCAAGAGAGTGATACACGATTTTGAGCTTGCTAACCTATTCTCTGAAGTCTCCTCTTGCATATGGTGTTTGTGAACCATTAGAGGCATCACACTTGAGGTTCTCAAGCTTTAAAAGGTCAAGAACTCTACCCTACTCAAGAGGTAAGCATCCAAACTAAGCTTTATATTATATAGCTTCAATTGTATGCTAGTTAGGGTGAATGCTTTGGAAACACAAAATGCATGTATAATTAGAGAAAACATATATCCAAAGCATTTAGGTTTGCATGTGCACCATAAGAGTGTTATAGTGCTCAAAACCTAACAGTAAGACGGTCGGGTGCAAATGTATCTTCAAGAAGAAGACCAACATGGATGGGAAAGTACACACTTATAATGCACAATTGGTTGCGAAGGGTTATACTCAAACTCCCAGAGTTGACTATGATGAGACCTTCTCACCAGTAGCGAAGATAAAGTCTATAAGGGTTATGCTAGCCATAGCTGCGTTTCATGATTATGAAATATGGCAGATGGATGTCAAAACCACTTTCTTTAATGGGAAGTTGGCTGAGGATGTTTACATGAGTCAGCAAGAGGGTCTTGTCAATGGAAAACACCCTAATAAAGTGTGTAGGCTTAAGAAATCCATTTATGGATTGACAAGTGTCTCACAGATGGAATCTTTGTTTCGATGAGAAAGTCAAAGAGTTTGGTTTCTTGCGAAGCAAGGATGAGTCTTGTGTATATGTCAAAGCTAGTGAGAGTATAGTTAGCTTTCTCTTTTTGTATGTCGATAACATACCGCTCATATGTGACAACCCGATATTTCAACTCACTGTAATGACCTAATAGGTCAAGTATTGTAAACATCTTTGAGCTACTAAAATTAACTTTGATAATAAAATGTCCAAAAAGTTTCTATTTAAATTCTTCTATGTTTAGATATCATCAAACCATGATCGTATGTGAAAAGAACGCCCAAATCCGACTTCGTATATTAAAGTTATGATATTTCAAGTCCAGCTTAGCAACAAACGGCTAAAAACTCGAAACGGAGATCGAGCGACATTTGGCCGGAATGACCTAAACGAGAATCGAAGGTCTCGACAATGGTATTTCAACGGTAAAAAGTCTGGCAAAAACCGACGTCAGATAAAGAAGTTATGAATTTTTAAAGAAATTCCTTAATCACGTCATTTTAATAAATAAATAATAAAAATAATTTCGGAATTTGCCAACGGAATCTAAATGAAAGTTGTAGATCGTAGTCTCACCTTCGCGGGGATATAAAGAACGTCGAAAACAGAGTTCGTATGAAGGAGATATGAATTTTTGAAGTTTGATAAATAATTTATATATAAATTTTATTAAAAATTCGGTATTATCCGAATAGGAGTCAGCCTAGGGCCGAGGTACGCACCGCGTACGCTCGTACGCCCCGCGTACTCGAAGGGCACGACCTCGGAACGTCCACGTCGCCCTATGCGAATCTATCCGACCCGCTGTCCCGTCCGACCCGCTCTGTCCGAAATACGTAAGCGATGATGTACGGGTACGCGCTGCGTATGCCCGTACGCCCCGCGTTCGGAGGCGGTTCAGCACCCCTATAAAAGGGATGCGAGCCTTTCCGAAAATGTTGTTCATTTCCTCTCTTTCTCTCCCGATCTTGCCTCGATTTCCGTGCCCGTTCAAACCTGAAGCTCTGGTCTTTTTGCTCAAGTCCCGAGGGTCGATTTTACTCCCGAGATTCCCGAGAATCCCGAGAAAAATCCGTTTCGCGAGACGAAACTCTGCCCGGTTTTCGATCTCGCTATCTTCGAATTTCCAAGTGAGTTCATACCCCTTTATTCAACCTTTTAAATGTTTTTAAATACTTTACATCAAACGAGCATACAAACAGTTAAGCCTTGGTAGAGGGCTACTTTAAACAGAAAATATAGGTTTTTCTGAGAGATTCAAACGTTTACAAACACTTACATACATTTACAACTCATACTTGCGACAGGTTCAAAACGTTTTGATAACGAACCTCGACACTAAAATACTTATGAATTCACCAGCTTAATGCTGATAAACTCTTTCAAAATAACTTGTATTCTCAGGTCATCAGTAGACAGGTACCAATGCTAGCTTTTGAGAAGATGGAGCGCATTCAAGACTCATCATACTATTTGATATACATTATATTTTTGGTGTCTAAAACTGTACGGAACACGCTTGTATTAAAATTTTATATTTAATGCAATGGATGATGTTGTTTGCTTATTTACAATTACTGTGTTGTGATACTCTACATGACGTCCTCCGCCCCATAATGTTTCCGCCATTCCTGGTTTTGGGGTGTGACAGATTGGTATCTGAGCATTGTTTATAGTGAAGCAAGTATATCAACCCATAAAAGATATACCAAACTATAAACCCATTTGGGATTAAAACACTCTGACCAGGAGTTTATACTTTAAATAGTTAATTAAGTATACTAGTCTGCATTCATACTAAAACCAGTGTCACAACGACAAGAACAAAAGTATTACGATTGTTAAAATATCACAGGTAAGCTAGGGGATGTATGGTCAGTCCTGGGAATGGCATAGCCAGATCAACTATGCTGGTCCGAGGAGTGATTAGCATATGCCCTAGAATAGTTGTGATGTGTTAACAAGTCTAAAAACTTACCAACAATGCCACAAAAAGATCAGTGGAACTTAAACTTAAAATACTATAGGCGTATTTTGTGCTATTAACTACATACATACTATATCTTTAATACCTCTCTTCTCGCGTAGATTTAAATGGCTGGATTCCATCACGACGACCCGTACTTTCCAAATGAAGGCAACATAGGAAGGCTCAAAGCAGAGTCTGACGATGAACACCAAATTTCGTTGGATGATCATCAAGCTGAAGGCTTCTCAGATGGATCAGACTCTGAGCCTGAAGTCAACAACCTACCACTCGTAGGTCAACCCCCGAACAACAACCCTCGACCAGCTTTTCCAGATCCTACTCCCTTATGGGCAAACCACTTGAATCGTTGGAGTGATGAACAGGGTCAACCCTTACCATACTTTGGGGATCGAAGCTTTCACAACGTCAGCAATGGTGGCTCTGCTGACCGAGCCCTGCCTGTCATTATCCGCAGAATAGCTTGTAATGTCGCGCAAGGTAGAGCAGCCATCGATCGGGTCATGGAAATTGATGCCAACTCAGGTGTCAACACAGTCCGCATCCGTCGTCTTGAAGAAGACATGGAACGGACCCGGAGAACCAATGAAACCCTACAGCAACATCTGGTTGCCTCTCAAGCTGAAGTCATGGAACTCCGAACTCGTCAAAGTGCTCATGAGCAACACCTTCAAGAGGTGGTCCGTCAAATGAGAGACCTTAGGGTTCTCCCGAGAAATATTCGTCGCCGTTAGATGATGCCTAGTACATCGTTATCTTTTGGGTTAAAGATTTGCCTTTAACATATATGCTCTAAGTAGCACTTGTATGTAAAATATTCCTAACTTTCAGTACTATAATCAGGAATCTAAGAACTGTCAAACTTTTCTATATGGTATGATGTAAGACCTACTGTTAGGTCAATTTTCATTAAACTCATTACATCAGTAATACCAGTATTATTGAAATCTATCTAAATTGTGGGAAAAATCTATACACTTGTGTTTTCCTACTAATATTTCCTGTTGTGATTTCAAACACTCATTCAACTGTTGGGCTATGGTTAGTTAGTCCATGTATCACTCTCACGTTGCTTACAAATTGATTCTTACCATTTTCTTACCTTTATAAACTTATAGCTGAAAGATGCCTCCTCGCAAATCTCCCAGGAATAATCCTGCACCACCACCTCCGCCGCCTCCGGTCATCGATACTGCAGCCCTAAATGCTGTCGTAGCTGCAGCAGTGGCAACTGCCATGGCTCAGTATCACTCTTCTGATGCCAGCAGAGGTGGAACCCCTGTGGAATCAATCCCGGTTGAAACCCCTGTGCGCTCGAGAGAGTGCTCTTACAAGGATTTCACCAACTGCAAGCCGAAGTCCTTTCATGGGACCGGTGGAGTCATTGCTCTCTCGCAATGGTTCGAGAAGACTGAAGCGGTCTTCGAAATATGTTCATGCCCTGCTGCGAGCAAAGTGAAATACGCCGCATGCACTTTTGAAGGAAAGGCCCTAACGTGCTGGAACGGCCACGTTAAATCTCTAACTCTTGTCGTAGCCAACGACATAGGCTGGGAAATGATGAAAGACCTCATGATTGAGGAATATTGCCCGAGGGGCGAGATCCAGAAACTAGAGCAGGAACTGTGGAGCCTGACCATGAAGGGCACCAATATTGTTGCTTACACCGCCAGATTCAGCGAACTGGTGGCCCTCTACCCCAATATGGTTCCCACTGAAGGGAAAAAGATCGAAAGGTACATATGGGGGCTTATACCTCCGTATCAGGGGAATGTTCTAGCATCAAACCCCGCTACCTGCGACAGTGCCAAACGGTTGGCACAACGACTCATTGACCATGGAGTCAAAACCCCTGCAACCACAACCACCCTAGCCATCTCGGAACTCTCCAAACCCGCTGATACGAAGCGGAAATACTGGGATGAAAATAAGAAGCAACAGACGGCCAGAAAGCAGAAAATTATGGCAATACATGCCGCAATAACCCCTGCTGCTACAACTACTCCGGTGGGTGGGTATGCTGGAAGTTCGCCCAAGTGCAACAAATGCAACTACCACCACAATGGCCCCTGCCATGAAATGCAGTGCTCTAACTGCCACAGGAGAGGACACACAGTCCGTTTCTGTAAATCTCAGGCGAGACCGATCGCCCAAGTCCCCGGCTCTGGTGCGAGCCCGACCTGCTATGGATGTGGCGAAACAGGCCCCTATAAAAGGGACTGCCCCAAGGCGAAAAATACTGGCGGAGCAGGGAGGGTACTAGCGATAGGCCACGGGGAGGCAGTAGCTGACCCGACAGTGGTGACTGGTACGTTCCTCCTCGATGACTCCTATGCATGCATTCTATTCGATAGTGGAGCGGAGCGAAGCTTCGTAAACCATAAATTTACTCGCGTGCTTAATCAACCACCACACGCACTCAAAGAACTATTCACAGTGGAAATGGCTAATGGGAAAACTGAAAGTACGAGTAGCATATACCTAGGTTGTACCCTAACTCTAGATAACCATTCATTCCCAATCGACCTCATGCCAGTCTCAATAAAAAGTTTCGACGTTATCATTGGCATGGATTGGTTAAGCCTTCATCGCGCCGACATCATGTACTATGAGAAAGCAGTCCGTTTAAACCTCCCGTCTAATGAAACTCTTATAGTCTATGGCGACAAACCTGGTACGAGTCTTCGCATTATATCAAGTATTCGAGCACAGAAATATCTGCGCAAAGAATACCATGCATTCCTTGCTCACATCATCGACACGAGCCTCGAAACGAAAGAACTAAAGAACATCCCTGTAGTGAGCGACTTCCCCGACATTTTTCCAGAAGAACTACCCGGGTTACCTCCGCAACGACAGGTCGAGTTCAAAATCGACTTAGTCCCAGGAGCTACTCCAGTAGCCAAGTCGCCCTACCGTTTAGCACCAGCTGAGATGCAGGAACTCTCTGGTCAACTTAACGAACTGCTCAGCAAAGGCTTTATAAGACCAAGTTTCTCACCTTGGGGAGCACCGGTCTTGTTCGTTAAGAAGAAAGACGGATCATTCCGTATGTGTATTGACTACAGAGAACTCAACAAACTGACGGTCAAGAATCGTTACCCTCTGCCTCGCATAGACGACCTATTCGACCAACTGCAAGGGGCGAACTATTTTTCTAAGATTGATCTGAGATCCGGATATCACCAGTTACGAGTACTAGCGGAGGATGTTCCAAAGACAGCCTTCCGAACCCGTTACGGACACTACGAATTCGTGGTGATGCCATTCGGATTGACCAATGCGCCAGCAGTCTTCATGGATCTGATGAATAGAGTATGCCGACCTTATTTGGATCAGTTCGTCATCGTTTTCATTGACGACATCCTGATCTACTCCCGAAGTAAGAAAGAGCATGGTGATCACCTGCGACAAGTTCTAGAGACGTTACGAAAAGAGAAGCTTTATGCGAAGTTCTCGAAATGTGAATTTTGGATTCGAAGGGTCGAATTCTTAGGACACGTGGTAAGCGAAGAGGGAATCCACGTGGACCCATCCAAAATTAAAGCCATTGAGAACTGGTCAGCACCTAAGACGCCGACAGAAATTCGTCAATTTCTAGGTCTTGCTGGCTACTACCGCATATTCATTCAGAACTTCTCCCGAATAGCGAAACCTCTTACAACCCTGACCCAGAAAGGCGTGGCCTTTGACTGGGAAGACAAACAAGAAAGAGCGTTCCAAACACTTAAACGAGCCTTGTGCACCGCACCAATACTATCCCTGCCCGAAGGAATAGAAGACTTCGTAGTCTATTGCGATGCATCGAATCAAGGGCTCGGATGTGTCCTGATGCAGCGAGGTAAGGTCATCGCCTATGCCTCGAGACAGTTGAAGACACACGAGGTTAACTACACGACCCATGATCTTGAACTAGGAGCAGTGGTGTTTGCTCTGAAGATCTGGAGACATTACTTGTATGGAACGAAGAGCACTATCTTTACCGACCACAAGAGTTTACAACACATTTTCGATCAAAAGGAGCTCAACATGAGACAACGAAGGTGGGTCGAGCTACTCAGTGATTACGAATGCGATATTCGTTATCATCCGGGTAAAGCCAACGTAGTAGCAGACGCCCTAAGTCGGAAGGAATATTCCGGTCGAAAAATCAAGTCATTGTCAATAACCATCCATTCACACTTGTCTAATCAAATTCAGACGGCCCAACTTGAAGCCATGAAACCTGAAAATGTGACGAGTGAATCCCTCAGAGGAATGGACAAGAATTTAGAAGCCAAGGGTGACGGAGCCTTATATTTCATGGATCGGATCTGGACACCGAAACACGGTGGTTTCCGAGACTTGGTCATGACCGAGGCGCACAACACTCGGTATTCCGTCCATCCAGGTTCAGATAAGATGTATCTGGATCTTAAAAAGCTATACTGGTGGCCTAATATGAAAGCAGAGATTGCTACCTTCGTGAATAAATGCCTTACTTGTGCAAAGGTTAAGGTCGAGTATCAGAAGCCCTCTGGTTTATTGCAACAACCAGAGATCCCGGAATGGAAGTGGGAGCGTATCATTATGGATTTCATAACCCAGTTGCCCAAGAAAACGGGTGGACTTGACACCATATGGGTCATCGTCGATAGATTGACCAAGTCTGCACACTTCCTACCTATCAAAGAAACCGACAAGATGGAGAAACTGACTAGGATATACATTAGGGAAATCGTACGGCTACATGGTGTGCCTATATCTATTATCTCCGATGGAGATAGTAGGTTTACCTCAAGATTTTGGCAATCACTACAACATTCCCTGGGAACAAGGCTAGACATGAGTACAGCCTACCATCCTCAGACCGACGGACAGAGTGAGAGGACCATCCAAACTCTGGAAGATATGTTGCGAGCCTGCGTGATTGACTTTGGGAAGGCATGGGATACTCATTTACCCCTTGTCGAGTTTTCCTATAATAACAGTTATCACACGAGCATCAAGGCTGCTCCATTTGAAGCCCTCTACGGCCGTAAGTGCAGATCCCCTCTGTGCTGGGCGGAGGTGGGTGATACCCAACTAGCAAGGGGGCAAGCTTCCGACGTTACTCTTACCGGTCCGGAAATCATCCGGGAAACGACAGAGAAAATCGTTCAAATCCGTGAACGATTGAAAGCCTCTAGAGACCGACAGAAGAGCTACGCAGATAAACGAAGGAAACCTTTGGAATTTCAGGTGGGAGACCGAGTCCATCTCAAAGTCTCACCCTGGAAGGGCTTGATACGCTTCGGCAAGCGTGGGAAGCTAAATCCGAGGTACATAGGGCCTTTCGAGATTCTTGCAAGAGTCGGCCCCGTAGCTTACAAACTCGATCTACCAGGCGTACTTCGTAACGTACATTCTACATTCCACGTATCTAACTTGAAAAAGTGTCTATCCGACGAGACTCTCGTAATCCCACTCGACGAAATCGAGATCAACGAGAGCCTCAATTTTGTGGAAGAACCAGTGGAAATCCTGGACCAAGAGGTCAAGCAAACAAAACAAAGTCGCATACCCATCGTGAAGGTTCGCTGGAACGCTAAGCGGGGACCTGAATTCACATGGGAACGCGAAGATCAGATGCAACGCAAGTACCCACATCTGTTTCCCTAATCCACGAGTGTTCTCTTACTTTGAATTTCGGGACGAAATTCCCTCTAACGGGGGGATGATGTGACAACCCGATATTTCAATTCTTTGTAATGACCTAATAGGTCAAGTATTGTAAACATCTTTGAGCTACTAAAATTAACTTTGATAATAAAATGTCCAAAACGTTTCTATTTAAATTCTTCTATGTTTAGATATCATCAAACCATGATCGTATGTAAAAAGAACGCCCAAATCCGACTTCGTATATTAAAGTTATGATATTTCAAGTCCAGCTTAGCAACAAACGGCTAAAAACTCGAAACGGAGATCGAGCGACATTTGGCCGGAATGACCTAAACGAGAATCGAAGGTCTCGACAATGGTATTTCAACGGTAAAAAGTCTGGCAAAAACCGACGTCAGATAAAGAAGTTATGAATTTTTAAAGAAATTCCTTAATCACGTCATTTTAATAAATAAATAATAAAAATAATTTCGGAATTTGCCAACGGAATCTAAACGAAAGTTGTAGATCGTAGTCTCACCTTCGCGGGGATATAAAGAACGTCGAAAACGGAGTTCGTATGAAGGAGATATGAATTTTTGAAGTTTGATAAATAATTTATATATAAATTTTATTAAAAATTCGGTATTATCCGAAGAGGAGTCAGCCTAGGGCCGAGGTACGCACCGTGTACGCTCGTACGCCCCGCGTACTCGAAGGGCACAGCCTCGGAACGTCCACGTCGCCCTATGCGAAGCTATCCGACCCGTTGTCCCGTCTGACCCGCTCCGTCCGAAATACGTAAGCGATGACGTACGGGTACGCGCTGCGTACGCCCGTACGCCCCGCGTTCGGAGGCGGTTTAGCACCCCTATAAAAGGGATGCGAGCCTTTCCGAAAATGTTGTTCATTTCCTCTCTTTCTCTCCCGATCTTGCCTCGATTTCCGTGCCCGTTCAAACCCGAAGCTCTGGTCTTTTTGCTCAAGTCCCGAGGGTCGATTTTACTCCCGAGATTCCCGAGAATCCCGAGAAAAATCCGTTTCGCGAGACAAAACTCTGCCCGGTTTTCGATCTCGCTATCTTCGAATTTCCAAGTGAGTTCATACCCCTTTATTCAACCTTTGAAATGCTTTTAAATGTTTTTAAATACTTTATGGGGGGGGGGGGGGGAATACAAGTTAAACACTTATAGTTATTGCTTCGATCACAAGTGATTGCATTAATCACATGTGATTAATAACTAGGAAACCAATGATTTTATCACTATTCAAACTGTTTTACTTCAAAATGTTTTACAAACTCTTTTACTTATCAAATGCTTTATTGTAAACTTTGTTTTACTACCTATAAATTTGCATGCCTATATATGTATAGCTGTATAAATAATGTTTAAAGGGCTTAGGAAAGCCACCTATCCTATTTCCTTTTCCTCGATTTGGATGTGGTCTGGTGGAATTTCGGGTGACTATCCGAGGGTCGTTTCAGTATTAGTTATATGTCATATATACGTGTATAGACATAAAGGTACTTCCATATTCATGCTTATCAACACATCATTAGTAAGTTACCATCGGGGTAACATGGGATCATACTACTACGAGTTCTAGATCAACGAGTCAGTTCATTCATGAGTCAATATTCATTTCTAAGAGAACATATACAACGATACTAGAACAAGTAATAGTATATTACATATACACGAACACGTTAACAATTGTGATCCACTGTATGGGAGCATGTCTTAATTGTCATGACCCGAGTTGTAGCCAGAGTCTCTTGGAGGGAGAGCGTTGAGTTTGCGTATAGATCTATACTGGATTGACTATCCTACACCTTGTTGTTAGCTACAGTGGGACCGACAGGTCTACGGGTGCCAAACATCATAACTTATTTTTCGACTATACGTTGTCGATGTTACCAGTCGATAGTATGGTGCAATTTATCACACGATACCTTAATATAAACCCGGTTTAAGGTAGTTAGTACCGCAGTAGTTCATATAAAACGAAACTACCGTACTACAATAATTTACCCATTACATTTTGGTGATAACCTCACTTAAACTTAAATGTACAAACTATATTTTGTTAAATGATAGTTACACTTGGGAAATTACACACTTTTACATCAAACGAGCATACAAATAGATAAGCCTTGGTAGAGGGCTACTTTAAACAGAAAATATAGGTTTTTCTGAGAGATTCAAACGTTTACAAACACTTAGATACATTTACAACTCATACTTGCGACAGGTTCAAAACGTTTTGATAACGAACCTCGACACTAAAATACTTATGAATTCACCAGCTTAATGCTGATAAACTCTTTCAAAATAACTTGTATTCTCAGGTCATCAGTAGACAGGTACCGATGCTAGCTTTTGAGAAGATGGAGCGCATTCAAGACTCATCATACTATTTGATATACATTATATTTTTGGTGTCTAAAACTGTACGGAACACGCTTGTATTAAAATTTTATATTTAATGCAATGGATGATGTTGTTTGCTTATTTACAATTACTGTGTTGTGATACTCTACATGACGTCCTCCGCCCCATAATGTTTCTGCCATTCTTGGTTTTGGGGTGTGACAGATTGGTATCTGAGCATTGTTTATAGTGAAGCAAGTATATCAACCCATAAAAGATATACCAAACTATAAACCCATTTGGGATTAAAACAATCTGACCAGGAGTTTATACTTTAAATAGTTAATTAAGTATACTAGTCTGCATTCATACTAAAACCAGTGTCACAACGACAAGAACAAAAGTATTACGATTGTTAAAATATCACAGGTAAGCTAGGGGATGTATGGTCAGTCCTGGGAATGGCGTAGCCTGATCGACTATGCTGGTCCGAGGAGTGATTAGTATATGCCCTAGAATAGTTGTGATGTGTTAACAAGTCTATAAACTTACCAACAATGCCACAAAAAGATCAGTGGAACTTAAACTTAAAATACTATAGGCGTATTTTGTGCTATTAACTACATACATACTATATCTTTAATACCTCTCTTCTCGCGTAGATTTAAATGGCTGGATTCCATCACGACGACCCGTACTTTCCAAATGAAGGCAACATAGGAAGGCTCGAAGCAGAGTCTGACGATGAACACCAAATTTCGTTGGATGATCATCAAGCTGAAGGCTTCTCAGATGGATCAGACTCTGAGCCTGAAGTCAACAACCTACCACTCGTAGGTCAACCCCTGAACAACAACCCTCGACCAGCTTTTCCAGATCCTACTCCCTTATGGGCAAACCACTTGAATCGTTGGAGTGATGAACAGGGTCAACCCTTACCATACTTTGGGGATCGAAGCTTTCACAACGTCAGCAATGGTGGCTCTGCTGACCGAGCCCTGCCTGTCATTATCCGCAGAATAGCTTGTAATGTCGCGCAAGGTAGAGCAGCCATCGATCGGGTCATGGAAATTGATGCCAACTCAGGTGTCAACACAGTCCGCATCCGCCGTCTTGAAGAAGACATGGAACGGACCCGGAGAACCAATGAAACCCTACAGCAACATCTGGTTGCCTCTCAAGCTGAAGTCATGGAACTCCGAACTCGTCAAAGTGCTCATGAGCAACACCTTCAAGAGGTGGTCCGTCAAATGAGAGACCTTAGGGTTCTCCCGAGAAATATTCGTCGCCGTTAGATGATGCCTAGTACATCATTATCTTTTGGGTTAAAGATTTGCCTTTAACATATATGCTCTAAGTAGCACTTGTATGTAAAATATTCCTAACTTTCAGTACTATAATCAGGAATCTAAGAACTGTCAAACTTTTCTATATGGTATGATGTAAGACCTACTGTTAGGTCAATTTTCATTAAACTCATTACATCAGTAATACCAGTATTATTGAAATCTATCTAAATTGTGGGAAAAATCTATACACTTGTGTTTTCCTACTAATATTACTTGTTGTGATTTCAAACACTCATTCAACTGTTGGGCTATGGTTAGTTAGTCCATGTATCACTCTCACGTTGCTTACAAATTGATTCTTACCATTTTCTTACCTTTATAAACTTATAGTTGAAAGATGCCTCCTCGCAAATCTCCCAGGAATAATCCTGCACCACCACCTCTGCCGCCTCCGGTCATCGATACTGCAGCCCTAAATGCTGTCGTAGCTGCAGCAGTGGCAACTGCCATGGCTCAGTATCACTCTTCTGATGCCAGCAGAGGTGGAACCCCTGTGGAATCAATCCCGGTTGAAACCCCTGTGCGCTCGAGAGAGTGCTCTTACAAGGATTTCACCAACTGCAAGCCGAAGTCCTTTCATGGGACCGGTGGAGTCACTGCTCTCTCGCAATGGTTCGAGAAGACTGAAGCGGTCTTCGAAATATGTTCATGCCCTGCTGCGAGCAAAGTGAAATACGCCGCATGCACTTTTGAAGGAAAGGCCCTAACGTGGTGGAACGGCCACGTTAAATCTCTAACTCTTGTCGTAGCCAACGACATAGGCTGGGAAATGATGAAAGACCTCATGATTGAGGAATACTGCCCGAGGGGCGAGATCCAGAAACTAGAGCAGGAACTGTGGAGCCTGACCATGAAGGGCACCAATATTGTTGCTTACACCGCCAGATTCAGCGAACTGGTGGCCCTCTGCCCCAATATGGTTCCCACTGAAGGGAAAAAGATCGAAAGGTACATATGGGGGCTTATACCTCCGTATCAGGGGAATGTTCTAGCATCAAACCCCGCTACCTGCGATAGTGCCAAACGGTTGGCACAACGACTCATTGACCATGGAGTCAAAACCCCTGCAACCACAACCACCCTAGCCATCTCGGAACTCTCCAAACCCGTTGATACGAAGCGGAAATACTGGGATGAAAAGAAGAAGCAACAGACGGCCAGAAAGCAGCAAATTGTGGCAATACATGCCTCAATAACCCCTGCTGCTACAACTACTCCGGTGGGTGGGTATGCTGGAAGTTCGCCCAAGTGCAACAAATGCAACTACCACCACAATGGCCCCTGCCATGAAATGCAGTGCTCTAACTGCCACAGGAGAGGACACACAGTCCGTTTCTGTAAATCTCAGGCGAGACCGATCGCCCAAGTCCCCGGCTCTGGTGCGAGCCCGACCTGCTATGGATGTGGCGAAACAGGCCCCTATAAAAGGGACTGCCCCAAGGCGAAAAATACTGGCGGAGCAGGGAGGGTACTAGCGATAGGCCACGGGGAGGCAGTAGCTGACCCGACAGTGGTGACTGGTACGTTCCTCCTCGATGACTCCTATGCATGCATTCTATTCGATAGTGGAGCGGAGCGAAGCTTCATAAACCATAAATTTACTCGCGTGCTTAATCAACCACCACACGCACTCAAAGAACTATTCACAGTGGAAATGGTTAATGGGAAAACTGAAAGTACGAGTAGCATATACCTAGGTTGTACCCTAACTCTAGATAACCATTCATTCCCAATCGACCTCATGCCAGTCTCAATAAAAAGTTTCGACGTTATCATTGGCATGGATTGGTTAAGCCTTCATCGCGCCGACATCATGTACTATGAGAAAGCAGTCCGTTTAAACCACCCGTCTAATGAAACTCTTATAGTCTATGGCGACAAACCTGGTACGAGTCTTTGCATTATATCAAGTATTCGAGCACAGAAATATCTGCGCAAAGAATACCATGCATTCCTTGCTCACATCGTCGACACGAGCCTCGAAACGAAAGAACTAAAGAACATCCCTGTAGTGAGCGACTTCCCCGACATTTTTCCAGAAGAACTACCCGGGTTACCTCCGCAACGACAGGTCGAGTTCAAAATCGACTTAGTCCCAGGAGCTACTCCAGTAGCCAAGTCGCCCTACCGTTTAGCACCAGCTGAGATGCAGGAACTCTCTGGTCAACTTAACGAACTGCTCAGCAAAGGCTTTATAAGACCAAGTTTCTCACCTTGGGGAGCACCGGTCTTGTTCGTTAAGAAGAAAGACGGATCATTCCGTATGTGTATTGACTACAGAGAACTCAACAAACTGACGGTCAAGAATCGTTACCCTCTGCCTCGCATAGACGACCTATTCGACCAACTGCAAGGGGCGAACTATTTTTCTAAGATTGATCTGAGATCCGGATATCACCAGTTACGAGTACTAACATAGACTTATGTGTCGGGCCCGGTCAGGACTGAGTTGATGTGTTCAATTAAGTTCTATGTTAGACAAATCAGAGATTGAGAAACAAATTGCTGGACAATAAGGATGACTATGTTCCATGTAACTGTCCGCATGATATCTTGAGAATAGAGGACTATACGATCCCTTATCTAAAGGACGTGTTAGAGTTCGACAATGGCTTTTGAGAGCTGCGATTGCTAATCGGATTTTGAAGTCGTACTTGCAACTATAGTTATTAGACTTATCCAAGTCGGAGACTGTTGGATTAGTGTCTAAGTCCATAACTGTATTTGGTATGAACTTGACCTGATTGTAGCATGGTCCTTTTGGGTTGCCTTCATTAAAGTAACTTGACCGGATGAATAATAGAGAAAGAGGTTATAATGGTTTATTAATATATTATATTAATAATATATTAGAACAGAAATCATATTTGGTTAAATAATATTGTTCAAGAATTAATTAAGAATTAATTTTGTGGTCAAAAGATATTAATTAAACATAGGGGCTGGAATTGCAATTATAAGATAATTGGGTTTTGGGATGAGGATTCATAAGGAAGAGGTGGACGAAATCAAGGAGGGGAGCCCACCTTAAAATCATCCTAGGCCTTATTCTAGAAGGTTCTTTGGACTGCTTAAGGCCTAAACTATCCAATAGGGTTTTGGATGAAACTCTAGCAGCTCACCTGTATATAGGGACCCTAGGCATCATATTTTTGGCTACCCTAACCCTAGAAGGATTTCTAGAGCTGAAAATCACCTCTTTCCTCTCTCTCTCTCTCTCTCTCTCTATCTCTTACATTCTTCCATTTGCCTTGGTGTTTGTGATCGATTAGAGGTATTACATTTGTGATACTAAGCTCTCATAGTCAAGGATCTTCAAGCTACAATTGAAAGGTAATCATCTAAACTTGTTTTATTTATTATTTTCGGATTTTTTAAGCTAGATCTAGGGTTTGTAGCTTCGGATGATTTGCAAGTACAATTAGAGAAACCTAGATACAAAGCTTTAGGGTTTACATGTACACCATTGGATTGATGTAATGCTCAAAACGCATCAATTAGAACCAATCTGAAGAATGAATCTCAATACTCTTCCTTCAGCCACTAGAAGAATGACCATGCCCGGTTGGAAATATCCTTTGATATCCATAGCCATAAGCCCAAGATTCCCTTCCCATGTTCCCTCCATAATGTGTACCAATTCAGCCCCCGACCTAAGAGTTGAGCCTTCGAGGATGCCCTAACACATCTGGCAATACGACTTTACAGTAGTTCTATCCAACCAAGCTGTCTCAACCAATCACATTGGACTCACAGTCACCAAGTTCGCTTTACCCTAAGAAATTACTACAACCGAATTGAAGTCACGCCTCACCTCTGACCTTTGTCGTCTACTAATTGTTACTTCATGTGTGTCGTGGTTTTCCTCAAACCAACGAACCGATCCACCCAGTTCTAAAACATCTGATGGAAGACTTCCGCACTCACAATGAAATCCATCTGAAAACTCTAAAATCCCAACATACCCGTCCTCCACACATATAGAGCCTAAACTCAACACAAGAGTCTGGCCCGACATAGAATTGGAACCACTCGTATACAGTCTGATACTCAACTCGTGACCCAAGAT
Source organism: Lactuca saligna (assembly GCF_052625555.1). Lineage (NCBI taxonomy): Eukaryota > Viridiplantae > Streptophyta > Magnoliopsida > Asterales > Asteraceae > Lactuca > Lactuca saligna. The sequence continues at coordinate 116,510,820 of NC_136418.1, forward strand.
TCGCGAATCCATGCGTACATTACTCCTCCCATCCCTTCGATTTGTGAAAACCCCTCCCTCAATCGAGATAATATAGTTTTCGACCATCACAGAGACCCCAGTCTCGCCCTTGGTCCAGCCACCAGGTTCCCACAAACTCATTTGGGCAAGGCTACCCAGGCCTAAGAACCCCTATACATCATACCCTGATTAGTAAAGGCTACAGATCCCTGCAATTTTACAACACTCTCTAACTGACTAATAAGTGGTATAGCTCCTCGCAGTCTTATGACACTCTATCACTGCCTCTATATGCTATAGCTCCCCGCAATCTTACGATACTCTCTCTCTCCCCTTCTCTCTCACTCACTGTCTCGTGAATGCTACGACTCTCCACAATCATACTCTCTCTCTCTCTCTCTCTCTCTCTCTGACTCGTGTATGCTACGGCTCCCTACAGTCATACTCTCTTTCTCTTTCTCTCTCTCTCTCTAACTCATATATGATGGGTTCTATACAAACAATCCTATGTGTGCATGCAAACCTAGAGTTGGATCTATGTTATCACTATTAGTTATACAACATTATGAACACTTGAAGAACCCTAAAAGGCTTCTAGGAATTTCGAAATCAACAAGGAAAGATGAAATACATACCTCTTGTTTTTATATTGTAATAACAACCTAAATCTTGAATCTTCTTGTCTTTAAAAGCAAGTACCACAAGTGTAGTACCTCTAATGGTTCACAAACACCAAGAGAAAATGGAGATGCAAGAGAGAGAGAGAGGGGAGGTATGAAATTCCACCCTCGGAACCCTTGGGAAGGCATGGACGAATTTCATGTGCCAAGGGTCGTTTATATAGGTGTAGGGATTAGGGTTTCAGTCTTTATCCTTATCTGGTTGCTTGCCCACCAAGCAGCCCAAAAGATAACCCTAGAAACCTTTATCATAGACGAATTCTAAGACCTTATCACCTTGAATTCGTTCACCCTATCTCATAAGGCATCCATTGCCCTACTTTGCAACTATCACATAATTACAGTTCAACCCCTCTAGTTTAATTAATTACTTTTAATCACAAAATTAATTCTTAATTAATTCTTGACCAATATTAACTAAAAAAATATGATTTCTCCTTTAATATATTATTCATATAATATATTAATAAACCATAATTACCTCATTCTTTATTATTTCTCCAGTCAAGTTGCTTTGGTGAAGGCAACCCAAAAGGACCATGCACAATCGGGTCAAGTACCTACCAAATATGGTTACGAGCTTAGGCACTAATCCAACAATATATGCTACGGCTTCCCGTAGTCTTACAACACTCTTTCACTCTCCATGGGCTCACCCCACGGTTTTCTCTGATAGTCCTAAATGATTACTCCCACCCGAATCCGCTCACTCTCTTATCACCCCATAATCTCAACATCAAGTCATCACCATACTGAGTTCACTATCTCATGCTTCGCGGTCCAACATAGTTAGCTTCACACACCTTTCCAGATTATGCATCACTACTCTTGAAGAAAATTCTAATGGACAAGGCACTTTCCTCAGTACAGTCATACCCTTGGACAATTCACGTCTAGCGACCATCAACCGATGGTCTCACATCTGGAAATATAGTCGCTTGATATTCCACTTGCCATCTGACAAACCCAAATTTCACAGTAATCTAATAATTTAGGGCATCATACCTGGATACCTCGATACACTATCACATAATCTCATGATGTCTTGTCACAATCACTAATTTTCTACTCACACAACTCGAACCATTGAAGTACTCAAACTCACAATTTGAAGCACATAGGAATCGTCACAACTGAGAACACATTGACGACAATTCGAAAATCCATCTTCTACTGATCAAAACCTATATGAAACTACTGATACCGACACTAAAGTTGACTTACAAATCAACTGTTGCCCTTCCCGGAGTACAAATAACAATCTATAAGTCGAACTATCAATCTTTTGGCAATTAAATCTTAACCTCAGCAACCCACCCATCTCAAAACTCAATATTATCACACCCAAAGTAACACAGACCATAGTCAGATACCTGCCCAACAGCCACCTACCTTGAAGACACAAATTCTCTCCTGAGCATATGCAACATGCATCATCTCGCTCTGTATGTTGCCTTGACTACCACATGATCCCACTGCAGCTTGGCTCACTAGATGTGCCATTCCTGACTCATGGAACGTACACGCGACACCCGATGACCTTACAGATAATGACCCAATAACTCCAAGTATCCCGAATCTCAGATGAAAACCTCGGAATCCTCCAAATGTGACTGCCTTTACTCACCACGCAATGTTATACTAACACACCGCTAGACATCTCAACTGTCCCGAATTAGTTACGACTCTCAATCGGGAAATAATGCACTATCACACACCTGTCTCCGATTCCTCAACCAACATTCCATCGCGGGAATTATCATAGAAGAAAGATACGTCACTCTCAAAGTCGATACACAACGTATGCAACGAGGGCCACCTCCCCAGTATACTCCATTGAATCTCGGCTGACATGGCCCTCGGGACCCACAATCTAACATATCCACCTTCCGTCTGAACAACCACAATGGAATAACTGGTAAAGGTGGAAAAACACTCCGCTATGAATCATGGTACCTAAAACAGGTTATCTCCCCTCGATCTGCTATTTAGAACCTCTGGAACTCTCCCTGTTTCGATATGATTCCTCTACTTTCAGTAGTACGGGCCCATACTACCTGTCATATCTACCCATACTTTCCACACAGATCGTCCCAGATTTCCTAAGTAGCTTCTCAACTTTTTCATTCACTAATCCCATTACACATGTTTGCTCTCCAGCTAATACTCACCTCTAAATACCATACTCATCTGATTAAAGTCACTCCCTAGGTCCTTACACTTCTCTGCCATCAGCTGCTGAAGAGCTCCTCATGATGCCAACCATCTACCTCTTGAATATTATCATATCCACTTAGTATCTGACTCCCATCATCAAGAGTTCCACAAAGCACAAAACAAGAAGCATGTAGGCATCAAATAACCTCCACCAGCACATAAAACCACTCTAGCATACAACTCTACTTGCTCTATCCATAACTCAAAAGGCATCACTGAACTCAGGCAATCCTACCCCTCATGGGTATCTAACTACTCTCTCAGTAGATTCCTTAAATGCTCATCTAGGTATCTCTCCTAGATTACTCCTCTACTCAAATATCTCTCTAAAAGATTCCTGCTAGGTACTCCTACTCAGCCCATTCAAAGAGCAAATAGCATATAATATCAACCAATAGCATCCCCTAGGCTAAGGCATCATGAATCAGGCAACTCTAGCTATAAATTCCTGAAATACCTAGCCTATCCTCTAGCATGCAGCTCTAATATCTCATAAGTATCTCATAATATAAACAAGTAATGGTTTTTGAGAAATCACTGTTTGGGCTCTAGATGATTGTACACATTGCTCCATCTCGTTTTCTCTTAAAAGCTCTTACTCGTTTTAGAAAAAAAAATCATTTCTTTTTAGAAAATTTTATCAAATTCTCAGTTTGAGTCCAGACATACCAGAGAGTACATCTGAATCCCTCAAACCAAAGCTCTGATACCAATTTGTTTCACTTTAAATTTTCAAACAATTTTTTCATTTTTAAAACCATAAAAATACAATCTCACATTTCTAAAAAACCCAAATGTATAAGTTGTTCAAAACACAAGACAAGAAAATGTTTGATAATATCCCAAAATCCTCAAAAAGATAATCTATAGTTGGTGTGTACAATCAAGCCGGTGCCTTCCCGCAATCCTGAGAAGTACCTGAAAAACATATCACACAACACGGTAAACACGAAGATTAGTAAGTTCCCCAAAATATCACATACACAAATAATAAACCTCTCATGGCTATAGCTCAGCATGGACCCTGCGGTCATGCATCTCGATAAGGACCCTCCGGTCTCACAACTCAGTGTGGACCCTCCAATCATGTGTCTCAGTGAAGACCCGTCGGTCTCACAGCTCGGGTTGGACCCTCCAATCCTATATCTTAGTGAAGACCCTCTAGTCTCACACCTCAAGTTGGACCCTCCAGTCTTGTATCTCAGTGAAGAATCTCCGGTCTTATAACTCGGGTTGGATCCTCCGGTCCTACTAAGTAAGGCACATAATAATATAGCATATATCACAAAGATAAAATGTATAATATCATATAACTCGGTATAAGCACATAGGACCCTCCGGTCGATAACTCAAATAAGATGCTCCAATCACATAGTATTACCGCTCAGGTAAGCATAGTGAGAAAACTCACCTCGTAAGTAAATCATATATGTCTCGTACTCAAACTGCAAGTCTAGACTCCGCCTACATATATTACAATCACCTCTAATTAGCAATTAATAAATAACTTTAAACTGCTAAGCTAACTCCTTTGCTAAATCTCCAAAAAGGATGAAGGACCATTTTACCTCTCCTTGATCATGAAAGTTTACATTTTGTTCAGACCCTAAAAGTCCATGGGAGTCAACACTTAAGTTAACAGTCCGTGTTGACTCAACTCGTCGAGTGCATCTATGTTACTCGTCGAGTTCCCTCTGTTCTCAGGAAAAATCGGGAAAAACTCAGGTCAACTCGCCAAGTTGTCTCACTAACTCGTCGAGTCAGCACATTGTCCAGAAGACCAGGAAAACCCTGGCTACTCGTCGAGTTGTCCCAATAAGGCTAGAATACACAAAATTATGCTCAAGAAGGGGTTTAGGACATGAAGAAGGGTCATAGCTTCATAAAGCTTAAGAATTTATGTACGTGAGGGCTTAGAGGAGTCCAGATCTGTAACTACTCCCCTTGGACAAGCTCAACCCGAAAATGGCCCTCATCTTGCACAAAAATACCCATAAACTCACACAAGAAGAGATCGAAGAAATGGCAAGCTAATGTAAGGACTTTTTACCTCCAAATAAATGCTACAACTGTATTAATACTGGATCTAAAGACTCCTTCTTGTTCCAAGCTCTTCACTCTTCAAGCTTCTTCCAAGAATGCAGACTTTTGGTTTCACACACTCAAAATATGGGCTCACTCACTAGGGCTTCTCTCTGGACGTGATAAGGTGATGAGGGAGGCGGGGTAAAGGAGTTAAAGTCCTTTAAATAGGGTGAAAACCTAAATAATTAGGGTTTTCTCTAAACAGCCTCAACTCGTCAAGTCCAACTCAACGAGTAGGCTTCATAACTCGCACGTCCAGATCAACTCCTAGACGACGAGTTGGGCCAACCAACTCGCCGAGTAGGCCCTTCCACTTGCACAAAATCTTCAAGTCCAACATCCAGGAATCAGGGTGTTACAACTTAAATTTCAAATGACTTTTGATCAATATAAATCGACTTCTATGATTTAAGTTAATGTTTGACTTTGAAGCAGTCAACAAATATGTGTCAAGAAATTGGTGTAAGTTTGGTAATTATATGGTAAATTGTAATAAACATGGTATTAGTTTGGAAAGTATATACGATCAAGTTATAATTTGGTGTGACACAATTAAAATTGGATGCATATTTATGAAATCTTAGGAAAGAAACGTATATATGGAATTTATAATTTTTATTATATATATATATATATATATATATATATATATATATATATATATATATATATATATATATATATATATATATATATATATATATATATATAATTGATGATGTGGTTTGAAAAAATAAAGTAAATGATTTTTAATTTTTTGGATTTATGGAATCGATTATCATTTCCGCAAATTTGTGAATCAAATGAAAAAAATATATATATATTAATCTATACATATTAAATCTGACCTAAGTTATGAATACTGAAAGCAAGTTATGAATAGTGAAAGCATGTTTTTTAGTAAGTTACACTTTTGGTCAGTGTGGTATATCAATTTCGCTATAAGGTCCAAAAAAGTCTTTTTCCATTTTAATCCCTATTTCACTGTTACTTAGCATTTTAGTCCCCTAATTGCAAACAGTGTTTCTTAAAATACACTTTTGATCCCTGTGGTATATCAATTTGGCTACAAGGTCCAAGAAAACAATATTTTTGCATTTTCCATCCTTATTTCACTATTTCTTAGCATTTTAGCCCCGAATTACAAGTCATTGAAAGATGGGTTATAATGACCGCTCAAAATTATCAAGATATGTATGTGTGGATTGGATACATATAGTTATTTGAAGTTTTACTTGTGTTTTATGTTTGAAGGATTTGAATATCTTTGGTTGTTAATTCTGATAAATACACATAAATTTTTCTTTGAATTGTACATAACATATTTTCGATAATGTTTACCAAACCTATTATAACATAATACAAATGTTATTAAAAAAAACAAAAACAAAATGGCCGGTGGCAAAGCCCAAGTTTTTTTTACTAGTTGAAACTAAAAACAAAGAATATATATATATATATATATATATATATATATATATATATATATATATATATATATATATATATATATATATTAAAAAAGTTCAAAGTTAGGAATAATAGTAAACATACATGCTTTTTGTTAATTTTGTCTTTTATTTTTTAGTCATTTTGATACATTTGGTCATTGTAATCAAAGATTTTATATTTTTTTGGAATATTTTAATATTCAAAGTTTGGATGCAAAACTTTAAGAAATTGACAACTTTTGATACTTTTCTAAAAATTTGCTAATTTCAACCCCATTAATTTTTTAGTCATTTTGACACTTTTGATTCTTACAGTTTAATCTTTTATATTTTTTCATAAAAAACACAAAAAATGGTCAGGGGTAAAGTCCAAATTTGTCCGCATATTTATTTATTTTTTGTTTTTTCCTGTCACTTGCACTTTCTGTCGTCTGTCATTTTCTTCTTTTGGTATATTTTTTATATATTTGTCCGCATATTTATTTTTTTGTTTTTTTTTCTGTCTCTATGTATCCGTCTCTGTCTGTAAAAATTAGGAATCAAATTCTCTCACCTGCATCTTTTAACAAAAACGACACGCAAATCAAAAGCACACGGCTCATGCGGAGCATGGACAACACATCTAGTTATTATAATAATAATACCAATGATAATAATAAAATTAAAAGAAACATATAAAACATACTTTTTTTTTTCAAAACAAACACAGTACTAAACGGTTTATTGATCGTAGATACAAAACTTAATGGTTCAATGAAAAAAGAAATATCATTTCTAACGGTAGTGAGAATAAAATAAAATAATGATTTTTCAAAATAAAATTGAAAATATTATAGTTTTTTTTTTAGAAATTTCTCTTTTTCTTAACAAAAAAAAAAGATTATTTATCATTCAAACGTCATCCAAATACATGATTGAAATTTGAAACTAGCAACTCTTTATAGCATATATTTATAAAGTCCTAACCCTGTGTTACATATACTAGTCCCTGTCACATATAATCCATAAAACATGTTTCACGTTTAAGCATTGTTATCATCTTCATTTTTCCTTTTTCCTTTTTCCTTTTTCCTTTTTTCTTTTTTCATTTTTCCTTTTTTTTTTTTTCTTAAATCTTATCATTTACATCCATCATATTACCCTCTTTTTTTATACTTTTACTTATATCAAGTTCCTTGAATAATACAATTCCTTTTTTGGAATTAAATGGAAAAAGAAATAAGCATATTTTAAAGGTCTTACTTTTTATATGTTTTGGAAACAGAATAAGCATATAACTTTTTCCCCTACTTTATCATAAAACAAAATTGCAATAATGGTCCCTATGGTATGTCAAAACTAGCAACTTTGGTTCAAAATGGGTTTGGCTCGCAAGGATGGTCCAATAGTTTTGTTTTATTGCGAGTTTAGTCCAAACTTTTCATTTTTGTTGCAGATTTGGTCCAAGTCAATTTAAACTTTTTTATAATGATGTTTTTGCCCTTACTTCTGGTTTTTTTAATTTATATAAATACATTTTACAATTTACATAATTAAACCAAAATAATACTACCACTATCCCTACCCCACCCCTCCACCCTCTCTAGCATACAACTATTGATATGTTATCACCACCATCGTCTGTCACGAGCACTACCGCTACCACCACTATTGGTCACCAACAATATCCATTACCACTATGACCGCCGGTCACCACCAACACCATCCGATGAATTCAAACATATTTTTTCCACCACCATCATATAAATCTGCATCTACAATTTCAAAATGAAACTCAATAACTACCACCACCGTATGATGAATTCAAACATATTTTTTTCCTGATCTGCATCTTTAAAATCAAGAACAACTAGATTTTTAAACCCACAAGAACAATCAGATTTGTAACAAGAACAATTAATTGGAGTGTGGAATACATGAGATGATTACAAGCAGAGCTGCACCTGATCTTGTTTCAGTAGAATTGCACCTCTAAAAAAACCCTTCTCGTTTTCGTTTTGGCTTCAAAGTCGCCTGAAACGTCACTGGAGCCAAAGACATCACATACACGGAATCATCACCTGTATGAAGGTGATGGTGGTAGTTACACCTCAGGCTTCGCAAAAATTTGGGTATAAGAACCCTATTACATCGCTAACCTAAAACCTAATCTAGCCACCATTGTATCAGTTAGAGGAAAATAAGCACGAACCAACGAAACCCTAATCTTGCCGCCACGATAAAACAACATTAAATCAGATCTGAAAACCCCCCACAACCATCAGTGTTTGGGAAGAAGGATAGCAACGATGACGATAATCCACCAGAAGCCTCGGTTGACGGAACCCTCTTCACCAGAAGCACCTTCGCCGGAAGCATCTTCACCGGAAACATCTTCACGAGAAGCCTTATTCGCCCTCTTTACTGAAACCCTCTTATCATATATATATATATATATATATATATATATATATATATATATATATATATATATATATATATATATAGAGAGAGAGAGAGAGAGAGAGAGAGATTTTTGTTTTTTTATTTATTTCTGTAATAAAAAATTTAAAAAATGGAAAATACCAAGGGCAAATCCGTCATTATAAAAAGTTTTATAATTTTTGGACTAAACTCGCAACAAAACGAAACTATTGGACCATCCCTGTAAGCCAAACCCATTTTGGACCTAGTTTTAACATACCACAGGGACCATTCTTGCAATTTTGTCTTTATGAAATTAGGTTTTACAAATCTCTAACTTTCTCCACATGGACGTCTAATTTCACTTAGTATGAATATGGCCGGTCCACATATATATTGGACCCAAAGCTAGAAGAGAAAACAGGACATCAAAATCAAATATAAAAATATTAAAAAAAAAATACATCATTTATAAAAAGCATTAATAATATTATAAAAAACACAAAAATAACTAAAATATTTAGAAAAAACAACAAATTATATATATATATATATATATATATATATATATATATATATATATATATATATATATATATATATATATATATATTCTCCTAGCATTTTTAGGTGCCATATCAAGGATAATACTATCAATATTAATTTTATCTAACATATATTTTTTCTATATATAATATTTCTAATCCATTCTACGTTTCTTGTTACATTGATGATCTTAGATAATTCTTTATAACTTCAGCTTAAAAAAAACTTATCGCTACAAATGCAACAATAACAACAATGGTTAATATGATGGTTATATACGATAAAAACGTTTATTGTTAGATATTTATCTTCTTCCTAAAAATCAACAACAATTATTCCTATCTTTCGTTTTCACTTCTAGATGAGAAACATTTTATGATCGATAATAATTAAAAATTAAAAACTACTTTAATAAAAGAATCCACCTAATTTTTGTCTCATATTTGTTGAATCTAAATATCAAAGCAAGCTTTAAAATAAAATCCGTAACATAAAAACAAAAAATGATAACTAAAATAAAATCAAAGTTCTAATAACCAACACTTCATATTACAATATTACATTATCAAGTCGGATATCTAATACAATGAAGTTGAAATTCCGAATGAATCAAGTCGCAAGTAAAACATTATAAAATTTGGAACTTCTGGTTATAAAATTACATACGACCATCTACAATAACTGAATGAAACTTCTGAAACTTTGTTGGGGAAAAACGAAATAAGGTTATTGGAAATCTGGATCACGAACAGGAATCGTGTTAACACTTTTCTTGTTTGATATTTCGATCCTATATGTCTTGGGTATCACGAAATCTAAACTGAGATAATTCATGATGTAACAATTCTAGTTTTAAGCACAAAATCAGAATTAATTTTGAGAATAAGATGAAGAAGAAAACGTTTCCAGTTTTCTGTATTTTAAAAGAGTTGTTATTTTTCCGGATTTATCCACTCAACGGATAAACCAAAACAGTTTACAACTTTCAGAAAAAACAGATTAGTCCTTGAATTTGCATTTATCAAGAATGACAGATTAATCCTTGTATTGTAGATTAGGGTTCAGTACTAACAATGTTTAGTAAATACAAGTGTGCACTCCCACACCTCTTAATTTGTATTATAACTAAAACATTATTTTTGAAACACTTTTTAAATCCATTATACTAAAATATATTTGGTGATAAAATCACCAACAAACTTGAGCATTGATTTTCACAAATTTCAAAATAATTCGTCTTCAGATGTTTGATATACAAACAAAGATATAAGATTTTGGAAACTAATAATATGATATAACCTATAATGAGAAGAAAAATTCAAAAAATATATATATATATATATATATATATATATATATATATATATATATATATATATATATATATATATATATATATATATATATATATATATAACAGAAAAACCTATAAGATTTCAAATTTAGAAATCATACCTTCTTATCTGATACCTCGCAAGTCGTAATTATTCATCAACATAGAGAATCGAGACTTTGAGAATGAAGCAGAAGAAGAATTTGAGAGTCTGAGAAATCAAACTTAGAATCAAAGGGGAAATCGATTGACGATTGTGAATGTAAGAGGAGTAAGAGAGAGTACAGGTGATGAACAGACGATTCAAAACATCAAGAGGGAAAGCAACATAGATGCTAACAAACAATTCAGTTGATTCTTAATCAACGAGGCGGTGATTTCAAATCCCGAGTCCCGCCTAATCAAGAGATGATTAAGTCATCAAGGATGTCAATTGGACTATAGATTCATATACAATTGACCAATTCATGTTTCTTTCGTTCGTTTGCTCATATTCTTCCCAAATCAAAAACGTCAACGCATTCACCTAGTAAGCAGGCCATTTTGTTTAATTATTTGGACTAATTTGAGTTTTGGATAATTTTTGGGCCTTTAAAAAAACAGATAAATAAAAACTTTATGTATATACACTAAACACCCATAATTTTTGGGCTCTCTAGGGACATGGGCCCTCAGGGGTTGCCTAGTTGCTTATCGTATGGGCCGGCCTAGGTATGCTTTACCTCTCACATAATATTTTTACAACAAAATGGCAGGGACAAATTCAGTTGTTACTAGAAAAATAATAATTTCACAATTGCCTAACAATAACATTCAAACATCTTCCAATTAATGGAAAAACCGAAAGAAGGGATTCATATTATTTAAACATTTGACACAAACAACAATCCCATTAATCAAACATTTTGTTGACGTTCACATCATTTAGTACCATTTGATATGTGCTAATATTATTCATCGCATACATGATTTTTATAATTCCTCCTTGAACAACAACTAGAAGGTAACTTTGGGTGGCCGAACAAGTTTACGATTATGAGCAGCTGCAATCTCTTTCTTCAATTGTATGAGTATGTCTTCCATTATATACTCTCTTTGTCAATTTGCCAAAATCTCAAACCCCTTTGGTTCCACCTATACCCAAAACCAAACATTGGTATCTTTTATCTAATAAAAAAAATCTTTAATTTTGAAAATTTCGCTTTTAAAATCTTTTTGTAAGATTTATTAGGTTTTGTATTACAAACCAAACAATTATTATCTTGGAATAACCCGCAAACCAAATAATTTATCACATTAACCGCTAAAAGAGTAATAAAATAAAAAGATTTAGACATTTTAAGGTTATGTTTCACAAACTAGCTGGTAACTGATAAAAAAATAACCTTTAGTAAAAGTAATCGATAAGCTAGATGACAAGTGTAAAATGACATAAAAAGACCATTTACAAAATTTATAGAAATAAGCATATAAGGATATGTTTGAAAATTTTGTGGATAAACCCATGATAAACTATCTCAAATAGCTTTTTAAAAGGTTGTTTATAAACTTATGGGAAAATGACCTTTGAGGGTAATAAAGTATTCGTCTTGTATTCATTAGGTCCCTTATCTTTTTTTGTCTTTATTATACCATTTAACTTATAATCCCTGCTCACCAAAACCCTTGATACTGGTTGTTGTAGGTTACTACTTATGTGGATATTACGTGGCATTATGTGCCATTAACTGGGCTTATTAATTGCATAGTTGCAGTACTGCATTGTTCTTGCCCGTTCTTGCCCTAGATCGACATGTCTTCTTCTTCTTCTTCTATTTCTTCCAAACGAAATGCTGAATTTCAACCTGAAAATCCTTGTTACTGTGGGTTACCATCTCGTGTACGAACTTCACGAACTAAAGATAATCCAGGAAAAAAATTCAGATTGTGCCCTAACTCCATGGTAAAGCAATTGTTTTTTACTTTTCGTTTAATCTTCTTTCTTTAACCAATTTGTTACTTTTTTCAAGAATGAAGGACCAAAATGAAAGTTTTGGGAATGGTTGGAGCCTGAAACCCTGAAAATGAAGTCAATTCTGGGAAGGACAAAAAAGAGCCGTGCAATTTAACCCTCAAAGGTTCTATATTGGAAAACGAGATCAGCATATGTAAGATGAAGATGGAACAAGAAATTTTGGTTTTTAGACAAGAGTTTGAAAAACTCAAATGGAAGCTATTTACTCATAAAGTTGTGATGATTGTGTTGTTTCTGTTGTTTGTGTTTAAGAAGTAGTTTAGCCCTTAATTTAACCCTTAGTTTAGCTGTATTCAAAGACTAAATGTAATCCTTAATGTTGTAATTTGTTTGATGTATTATGACTAAATATTTTTGAGTAATGATAGTTTGATGTTTTGAGTGCTTTCCAAGAAGTATTAATTTGTTTAAAAGGTTAATGAATTGGACATGATCCAAGGGTAAAATGGTCCAGATTAAATTTGGCAGTAATCAATTGTTATTGTGTTGATGTGATATAAGGGTAAAATGGTCCAGATTAACCACATTGGATACATCAAATATTTATTAATGTATTAAGACTAAATCTTGGCATTAATCAATTGTTAATGTCTTGATGTGATCCAAGGGTAAAATGGTCCAGATTAAATTTGGCAGTAATCAATTGTTATTGTGTTGATGGGATCCAAGGGTAAAATGGTCCAGATTAACCACATTTGATACATCAAACATTTCTTAATGTATTAAGACTAAATCTTGGCATTAATCAATTGTTAATGTCTTGATGTGATCCAAGGGTAAAATGGTCCAGATTAAATTTGGTAGTAATCAATTGTTATTGTGTTGATGTGATCCAAGGGTAAAATGGTCCAGATTAACAACAACAACATCAAACATTGCTTAATGTATTAATACTAAATTTACTTGATTTATGATAGATAATATAAGATTAAACAATCTATATGCAAATAAGCGTACACCAAAGCATATAAATAAAAGACAAAGTTGTAATATTCCATCAGCATGTGCACTATTACAAAAGCTGTGCCCACAGTTGTCCTAATATGTGCAAAAGATGTGCCATGTGCCATGATTCTTAAAGTTTTCCCAATTACATAATTACAAGACTAAAAGTTTGTCTTTCCAAATAAAATCATTCCAACACCATTGGGTTGTGTCCAGTGCTTCCTTCTTTCTTCAAAACCTTCCTCCTCAACCCTATCTTGGTAATTCTTTCTGAGTATTTTCGTATCCTCTGCCTAGTTGCAACTGGTTGAGCAGGGACATCAACATCTGGATGTGGATCATCTACTTGAACTGGTTCAACATGTGGAGCTGGTACATCAACTGGATCCACTAGATCTGCTTGAACTGGATCAACCTGTGGAGCTGGTACTTGAACTGGATCCACTAGATCTGCTTGAACTGGATCCACTTGAACTGGTTCCACTTTACCTGCTATACAAATATGAAGTTAATGAGTTGGATGTTCCATTTAAATTATATTGTTTTAATAGCATACCTTTCTCTTTTTTTACATTTTTAGGTTTCTTGTTTTTTGGCCTTGAAGTGGATGCTACATCTGCTGGTCTAGTAGGACATGTTGATCTATTGTGGCCTCTTTCTCTACAAATAGTGCATCTATTAACTAAACATGCTTTTGAGATAGTATGCCTTGTTTTCCCCTTGCTTTCCATCTCAGATTGATCTTTTTTCCTTTTAAGGGTTGGCCTTCCTGGTAACCTTCTTTTTTGAGGAGGCAATGGCTTCATGTAGGGAGCTTCAGGCCACATGGAACTACCATTAAGTGGGTTAATGGTATGGTTGTAACAAGTCAAGAACATGGCTGTATGGAACCATGGTGCAACATAATCCTCTGCATTCCTGTTGAGGTATGAAATGGCTGCCACTGCATGCACACATGGGATATCTGATACTTGCCAAGATCTACATCCACATGTGTTGTTGTTAAGGTCCACAGCATATCCATCATTTCCAATCCTAACTTCATATTGTTGTATCCCAGATGGTATAACACCCCAAAATCTGCCCAAAAAAATAAGAAGTTCTATTAATCTTATAGATGAGACATATAATATTTATAAAATAGAAGTTATATCATACCTTTGCTGTTTCTTTAGCTTTGATATCTTCAACCTTATAGATGGACATATTTTTAAATTCCCCCAACTTTTTCCATCTTGCAACATTTTATACATCCTCTCCATTGCATAAATCCTTATCTCTTCCAACATGGTGATGAGTGGCCTTTTCCTAGCAAGATCAATAACAGAGTTGAAACTTTCTGATATGTCATTCTCATAAGCATCACAAGCCCTGTCCACTTCAAAGAATGCCCTGCACCAACTTTTAGGGTCCCTTTCCATGAGGTGTTCATAAGCCAAAGGGTCAATTTTTTTTTATGGAATTCATTTCTACCTCAAATTTAGGTTGAGTAGTACTAGCAGCTGCTGCCCAAAACAACTTCCTATATTATTCACCTTTGAATCTTTTCTTGAAGTTAGCATAGATGTGCCTAGCACATTGTCTATGCTCTGCTGCTGGAACCCTTTCTTTGACAGCCTCTATTAATCCCTGAAAGAAAGCATGAAATAAATGACATAACAAAAACATTCAACTTAAACAAAACAAAGCAGAAATATACCTTGTGTTGGTCTGATATGAGGGTCAATCCATGACCAATTCCCATTTCAATGTCATCCAGAAGGAGGTCAAGAAACCATTTCCATGTTTCCTTATTTTCAACTTCCACCACAGCCCATGCAATAGGGAAGATGTGGTTGTTTGCATCCCTACCCATAGCTGCTCACAGCTGGCCTCTACATATACCCTTTAAAAAACAACCATCTACCCCTATTACCCTCCTACATGCTGCAATCCAACCATCCTTCACACCCTTAAAACAAACATACATTTTAGAAAAGTAGGTTGTGGAATCAGGCATGACATTCACATCTATCTTTACTGTTGAACCAGGATTTGTCCTCATTATTTCTTCTCCATAACTCCATACTTTACCATAATGTTCTATCAAACTACCCTCTATCTCATCCAAAGCATAGCTCCTAGCATTTCTACATTGAGTGACACTAACAATCAAGTTAAACTTTGTACTCACTTTGGCCTTCAATTTCCTTATGCTCATTTTAGGGTTCTTCACAAGTTGATTCTTAAAATGCTTTCCAATCCATTTATATGTTACAATGGAACCAAGTTTGAAGACTCTTGAACAGTTATGTTCATCAACTAATGACTTAATCTGGAAAGACCTTTCACTGCTCATCCAGGAAGCCCACAGTCTAAAAGGACAGGAGGGGTTCTTGTTCTCTTTACAACATCTCACTAATAACCTCTTACTATCATTTTTCTCAAAATAAAGGTTGTACCCATTCTTCACTGCATAGTTAGTCAAACAATTTTTCAATTCCATGGGGTTAGAGAATCTCATACCTAGAATTGGCACCATTTTGTCCCATTTCTGGTTCTCATTATGGACAGGGTACACTGGTTTGTCATCTCCATTCTTGGTTTCAACCTCATCAGTTTCAGCCTCATCATTTATATCCTTACACATACCTGTCACCCGATGTAAGAATTCATCACCAATAGTCTTGTCAAGAGAAGGAATGTAATCATCTACTTCATGCTCATATGGACTATCATCAGAAAGTTGTGAATCTTTATCATCATCCAGGTCTTCCTCAGAATAATGCCCTTCATCATCTTCCATTACTTCCATATCAGCCCAATCAAGTACAGGTTCATTTTCATGGTCTATATACACATTCATTCTTAGACCGGCTTCATCACTATAACCCGTTTCAATAAACTCAAAGTAGTCAGCATCATTCCTAATTCTCCTAATACCCTCTGCCAACGGTTCATTTCTAGTGCAATAATATACATTATCACAACTGCCTTCAATCAACTTTGCAATGAACAAGTTAAAGTCTTTGAAATCCATTGCACCAAAATCGACATCACAGATTGAAACAACAACAGCGTTCAAGTACACTAATGGTTTTGGTGCGAATAAACCATTATAATGTATATAAACTGTTAAATACTTACTTTGTTTGGAATCGGAGGCCATCTTCTTCACTATAACACTCGCATTCACCAGTTCTCTTCAATTTCCTAACCGTATGCTTTGATTGAACTTTTTCTTCCCTCAATTAAAATGAAACCTAACTGTAAGGACAAAGGGGAGAAAGAGAAACGGTAATTAAATGTGTTCTAGTTCCACGTAATAAGACATGTCATCTCTAATTAAATGTGGTAACCGGTAAAACATGTGATAACCGGTTTCAAGGGTTTTGGTGAGCAGAGATTATAAGTTAAATGGTATAATAAAGACAAAAAAAGATAAGGGACCTAATGAATACAAGACGAATACTTTATTACCCTCAAAGGTCATTTTCCCTAAACTTATTTAGTTGTCTCACCTGATACAATATTACAATAAGCTCAAAAAAGTAATATACCTTATATACCCCAAACACAACCTAAATAATTCAAACAAACACCTAATAAAACATTTATTTTTTTATAACTCTCACCATTCTTTTCAATTGATCAAAAGTTATTGGACTAGTCTATAGGTAGATACAGGCTTGAAATGTTACAACTAGTATGGGATAAGATTGTAAAGTTGAAGGTAGGCCAACCAAATATTAAAAAACACATGAACCCAATATTGGTGATTGAATTCCAAATTATATAAAAATCCATAAAATCTTGTGCCCATGGTCTCTATATTTGGGCTTGAATTCCAAATTATAATAAAAAAACAATTAAATTTTAGACAATTTTGCAATTTCACTGCCTTTATTAGTTTATATTAGACAATTTTGCAAATTGGACTAGGGTCTAAAACTTTCATTTTGTTATGTTTTTAATCCAATCCATTCTGATTTTTTTCAAAATGACGGATTTGCCCATATTAGTATGATTTTCTCTTTTTTATTATTTGTTTATGATTTTCAAATTATAAAAAAAAAACAAGAAAATAAAAATAAATCTCTCTTTCTCTATCTCTCTCTCTCTCTCACACACACACACACATTTTCTTCTTCCCTACTATTACTACATCGCCGCCCACCTGCCAATCTTACGGATAACACTGCCGGCCACCATATCATTTTCACCGGAAGCACCATCGACCATCTCTCCAGCCACCAAACAGATCAGAAGACAAAGAAACAAACAAAGATGTCTTCATTTTAAGGTTTCAAAATCAGATGAGCTACATATCGGGGTTACAACACTACTACCATCTCTCCTTCTCCGATATGCCGCTAACGTTTGAAACATCATGTTCTTCGTACCAGTAGAGTAGATCTGGTTCTATTTGTTGATTGTTTACCAAGAGAAGAGAGAAAAAGCCGACAATCGAGGGAGGTACGACGCGACATCCATGATCTTCTCGATATATTTATCTCTATCACCATTTTCAAAACATTCTTTTCATCTAATTTGTTCATCGCTACAGCCGCCCTTCGCCTACGAGAAACAACCGCCACAACCTCTATTTCTTTCTCCGATCAAGACATCTGTTTTTTGCAGATCTAGAGTACCACCACTATGTACCTGGAACCACAAGCCGCTGTCGAAACTAGTGTTTTCAAAGCCACCGCTACTAGGATTTGTGGCGATCGTTTGGGAGGGAGGACGATGATATGGTGGTGTTACAAAAGGCATAGGTGATGCAAAAGGAGAAGTGATGTTGATCCAGCAGGCAATAAATGGTGGTGGTCAGAACCCTCTCTACCAAAATCACTCAATAGAAGCTAGTGGTGGTGGTGGTATTTTCGTTTTCTGAATATCATAAAGATGGAGATGGTTTGTGAAGAGAGAGAGAGAGAGAGAGAGAGAGAGAGAGAGAGAGAGAGAAAGAGATAAGGGTAGGGGTGGTCTCCAGTGACAAGGATAGGTTGACAGGTGGCGGTGTGCGTGATTCGTCAAATGATGGTGGTCCGACAACGGTGGTCGGCAGGAGGCGGTGGTTCGATCTCAGCTTCGAGTTCACTTTCTCTTCATTCAAGAATACTTCCACTTTCTCTTCATTCAAGAATACTTCCACTTTTGCTTCTTCAACCTCAACGGATGACAACAAAAAGGCTGGTTCATTATCTTCCTGGATCAAATTACTTTCACGATTTCTTTCTTTCCTTGGGTTCTTACACTTGGCCGCATAGTGCCCGAACTCTTGACAATTATAGCACTGTAAATCACTTTTATCTTGATTGTTCCCTCAATTGTAACTTCTTTCTCTCTGTTAGTGAGGACCACTTCTGCCATGACCACCTCGACCACCACTTTGACTACCTCTACTTCGGCCTCTACCTCTTCCCCGTGATGACCCACCACGGTTCCCTTTTCGGATGGATTTTGAACTGCCTTCACCTTTCTTCTTGTTTCTCTTAGTCCACTCTTAGTGGGTTAAGAGAAGCTTTCTTTCATCTGTGTCATGATCCCCCTTCATTCGTTCTACACGGGCTTTAAGTCTCCCAATTACTTCCTCCACTGTCATTTTATCCAAATCAGCTTACTACTCAAGGGTTGATGCTATTTGAAGGAACTTGGATGGTACTGCCCTAAGTAGCTTCGTCACCACATAGGATTCATCTACAGTATCCCCAAGGTACGCATAGTACTCACTATGTTTGTCACTTTCACAACAAACTCATCGACTTGTTTTGTTTCCTTCATGTTCAATAATTCAAACTCTGACTTTAGTGTTTGAATCCTTGCTGTCTTCACCCTGTCTGCTCCCATAAACATGGTCTTCAAAGCATCCCATGTTTCTTTGGATGTTTTCTTCTCATGAAATGACAACAATAAGTCTTCGGGTATTCCTTGATAAATAGCTGCCAAAGCCAATTTATCCTTCTTCACTTCAACCATTGCATTTGCTGTTCTAGGTTCAACATCTTCCCAAACACCCTGGGCCTGCATGATTAACCTCATTTTGATTGCCCAGGTAGCATAATTTGACATTAACAACATTAGATAATGCAGTGTGACATGTCCATCTTTTTCACCATTGCTTCCTGACATATCTATCACACGAGGTTGATACTTTGGCATACACCAGGAGTGCTCTGATACCAAATGTTGGTTTCAACCTGTTTCCACAAGCTTTACACAGTGCAGGGGACAAAATACAGAGGGTAGGGACAAGAATTCACACACAGAGAAGAAGGAAAAAGTGTACACATTTATTCACTGAATATGAAAGAGAACTGGGGACAAAACAAATGTACACTTGCCTATCAATTTAAACCAGAACTTAATTGAAAAGTAGGAACAAACCTGACTAATGGCTAAAGACCAGGGAACACTTACTGGTCACTTTGATTTATTCTAAAGCCAAAAAAACGTGCATGAAACAAAATAATTCTGAATTAGGCTTAACATGTGAGAAGCTAAATAGGTAATGAAGTAACTAGATGGATAAGTGACTACCATTCTCTAAATTCTTTAAATTCACTATTAGGTCTTCTCGTTTACAAGAAATTAGGGACCATCAAGTTAAAAAATGGTGTTTAAAAGGATAAGGCAAATTGGAAGAACAAAAGTTGTAACTATTGTGTTGTTGCTTGACCACAAATTTCCCAACAGAGATATTGTTGGGTATACGGTGTTGCGTCTTGGGCTCGTCTCATAGCCCTGTTTTGTATCCGGATCAGGCCTGTCCATCCGTGATTTATGTGTTAGGGTTTGAGTATTTATAGATGCTTGCATGCATCTTAGTACGTAAGATTTTAGAGATAATTTTAATAGCGCCCATCGTTTTTATCTTTTGTAATCCCTAAAGCCTTTACAGCGGAAGTTCTTTGTCGAGCTCTGCTAAGGCTTGAATCATTTGAATCATTAAGAATACTGTTGATTCCATCTCTTGTTTATTACTTTACTTAAATCGTTTTGCCAAACCTGTGTAAGATCTAAACGATCAAAGAGATTTATATCTCATCAATTAGTATCAGAGCAGGAGGCTGTGTAATCCATACACATCTCTTCTGTGAAAGAAGTGATTAGGGTTTATTCCGCATTAACTGATATTTATCGAGCTATCACTCCATAATTGACGTATCTCATTATTTATTCGTTTTGCCCTAATATTACATATTACAAGTCTGATCTTGCAACAGGTTAAACGATCAAGCATGGACGATTCTCAATCCAATCCTATCAACATCTCAAACAGTATTGGATCAACAAAAAAGATTCCAATTCTTTACACTCAAGATTCGAGGTTTGGGTGCATCATTTCGAAGACTACGTCATTGGATCCGAAGATAATGGGTATCTAATATGGGAAGCCATTGTGTCTAGACCATTTGCTCATTCAGGAACATCCATAATTATTAAAACTCAAAAAGAGTACAATGATTTGTTAAAAGATGTGAAAGACGTCGCTCAGGACGAAAAAGAGAAGTTTCAGTGCAACATCAAAGCATTGAGACTGATTCGATTCGCTCTTTAGTCTGACACGTTTAGATTGGTGAGTTCCTGCAGTACTGCTAAAGAAATCTAGGATCGGCTGCGAGAGCTGTATTCCACAGATGAAGAT
Organism: Lactuca saligna; assembly: GCF_052625555.1. Classification (NCBI taxonomy): domain Eukaryota; kingdom Viridiplantae; phylum Streptophyta; class Magnoliopsida; order Asterales; family Asteraceae; genus Lactuca; species Lactuca saligna. Next base: position 116,532,124 of record NC_136418.1, read on the forward strand.
TTGGAGCACTCAATTCAAACCTTGCTTTTGTCTGAGTTTGGAGAGTTCAAGCAAAATCCTGATGAGTCTGTTACACAGACGTTTGATCGCTTCAATGATCTTCTCAACAAGATGATCAAACATGATATCGAAAGGAAGCTAATTGAACAGAAGGTCACTTTTCTGAATGGCTTAAGATCCGAATGAAGAGCTGTTGTGTCTACAGTTAAAGCACACGAGCAGTTCAAATCATATTCGCTGGCGAAACTGGTGGGAATTCTGAAATTACAAGAAAAGACAGTGATGCAAGAGAAAAGTGTGGTCTCAAACTTGGGGTCCTTGGCCCTCCTGTCTAAAAGTAATAATGCAGTAGAAGACGAAGATCTGAACCTGGAGGACTACGATCTAACTTCAGAAGATTATGCTATGATGGTGTCCAATCCCAAAAGGTTCATCAAGAAGAAGTTTCCTACCAATAAGAACCGAAATTGGTAAGGAAGCTCCAGTTCTGAAAAGGTAAGGGAGGAGCCGAAGACAGAAGAACCAAAGAAAGAGGCGAAGGTTGAAGTGGAATCTGGTGTCAGCTGTTATTACTGTGGAGGAAAGAATCATTACGCCAAAGATTGTGTTTTGAAGAAAATAACTGAGAAAGATGAGGAGAAAGATGAAGAGGCAATCCTTATGAAAAAGCTGGAGGAGATTAAAAGGAAGAAAGCTTCTACTAATCCTTCTATGAATGCTCTTATTGTGCAGGGTTCGGCAGAGGATGACGAGTTCGGTGGCGTACAGGTGTGGTCGACCAACTCAGAAGATGATGAGGTGAGAAAGCCTTCTCACGGAAAGGCTATGTTGCAAGAGGTGGTGAAAGCAGTGGAAAGTGTCTGATGGTGACTGACGTATCTCACATGAGGGGATATAATACTGATTGTGGACATGAAGACACCAAGGAGCGAGAGGACTTATTCTTCACAACAAAACCTCTCAGTGTACAGATCAGTGAACTTGATGAACTGATCAAGAAAGTACAATCTCTTTTTGTTTCGTTCAAAATTCCACAGAAATCATATGAAAAGGATTTAAACATCTTGAATTCAAGAATCTCAAATCTAGATAGTTGTTTAACTCAAACACGGGTCACAAATTCTAACCTGACTGACCAAATAAGAAGAGTGAGGAGCGAAGAATGTGGATTGTGCAGAAGGAGTTGAGATCATTAAGATTAGAGATGAAAACATTTATTTGCAAAGATACAATTTGAAATTGTTAAAACAAAGGAATTTTTTTTGTTTAATCACTAAAAGGCTTTATGCTAACATTACTCAACTGCATCTGAATTGTGAAATAGGGCAGAAGATACATTGCATGATTTTACCCTTCCTTGAGTTTAAGGAGGATGAAATCAATGCAGAAGCATACAATTGTGAAAGTGTTGTATCTTCCGATGATGTGAATCCCACTTATATGTATGGTCTGGACAAAATAGAATCTTTTATAAAGTCCAAAGACCATAAGGACATGCTTAAAGATCTTCTGGATGAAAATGATAAGCTGAAAATCAAGACCGAAACCATACAAAAATTCGACTCATTGAGTGCCAACTTAAGTTCAGAAAACAAAATCGATGTTGAAAACGCATCTGAACTTAATGAGGACGATGATATGAGTGAAATTGCTGTAGAGGATGAAGTCGACTGTTCGGAATTTTTCAGGAGCGAACCTACAAACCACAAAAACCTGATTTCTGAAAATTATATAGAATTCGCTCGCTTGTCCAAATCTAAGTCCCCAATCCGTAAAGAAAAAACTTTTGTGTTTCAAAAGGTTAGAACTACTCCCAATCAGGTATATAAAGTCACAGGAGTAACCGAACATCAAATTGACGAAGACAATGCAGATGGGTGTGATGAGTTTTTCTGGTCAGCTCTTATAGACAATGTAGACGAAACAGTTGGTTTGTCAGAGCAAACGTCCTGGAAAACCAAAGGAAGATATGTACCAGAACCACTGAATAAGCCTGACAACTTTGACCTACCAAGTACAAGTGGCACAAAAGAAATACCTGTAGAAGAAGTCACCTCCACAAGCGAAACCTCTTCTATGAAGAGTGAACCGGCTGCCAAGAAGCTAAAACAAAAAGCCAATATCCATAGACAACCGAAACAGGTGAAAAATCAAAAGCAGCAAAGAAACCTAAGATACAAAAAGAATCTCTCAAAGCGAAAGCAGTTTTGGCGCTCTCAAAATGCTCACTTCTCCTATCCTAATAAAGATTCAAAGTTAGGGAAAATGACTTTCGGGACACATGAAGAACAGAACCGAAAGGAGAGGTTCGGTCCCAACAGCAACCGAAAGGAGAGGTTCGGTCCTGAGAGCAACAGCAACCGAAAGGAGAGGTTTGGTCCCGAGAGCAACAACAACCGAAAGGAGAGGTTCGGTCCCGAGAGCAAAAGCAACCGAATGGAGAGGTTCGGTCCTGAGAGCAACAAGAACCGAAAGGATAGGTTTGGTCCGACCAACAACACTCAAAAATCCAACTTCGACTCATCAGCAAGTAGCTACCGAAGGTCCAGGCTCGGTCCATTTAATGACCATAAACAAAAAGGTCATTTCGAACCACAAGTCAGAAAAATTCCCATTCTAAATTCTCTTTTTCTAATTCTTCTCATTCTCAGTTCTCTTCTAAACCTAATTCTGTTCCCACACAAAATTCAAAATCATTAATGAGCTTAAAAGGAAAGTCGAAGATTTCTTCAGTCAAGGAAGACCGAAAGCAGAATAATGCCCAAACACTAGAATCTGAAACCAAAATGTCTGTAGCTAACTCTAACAAAATCAAAGCGTTTACTATTAAGAGAAAAGATGAAACAACCTTAATAAAACGAACATATCTTGTTGATGTTTCTATTACTATTCCTGTTCCTGTGAAAGGCTCATGTGAACCCAAGAAACTTTGGGTTCCTAAATCTGCTTAATTTTTGCAGGTTATTAGTGACGAGAAGTTTGACGAAGAATGATACATTGACAGTGGTTGCTTACGTCACATGACGGGAAGAAAGGAAGAGCTAAGGGAGTTTCGATCTCTTCAAGATGGTGGCAATGTCAAGTTCGGTAACAACTCCTACGGAACGATAAAGGGTTATGGGATGATAACTAATGGAGACTTCACAATAAGAAAGGTGGAGTACGTTGAAGGGTTGTAGCATAATCTCATCAGTGTATCTCAGCTAGTGGGAGGTACCGGTCTTAAAGTTTCTTTCGACGACGAAGGTTCAGAGATTATAGAGAAGAAATCCAACAAGGTCATCCTCAAATCAGACCGAAAAGGAGAAATGTTTCCTCTAAATCTCAAACCAATCAAAGGAAATCCAACTATATGTCTTTTGTCCAAAGCTCATTTTGACGAAAGCTGGTTGTGGCACCGAAGGCTCTCACATCTCAACTTCAAAGACATCAACAAGCTTGTCATTGGAGGTCATGTTCGGGGTCTTCCATTACTCAAGTTTGTTCGAGAACACTTGTGCGCTGCATGCAAAATGGGGAAACAAAGTCATCAAAGTCACCCATCAATTATAAACACAAAAGTTGTTGAACCACTTGAGTTGCTTCACATCGACTTGTGTGGTCCATCATCGATCGAAAGCATTGGCGGTAGCAAGTATATTCTTGTTATTGTTGATGATTTCTCATGTTTTACATGGGTGTTCTTTCCGAAGCACAAATCTGAGGCCACCCCTAAGCTAAAGATGTTTATCAATCAGGTTGAAGTGCAACTGAGAAAAGTCCTTCGAAACATTAGGAGCGACAATGGACTGGAGTTCAAGAACAAAGAATTTGAAGACTTTTTGGCAGAAAAAGGAACCAGTCACAACTTCTCAGCCCCTTACACGCCTCAACAGAACGGTATTGTCGAAAGGCGAAACCGATCCTTGTGTGAGGCGGCCTGAACTATGCTAAGTTTCGCCTCTCTTCCCTTATATTTCTGGGCTGTTGCTATTGCTGCAGCATGCTTTACGTAGAACAGGTCTTATCTCAAAAAGCGTTTCTCACTAACTCCTTATGAGATCATCAATAACAGGAAGCCGAACGTAAAATTATTTCATGTGTTCGGTTCATGATGCTTCATCTTCAACTCCAAATAACATCGTAACAAGTTTGATGTTAAAGCAGACGAAGGAATTTTTCTGGGATATTCTCTCACTTCAAAAGCATATCGGGTTTTAAACAAGCGTTCTAAAAAGAGTGAAGAAACCTATTATGTGACTTTCGATGACAGCTACATCAAGAAGCTAAAGACTACTGAAGGAGCAATTGGAGAGATTTTCTCTCAAACAGGTCAAGTCACAGCCACGATTGTTAATCTATTTGATCAGTTTGTGGACTTATTCGATGAACCTGAGAAAGCCACTCTCTCGGAAGCCAAAGCGGCAGACAACAAAATGAGTGAAGGAGAGCATGTTCCAAACGAACCTCCTCAGCACGGCGCTTCAGTTGAGGGGGAGAATCCATTCTCTTCAAATCAACCGACCACACACTTTCAGGGGGAGAACTCTATCCCGGCATCACCCGAAAGTCCTGCATCACTCGAAGGTCCTGCATCACCCAAAGGTCCTGTAGCACCCGAAAGTCCAGAAGTGCCAGAAAGTCCAGCTCAAGGTTCTAAAAAACGTAAGGCGTGACTTGGCGGCGAGGTGAAAGTTAAGTTATGCCAAGCCTTGGCGAGCCATGGCGTTTTTCAAGGCGTGACTATTTTATATACATTAAAAGAGATAAATCATATAATTATTGAATTGTATCAAATATATGAAGTTTTTAGAAGTGTTATATTAATATTTAATATAAAAAAGTTAACAAAAACTCAATTATTTTAGGCCCGACAAAAAAAACAGAAAAAAAAAACAAAAAAAAATTGAAAAAAACCGCGCCTTGACAAAAACTCACGCCATAATGCGAAAAGGCACGCCTTGACATGTTATTTGGGCGCCAAGCTTAACAAACCCGCCTTAGACATTTTCGTAATGGCTACACCACGCCTTGCGCCATGGCACGCCTTAAGGCGCGCCATGGTACGCTTTTTAGAACCATGGTCCAGCTACACCTGAGAATTTTGTTTCATCATCAGTCGAGGGGGAGAATTCCGTTATGTTCTATGATGACGATAATCAATCTGAATTGGAAGAAATGATCAATGTCGAATTGGATCCATCCTATGATCCAAACTATCCTCCCCTCATTAAATGGACCAGAGATCATCCTGTATCTCAGATAGTGGGTAATGTATCTGAAAAGGTCCTGACCCGATCCCAAGTGAAGGCAAAGCAAGCCTCTCTATTCTCCAAAGTAGAGTTTTGCATGTATAATTCTTTCGTGTCCAAAGTTGAGCCGAAGACAGTCAATACGGCTCTTGATCATTCTGATTGGATTCAAGCTATGCAAGATGAACTCAATGAGTTTGAACGCAACAAGGTTTGGCGCCTTATCCTAACACCTAAAGATGCCTCAGTCGTTGGTCTCAAATGGGTATTCAGAAACAAAATGGACAAGGAAGGTAATGTAATTCGAAATAAAGCTCGTCTTGTGGTGAAAGGATACTGCCAGGAAGAAGGAATTGATTACGAAGAAACTTTTGCTCTGGTAGCAAGGCTAGAATCTGTTAGAATATTTCTTGCCTACGCTGCACACAAGAACTTCGTGGTCTACCAAATGGATGTAAAATGCGCCTTTCTGAATGGAGAACTAGAAGAAACGGTTTACGTGGAGCAACCTCCTAGTTTTGTAAACGAAAAGCATCCTAATCACTGCTATATCTTGGATAAAGCAGTTTATGGTCTGAAACAAGCTCCTAGGGCATGGTATGAAACTTTAACTAAATTTTTAAAGATGTCTAAATTCAAACAAGGCATGGTTGACCAAACCTTCTTTCGTAAAAAGGAAGGTAACCACCTTATGATCGTTCAAATCTATGTCGATGATATCATCTTTGGCTCAACGAATCCTAGCTTAACAGCTGAATTTAGAAAGCTGATGGAGTCTAAATTTGAAATGAGCTCAATGGGTCCGATTAACTTTTTCCTTGGTTTAAACATTAGATAGAGACCCGAAGCTATCTTTATCAATCAGGAAGCATACACCAAGACTCTTCTTGCTAAATTCGGCATGATGGGAGATTCAAAAGTCAAAGTTCCAATGGCGTTTGGCACCAAGCTCACACCATCTTTGGATAAACCAGCAGTTGATATAACGTTATATCGCCAGAGGATTGGATCCTTGATGTACCTCACAGCTAGCAGGCCCGATATAATGTTTTCTGTGTGTTATTGTGCCAGGTTTCAAGCGAATCCTCATGAACCACACATGCTAGCAGTGAAGAATATACTCCGGTATTTGAAGCGAACCACCTCTCTCAGTCTCTGGTATCCATCAAACTCAGGTTTCTTTGTTCAAGCCTACTCAGATGCAGACCTTGGAGGATGTGGTTTAGACAGGAAAATCACTACAGGAGGATGTCAATTCCTCGACGGGAAGTTGGTGAGCTGGCAATCTAAGAGACAAACATGTGTTTCACTATCTACAGCTGAAGCAGAATACATTGCAGCCGCCTCTTGCACATCTCAAGTGATTTGGATCCAAAGCCAACTCCGGGACTATGGACTCAATATGAAAAAGATCCCACTATATTGTGACTCAAAAAATGCAATTAGGATCTGTCATAACCCGGTGCAACATTCCAAAACCAAACACATTGCACTGAGGTATCACTTTATTAAAGATCACGTTGAAGAAGGAAACGTAGAGATTCATTTTGTACGCACTACTGATCAACTGGCTGACATCTTCACCAAAGCTCTGCCTGAAGCAAGTTTCTATAAAATTCTACAAGGGCTAGGTATGATGGAATCGGAGTCAGTACCAAAAACTACTTCTTCAAACTAAAAATTAGAAACAAAATGAACCGAACGCTCGGTCTATTTCGGGTTCGGTTCACTTGGGAACCGAGATGAATCGAACGCTCGGTCTATTTCGCGTCCGGTCCCATTCTCTTGTCTTCGCTTATCACTTAAAGATAGTTTCTTTGGTTGTAAACTTTTTGTATCTTTTCTTCTCAATTTCATCTCTCTTATTTTCCAAAACTTTTTCTTTTTCAAATTCATTTTTTTTAACCGAAAATAGACCGAACGCTCGGGTTCAGTTCAAATTGTTTTTTTGTGTCTTTGTTTTTTTTCTTTCTTTAAATCAAAATTTCCAAATTTTTTTTTGTTGTTTTGTGTGTTTATTTTTTATTATTATTATTTGTGTTCGTTAAGGTTCTTGTGTGGATATTTATGGGGAAATTCTGGTTCTCACATTTTTACTAGTTAAGTGTCCCTAGAAGCATGCTGCTGTATGTGTCCAAAGCCTCACTTGATTCTGAATAATAGCCTTACTGACTTGGTATATACAAAACTTGTCTTCCCAATTAGGCTTTAATATTTATCCTAATCATGAGCTACCTTACTCTCTTCTCACATGAGATAAGAGTTATCTGTCTGGTCCTTATTTTAACAGCAGAGGTACTTTGGTTTCTTTACACCATCTCCAACACATTTCTCCATCCTATTCGCTTCATAAACGTATCCCTTGAGACTCTCAGAAATTACCACTGAGGTTTATGGTTATACAATTTATGTGTTCATGATCTTAGCTTCGTGCCACTACGTGCTAAGTGAAACCCACAATTCAATACCTACCATGAATTGACGGTAAACCATTATATTTGTAGTTGTGTCATGAAATCTATTTCTTTTGTGTGATTCTTATGAAATTGTTACTAACCAACACATTTCTTCCCGTAGAATCCAGTTTTAATATTTTGAGATTTCACAAACAAACATTTCCAACAAGTCACCACAAATACAATCCCTACCCACTTGTTCAACAGACCACATTGGTCTCACAGGTACTTCGTTTGGTTTCAGTCTTATGTCAAGGTCCGGAATTCTAAACTGAAGCGAAAGCCACCCAAATTAGCCTACTTAAAAGACGCATTTCAACACTTCTCAATAAGTGTCTGATCGTAATTCAACGGGAAACCAAGCAAACACTTTAAGGTCTCTCTTGACTTTAAAGGAAGAGATTCGTGCCCGGGATCCATTGTTTCGTGTCTATATAGACATCACAAATTCCCACATAGATATAGCTTTATTGCTTTTTCTTTGACACTCTATGCATGAAAATCTCTGATTTTCCAAAAGTCTGGTTCGGTTCTCTACCAGCTGCTTTCCCTTATGCAGCTTTGGTTATTAATAATGTACTCCACAAGGACACGCTGTGAGTTTTATCAGTCCTTACCTCTTTTTATTGATGACAGCTATTTAAAAGATAAGGTGCTGACTCAGCCGGAAGAGTAACGGCTTCAACAGTGATTTGACGGGCACGCTTGCAACAAGGAAACAGTATTCTTTCTCATGCATAATCATCGGGGATGCTAACTGTCAATTTTCAATCACATCAAGCGCCATTCCGAGTTTCGAGAAGATTTGTGGGCGAATTTTTCTCTCTCATCCATAACCGATATAAAGGGTTCAACCCCGGCTATTTCTCCTCTTCATCTCAACCCTCAAAACACACAGAGGTTTTTCTCTTGCTATTCCTCTTCTTCTTTGAAGCATTCAACAATGGCAGATTCCTCTTCCGTCCATGAAACTTCTTCCCGATCAAACATTCTTCCAATCCGACCACAGCAAAGCCTTGTCATCGATCTCAACCCAATATCCTATGATGCATTTATGTATCCGATAGTGGAGTGTCTCAAATACTCTCCATTAATTCTCGCACTCTCTAAGGTTGAAATCGTACCGATGGAATGTCTTTCACAAGTTTTATCCACCAGCCACTACGACAAATTTCTTGATCGTATCTACTTTGATCTTCTTGACAACAAATCCTCTATCTCCAAGCAGCGATTTTGCTGGCTTCTAGGGTTTGAACCTGACGAATCAAGGGTTAACCCTGATTCAATCACCGTGGGTCAACTCTTTTCCATGTTTTATAACATAGGATACACAAAAATCCTTACGACGATGACAAAATTCAAGAAGTCATGCCTTCCTCCTATATGGAATGGCTTTTCACGATCCTCTTCAAGGGTTTATCTGAACGGAGTGTAGGTTCTGACGGGGCCAGCCGATTATTCATGACCATCCTTTATGGTCTATATAATGGGATCAACCTTGATTACAGTTCGATCTTGTGGCAACAGTTGATTGAAAGCCTTGGCTCTACCTCTCGGCACACTGAAATATATTATGCTAGGTTTTGGACGATCGTCACAAAATGGGCCATGGACAAATATCATGTCCCCACAATGGCCAACTCTCCTCTCTCCTCGATTGGTGTGTTTCATACCACCAAGATTATAGTGACTGATCCCTCCAAATTTATTTTTGTTGGATCAATTCCAGAATCCATGTATGCTGGTGTATCCAAGGAGAGCAGGATCTTCAAAACCTACAAGGAGTTTCCTCCTTCGGGTCCGAGTGAGTTGACACCTGAGATGCTTCAGTCTATTAATGACGCAGACAAACCTGCCGCCAGGGGAAAGAAACCAGAAAAGGGGAAAATCAAGAAAGCTGCAAAAGGAGCGAAAGGACCTACTCCTAAGAAGTGAAAGTTGACAAAAGCAGCCCAATCCCCTCCACCGAAGAAGAAGAAAATACAACCGAGGTGCAAACTAGTTCTTGCTTCTTCCTCGAGTGATTCAGACGATGAAAGTTCAGACTCTGAAGAGTCGATCCGAGGCGACTCTCCTCCCCGTTCTCCTATTCATGAGATACCTATTGTCACCGAACCTATATCTTCTCCACCTATTACTATATCTATTTCCATTCCCACCATAACCTCCTCTATTTCTATTCCCACCATAACTACCTCTACTCACATTCCACCCACTTCTATTCCTATACCACCACCCATTTTCTCTGAAGCCACTACCACAACCACTGGAGTTCGAACCAACGTATCTGATACGGGGGATCGTACTTCAGCACCCGAACTTACTCCCACTACTGGACCATCCACTATACCCTTATCTCCCACTTACTCAACTGAAACCGAGACATTTCTGGGAGGGGAAGATATGACCTTCGATTCCATTTACTACAGCCTCTACCAGGTTCAGAGTGATGATGATGATGATGCTCCTGTCACCAAAAAGCACATCAAGGAACTCCACGAGAAGATTGATAATCTCGTTGCTTCCTCCTCTACTTCCAAGTCTAATATCTCGGAAGCCGCCATTAAAGGGATGGTTGACACTTTCACCAAAGCACATGAAGCCTCAATCAACTCTGCTATGCTATTGACAAATCTACAAAGGCTTGTGTTGCGGCGACCGAAAAAGTCAAAAAACTATTTCAAGAAGCTAACATCTTTCTGGAGCCTTTGCAGGGGGTAGCCGAAACTAATGCCAAAAAGGTTCGCTCGGTTGTGGAGAAGCTGGTCACTTCCCTAGAAACAGAAAAACAATACTTTGCCAGCCTTCGTCAAACCCTCAAAGAAGACAATCAATCTTTTCAGTCTTCTGTTGCAGATCGTCTCCTCAACTTCCAACAAACCCTTGCCACAAAATCTTCTTCAAAGGAGGAACTTGCTCGCAAAACATCTGAGATCCAACTTGCAAGCCATCAGCTCTCCCAAGTAGAGAAGGAGGTCGATTCTCTTCAGTCTAAGAAAGCTGTGATTCAAATTTGTGTTTCGGATGTCCACGGAGCTCTATCCAATATTATTGAAGCCCATGACCCGATTCTCAACTACTCGGTGAGGCGAACTCTTGCTGAGAAGCTTTCCCCTGCCCTTGCCTTGCTTAGACGAATTGAGGGGCTTCCTGAGTAGGTGGCGCATCCGAAACAAGGGGGAGAAAAGACTTCCAAGGCCACAACTCAAACTCAACCTCCTCCTATTCCCAAAGCTCAATCTCAACCACCTCCAGTCTCTTCATTAGTTCTTACTAGAACAACCAAACCAACAACTGTTCTTGCATCAGGTTTGAGTGTTCAAGACAAAGGCAAACAGGTTCTTAATGACAGTGATGAAAGTGAGGATAAAGAAACTATTGCTAACATTCTGAAGAAACAGGCCAGGGAGAAGGAGCTTGATGCAAATGCTCGGATTGCTAGAGAGGCTGAAGCTAATGAGAGGAAGATAAAGGAGGCGCATGATCTCCTTGAAATCCGAAAAACTCTATTTCCTACTTGGAATCTTGAAGAGCTTGTTAAAGAAGCTATCGAGTCACCCAACACCCTTTGGCTTGAACCCGTGATCTCCTTGGACCGGGTCAATTCGGTTGATTCTCAATTTGACATGCCCTTGACTAGAAAGGCTTTTATCTTTCATGCATTCGCCCACATAGCTGAAGTCCCTCATCCTCACCCGAAGGTTGATAGGGAACTTATAGACTTCTATCTGAGGACTGCTCAACCTTAGTATCAGACGTGGAGTGCACGAAAGATTATCAACGTTCGGGTTCTGAAACCCGTTTGGGAGGGTAACTTCACTAATGTCGGATTCAAGGTCTTGAGGGGGTCCGACAAAACCAAGCATGCCATCTCTCTAGCTGATCTTCCCAATTTAAATCCTCATGAATGGATAATCCTGCACAACATTCTCCTCATCAATGAAATGGAATATGGGCCGATCATAGATCATTTCAAAAGGATGTTGGTGTGCTATATTTTGGAGGTTTCCAAGTTGGATCAAGAAGTTGCAAATGTTCTTAGAAAGAAGCCTACTATCACTCCAGTTGGTTATGCAAGCGATTTAAATAGAATGCAGATGGGGAAGATTGACCCAAAGCGAAACTCAGTCATGTTCACCAAGGTAGAAGGTCAGAAATGCTTATTCGCTTTGGCTGACAAACATCTTTACACTACTTCCTGCTTGGAGGATGTTCTGGGAATCATCAATCGGTGCAAGCAGAATTCGGAAAGTGATAAGAAATACTTCAACGACATGATCAATTGGTATATTCACTTTCGACAAACACTTCTGGCCATTATTCCATGCTTGTTCAAGACCGTGAAGAAAGTTGGTGACGTAGGTGCAAGTAAGCCGAAGTGAGGTCTCGCCCCAATTGACGCAAAGGGGGAGATTGTTGGGTATATGGTGTTGCGTCTTGGGCTCGTCTCATAGCCCTGTTTTGTATCCGGATTGGGCCTGTCCATCCGTGATTTATGTGTTAGGGTTTGAGTATTTATAGATGCTTGCATGCATCTTAGTACGTAAGATTTTAGAGATAATTTTAATAGCGTCCATTGTTTTTATCTTTTGTAAATCCTAAAGCCTCTACATCGGAAGTTCTTTGTCAAGCTCTGCTGAGGCTTGAATCATTTGAATCATTAAGCATACTGTTGATTCCATCTCTTGTTTATTACTTTACTTAAATCGTTTTGCCAAACCTGTGTAAGATCTAAACGATCAAAGAGATTTATATCTCATCAGATACACTTGAAAATAATCTCATGCTAAGTACCCAATGTTACCTTTTCGAAGGCATAATACTTGTAAGAAAAGTTGAGTTGCTATAAAGCTAAAATTGTTATTAATAAAAAACATGAAATTTCCATTATGAAGTAGGATGATATGCAAAAAGGTTTTTTTTACCAAAAGGATGTAATTCTAGTAACATATACCAAACCAGTGACCCAAAGCTCAGAGTTATAAGCAGAAAATTCAATTAAATATCCTCGTACTTTTTTTTCTTACAAATCCTTCTACCCAAATAAATAGTGATATATGTAACATTTAATGAAATTTAATTATATTTTAATATATTAATGTGACATATGTCATTATTTAATTAGATAGAAAGATTTGTAGGAATAAAATGTAAAAGTATATTTAATATCTCTAAAAAAATACATTTTGCTCTCAAAATGAAAAATGTAAATGGTTTTACAAGGTTCGAAATATTTGGCGCTTTTCTTAGCATTTGACAAAGCCTAGCCATGAAGTTTTCTTTCTCTTCTGCAATGTAGTTCCAGCCAAACAACCTTTTTTCTCTCTTATGCCGATAACCCTAATATCAAATAAAAATCAATAAAGACAAAAGTAGGAATGCAAGAACATCAAACAAAAATCAACAAAAAATAGTCAACAAAAAAATTGTAAATTGTTCGTTATTGGTCTAGTGGTAATCCGATGGAAGGGTGGTGGTCAAGTTAATGGTGTTGAAGACATGGTGAAGCAAGCCCTTCTGTAGATTTTTCCTTTACATCTCTTTCTCTATCTTTTTCATATATTTGTTAAATAGTTATTTTGTATATTCTGAACCCATGACACTCGACTTAAAAGGATCGAGTGACATGGGTGAGTTTTCTAAGCCAAACCAATGCTTAATAATGTCTTTCATCTTCTACATTTCTCCCCCATCATGCAAATTTGCTTATTATTTGTCAATATTTTATGTTCTAATATCAAGCTTACTAGTTGGTTGAAATTAATTTTATATTTAAGGGCTAAATCGTAACCAATGGGATTTTTGTAAAGCTTTATTTCTTTTAGACTCTTACATACTTAGAAAAATTGTTGGAGTAAATTACACGAATGGATCCTATGGTTTGAGGTAATTTGTATGTTTGAGCCTTAACTTATTTTTTAAACTCGTAAGGTCTCTACTGTTTGTTTTTGTTGCACGCTTGGTCCCTATCTTACCTAAAAAGATTATTTTGCCATTGATTTTTTAATTTATTTAAATAAACACATCCCAAATCCCACTTTCACATCACTTTACCTTACCTTATATATCTCACTTTATTTAAATAATTAAAATCAAAGGCAAAACAGTCTTTTTAGGTAAGACAGGGACCAAACATGCAACAAAAACAAACTACATGGACCTTCTAAGTGAAAAAAAATAAGTTAATGACCAACATGCAAATTGTTGCAGTGCCTCTAATTTACTCAAATTCGTAATTAAAAATCAAAGGCAAAACAGTCTTTTTATGTAAGGTGTTGTTTGTTTTTTCTGAGGCAAAATATCTGCAGTCTGCGGACCACATCTGTAGACCTCTGCAGTAGAAGAGATGGACCAAACGTCTGTAGTCTAGGAAATGAAGACTGTTTGTTTTTTTAATATCTGCGGGCTACTAAAATAAACTGAAATATAAATAAATTGATTTTTTTAAACTTCAAAGTGATTTTTTTAATATTTTCTGACTTTGTTATAAATAATTAACGAATCTAGAACAACTTTTATGTATTATTGTATAAAAAATATAAATAAAAATGGTATGAATTAACGTACATATTTTATAAAAACCAACAAATTTGATTGCAAAGTTATAACTAAACGTTATAATTAGTGATCAAAGAATTTGATACATAAATGGATGAAAATAAACTTCAATTTTTTTTAATTAAATCCATTAAAAACGTACCATAAATATTTTCTCGAGAAATTGACGAAACTTTATTAAATAATGTTTTATAAAATTTGGCAAAAAAATATAAGAATATATTATGATTTTTTTTCATATTTATATAAACAAATTCAACGACTATTATTGTAATAAATTTTTATTTATAAATTTATTAAAAATATCATATTTGTAATGTCGAACGTTTTTTTTAAGTTTTGTAATTCCTTTTCATATTGTTTATCATTAATAAAGTTAGAAAAATTATAAATTAAAAAAAAAACTTTAAAATATATATATATATATATATATATATATATATATATATATATATATATATATATATATATATATATATATATATATATATATATATATGTTTTTTTAGGCTAGAAGATGTTTGAAGATGTTAGAAGACTAATTCTATATTTTTTCTAAACAAACCATAATATTTTAGAAAACTTTTGTGGTTTATCTAATATGTTATTATTTTGTAATCAAACCATAACAGTTTCAAATGTTTTTTATATTAACCATTTTAATCGGGTATAACATGTCAAAATGGTTAATTTGGAAAATTATCGAGCAACCATGATATGGCAAAATTACTGATGAAACATTTATAATTTGATTGTAAAAAATATAAAGACTAAACTGCACAAATGGTCCATGTGGTTCACTCAAAATTGCCACTTTGGTCCAAAAAGGTTTGGACTACTCTCATCCTAGGCTTTCCCTAGGGTAATCACCAACCCACTCTCTTCTATCAGTTGCATAAGAAGTCTCTGCCATCTCCCCCTAACTAGCTCGTGAATACTATTACATATCATTAAGACTAGATAATTCTTCGAATGATAGATCCTACCCTACAACGGTTGGACTCAAACAAGAGTTGCGCAATAGAGCTAGACCTAACCTTCTGAAATTATTTAGTACTCGCAATATGTAACTTAACATATTCATTTACTAGTTAGTAAAAGATATATAGAACTCCTAAAAGCACAAATCAAGCAGTATTCTAACATTGATTAAACATAATCAAGCATATACTAATCAGGCCATCTGCTGACTAATCTGTACTAGCATGCAGTTCTCATAAATTTGATACACATATAACAGGCACATAAGGCATCCTTCCTAGATCCGTAGTCCTAATCTAGCATGCAATTCTCATAAAGCTGATAAACATATCAAAACATAACTTGTATATGTAATTGGGAGTACTTACTTGGCTCGGCTGATTGCATGCACCACACCCTTTTCTCTTTTCAAAGTTCTTTTGTCTTTTCAAATTCTTCTGTATTTTTCTAAATTCTTTTTATAAAAATGATTTCCTTTTGAAAAATTTAATACCAAGTCCTCATTTTGAGTTCAGACACACTCGAGAGTGTGCTCGAATCCCTTAGACCAAGGCTCTGATACCAACTTGAAACATCCCAAAAGTACGGTTCAAACATTTTGTTTTTAATTCGTTAATAAAACCAAAAATATCATCATCGTATAAAAATCATAAACCTTGTATCTCAAAATGTCATAACAACAATCTCATATCAAATATTAGTGTAAGGGTATTTTGGGATTGTAATGAGCCGAAGTCTTTTGTACTCTTCGTATGGATTATAATATATTTTACTAAGGCATTGTATTCGAGAATTAATGTTTAGTCCTTAGTATATTTTTTGTACGCTTTTCTCTCCTATAGATAGTGAATCAATTGAGGACTTCAGACAGAAAGATGGTGAATCAATTGAGGTTTATTATGATCGTCTTAATGAATTAATCTATCCATGTAATCGATATGGAATCACCAGATCAACTATGGAATTCAATTTAATTTTTGTGATGGGTCTTCGTAAGGAATGGCGTAGTGTGAGCATGATGGTTAAGAGCCAACAGAGCTTTGATACGTCAACGTTGAATGACTTGTACAATCAGCTGAAGTCACATGAAAGCGAAGTTCATGAAATTGACGAAGAATTGAAGGCTAGTTTAGGAGGGCCACTAGCATTGGTTTCAAAGATATCTGAAAGGGAAGCTGAGAAAAACGTGTCAGATGAAGACAAAGGTTTTATCGTGAACTCAGATGATGAGGCAATTGCTTTCTATTCAAACAACCGTGTGAAAAATTTCTTCAAAAATTCATTCAATCCAAAGGCAAAGTCATCTGAGACAAAAGGGAATTTTGTGAGTAAAAGTGTTGGGGACGAGAAGAAGAAGGAAGAGAAGAAAGATGTGAAGGTTGTTGACGAAAAAACAGAGAAGAAGTTGAAGGGAGATGCTGGGATTGACTGTCATTATTGCAATGGGGCTAATCATTTAGCTAACGATTGCATGCTAAGGAAGAGAGATGAGAAAAAGAATAAGACGAAGGATGAAGCGTATTATGTGGAAAAGTTGGAGGAGTTGCGTGCGAAGGCAAAGAATCTTTCATTAGTTGCTCATGGTGAACAAGAAAAAGATGGAACTTATCAAATCTGGTCGTCCGGATCAGATGATGAGGAGATGCAAAATTCGACCCATGGAGCAATGTATGCGAAGATGGAGAAAGAATCAGATGAGGAGGCATGCGAAGTTCGTGGGACATGCTTCGTATCAAAAGCCGCTGACAAATCCCCGATGACCACAAAGGTACGTAATATTCTTGAATCTTTCAATATTCCAGTTCATGCTTATAATTCTGAATTAGTATCTTTCAAAGAAACTGTTACTTATTTTGATTCAATTGTGGTATCTGCTAGAAATGAGGCTAAGAAGTTGTCTGTTCAATTGTTAGAGACACAGAAGATACTAGATTCGAAAATTGCTAAAATAGATTGTTTAGAACTTCAAATAATGAATATCATGGTAGATAGGGATAACTTCTCTAGTGAATCTAAATTGTTGTTAGCACAGAGGAATATCTACTGTAATTCGGCTAAAAGATTGTATGGCAAATTAACTGAACTACATCATTCATGCGAAATCAGAAAAGAACAACATAGGAAATTGCTGCCATTTCTAGCTTATGAAAGAGCTACAGTAGATAACATTTCGTATGATTGTGAGAAAGAAATAGTTGAATTTGACAAAGTTCATGATGATAGATATAGATATGGAATTGTCAAAGTAAATGAAAATCTTGATACTGATGATTTAGTTGAAATTGTAAATGATACTTTGACCAAGTCAGAACAAATTCAAATTTTAAAAAAGACTAAAGCTTCAACATCCGATGCTCAATCTAACTTTGCTGATATTGAAGATAATTTTGACAATATTAGTGAAGTTAGTGATCTTGAGGATGTTGATTGTTCTCAGTTGTCTATTATGTTTTTCAAAGACAAAAATCTCAGAGAAAATGGGTGGAAAAATCAAAAGGTGAAAAACAAATCAATAAACCAACTTTTGAAGAAATAAACAATGGAGTAAAATTACATTCAAAAGAATTCAAAGAAAAAATTGAAAAATTTTCAAAAGAAAATCGAGTTTCAAAGAGACAAGCTCGAAATAAAATATTTTGGCAAACAATCGAATCTAGAAAACCATCAAAGAAAAATCTTGTTCATTCAGAAAGAAATTAATACACAAAGAAAAAAATTTCATTCAAGAAAACATGTGTCTGAATCAAAATCACCAAAGTCTATTTTTAAAATGAAAAATTCATCTTTTTCAAAAAGAGAACAAGTTTATCGTCCAAAAACTAATTCAAAAATTGAAGAAAAATCGACATCAAAGTTTTCTCAAAGACAACATTTTAAATCAACAATTGATACTTCCTATGCTGAATCATATGTCTCAAAACCAAAATTTGATTTTTTTTCCTCAAAAATCAAATTTTACTAATCTTATGAAGAAACAAACAATGAAAGCTTCATATGAAAAAGGCACAACGTCACGAAAGAATATTGATCACTGGCTCGAAGGGAAAGGCAAAATTTATCAATTAAGCAAATATTCAAAAGACCAACACAATGAAGCATATGAGAAGTATGTCAATACTTCTTCAAATGGTAGTTCGTCATCAAAAGATTCGAATATCTTGGTAAAAGCTTGGATACCAATCATAAAAGCAAAGACCAAACAATCACAAACTTAGAATGCGAAGGGTGTTGTAAGTATACATACGAAACATACAAAACTTTATGTTTCAATCCATGCAAATGAAAAAGTTGATATTATTAATAGTCTCAAAATTAAAGTTTGTGATTTTGTTAACAATTATTCTTTATTGAAACCTAATTTCTAAGGACCCAAAAAGCCTTAGATACCTAAATTCTTTCAATGATTGCAGATACTATGTGACGAGCAATACGATAACAAATGGTATATTGATAGTGGTTGCTCTCGTCACATGACTAGAAAGAAGAAGAATATAAGAGACTTTCGAAGCTTACAAAATGCTGGAGTTGTCAAGCTTGGAAACAATCAGAAGTGCCAGGTTAAAGGATATGGGAAGATCACAAATGAACAATTCATAGTGAATCGTGTTGCATATGTAGAACGCTTACAACACAACTTGATTAGTGTATCACAACTTGTGGTAGGCACTGGAAATCAAGTACTTTTTAACGAAGAAGGAAGCATCATTTCGAATGTGAATACAAAAGAAGTTTTGCTGAAATCCAAACTGAAGGGTGATATTTTTACTTTGGACATCAATCCAATTGTAGGCAAACCTGCTGTATGCCTTCTTTCGAAAGCAACATCTGACCTAAGTTGGCTATGGCATCGAAGACTTTCCCATCTCAACTTTCGAAACATCAATAAACTTGTTGTTCAAGATCTGGTAAGAGGTTTACCAATACTCAAATTTGATAATGATTTTTTATGTGCAGCATGTGAAGTTGGCAAACAACATAAACATGGTCATCCAATCACAATTGATTCGAAGATTGTTGAACCACTGGAGCTTTTACATCTTGATTTATGTGGTCCTTCGACAGTTTCAACATTCAACCATAAACGATATATATTAGTTATTGTTGATGATCTTTCAAGATTCATGCGGGTTTATTTTCTCAAGCTTAAATCAGAAGTTGCACAAATCATGATTGACTTTATCAAACAAATGGAAAAAACGCTGAAGAAGACGGTTCGAAGGATAAAAAGTGATCATGGAACTGAGTTTAAGAACAAGGTTCTTGATTCATTTTTGGTGGATAAAGGCATTTTGCATAATTTTTCATCTCCATATATACCACAACAAAATGGTGTTGTTGAGCGAAGAAATCGATCTCTATGCGAAGCTGCAAGAATAATGTTGGCCTATGCGAATCTTCCATAATATCTTTGGGCTGAAGCTATATCCACTGCATGTTTTACTCAGAATAGATCTTTCATCCATCGTCATTTTAATATTACTCCTTATGAAATCATCAATAACAGAAAACCTAATGTGAAAATTTTCCATGTTTTCGGATACAGGTGCTTTATTATGAATCTTAAGGATAATCTTTCAAAATTTCAAGCGAAAGCTGATGAAGGGATTTTCCTTGGATATTCGCATAATTCTGTTGCCTATCGTGTGCTCAACAAATGAACTCGAAAAGTGGAAGAAACATTCAATCTTACTTTTGATGATTATTATGTCAAACAATCCGATAAACATTTTGAAAATCATCCAATATTACAAGAAAATCAAACTGACTTTGAAGATATACAATCATTGGACATTGGTTATGATTTGATTTTTTGTAATTCAAATTATGCTGCAAATGCAGAAATCAATGTTCCTGATAATCATATGTCACTGAAGTTTCAAAACTAACTGATGACTCAACTTCATCTCCTCAAGAAATGGGCGAAAGTATGCATAATGATCTAGTTGAGGGGGAGCAATTGGAGTCAAACACTCTAATTGAGGGGGAGCATTCTTTCGAGGGGGAGAATGAGAGAGCAAATGATGATGTTGAGGGGGAGCAATTAAATGATAATGTTGAAAGGGAGTTAAATCAAAATGATGAAAATTATCATGATATTAATGATGTTTGTTCGATTGCAGGATCTAAAAATGAAGAAATGTACGAAGATTCACCTTTGGAATTCGATCCAGCCTTGCCACCAATGGACAAATGGACAAAAGATCATACGAAGGAACAAATAATTGGTAATCCACAAGAAGGAGTTTTAACAAGAGCTCAAATTTGTGCGAAGAATGAGGTATTAAATGTTCATCAACAGTTTTGCATGTTCAACGTTTTTATCTCAAAAATTGAACCAAAAACAGTTAAGATTTCAATGGAACACTCAGATTGGGTTGTTGCGATGCAATCTGAATTGTATGAATTTGAACGAAATAAAGTTTGGAGGTTAATTCCTAAGCCAAATGATGTTTCGATTGTCGGATTAAAATGGATTTTCAAAAATAAAGCCGAAAAAGATGGAAATATTGTTCGAAACAAAGCCATACTTGTTCTTAAAGGATATTCTCAACAAGAAGGAATTGATTACGAAGAAACTTTTGCCCCTGTTGCAAGACTCGAGGAGGTTCGTATATTTTTTGCTTATGCAGCTCACAAAGATTTTGATGTATATCAAATGGATGTGAAATGTGCATTTCTAAATGAAGAACTCAAAGAAACAGTTTATGTGGAACAACCTCCAGGTTTTGTAAACTTAGAACATCTTGATTATGTTTATATCTTAGATAAGGCAGTTTATGGGTTAAAACAAGCTCCACGAGCCTGGTATGCAAATCTTACTTCGTTTTCTAAGCAATCTAAATTTAAACAAGGATCAGTTGACCCCACATTATTTCATAAGAAAGTTGGGAATCATCTAATGCTTGTTCAAATTTATGTTGATGACATTATTTTTGGCTCAACTGACCCTGTTTTGTCTAAAGAATTCGAAGACCTGATGAAGAGTAAATTCGAAATGAGCATGGTGGGTAAAATTAACAATTTTCTTGGTTTAAACATTCGCCAAAATAGAGAAGGAATTTTCATAAATCAAGAAAAATACACGAAGAATCTGCTTGAAAAGTTTGGGATGATGAATATCACAAAGTTACGAGTACCAATGGCAACCGTCATAAAACTAAATCCTTCGTTAGATAAACCATATGTTGACCTAACTCTATATAGGAGCATGATTGGATCTTTACTTTACTTAACAACAAGTAGACCTATTATCATGTTTTCTATGTGTAACTGTGCCAGATATCAGTAAAATCCTTGAGAACCACATCTCACTGCTGTGAAGAATATCTTTCGTTATCTCAAAGGAACATCTTCGCTTGGATTGTGGTACCCTTCGAATACTGGATTCTTTATTCAAGCTTATTCAGATGCAGATTTGGGAGGATGTAGCCTTGATAGGAAAAGCACTAATGGAGGTTGTCAATTACTTGATGGTAAGTTGGTAAGCTGGAAATCGAAAAAGCAGACATGTGTTTCAATCTCAACGGTCGAAGCTGAATATGTTGTTACTGCTGCATGCACTTCACAAATAATTTGGATTCAAAGTCAATTACGTGATTATGCAATTAATATGAAAAAGATTCATTTATATTGTGATTCACAAAGTGCAATAAGAATTTGTCATAATCTTGTGCAACATTCGAAGACCAAACACATTGCTCTTCGTTATCACTTCATAAAAGATCACGTAGAGGATGAGAATATTGAAGTTCATTTTGTGAAAACAACTGATCAGTTGGCTGATATTTTCACAAAAGCATTGGATGAAAAATCGTTTATGAGGATTCTGGAAGGACTTGGAATGGTTGATGGTAATTCAATTTCATGCGAAAAAGGAGATTGAAGGTTAAATAATGATAATTCACCGACACATCATCTACGGATAAGGTTACTGTTCATAAGTCACTCTTCGTATGCTTCGAATTCGTATGATTGGTATTTTTCATCACATTCTAAAACTTCGTATAATTACAACAAGTACTTTCGTTTATTTTGTTTTGTTCTTTATTTTTGAAAAATCAAAAACATCAAAAATATTTTCGTTTTATTTTGTTCTTTATATTCGAAAAATCAAAAACAACAAAAAGATTTTATTTCTTCTTTCTTTTGAGTACTTTGTTGTAGCTATTCTTGAAGATGTGAAGAGGCAAATGTTTGCAGATTCAAGGGTCAGGTATAAATTTCTAATCTTTGAATTTCAATTTTTTTTAACTAGTTAAGATGTCCCTAGAAGCATGTTGTTGCATGTTATCCGAAGCCTCGAATTGACTCAATGTTTGAAAGCCTTAATGAAAATTTTCATACGAAGATTTCTACCCAATAAGGCTTATATTCACATTAGTCTAATGAGCCACCTTACTCTTCTCACATGAGTTAAGAGTTTTCTGTTTGGTCCAAATGTAACAGAGGTACACTTCGAATCTTCACTAATCTTTTTCATCTAAAATTTCTTTCACGATCACACACGAAGACATATGTCCAAGAGGTCTTTGATCAAACCAATCGAGACTTAGACATATAAACAATATGTGTTAATGATCTGACATCATGGGACCGTGATGAAAGTGAAACCCAAATTTCTTGCAAATTAAGGAATTGACGGGGAACTATGTTCCAGACTTTACGAAACATTTGTTTCAGTACCTATTTTCAAAACTCCAAATCATATTCATTTCATATGAGTGATCTGGATCAAACATTCGAAACCCATAGTGTTTGTTACCCAACAAGATCCAGGACATTTTTTTTCATGAATATGATTTCCGTGTGAGTTTACTTCGAATCCCAAAGTTACATTCAATATTTTTCAAAGCACACTTGTCACTGACTTCACTAGTCAAACAAGTAATTTCTGTTACAGTTACTCCCCTTATGTTAAGGCTGATATGTAACGAAATTCCTATGCCACCCTTTGAAACCTTGAAAAAGAAGCCCTTCGATACTTATTTACAAGTATTCGATTGTAATTCACAGGAAACTACACAAGCTGTTGATTATCTTTCTTAATAATTAACGAAGCAACCTTTGCCCGGAGTTTATCTGCCTTCGTGTCAAATTGTAGGTTTGACATCACTACATCTCCAAAAAAATTTGTTTTACTTTGCTTCTTATCTTTATTATGTTGACCCACTGCACTCACGAAATCCTTGAGGTTCTGAGTAACACCAACTCAGGCTGATGATTTCAAACATCTGGCATATAACTTCGCTTTTCAACCCAAAAGGGGTTCTGACGGTTACAATTCCATTGGGTCAATAAATGCAAGCTGTTTGAGGAGACGTTTTATATTACTTCTGGTTTTCAAGGCAATGTGACAGTTACTTTTTGACGCATGGTTACTTTATCATCATCATGATGCGCTTTTCTCGGTGACACGTCAGCAAGCTTTAAATGCATATCCTGCTTTGATTTCAAATTGAAGAGTTGCATATAAAAGGGGATTCAAGGGTTCATTATCAGTTTACTCTTTCATCTTACTAAAGTTTCTCTAATAATCATCTACTTTTAAACCCTAAAAATGGCGACTGCAAATCCTGATGCTACTCTTTCTCACACAACTGATGATGTTACTTCTCTGCCGATCATGAAGATTCAGGGTACTAATTACCAGGTTGAATCAAATGTTTCTTTGTATCCTGAAGAATCGAAAAATGCTGGTGGTTGCTTTGCAAAACTCGGTATTATCAAAGGTCGTGTTCAACTCATTCTTTGTTCCTCTTTCTTGGTTATCTCAAGCCGGTTCAACTGCAACATATTCAAAAGCTTTGGAAGCTGTTACATTCAACCTCATCAAAGATAAAAAGGTTAGGTTATCAAAGAAGCTTTTCTGCCAAATCCTTGCCATACCGAATTCACCACCATATGTTACTTTTACCTTTCCACAAATTATACACATGTTCAATGAAATGGGTCATCAACCCCAATTGACAAAGATAAGTGACTTCAATAAGTCAGGGTTACCAAGTGTATGGAATTTTTTATTTGGGATATTTCTTCGGTGCTTAACTGGCAGAACGGTTGGTCTCGATAATGGAAGAATGGAGGTGTACACCATGGTTGTTGGGCTATACTATGATCTTTAGGTTGATTACTCAACACAACTATGGAAGGAGTTTCAGAAAAGTATCGAAAACATGAATGCTATTCATGGCATTTCGTGTGCTTGATATTGGAGTCTAATTTTGTAGCATTTCTATGAAAAAGAAGGTATTTTAGTTCCAGCGGAAGAGGAGAAAGCTATGTTTCACACTTACAGTTGCCCGAAGGATGCAACGGATGATTTAGATGTATTTCCGTTTTTTGCTCGTATCCCTGACGCCATGTTAAAAAGGATTGATCCTTCAAACCCAGTCTTGATTTCTTACTTAGAATCCATAGATACTTCTATGGAAAATGGGATTCTCTTACAACTAACAACTGAAAAGAAGTCAAAGAAGGCAAAGAAGAATGATTTTGGGTCTTCGGGTACAAAGGTTACGACATCAAAGAGTATGAAGTAGGTTCCTGTGATCGAACCTGAGCCAATTTAGCCGAAGCCTATTATTCCTAATACCTAGGTGATTGAAAAAGAAGTCGTTCCTTCAAAGACTGGTGTATTAAGACGAATCAAGATGAAGTCGAAGCACAAGCGTCGATCATCTAGTACGAAAGTTGTTCGTAAACCCCAAGTTTCTCATCAAGGGGTGATTTTTAGAGACATACCTGCCCCTGCTTCTCCTTCTTCGAAAAATTGCTTGGTTGCTGATATGGAAAAACAACTCTCCAAGAAGAAAAAGCGAAGGGTGATTCTTACCTCAGAATCTACTACAGATGAGGGTGAAACCATTCCTGAGACACCTAAGGCAGTTTTGATTAAAGCTTCTTCTCACATGGATACATCTGTTATTACACCACCCAAAGTTTTGCTTGCCAAGACAGTTACTGTGGAGGCTCGAACTTCAGACATCCCTATAAACATATCTGATATGGATACAAATGTCATCATGGGTGAGGATGATTCCAATAAAGCAACAAAATGTAACCCTTCGAATGTGGTTTCACATTCTTTCATTTCTTTACCTTCACATATTACCCCTATCATTCCTACATCATCCACAACCGATTTTCCAACTTTTGCAAACATTATTTCACAGCCCTTTATCACTATTTTTCCTTCACAATCAACTGATCCACCAACCACTACTTCTCCAATAAAATATTCCTTCATGGATACTGAAAATGAATCTGAAGCTTTTGGGGGGAACTTTTGAGAATCTAGAATTTGATGAGGAGGAAACTGAATTCCCGGATCATATGCTCATGATGATGAAACAATTCCAGATCTTGAATACGAAGCTTAACTCTATTATTCAATCTCAAGTTGATTTTGGGGGAGGTCATTCTGTTTCTAGCCTTGAAGTTGATGGCATTCTGTCCTTACTTGAAAGGAGATTAACCACCAAAGTCTCTGGAATGGTAAAAGATTCAGAGTCTAGGTTATTAGAGAAGATTGATCATTCTGATCAAAATAATGAGTTAAGAGTGAATTCTCAAAAGTCTGGGTTTGCATATGACTTGAAAGATTTGAAGGCAGTTGCAAAAGAGAGGCATGTGATGTTTGTCCAGGATGTCAAGAAGGTGAGAGAAGATGTCAATTTCAAAATTCAGGAGTTAAGAGAAGATATGGAGAAAGAAATTTATGTTGTTTGAACGGAGTTTGATTCCATCAACAAGAAGGTGGACATTATTTGTGAGGCAGTAACGACGTTTGCAAAGTTGTACGAAAATATGAGCCCTCAGCTATCTCAGCTTTCAACCAATGACAATAAAAATTTCATGGAGGTGTTCGCACTTTTGAAAGAGCTTAAAAGTCTATCTTCCAAGTCTACTGCGTCTATGCTATCTTCGGAAGATCTGATCCAAAATTTGCTGAGTTTGAAGAGTTACTTATCCAACACCTAGCTCCTCTATCATGCATCTCCAATCTTCTTCCAACTACATATGCCCCACCTGCTAGCACAGGGGTGCAAGGGGGAGAAAAACTATATGCACGGTCGAAGACTGAAGGAAGAGATTCGAAAGTGGTGGGGAAGGTTTACTCTTTGAAAATCCCAACAACAAAACCATTAATGGCAACAACTGGTCCATTCACCTCGACAGTTGTAACAACTGTACCAATTACTAAACCGAAAGGAATGGTGATTGGTAAATCTATTGACATTGGAGGAAGTGCCTCAAAGCCAAAAGTTGATGATGCTGTGTCTGGCTCAAAATCAAAAAGCAAAGAAATTTTGATTGAAAAATCTAAGGAGGAAAAGAAAGCAGAGGTAGAGGTTGAGGTTGAAAAAATGAGAATGATTCAGAGTATTATGACTCAAAGGGCCAGTGACCCACCTGGCTTGAACAAAGGTGATTCTTCGAAGCATTACAATTATGAAACGATTGAAGCCAAAGTTGCATTCAATCACATGTACGCCTTTGAGAAAAAGCCCAAGCAAAGCTATATTGTTACAAATACAGATGAAGGACAGCTGTATTTCCCTATAAACGAAATGATATTCATCATGCCACAATTCAAAGCTGAAAGCAAAGTCAAAGAGAAGGAAGTAGGAACATACATAAAGATCAGATTTCATGCTGTTCTTGCGAAGCCTGCTGAGGAGGTGTGGTCGTTAACAAAGATCAAGAAAGTGATAAGTCTAAAGAAGGATGTGGTCTTCGAAGACACAATCCAAAATTTGAAATATACAGTGGTGAGGGAAAATGGTAGTGTACATGAATTCACAATATTTGACTTTCCATTGATGAACTTGTATGATCTTATACAAGTTGCATTAATTCTGAAGGAAAGGTCGTTTTCTTATTTGCAAAACACTAAGCCGGATGAGTTTAACCTGGGAGTTACTCACATCAAAATCTTCATTGAAAATTATTATGAATGTATAGCAATGATAGATGTGGAGTTAGCTACAACAAAGGGTCTTGAAATTACTGCTCCAATGAATCCTTCGAAGACACAAGCAGAACTTAAAAGATATGCCGATGGAGAAATCTGCTTGAAACCTTTTGGTTTAGTCTTTTTTGGGAAGGATAAGTCTGGAAGATCGAAGAAATTTTTGTTTCAAGCAGTTGAAGTAGAAAGATATTCAACTTCGCAATATACGAACTTAATTGTTCGAATGAATCATTGCAAGAAGAATAATGAGGGAGACAAGAAGGAGCTTAAGAAGATAATAAGTTGGTACACAGAAATACAAGGAGTTATGCTGTATTCAATCCAACTTCTTACAAATTGATGTCTTCAACTCTGATTACAAAGGGGGAGATTGTAAGGGTATTTTGGGATTGTAATGAGTCGAAGTCTTTTGTACTCTTCGTATGGATTATAATATATTTTACTAAGGCATTGTATTCGAAGCTTAATGTTTAGTCCTTAATATATTTTTGTACGCTTTTCTCTCCTATAGATAGGAGTGTTTACTAGAGTTAGAAAGAGGTCTTTTGTAAGATTTATCTCTTGTACTCTGTAAAATCATAAGAGCGTAATAGAGCTGAACCAGAAATCATATTTACATCAGTGTTCAAATCTCGAAATATTTCTTTTGATCATTTGTTACTCTGATTCATTACATACTCGATTCCTTATTTCATCAACTAGAGTAAATATCCTAGGAAAAAAGTGGTTGTGTGTGCCATGCAGTCATCCCGAGCCCTTCCCTTTGCTACCAGAAGTACCTGAAACCAAAAACTAAAACTATAAGCATGAAGCTTAGTGAGTCTCCCCAAACTACCACATACCATACATACATACATGCAACTAAGAGATACGGGCCCCGCCCACACTCATGGAGATACGAGTCCTACCCACACTCGCTAACTAGGAGATACGGGCCCCACCCACACTCTGCTGACTATGAGATACGGACCCCGCCCACACTCAACTACTTTGAGATACGGACCCCGCCCACACTCAGCTACTCTGAGATACGGACCCCGCCCACACTCAGCTACTAACATGCATACAAGTATCACATAGGCAACAAGTACATCTACAGCTATCAAACAATCATATATATCCACACTCAAATAATGCTATGAGATATGAGCCTCACCCACACTCTTCTAACTAGGAGATACGGGCCCCCACCACACTCAGCTACTGGTCATACACATAACATATACAGGTCGGCCTTGGTGCCTTTGACTAGTTCTACTATAGGAAAACTCACCTCTCAAACTGGACGTTGATCTCGTGCATGAGGAATCTCTGCAAGCTGCTCCCACGACTCCCAGCTAACTCTATACAATAATACTTAGTCAGAAGATAGAAAATCCATCTAAGGGTAAAATGACCATTTTACCCCTGGCCAAAGTCAACGCTCTCATTAAAGTTAACATTCTGGGTTGACCGACTTGCCGAGTCAACCTTTCAACTCGTCGAGTTCTATCACTTAGAAATCCTGGAATTGCGACTCAACTCGTTGAGTCGTCCTCCGACTCGTCGAGTCCTATCGATCTGCTCATAGTCATGACTTGGCGAATCAACTCATCGAGTCCCTCTACAGACTCGTCAAGTTCTACCATAAACTGGAATAGGACAAAACAACCCGACTCATCGAGTTGACTCATGGACTCGACGAGTCCTTCTGTCTGTTTGGCCATCTTAATAGATTAAGCTATTTTCTATAGATCTGAAGCCCAAACTTCGATTGTTCACTGGAAATGACCTTTCTAAGGATAAAGTTTCCAACTTTACCCATTGATAGTCGTTTTTTGAAGGGTTTAGCTAAAACCCTAATTCTTGTATGGCATAAATCTTGTCCAAACGGCCTCGGTGTCCCAAACCAAAGCATGAAAACCTAGATCTAGGGCCTAAATACCAGTTAACCACGTAAAGTCTCGAGCTTGCTTCCATGCATGGCCCCTTTGGGGTTGAAAAGGTCATAACAACATCCTTAGGGTTTGTATGTGTTGGGTCTAAAAAATGGTTTATACTTTAGTATTCTAGGCTTTAATAGTTTTCGGTCCATGTGGTGTGTGCGGTTAGGAGTGTTTACGGCCCAGGTGCATGTTTAAGACCGTGAACTGGTTCACCGCCGTGAACCTGTTCACGGCCCATGTTCCATATAAATAGATGTTAGATTATAGAGGTAATATACGGCTAGGAGGGTGCTAAGTGTGTGCAAATCAATGTGTCCTAGAGAGAGAAACTAGAGAGAAGAATAAATTGTGTGTGAATCTAGTGTTGGGTTATCATTCATATCATATAAACATCATAGATTCATCTTATTCTTCTTCTACTTCTTCTTATTTTGATCTTGCATCATCCAATTGATTGGGATTCTGCACCATCAATTGGATTTGATTGACACGTCAAGCAAATTTGGGACTTACAGTTGGTATCAGAGCTTGGATTGTATCAATCAAACTGGCAAGATCTGAAGCGTTTTTGATCTTTTTCTTGAGATATTTTTCGTTTTTGGATAGCTTTTTGAAAAATATTGGGGGTTTGTCGTTGTGTTTTTCATAAAAAAAAAAAAAAAAAAAACGAGTTTTGGAGGAAAAAGGGTGAAAAAAGTGTTATTGTTTTGTGAACCGAAGAAGGGTTCACGGCCTCTGAAGTAGTGTTCGTGACTAACCAAAGAAGCATTCACGTTTGTGGTCAGCAGTCGAGTTCTTGGCCCAACAGCGTGTGCATTCCTCGCGCGTATAGTCTTCGCAGCAACAACAAATAATCAAAAGGATTTTGGGGGTTGGAAGGATCGAAATGGGATCCCTTATGTAATTAATCAGCGCCCCTTCCAACTCATCTAGCTTTCTAGATGTTATTCTCCTTCCGTATTTAATTCAAAAGGATTCGATTTCTCGGTTCAAATTTCGCAATTTTAACACTTTCAGTCCAAAATTCATTTTTTTTTATTTTAAATTTCATTTTCAACCAAAAATTTTAGTTTTTAATTTTTGACTTTTATTTTTGACTTTTGACCTTAAAATTTGACTTTGACTTTCAAGTTTAACCTTTGACTTTAAACTTTGAGTTTCTCGTTTAACTTTCAAAATTTCAAATTTAGCTTTTCAGTTTGACTTTTATGGTTGACTTTTAAGTTTTTAGTCAAAGGGCATTTTTTGGTAAACAATTAGTTCTTCAAGCATCCCGATCAATGAAGTTTCATGTACTCCATCTTGTGAAGCTAAGATTAAATTTCTTCGTGAACAAAATGATTTACTAAAAAGGGTAAATGAGGACCTTAAATATGAAGGATATACTCTTAGGAAAGGTCAAAAACCCTTAAAAAACAATTAGACGCTAAGATCAAGGACTTCGGAAAACTTTAATAGGAATACAGTAACAAATGTGAAAACTATAACTATGTTAAGAGACAACTTACTGAATTAACTGCCGAACTTGATGCATTGAAAGCTAAATATAATGATGATGAATTTAACTTTAAGAAATTTGATGTGTCAAATGAGGTAGTTGCATCCATGATTGAAAACAACTAAAATATAAAGATAATCAAAATAAGGGTTTAGGGTACCATAGTGTTCCACCTCCCTTTAATGACAACTATAACCTACCCCTTGAAACCAATGAGGTAGAGACACCTGCTCAGTATAGCCAAACCCCTGCACCAGCTTCAGTTAAGACTGAACAATCAGGGCCAACTAAGGGTGTTGAGGTGAAGGATACTAATGATTCTACTTCCTGTGCAGGTAAAGTAACGGAAGATGATAACAAGGAGAGCACTATTGAACAAACCAATGTCTCCTTGAAATATGAATCTGTTGCTTCTAACTCAGTTACTTCTGATCAATCTATTGTTGGTAAATACAGTCCACCAATTCAAGCTAAATAGAGTGCCTATTGCAGGTGTGCTTGTGGGAACAATCAGAGACAAGTTAAGGGAATGCCACTAGGAGCAGGAAGAAATAATTACTATGTGAAGAAAAAGACATGTTTTCACTGTGGAACACCTGGTCATATTGCCAAAAATTGTCCAAATCACGCATATGTTCCCTACTACACACAAGGATGGCGGAACGCGCCAAGAGGGAGATACCCTAAAAGAAGCCCTTCATGGTTACAATCACGCAATGGTGACTGGAACACGCTGAAGGACAAGAATCCAACTTCCATGGACAAGAAGGGAATGTCGGACAAGAATTCCAATCCAAGAGATGCTCCAGTAAAACCAAGACTGGTTAGGTTAAAGCCATCTCGACGGTCGACTTCAAGTTCAAAAGCAAGTACCGAGGCGCCCATCTGATCCAATAAGAAATGGGTTAAACCCAACTACAGATGGGTACCAAAGGTTCAATCTCCCAAATCTTCTACTGATTCTAATATTTCTTCATTTTTTTTGTGATTAGGAGGACATGTCATGGGAGAGAGTACCTTGCAATGATGACAAAGGTCAACCCAGTTTCAAAATAGACTAGGTTCCAAAGACCAACTGATCCCGCTCTGTGCTGGAGCAGCTATGAAGGCCTATCATCAGACTTTGGTTTGTTGATAGTGGCTTTTCCAGGCACATGAGAGGGGACATCTCTCAACTGTACAACATTCAAAACTTTGTTCGAGAGTATCTGTCCTTTGTGGGAAAGGAAGAAAGGAAAGGATCACACATGGGGTTTGTGCTTAACGATGTGAATAACTTTCAGATCTGTTATGAGATACAAATATATGTGTTGTTCTCAAAACTTTTGGATGCAAATTCAATCGGTGACTTACGGTTTGAATTTTCTTCTCAATACTCCTGAGTTTTTCTTACACTGATTCGTTTTGAAGACAATCCTTTATTTTCTTATAGTCTTTTGTTAGTAGGTATTATTGGGAAGTGATATAAAGTAAAGTGCTAAAGGGAAATTTATGATTCGTGTAATGTACTAAAGTCGAATTGTCTAGACTCTATGTTCAATGTGCTGGTAGGCACAAAGGATTTAAATGGACTAGACTAGGCATAGATGGACTGTGAAAAGACTTGAGAAATATGAACTTAGATAGTTACATTTAGACTGACAATACGACGCTCAGGTAGATTGAGTATTAAGATAAACATGGGAACCTACGAGATACACTAAAAGTTAATTATCTAGAACTGTGGCTCAACATTTCCTTGATGTATGGACTCATGTCCTTAATACTGGTATTGATAGGGCGACTAGGGATTCTGATAAAGTAGGTCTGTAGGAAATTATTTTCTTGCTTTCTATATGTCAGTCATATGTTGCCTCCTCTGCATGATTGCAACATATCCGACCTGGACTGCAACATATGCAACTCTATCTCTATGCATATACATATCTATGAAATTCTTCCTATCTGTTAGCCATATGCAGTTCCCTTTGCGTGATCGGAAGATCCGACCTGGGACATAACATATGCACCCTACTACCTCTCTAACCCTCTATCTATGTTAGTGGTATGTTTTTCCCTCTACGTGGTTGGAAGACATCCGACATGGGATACAACATATGTGCTACTATATCCGACTTCTTTCTTAATGATTGAATACTCACCTATAATCTGGATCCTTACTGGAGACCGCTTCTTCTTCTCAACAACTTAAGATAAGTTGTTTGATTTCCACAATAGACCGATGGATCATGTTCTAATGACTTCTCATCGTGTGTCGCAACTCTTAGACTCAGGTCTCTTAGAGTCAAATTCCGGAATGAAATACACTTTCCTTCATGTTCTAATGTGATATAATCACATTCTAGCATGTAGTATTTCTAGCTACAAGCTTCTTACTTTAATGGCGATTCACGATACTCCTATTCGTTGCTTCGATTATCTTTTATTTCAATCTTCCGGCTTAAGTCAGATGCTACATCAAACTTGGTTCTCTGAACCACGTAGCATATTCATCTTAGTCGGACTCGATTTGATATGACCACTAGGGTCGGAATAACAATCATCTCCTTATTCATTACCGAAACGATGGTAACGACATACTTGATTAAAACGGTATCATTTACTAGCTTCTTGGTAACCTTGTGACTTTCCCTGATCCAAGCGTGAGTCTTGTGCTTCCGGTAGTATAGGCCTCTACTACCATTCACACCTACTCATACTCATCTCAAGTATTATCTCGCAATTTTCTAAGTCACCATAATCACATAACAACTTAACACATCAGATAGAAAACGAAGGTTTTATATTATTCCAAGAAACGTTTACATAGCTGTTTAAGTTCACCCTAGACTATGCCTCTAATAGGCTACATCATCCAATACTATGGATACTGCATAACTCGATCTTCGGATATGAAGTACTCATCGTTGATCCCTCGCGTTGTTATCTGCTTCTTCGAGGATCATGCGAAATTCCCTAGGCTTTGGCGGTTCATTTGGCCTTGCTACTTCGTTTTTCTTTGGGCAGTTCTTCTAAATATGCCCATCATTTCCACATTTGTATCACTTCTTGTTGTCGAATGTATAATATCTAGAATAGTGACTGGTCCGACCACACTTATAGCATGTCACTTCTCCATTGCATCTTCTGAAGTGCTTCTTCTTGCACTTCTCACACCATCTTGCCTCATTTCCTCTTTCTCCTCCAGACTTCAGAGATTTGCTCTCCTTTTTGGAATTTGAAGATCCTTCAAAATTCCTCTTTTCTCCAACTTCAACCTTATTGGCTGCTCTTCCCTTGATCATATCCTCAACAGACTTGGTAGCCCAGATAGTTTCCTCTAGAGTAGGCGCTTGACGTACTGGCACCATATACTCCCAAGGAAGTCCCTTTGCGTACTTGTCGATTTTTGTCAGCACATCTGGGATAAGACGTAAGGCAAACTCCATTTTCTCTGTGAAGTTGTTGGTGTAATCATCGATGGATATGCTTCCTTTCTACAAAGTTAGGAATTGGTTCTCTAGCTCGAGCAGGTTTTGGGCTGAGCAATACTTACACTTGAATTGCACCAAAAACTCTGTCCAAGTCAATTGCAGGGGTGCATTCAGGCTTAGAGTCTTCCCCAGGGTGTTCCACCAGCGAACAACGCCTCCTCTGAATTGACGTACTGCAAACGTGGTTTGTAGCTTGCCTTTGCAACCACATGTCATGAAGGCTAATTCCATCTCTGAGATCCAATCCATGAATCCGATCGGATCTTCCTTCCCAGTGAAAGTCGATGGCTTGCAAGTTAGAAAATCTTTGTACTTGCATCCATTCCTCTTGACTCCATCATCTTGATTGTTCCTCCTAATCACCAGTGGATCAGCTTGACCAATGGCCCTGCTGTCATTCCCTTCCTTAGACTGCCCGTCATTCAGCTCGGGCTCTTCAATAGGCATCGTAAGTTCCTCTCGATTTTGTTGCAGTAAACACCTTGTTTCCTCCATTTGATGATCCAACATCATCTGGATCAACGCTTGCACTCCAGCCATCGTGATTGGCTCAGGAGTGACTACTACAACAGGTATTTGCTCAATCATTAGTGGTTGATTCCTGTTTCCATTCACATTCCCAGCTCCACTGTGGGTTCTTTCCATTTCAATCTATTCACCAATTTAAACGTTCGGTGTGTAGCGACGAGAATTTAGATAAGAAAGATTTTATTTACGATCGACGTGTAAATCTCCTTATCACTTCGAAAAGTTACATGTCAGTTCTAATACCGTAATTAAACGTTTAGAAATCTGAGAACGTAAAATTTCCAGATCTGGTCGGCAATAGACCAGAGATCCGATCATACATTTAGCATCATAAAGCATCATAAATAATTTATCACATAAAAGCATGTTAGGTATTTTCCTTAAATAAGCTAGTGTTTGTGCCTATTCAGGTGTATTACCTAAATTTTATTAGACACACTCCTCACAATCACTGCTTAGCATTCTAAGTTTAGTTCTAGAAATAAATCTATATTCCTAGTTCGCTTAAACTAATGCTCTGATACCAATTGTGACATCCCCATTTTCACGAACAGAAAAGACCGATTTTTGTTTAGGCTTTATAAAAATCAGAGTATCTCTTTCAATAAAAACGTTGCGCGAATTTGTTCCCAGAAAAATATGATAATTTCATTATCAAAGCATTTCGGAAGAAATGTATTTTTATTCCTTTTAAAACATTTGGGATGTCTCCTTAATCTCTCAGTGTAATGTAACTTTACATCATCATCTGTGACACAAGTAAACTGACTGGTTCAGGTTGGGAAACCTAGTGAGTACATAGGGTTTTCAACCCACAATAATATAATTATTATGTTTAATCATCAAACAATTAACCCAATTACCTATCCCCATCTTCTTTATTCCTAAGTACCCTCCCTAAGGATTTATCCTAAGGGTCGTCTCCTACATCATATTTACCTCTCATCTCCTTACATCGCATTTCCTTATATGTTTGTTCCTAAGGACTCTCCCTAAGGATCATCGCCTACATCGCATAGACAATATTGATTCAGGGATTACTCCCTCAATACGTGCCCAACAAGGGTTAGGGCATCATCGCATGAATACGTAGTTACAACATCGCCTGAACTCGTAACTCATAGTAAGGGGTTAGCATATCATCGCATAAATACGTAGTTACAACATTGCCAGAACTCGTAATTCATCACCTACAGGTTATGAGCCTACTGTTGTTTCCACAGGGTTGTCTATAATAGTTCGTGGTTGCCATCTATACTTTGGTAGATGACTACATCTCCAAATTGCCGGACAAGGTTATAGTATCTTTCATCCTACATCACTTATCTATCCTCACCTAATTGTTATCACCTTCCTATCATCACTTATCTCTCATCATTTTATTTCATCACACATCAACTATTTCATCTACCCATGTTTTATCCCAACATATTCGTAGATATATAATAAATATATAGTTTAGATCATTTAAAACATGTATAAAATCATTCATCCAGCATAGACAGCAAGTATCCAGATAATATGCACACATGGCACATAATTTATATAAAATACTTCATATATATGTGTAAGATGAAAGGGACCATGCACTCACTTGGTAAGGTGGTGAATCGGCACTCTGACAGCACTTCGTTATTCTTAAAGCAATTATCCCCTGACAAAACCTAGTATCATTACCACTAGAGTTTAGTCTAACATTTGATGAGACTAATTAATAGTCTAGCTATTATTATTATTATATAAGCGTCAAACAATACTTATATAACCCATAATAATAACCCAAATACTCCTTCTAAGGTCCTAATAACATTACTATATTGAAACATAAGTTATACTAAAGATATGGTAGGCATAGCTCACTTACAACGGGTTTTCTCGAAAAACGGGCTTCACCGGAGCAGCGTTCCTGAGCCGAAAGACTCTTTTCTCGGGACTTCGGGAGCCTTGGGGCTTCCTTCGGGTGCTAGGGGGTTTACCTAGGCTTTTAGGGGGGGTTAGGGGGCTAGAGAGAGAGAGTCTAGAGAGAGAAAGAATGGTTTGGAAAGGTGTGAGGAATGGAGGAACCTAACACCTCTATTTATAGGCTGGAAAATAGCTCTACTCATCGATTAGGTCCTCCTACTCATCGAGTCCATGCCACATGTCACCTTCTGGTGGCTTGCCTTGGGGAGAAAGCCTTGGCCCATATTCAGCCACGTCACCCCTTTTGCAATAGCACCTTGCCGACTTCTAAACCCCGTAACTTTCGCATATGAGCTCCGTTTTCAACGTTCTTTCTAACCACGCGTAGCTAAAAACAATATCAACAACTTTGATTTAGACTCTGTCGGCTAATTCTCGACCGATCTTAAATTTAACAGTATGAGGAGTTTAGACTGTTAAATGACCGCGAAGAATTCGTAACTCCTTCATACGGACTCCGTTTTCGTCTGTATTTTTACCGTTGAGTCCCTATCAGTGAGACCTTTAACTCTCATTTAGGTCACGTAAGCCAAAAACCGCTCGAACTAAAATTTGAGTTTCGAGTCGTACACTACTAAGCTGAAACTTCAAAAATCATAACTTCCTCATACTAAGTCAGATTTGGGCGTTCTTTTTATGTATGCTCTCAGGTTAACGTATTCTAAAATTTTAATTTAGATTACTAAGGCTAAAAGTCACTCTATCATAAACTCACTATTTACGTCTTCCGGTGTCGTGCCGGTTTTGCCGTAAAACTTCGACGGGCCATAACTTCTTCGTTATAACTCAAATTTAGGCGTTCTTTATATGTATGGAACCCTTGAGACATATTATACAACTTGGTTAAGATTATTTATTCTAAATAATATTTTTTAGAAAAGTCATTTTCGACCCTTATTATCTCTAAATTGACTAGCCCGGATCTGCGGGCGTTACATACAATCTTCCAACCCCAAAAGCAAGGTGAAGCTATACTTAATAATTATGTGATAGATTGCATTGAAGCCTCCTCAATCAATTTGCTGCTATCATGAACTCGCTGAAGTGATCCAGAAGATTAACTCTCTCTGTTGTTCTCTATGAAGATTCTCAAGCTGAAAGCGCCACTTTTCAAGAATCTTTACAAGAAGCTTCCTCGCCCAATGTGCGTTCAGAGTCAAATTTTGAAGAAATGCCCAACTGCTCAAGATGAAGTCTTTTAGTGAAAATTCATCAAGTTCATCTTGAAGTTGTGAAGAATTTAAAGGTTAACGTTGAAGCCAAACTACAAATGAAGATTGACAAGAAAAGTCAGCTACTTTTTAGGGGGAGTTTGTTGGGTCAATTAGAAAAGAAAGCTATAAACCAAGGGGATTATTGTTGGGTCTAAAAAATGGTTTATACTGTACTTTCTAGGCTTTAATAGTTTTCGGTCCATGTGGTGTGTGAGGTTAGGAGTGTTCACAACCCAAGTAGGTGTTTACGGTCGTGAACTGGTTCACGACCGTGAACCTGTTTACGGCCCATGTTCCATATAAATAGATGTTATATGGTAGAGGGAATATATGGCTAAGAGGGTGCTAAGTGTGTGCAAATCAAGGTGTCCTAGAGAGAGAAACTAGAGAGAAGAATAGAGTGTGTGTGTGTGAATCTAGTGTTGGATTATCATTCATATCATATAAACATCATAGATTCATCTAATTCTTCTTCTCATTCTTCTTATTGTGATCTTGCATCATCTAATTGATTGGGATTCCGCACCATCAATTGGATCTGACTAGTACGTCAAACAAATTTGGGACTTGCAACATGAGACTCAAATGGCATAAAGTCTGCACCTTTATGCCTTTACAGTCCTTAATGATTCCAGATCTTAAAGTATAAGCAACTTGGGACATCCATGACTCATAAATCATGCTACTTGGACAAAACCCCCATAAAAGTGACCACAAATAGATCTAATGAACTATAAGGCAAGTTGAGAGATTGATTGCCACAAATTGAAGAGGATGGAACGAAATCCCTGAATCTATAACCTTCTCCTTGAACCTTTAAGCTTCTTCTTCTTCTAGGCTTCAAAACATACAAAACCACTCAAAAAATGGTTCTCACACTCAAGGAACACTCTAGGGTTTCGTGGATTAGGGTTTAGGACAAGGAGGCTGTAAATAAGGCCAATGGGTGGGAATTAGGATGCTTAAATAGGGTGCAAACCTCGAAATTAGGGTTTCACCCTAGCTGGGCTACTCGCCGAGTCAGGGACTCGAATCGCCAAGTCGATAACTTAAACCATGTGCATAGATTGCCCTCTACTCGACGAGTTAGGACCACCAACTCGTCGAATCCTTTTCTCAAAATAAATAAATAAATAAATATAATACGTACTAGTGTTGGGTTATGAGCATTCTAACACTCCTAAGTGTACATGCAACCCTAAATACCTTGGATCTATGTTTTCTCTATTATACATGCAAATATGAACATCCAAGGTATTATCCTAATCTAGCATACAAAACTATCAATATAACAAGATAGAATACATACCTCTTTGATGGTGGTTGTCTTCATGAAGCTTGAGTGCCTAGTGCCCCAAGTGTGACACCTCAAATGGTTCACACAACACCAAATACACTTGGAATAACTTGAGAGAATTCTACACTTCATAAAATCGGCTAGCCCTCTCTAGAATAATCTAGTGGCCGATTTTGTCAAGAATAAGATCTATATATAGTGTCACAATTAGGGTAAACTCTAATTGTCATGACTTTCCATTTCCTTGGATCCATGGGTTCAAATACACCATGGAGCATCCAAGGAGCATCATATGGGTTTTGGCCCAACTAGATAATCCATGGAGCATTAGCCCACTATACAAGTATGGATGATTTACACAATCAACCCATTAATTAGTCTTCTTTTGATCACTTAATTAATCCTAGATTAATTCTTGATCAATACTAATTAAATAATCTTATTATTCTTATTATTAATATACTAGAACTTATAATATATTAATAACCATAAGTGTCTTATTTCTCTCATTATAGTCTATCCAAGTGCATGATGCCATGCAACCCAAATGGACCATGCCGGGTCGGGTCAAGTCTTACCAATTATAGTTATGGACTTAGACATTAATCCAACAGTCTCCCACTTGTATAAGTCTAAAACTATTTTTGCGTATGACTTCAGGAACCAACTGGCAATCGTAGCTCTCAAAAGCTTCTATCGAACTCTGACCTTGTAGATGAACTCTGATCTTGTCAAT
The DNA here is from genome assembly GCF_052625555.1 of Lactuca saligna. Lineage (NCBI taxonomy): Eukaryota > Viridiplantae > Streptophyta > Magnoliopsida > Asterales > Asteraceae > Lactuca > Lactuca saligna. The sequence goes on from NC_136418.1 coordinate 116,571,957, forward strand.
GACTTGTCCATTAGATAAGGGATCATATATTCCTCCATTCTAGATATCATATGGACTGAGACATGGATTATAATCATTCTCTCTGTCCATTTGTTGTTTCCCGATTTCCAATTTATGATGACTGACTAATTGAACAAATCAAATCAGTCCTGGCCCGGCCGAGCACTTCCATTTTTCATCATCAAATCATCGAGGGGCCCACAGATATCGCTTTTATCCCGAAGGTAAAAGGCATGGATAAACTTCGACTCATATGGCTTGTTCTACTACTTGTTGAATCATACACAAAGACACGTTTCATAACATCGAGTTACCAATGCATTTTCGTGCAATCAATGTACAACCAACTCATAGTAACAACTCATATCTCTAGGTTTGAAGAATATAAGATATTATCGTCTCATGATCACTCGTGATAAAATCCATGAAGTGATTCCAATGAGCGCGGGTTGAATCCAATACTCAGAACTTATGAGCACTCATGAGTGTTGTAGCCCTTTGTCCAACATCTTAGACCTCTACAAGCCAACCCATGACAGTCTTGATTCATATCTACTTCCAACATATGACCGACTGTGGATGGTTTGAATAACTTAGTCATTTTGGAAGAATAACCTAGTATATTCTGGAAGTCAAAACATGCAAGTGCAACACAATAATAATTGAATCCAATATGGTCTCAGAACTTATGAATATAAATAAAACACCTTTTATTTATCACCATATGGTTACACATTATTCATTGTATACTGTTTTAGCTATCAACTTTATTCTTGAATTTAAAACAATAGTTGTCCCATGCTCCAAGCAAGTACACTATGTTTTTCTAAACACTAGTCATGCCATACACCAAGTATGCATACTATGTTTGTCTATGATCTTTACTTTGTGAAGTAGATCAATTGAACATAATCTTCAATGATTCTCTTTTCACACTCCCAAATCCTTACTGCAAATGCAAGAATTCCAAATTCATGCCATTTACTGAAATCTGTTAGATTCTAAACTTATATGCACTGATCCTCTTGTAACGATTATGCACAAATTCATAAAGACTTGGCAACAATCATCACAGAGCATTCCAAAGGAGATCAACTCCTTGGAAACATCCTTCTTGCATTAAGTTTCCTTAATCTTACACAGATTGAAAAATCTAACTTTGAAACATTTCCAGATTCATTTTGACTATCACTTCTGAACAAGAGTTTCCTCCTTACAGATTATGTCAATATGGCCTTCCAGAATTATCACTATACTTCCAACTGTCCTTGAGCAACCAATCTTTGATAAACCTTAGATTTTCTTCGACAATTGTTTAATCCTTTTAGTCATATCCAGTTCTAAACCTTTTCCCTTCTTAATGCCCTAGGCATTTGGAAAATTTTAGAAAGGATGAATATAGCACATGTAATCGGTCCTATATCCGAAGCATATGGGACACGATTCATGATGTCTCACATAAAGACTAAACCAGTCTTTTGCTATAACATTTCCATTTCTATTTGCCAAGTTCTCATAATTCAGATTATGAAAAGGGATGCCGTAATCATAATCGAATTTAAGAACGCAAATAATGGACCCATATACAGAATTTCCTTATGTTGAGCCATTCCAACATGAAATTCATATATATCCTTGACTAAATGATTAAAACCTCACGATCTAAGCTTATAGATTTGAGATGAAGTATAATTTCCTCTCCCTTAATTATAGCAAAACAAATTTTTCCCAATTGAAACCTTTTGTTTTCTATAATTAACATTGCTAGCTTGCAATACTTATCGTAATTATCATGCTCCCACTAACATGATGATTATTAGCATAACACTTATGCTCCCACTAGCTTTGACATGTACTCAGAAATCAGCTGGACTTCTAGAAATCAATACTTTATTGACTTACCAAAGTTCAGATTTCTGATACTAGATTGTTTTTGATGAGATTAAACTTTCTTTTAATCTATGAAGATCGATTAGATCTTGAACAAGTATGTAAATAATGACGATATGAACACAATAAAAGAAAAGAACAAGATTGAATCAAACGTGTCGAATGATTGAACAAAATCCTCAGAAGAGCTCGATTAAGAACATCAACTGTAGAGGATTGGAAGGTTACAAGAACGATCAAAGAAACCTTTTGTCGTCTGGAAAAATCGTTATACGCAGATCTCTAAAACCTTAACCTAATATGCATGCAAGCATTAGCTTATATACAAAGCATAAAAGACTCACGGTTGGACAGGCCCAAACCGGAATACAAAACAGCATAATTAGACGAGCCCAAATTACGCAATCTATAAAGCCCAACAATCTCCCCCTTTGCGTCAATTTGGAGTGAGACATTTACTAATTTCTTGGGCCAGCAGCCGAAACCGGTACCTTCTTCACGGTACTAAACAGACACTTGGTGATGGAAAGAATGGTCTGTCTAAACCGGATGTACCAGTTAATCATATCTTCAAAATAGTTGACATCATCGGCCGAGTTCTCTTTACACCGTTTGACAATTAACAGCACATGCTCCAAACAGGTTGTGGTGTAAAGATGCTTGTCAGCTAAAGCGAAGAGATATTTATGTCCTTCCGCTCGAGTGAACATGACGGTGTTACGTCTTGGGTCAATCTTGCCCAGCAGCATTTGATTGAGATCACTGGCCGATCCCACAGGAGCAATTTTGGGTTTCTTCTTGAAGACTGTGGCGACCTCCTGATCCATAAGGGCAACCTCCATGATGTAGCAGATTAACATCCTTTTGACATGGTCTAGAATGGGACCATATTCAGCTTCATTGGTCAAAAGGATGTTATACAGGACGATCCAATCATGAGGATTTAGATTCGGTAGATCTGCCAGAGAGATAGGATGAGCAGATTTTGCAGATCCCCGAATCAGTTTGAACCGAACGTTTATAAAACGTCCTTCAGTATATGGTTTTAGCACCCGAACGTTTACAATCTTCTGGGCGCTCCATGTAAGGAATTGTGGACGAGCAGCCTTCAGATAGAAGTCAATGAGTTCCCTGTCAAGCTCAGCGTTCGGGTGAGGGACTTCAAAAATATTAGAGAAGACGTGGAAGATGAACGCCTTTCGAGTCAACGGCATATCGAACTGCGAATCGACAGTGTTGCTGCAGTCGAACGATATAACCGGCTCGAGCCATAATATGTTGGGAGTTTCAATGGCCTCTTTGATCAAGCGTTCCCTGGTCCAGGCAGGGAATAGAGTCTTTCGGCTCTCAAGGAGATCGTGGGCTTCTTTTTGCTTGCGTTCGGCTTCGGCAGCCTCACGCGCCACACGACTGGCATCGTCACCAACATTGCGACTGTTCTTTCGTTTTAAAATGTCGGCAATAGTCTCCTTGTCGCCTTCTTCATCTTCGTCCTCAGCTATAATTTTGCCTTTGTTCTTCACACCCGAACCTAAAGATTGATGAGTTGAAGATGGTTCAGTAGTGTGAGTAGCTTTGGAGGAAGGAGGTGGTTTTGAACTTGTCTTCTCATCTCCCCCTTGTTTCGGAATGGACACAAAACTTGGGAGGCCTTCGACTTTGTTGAGTAGATCGATGGCTGGAGAGAGCTTTTCAGCAAGGGATCGCCTCACCGAAAAGTTTAAAATTGGATCGTGTGCTTCCAGAATGTTTGAGATAACAACGTGGACATCCGAAACACACGTCTTCACCACCTCCCGTTCAGAGCGAAGATCTTCCAGTTCTTGTTGGGATTGAGAGAGTTGAGTGGTCTTGACCTCAAGTGCAGTTGTTTTTGAAGCCAGATCGTCCATTAAAGAACGCTCGGTTGTCAAATTTTCTTGTAGCTTGACGAGGCGAGCTTCAATGGAGGCGGTAAAGGCCGAGTTGTCGTCGCTTATGTTTTGACGTAGATTGGTGAACGAAGGCAACTCCGATGAGACAAACGTAACCAATTGTTGGACAATTGGTTCCAACGATGCCTTTGTGGCATTTGCACTTTCTTGCATGGACTGCAGTAGGACAGAGGCATCAGAAAATAGTTTATCGACTTTTTCGGTCGCAGCCTCACATGCCCGGGTGGATGCCTGAATTGCTGCAGATGCTGAGGCTGCTGAATCATGTTGAGCCCTGGAGAAGGCATCAACAATCTTCTGAAGTGCAGCTTCAGACAGGGTTGATTGTTGGTTAGACGAGGAGGCGAGAAGTAGATCAATCTTCTCGTTGAGCTGTTTGAGATGTTTCTTAGTTACCGGGGCATCATCCTCCTCGTCACTTTGAACTTGAAACGGACTATAGTAGACCGAATCAAAGATCATGTTGTCTCCCCCGAGATAAGGGTTTTCACCCTCAGATGCATTGTCATGAAATGAAGAGGGTGGAGAGGTTGTGGGTGTTGAGGGTTTAGTTGGAGAAGGTTGAGTTGGTGAAGGTAGAGTTTCGGTTGGTGGTTGAGTATGGGTAGTTTCGGTTGGTGGTTGAGTGTGGGTAGTTTCGGTTGGTGGTTGAGTGTGGGTAGTTTCGGTTGGTGGTTGACTATGGGTAGTTTCGGTTGGGTGGGTTTTGGGTTGAGGAGGTTCGGTTAAATGTGGTGATTCAGTGGTAGTGGTAAAGATTTGTGGAGGGGAAGGAATTGGGGAATTGGGTAGTTCAATCTCTGGGGTAGGGGATCGAGGTGGTGTATTGCCTCATTGAGGAGATGCATCCCCTTGAGAGTCATCAGAACCCGAACTCTCACCCTCAGAGTCACTCGAAGAGGAGGGTATAACAAGCTTTCGCTTCGGTTGGGTCTTCCTCTTCTTCGGTGGGGGGGAAGGAGCAGCTTTTGGCTGTTTCCTCTTTTTAGGAGAAGGCCCCTTTGAAGCTTTGGAGGCTTGTTTTCCTTTGCCCGCCTTTTTACCTTTGCTCACCGGTTTATCTGCGTCATGAATAGACCTGAGCATATCCGGGGTCAGATCCCTTGGACCAGACGGTGTTAGCTCCTTGAGCTTCCGAATCAACCTGCTATCCGAAGGGACAGCACCATACATGGACTCCGGAATTGAACCAATAAAGGTGAATTTTGATGCATCTGAGATGATGATCTTCTTGGTATGGAAAGTACCTACAGAAGACATAGATGCACCGTCAGCAGTGGGAACGTCGAATTTGTCCATGGCCCATTTAGTTATCAGGATCCAGAATCGAGCCAACGAAACTTCAGAGTGTCTGGATGAAGAGGAGAGGCTTTGAATAAGCTGTTGCCATAGAACAAACCCGTAATCCAGGTTGATCCCATTATAAACTCCGTACAGGATGGTGAGGAACAGACGACTTGCACCGTCTGAACCTGAACTTCTCTCCGACAGTCCCTTGAAAAGGACTGTAAATAAACCGTTCCATTGAGGCGGCAAGCATGATTTTTTGAATCTTGCAACTGATGTAAGAACCTCTGTGTATCCCATGTTGTAAAACATGCTATACAGATGACCAATCTGTATCGACTCCGGATGAACTCGGGATGGGTCAGAAGCAAATCCGAGCAACGAGCAGAAACGTGGGCGGGAGACGGAGGTTTTGTGGTCTCCAATCTCGAAAAAGACCCGGTCGACAGCCCTGTCATAATATGCAGTCGCGTAGACCTGCGATAGGGCCTCCATTGGCACCGATTCGATCCTGGAAAGTGCTGGTACGAGTTGTGAATACTTTAAGCACTCTATGACCGGCGACATATAAGGGTCGTAGGCCTTTGGGTTAAGATCAATGACCAAGCATTGCTGTGGGCGAATGGGAAGAATCTGGGAGGTAGCATGAACTGAAGAGGAATCAACCATTGATGCAGGTGTGAAGAAGATGATGAACAGGAAACTGAATGGGAGTGTTTGAGTTTTTGGAAATTTTGATAGTGGTAAAGAGGTAAAAGGAGGGGGAATGGGCTATTTATAGTTGGTGAGAAGAGAGAGAAAGATCGTTTCAAATATCGTATGGATGACAGTTGGGATGGGCGATGATCACGTAGGAGAGAGAGTGTCAGATTCCTAGGACCACGCCGCCCAATAAGCGCCGTTTCATAGGGACAAGCCGTTACTGTTTAAACACGCGCATTGAATGCCACAGGACAAAAAAAACTTAGGATTTAAAAGAATGTCCGTTAAAATTACGATCAACCATTTATAGAGAAATGTTGAAAGGCTTCTTTTAATTAGGCTAAAAACGACTGGCTTTAAAATAAAATCTCAGAAAGAAAAATAAGAACAAGATCCCAAGGGAAGAAATGTTATGGGTGTGTAACAATTTCATAGGAATCGCATAAAATTGGAGATTTTAATAGGGTACTTTCATCAATTCTTTAGTGAAAACTTGAGCAATTTAATTGTTCACCGTCAATTCGTTAGGTGTTGAATTTTGGGTTTCACTTAGTTCGTAGTGACACAATACTAAGATCATAAACGCAGATGTTGCGCAACCATAAACCTCAGTGGTAAATGCTGAGAGTCTCAAGGGTTACCATGATGGAATGAGTGTAGTGGAGAAAAGATATAGAGATGGTGTAAGAGAACAAAGTACCTCTACTACAAAAAGAAGGACCAAGCAGGAAATTCTTAACTCATGTGAGAAAAGAGTGAGGTAGCTCACGATTAGAATAAATGAATTGGCCTTATTGGGAAGACAAGGTTTGTGTATACCAGGTCATGAAGGCCTTTATTCAAAATCTTATGAGGCTTGAGACACATACAGCAGCATGCTTCTAGGGACATTTAGGAGTTTCAACAAATGTATCCTTATAAACTAACAAAAAAAATTTGGAATTTTTGAGATAAACCGAACCCAAACCTTCGGTTGGTTTCGGTTGATAAATGTTTTGAAAAACCGAACCTGAACCTTCGGTTGGTTTCGTTTCTAGAAAATTTTGAAAAACCGAACCCGAACCTTCGGTTGGTTTCGGTTCTAGAAAATTTTGAAAAACCGAACCCGAACCTTTGGTTGGTTTCGGTTCTAGAAAATTTTGAAAAACCGAACCCGAACCTTCGGTTGGTTTCGGTTCTAGAAAATTTTGAAAAACCGAACCTGAACCTTTGGTTGGTTGCGGTTCTTAAAATGTTTTTTTTTTTTTTTTTTTTTTTTTTTTTTTTTTTTTTTTTTTTTTTTTTTTTATCAAACGAGGAAAAACAGGATTGTACAAGCAATACACAACATTGAGAAACTATCCTTGAAGAAATGAGTGGGTTAGATAGTTGAAACGAACCCGAACGTTCGGTTGTTATGTTTGAGTTTGAGAGGTAGCGTGAGGTACTGATTCTGATTCCATCATACCAAGTCCTTGCAATATTTTATTGAATGATGCTTCAGGAAGAGCTTTTGTAAAGACGTCAGCCAGTTGATCAGTGGTTCTTACGAAATGAACTTCGACATTTCCATCTTCCACGTGATCTTTGATGAAGTGATACCTTAGTGCTATGTGTTTGGTTTTGGAGTGTTGCACTGGGTTATGACAGATCCTAATTGCACTTTCAGAGTCACAATATAGTGGGATCTTCTTCATATTGAGTCCATAGTCTCGAAGTTGACTTTGGATCCAAATCACTTGTGACCTGCATGATGCAGCTGCAATGTATTCCGCTTCGGCAGTGGATAGCGACACGCACGTTTGTTTCTTGGATTGCCAGCTGACTAACTTCCCATCAAGAAATTGACAGCCACCAGTTGTGCTTTTTCGGTCGAGTCCACATCCTCCAAGGTCAGCATCAGAATAGGCTTGAACAAAGAAGCCTGAGTTGGAAGGATACCATAGACCTAAGGAGGCGGTTCGTTTGAGGTAGCGTAGGATGTTCTTCACTGCAACCATGTGAGGTTCGCGTGGGTTTGCCTGAAATCGAGCACAGTAACAAACAGAAAACATGATATCAGGTCTGCTGGCGGTTAGATACATTAAAGAGCCAATCATTTGGCGATAGAGCGTGATATCAACAGCCGGTTTGTCTAGGGATGGTGTAAGCTTGGTGCCGAATGCCATTGGGACTTTAACTTTCGAGTCTCCCTTCATTCCAAAATTTCCTAGGAGAGTCTTCGTGTAAGCTTCCTGATTAATAAAGATGCCTTCGGGTCCCTGTCTTATGTTTAAACCAAGGAAAAAGTTAATTGGACCCATTGAGCTCATTTCAAACTTAGTCTCCATCAGCTTTCTGAATTCAGCTGTTAAGCTGGGATTCGTGGAGCCAAAGATGATGTCATCAACGTAAATTTGAACTATCATAAGGTGGTTACCTTCCTTTTTACGAAAGAAGGTTGGGTCAACCGAACCTTGTTTGAATTTAGACATCTTTAAAAATTTTGTAAGCGTTTCATACCAGGCTCTCGGAGCTTGTTTAAGACCGTACACAGCTTTATCCAAAATATAGCAATGATTTGGATGCTTTTCGTTCACGAACCCAGGAGGTTGCTCCACGTACACCGTTTCTTCAAGTTCTCCATTGAGAAATGCACATTTGACGTCCATTTGGAAAACCTCAAAGTTCTTGTGGGCAGCATAAGCCAGAAATATTCTAACAGATTCTAGTCGAGCTACTGGAGCGAAAGTCTCTTCATAGTCTATTCCTTCCTCCTGACAATAGCCCTTTACCACCAGACGAGCCTTGTTCCGTATAACATTACCTTCCTTGTCCATTTTGTTCCTAAATACCCATTTGAGACCAACAACCGAAGCATCTGGAGGAGTTGGAATTAGGCGCCAGACTTTGTTCCTTTCAAATTCATTCAGCTCGTCTTGCATTGCTTGAACCCAATCAGAGTGATTGAGAGCAGTGTTGACTGTCTTTGGTTCAACTTTTGATACGAATGAATTGAACATGCAAAACTCAACCTTTGAAAATAAGGAAGTCTGTTTTGCCTTCAGTTGTGATCTGGTCAAAACCTTTTCAGATACATCCCCAACTACTTGTGAGACGGGATGATCTCTGGTCCATTTAACAAGAGGAGGGTAATTTGGATCAAAGATTGGATCTAGTTCAGCATTGATTATTTCGTCTAGCTCAGATTGGCTGTCATAACCAAGTGTCACATCATTATGTTCCACCTCAATTGATGCACTTTGAAAGACCTGAGGTTCATGTGATGCTAGTGGTCCTGAGCTTCCTGGTGTTGAGGCCTCTTCGGTTGAAGTTGTGGGATTTTGCTCCCCCTGGACTTGAGCGTTTGGCTCCCCCTCAGCTTGAGCACTTGGCTCCCCTTCGACTTGAGCATTTGGCTCCCCTTCGACTTGAGCATTTGGCTCCCCTTCGACTTGAGCATTTGGAAAAGGAGAGTCATTAGAGGTTGATGTATCTTCATGCATCCTTCTTGCAGCCTCTTCGACAATCTGCTTCATGTGATCAACCTTGTTGTCGGCTGCACCTGCTTCAGAAAGTGAAGCATTCTCTGGTTCGTCAAAGAGCTCCAGAAATGTCTCGAATAAATTAGCGACCGAGACTGTAACCTTGCCATTTAGAGGAAAGATTTCCCCAGTGATATTTCCTTTAGCCTGTAGCTTCTTGACATAGTTGTCGTCAAAGGTCACATAATACGTCTCTTCAATCTTTCTCGAACGCTTGTTCAGGACCCTGTATGCCTTGGATGTGAGCGAGTAACCCAGAAATATTCCCTCGTCGGCTTTGACATCAAACTTGTTGCGGTGTTCTTTAGAGTTGAAGATGAAACACCTTGAACCGAACACATGAAAAAATTTCACATTTGGCTTCCTGTTGTTCAGTATCTCATATGGAGTGAGTGCGAACCTTTTGTTGAGATATGACCTGTTCTGTGTAAAACAAGCAGCAGAAATAGCATCAGCCCAAAAATAAAGAGGTAAGGAAGCGAAACTTATCATAGTACGTGCAACTTCACACAAGGATCGGTTTCGTCTTTCGACTATTCCGTTCTGTTGTGGTGTGTAGGGAGCTGAGAAATTATGACTGATTCCCTTCTCTGCAAGAAACTCTTCAAACTCCCTGTTCTTGAATTCGAGACCATTGTCGCTTCTGATGTTGCGAACAATCTTTTTGAGCTGTACTTCAATTTGCTTGATAAACATTTTCAGCTTTTGAGTCGCTTCAGATTTGAGCTTTAGAAAGAACACCCATGTAAATCGTGAAAAGTCATCAATGATAACAAGAATATACTTGCTACCACCGATGCTTTCGATAGATGAAGGACCACACAAATCAATATGAATTAATTCGAGTGGTTCAACAACTTTTGTGTTGATTATAGATGGATGACTTTGACGACTCTGCTTTCCCATTTCGCATGCAGCACACAGATGATCCCTGTCGAACTTGAGTAATGGAAGGCCCCTTACATGACCTCCTGTAACAAGACGGTTGATATCTTTAAAGTTAAGATGAGATAATCTTCGGTGCCACAACCAGCTTTCGTCGGATTGCGCTTTTGACAACAAGCATATAGCTGGGTTTCCTTTGATGGGTTTGATGTTTAAGGGAAACATTTCACCCTTTCGCTCTGACTTGAGAATTACTTTATTTGACTTTTTCTCTATGATTTCAGAACCTTCATCATCGAATGAGACTTTGAGACCTGTACCTCCAACAAGCTGAGATACACTAATGAGGTTGTGTTGGAGTCCTTCCACATAAGCCACCTTCCTTATAGAGAAGTCCCCATTGGTTATCATCCCGTATCCCTTTATAGTGCCGAATGAATTGTTTCCAAACTTGACGTTGCCACCATTTGCAAGAGATCTGTATTCCCTAAGCTCCTCTTTCCTCCCTGTCATGTGACGTGAGCAGCCACTATCGATGTACCATTCTTCGTCGAACTGCTCGTCACTTATAACCTGCAAAAATTAGACAGATTTAGGAACCCAAAATTTCATGGGTCCACGTGAGCTTTGCATGGGAACGGGAACAATAAGAGAGACATCAACAAGATAAATTCTTTTTACAAGAGTTGTTTTATCTTTCCTTTTAATGGTGTAAACCTTTATTTTATTAAGATTAGGCGAATTAGATTTGGACTCTGGTGTGGATTTATTGACCTTCTGCTTCCATTTTTGCTCAACTGATGAATGAGATTTTCGAGAACAAGAGAAATCAGCTTTAGGGAAAGATGGAGACGAATCGATGGGAGTAGAAGAATTATGTGACCAAGAAAAGGAATTAGAAGAACGAGAAGAATTTGAACACGAGGGTTTGGATTGAGAGAAGTTTCGGGCTTGAGGCTCTAGGTGACCCTTTTGCTTTTGATTATTGGAGGGAATGACCTTAGCGTTTTGTTCTCTTTTGACTTCAGAACCGAACCTTTGCTTTCGGTTGGAACTGTCTTTGGAACCGAACCTTTGGTTTCGGTTGAAGTCCTTTTCAGAACCGAACTTCTGCCTTCGGTTGATATCTTCTTGTGAACCGAACCTTGGCTTTCGGTTTTTGTGACTTTCAAGCTTTTCTACAGGAATGTTTTCATACTGTAGATTTTTGTCTTGATGAGAGAAATATGCATTCTGGGAACGCCAGAATTGTTTCCTTTCAGAAAGGTTCTTCCTGTATCTATTGTTCCTTTCTATCTTCCTATTCCTCATCTGAAAAGGTTGATGATGAACATTCGCTTTCGTTTTTGGTGACTCCTTGGCCGGTTCCTTTTGAACTGCAGGAGTTTTACTTTGAGCCGAAGGAGCCGAGAGAATGTCTGCTTTTGCTGAGTGATCATTCTTCTGAGGAATATTTTTTGTACCACTGGTGCTCGGCTCATCGAAGTTGTTCGGTTTATTCAAGGGCTCAGGTATGTATCTTCCTTTGCTCTTCCAGGAAGTTCTTTCAGATAAACCAATGGTTTCGTCTGCATTATCAATTGGAGCTTCCCATAAGTACTCATCACAGCCATCAACATTGTCTTCGTTTACAATGGCTACAAGTTCAGCTGTTTGATGTTCGGTTACTCCTGTCACCTTGTAAACTTGATTTGGAGTGGTCCTTACCTTTTGATACACAACTGCTTTCTCAACTAATTTTGGGGATTTTTGATGGGACAACCGAGCGAACTCCACTGAATTTTCAGAAATTAGATTCTTGTGATTTTCTGGCTCGGTTTTAACAAATTCTGAGCAGTCAACCGTGTCCTCTACAGAAATTTCGCTCATGTTATCGTCTTCGTTAAGCTCAGATGCCTTTTCAACGTCAATTTTGTTTTCTGAGCTTACGTTGACGTTTAAAGAGTCAAATTTTTGCATGGTTTCGGTTCTCAGTTTAAGTCTGTCATTTTCATCCAAAAGATTTTTAAGCATGAGCTTGTGGTCTTTGGATTTAATGAAGGACTCAATTTTGTCCAGTCCATACATGTAGGTAGGATTCATATCATCAGACGATATCACACTTTCACAATTATAAGCTTCAGCATCGATTTCATCTTCCTTAAACTCTAGGAAGGGCAAAATCATGCGGTGAATCCTTTGGCCTATTTCACAATCCAAGTGAAGCTGAGTAATATTAGAGTACAACCGTTTAGCAATTAAACAAAAAACATTTCGTTGTTTTAACAATTTCAAATTGTCTCTTTGCAAATAAATGTTTTCATCTTTAACTTTGACTAATTCTGACTCCTTTAACTCTATCCACATTCTCCGCTCCTCACTCTTCGACGTCGCCCTGCTCAATTGATCAGTTAGGTTAGAATTTGTGACCCGAGTTTGAGTTAAGCTACTATCTAGATGAGATATTCTTGTATTGACGGTTTTTAGTTCTTTCTCATAAGAAGATGATGGTACTTTGCATGAAATAAAAACAGATTGTACCTTCTTTATCAGTTCATCGAGCTCATTGAACTGCTGGCTGAGCGGTTTGGCTGTAAAGCACATGTCCTCCTTTGCTTTCTGTCCATCAATGCCTCTATCGGTGTTGTATCCCCTCATTTGAGATACGTCAGAAACCATGAGGCATTTTCCACCACTGCTTTCTTCCTTAGACAAGTAGGCCTTTCCATGAGTAGGCTGCCTCACTTCCTCGTCTTCTGAGTCGGTAGACCAAACTTCCGTGCTACCGAACTCATCACCTAGAACAGAACCCTGCACAATAAGAGCATTAATAGGCGGGTTAGCAGCAGACTTCTTCTTTCTCAACTCATCCAATCTTTTCTGCAACACGGCTTCCTCATCATTCCCATCATCCTTTTCAGCCATTTTCTTAAGAACACAGTCCTTAGCATAATGATTTTTCCCACCACAATAGAAACAGCTCACTCCAGAGTCACCATCCACCTTCGGTTCCTTCTTGTGCTCCTCAGCTTTCGGTTCATTAACCGCCTTTTCAGAGCTGTAACTCCCCTGCCAGTTTCGGTTTTTGTTGCTGGGGAATCTCTTCTTGATGAACCTTTTGGGATTGGACACCATCAAGGCATAATCTTCTGATGTGAGATCATATTCTTCCAGGCTGAGGTCCTCATCCTCCATAACAGCTTTACTTTTTGACAAGAGGGCCAACGAACCAAGACCGGAAACGACGTTCTTTTCTTGCACCACGATCTTCTCTTGAGACTTGAGAATTCCCACCAGTTTCGCCAAAGAATATGATTTAAATTGCTCATGGGCTTTAACCGTGGAAACAACTGCTCTCCATTCAGACCTCAGACCATTCAGGAATGTAACCTTCTGTTCGATGAGCTTCCTTTCAATATCATGTTTGATCATCTTGCTGAGAAGATGATTGAAGCGATCGAACGTCTGGGTCACAGATTCTTCAGCCCCTTGTCTGAATTCTCCAAACTCAGATAGAAGTAGAGTTTGAATAGAATGTTCAAGATCTTCGTCTGTAGAATACAGTTCGCGAAGTCTATCCCAAACATCCTTTGCCGTTGTGCATGAACTAACCAATCTGAATGTATCGGACTGAAGGGCGAACCGGATTAATCTTAATGCCTTGATATTGCATTGGAACTTATCCTTTTCATCTTGTGCAATATCTTTCACGTCCTTGAGCAGATCGTTGTACTCTTTTTGAGTCTTGATGATTCTGGACGTTGCAGAATGAGAAAACGGTCCGTTGGTGATGGCTTCCCAAATCAAATACCCATTTTCCTCCGATCCAATAACATAGTCTTCGAAATGATGTGCCCATACTTCATAATCGTGGGTATATAAGATCGGAATCTTTGTCGTCGAACCAATGCTGTTGGAAATATTAATAACGTTTGATTGTGTCGCGTCCATTATGATCGAGAATACCTGTTCAAAGATCAGACTTGTAATAAAGCAGATTAGGGCAAAGTAATAAATATCGAGATACGTCAATAAAGAGATGACGGCTCAATAAATATTAATGATTGTGGAAAAACCCTAATGGAAATCTTTTTCACAGAAAAGATGTGTATCAATTACACAGCCTCCTGCTCTGATACCAATTGATGAGATTAAACTTTCTTTTAATCTATGAAGATCGATTAGATCTTGAACAAGTATCTAAATAATGACGATATGAACACAATAAAAGAACAGAACAAGATTGAATCAAACGTGTCGAATGATTGAACAAAATCCTCAGAAGAGCTCGATTAAGAACATCAACTGTAGAGGATTGGAAGGTTACAAGAACGATCAAAGAAACCTTTTGTCGTCTGGAAAAATCGTTATACGCAGATCTCTAAAACCTTAACCTAATATGCATGCAAGCATTAGCTTATATACAAAGCATAAAAGACTCACGGTTGGACAGGCCCAAACCGGAATACAAAACAGCATAATTAGACGAGCCCAAAAGACGCAATCTATAAAGCCCAACAGTTTTGATAAGACTTTATCAAAAACATACACCTTCCCTTAGATAGCACACTTGTGTGTCTAAACAATTATGAAGAGGGATGCCGTAATCATAATGGTTAGACCTTTTTGCTACTTCTCACAAGTCCAGGTTAGTGTGCCGGTAAACCACACACGCTCCACTAACGACTTTGAGAATGCAAAATATCACATTTACTATCTAGCTAAATTCTACTTAGTGAAAGTGTTTCCTCACCATCATTTTCATGAATCGGAGAGAAACTTTATGACACTTAGATTTAATGGTGTATGTGTTCTTATCCATGTGAATTGTCAAAACCATAGTCACAAGACAAGGATAATGACAAATCCAAACTCATATGGACTGAACTCAATCTTAATTTCTTGCCACCTGGTAGCTCAAGGGCCTACCATTGCTTCCAAGTTGTTGTGCAACACATTGAGAACTCTAAGAACTCATATCCAAAGCCAACTTTAACTGGAATGGGCACAAAATATGTCAACATGATAGGTTATAAACCTCAAGTCGTGTGCTAGTGAAGAACTTCAGGTTTCATTCTTGATTAGTTCTTGAGAATTTCAAGACCTTTAAGACTCCCACTGTCCTCTTGACCTATAAGACTTCCTTGTCAAACATCCAAGAGATAGTGTGGATTCTAATCAAGACAAACACTTCACACAATTGGCCTAAGTTGGTCTTTGTTTTATCCAAAACATCACAACTTACCAATTTCAAATGTACAAGAGTAGAAAACTTTTACTCTTACATTTGTCAAGTGTTTTAAACCTTCTTTAAGACATGTCACTCAAATTACAATCTTGGAGTATGACTCTAAGACTTGTATTGGAACGAAGTATGACTCATCTTCTTGATTTAACCATTTCAACAATTCAAGATCCCTTCTTCTTAGTCATAAGAATGAACTAAGACTTCCTTAGAGAACTAATTTTGATATGGTTTCTTAATCATTAAGATGATCACAAAACTGATACTAAAGTACTCTCCCATCTTTTCAGATTTGAGAAACTTTTATCCTTCTGCCTAATTTGATTCTTCTTATTCGCTCTGCCTTACATTGGAACCTTTTCCAATGTCTCAGAGTTACACTTAAGCTTGTAAGTATAATCATATTTACTGAACTCTAGTAAAATATGACGAATAGCCTTACATCTTTTGTGGTGGACTTAATCAGTGCACATGACTATGTGCTCGATCCCTTAGTCCATTACTTGACTCACACATCCATGTGAATAAGTAATTAGTCTTAATTTTCCAATACTTGAAAGTTCTCATTCATCATGCTATACACCTTGCATGATTCCAAGTTCCGGTCCAATTGAGACTTGGGTGATGAGAATCTTTCCTTTATTTGATAAATTTAGACATTACCACAAATGAAAGAATCAATTTCATATTTCCACTCTTGCTATTAATGGAATCATATAAGCAACAATTTTTCCTCAAATGCCATTGTAAGGATATTTTAAAATAAATAAAATCAAAAATTTTCTTTTATTTTTAAAACTATGCGGAAAAACTTATCCTTACAATCCATATGAAAACTTGTTGTTATCTATTCCTAAGCAATATCTCATAACTCCTAAGAAGTAGCTCAAGAATCCGATCTTCAAACTACGCGATAGAAATCCATCTACGCGATCAGATTCAGCATATCCTTTCTTTAAGTTCCTTTACTTTTCTTTGATTCTTAAAACATTACCATGTGACCCAGTCACATCATGCATCAAGAATCTCAGAATAGAAACTTAACAGAGTTAGAGTAGTGGACTTTACCTGAAGTAGAGTCAACCTTATTGACTTTAACACCCTTAGGTAAATTTGGCAGCTTCGTAAATAATGACCCTTTCTTTGGCAATATAAACATATGGACCCTTTGATAATGGTACACGGGACTATCACAGACTTAGCTTTTCTCTTTACCATTTGTTCAACCGAGTTGACTATGGCCGATCCCTTTCCATTGGGAAGAGAATGCTTTTTCTGTATTTCCAGTGTCACCATTGTCAATGTCCATAAAGTTTCAGGAAGTTGATCTTAACAATAGATAAGATCATTAAGGGTCTTGTCATAGTCTATTTCATAGGCGTCCCAAAGGAACTCACTATGTGACTTAGAAAGTGATTGAACCACCAACTTTCTCAAGACATTGACACCCAACTCCCCCAGCTTGTCAATATGTGACTACATCTCCAAGATGTGATCACACCTAGACCTTGTCTTGCCAATAGGGTTCGAGTGACCTTAAATTTTTCAAGAACTTGTGGGTTAGGGAGAATAATTGGAGGAGGAGAGAGAAGTATGATATCCATGGGACATCATCTTCATTTAGGAAAGCTTGTTTCAAGAGATTTGGGAAGATCATAAATGTCTAAACCAGACATGTTTTGGGAGATATTCAAGATAGTTGATTTAAAGTCCTTAATATGACACCCAATATGAAATATTAAGGCTAGGACCCAACAAACTATTTTATAACTTAGAAGAGGTATGCCGTAATCCAAGCTATAAAACAATTTGAAGGTAGGTGAATGACGATTCACCAATTTCCACCAAGATAAACGAAATGTATTATTAGGTTTTAATTGGATTTGAAACTCCTAGATCTTTTGAGATTCATTGAACTGTTCAATGGCATGTTTCAATCTCGAGTGTGCCCTTCAGGTTTTGTGACTGGGATGCCGAGGATCACAAAACAAGGTGTGAAGTAACCATGCAAATTACTTGGTACCCTTAAGTGTTTACCCCTCAATCAATGTGCCGGTTAACCACACACGCTCCATCGATACTATGATAAGCATTAAGTTACCCTTTGCCTACCTTGTTAAATACGAGTTAGTGTGCCGGTTAACCACACACGCTCCACTAACCGACTTAAACAAAGTGCAAAGTGTAATTTCATGGATTAGCACCTTCTTCACATTTTCCTAAGTAACTAAGATTGGGTATTTTTTAAGAGTTTAGTTACTTAGTATTTATCATTAATACTTTTAATGAAGGGAGAATTATAGTCATGTCAAACTCGTTCGGCTAACGACCCTCCACCAGTCAAGCAAGCGGTGGGTGAGAGTGGACACCCATTAAGTTGCCATTTTATAGGCAACAACCTTATACCCACCTTATAGACCGGCTACGTGAATGAGGCGTACTAGCGGTAAGACCGACTTTACTCTTATACATGTATATATTATTAACTTATAATATTATAAAGTATAAGGGTTGAATTTTTAACTTTTAAAATTCTAAGGGCTAACTTGGAATTAAAGTATTCATAAGAGAAAACTTTACAAATTCCAAAACTTGATGGCAAGTTTTGAAACTATTCAAAACTAATTAATTCCATAACTTATGTGTTTAAAGTAGTTTTAATCCAAAAACTCTTCAAGTTCCATAACTTGAGGACAAATTATGGAAGACTTTAAACTAATAAAGAATTAACTTTTTCTTTATTTTATAACTTATGGAATTAATTAAGGTTACATTATTTTTTTTATTTTATATTTATTTAATGAAGAGACTCTTGGTCCTCCATAACTTGAGGACAAATTATGGAGTCATAACTCCAATTAATTAGAACGAGACTCTTCATTTTTGTAACCTTTGCCAACTTTATGAGTTTTATGAGTCTTTAATGTGACTCTTCATGTAACTTGAGGATAAGTTACACAAACACATTTTATACTCAACTCTTAGATTAAAATGGATTGAAAACAACTATTTCATTCAACTTTTCTATTAATCTAAGAAACTCATAAGAACAAGACAATTCAAATCAAACTTTTTCATGTAATTAGTCTAACCTTTAAACTAATACAAAACATGAATCTATTGACAAGTATCTTTGAAATTGGATTAGCATGAACATTACCACAACAAAAACAAGTTTATAAGTTCAAAAACAACCTAGGGTAATGTTCCTAGTCCATTTCTAGCCAAAAAACTCGAAAATATGCTGTCTGGGGTCCAACTCGTCGAGTGCATGAACACAACTCGGCGAGTTGGATGCATTTTGCCTTGGACTCGTCGAGTCCCTTTCATGGACTCAACGAGTCTGCTGGGCTGACAGCACCAATTTTGATTTTTCAGCTTCTATTGCAGGTATAACAAGAAAACAAGCCTAGGCTCTGATACCACTGTTGGGTTATGAGCATTCTAACACTCCTAAGTGTACATGCAACCCTAAATACCTTGGATCTATGTTTTCTCTATTATACATGCAAATATGAACATCCAAGGTATTATCCTAATCTAGCATACAAAACTATCAATATAACAAGATAGAATACATACCTCTTTGATGGTGGTTGTCTTCATGAAGCTTGAGTGCCTAGTGCCCCAAGTGTGACACCTCAAATGGTTCACACAACACCAAATACACTTGGAATAACTTGAGAGAATTCTACACTTCATAAAATCGGCTAGCCCTCTCTAGAATAATCTAGTGGCCGATTTTGTCAAGAATAAGATCTATATATAGTGTCACAATTAGGGTAAACTCTAATTGTCATGACTTTCCATTTCCTTGGATCCATGGGTTCAAATACACCATGGAGCATCATATGGGTTTTGGCCCAACTAGATAATCCATGGAGCATTAGCCCACTATACAAGTATGGATGATTTACACAATCAACCCATTAATTAGTCTTCTTTTGATCACTTAATTAATCCTAGATTAATTCTTGATCAATACTAATTAAATAATCTTATTATTCTTATTATTAATATACTAGAACTTATAATATATTAATAACCATAAGTGTCTTATTTCTCTCATTATAGTCTATCCAAGTGCATGATGCCATGCAACCCAAATGGACCATGCCGGGTCGGGTCAAGTCTTACCAATTATAGTTATGGACTTAGACATTAATCCAACAACTAGGGAAACAGGCGTTACACTATCTTTTAGAAAACGTTTCCAAAAAAACCATGTAGTTTTACAACCATAAATTTTCTTAAGATTTTATAACATAGGTTATGTTTGTTTTAACAATATGTATATCAAAAATATTTATACCAAAAACTAGTATAAACCATAACTTATGCAAATAATATATTATCTTTAACATAAAGATGAAAACATGTAATTATTTGTGGGATAAACAAAGTTTTACTTGTATTCCCCCCCCCCCCCCCCCCCCCGCCCCTAAAACATGAAAAAAAAACTTGAAAATGTGGGGGTATGAACTCACCTTGAGTGGATTTGTGGTTTGCTTGAGTTGACGATGAGGAGATTTCCAAACCTAAACTCTTGGATGGTGTGGATGAACTTCTTGGGGATGTTATAATCCTAAGTGTTTAACACATATTAATTGTGTGTAAAAATGAGGATACTAATATAAAAGGTATAAGAACAGTAAGTATCATGAAGATTACTTACCAAAAGTCTAAGGATGATTCTTAGAGCCTAAAGCCCTTTGAAACTTGGAAGAGAATCATTGAGAGAAAAGAAGCGTTCATAGTGAACAAATTAAGAAATGGTAGGGTTTATTGGAAAGGGATTCATCCTTAAGATGAGGAGTAAAATGATTTGATGTTTACTTGGGTGATTGTTGGTTAATATGTGGGTTACTGCAACCTTGCATGGGAAAAGGAATGAGACATCACATCTTAAAGTTAACTATTCTTATCTGTTTCTTTCCCCTAGACCGAAATCATGTTTGTTATGAGATCATAGGTGTGATTTCGTCCAAGCAATGACCCATTAAGGGTGTTTTCGGCAAAAGTGTGGTCCCTTGAGATGATTTCAGTCCTAGGTGTTTGTTTTGGGGTTGATTTCGGTCTTGGGGTCCCTCATGGAAGGGTTTTCGGTTTGAGTTTCACCCATTAAGGGGTGATTCAGATTCTAGCCTTCTACATATGTTGATTTCGGTCTTAGTGGTTCTATGTTGGGTAGGGTACTAAACTAGAAACAATGTCCTAAATTTATGATTTCTATTCCACTGTTTGACTATTCTTGACTTGTGAAAACTTGTTTACTTTCAAGGGGTTCTCATGAATATGATTTTTAAGGCATATATATATATATATATATATATATATATATATATATATATATGTGTGTGTGTGTGTGTGTGTGTGTGAACTTATATATACACATGCCACTAATGTCCTTATGGCTTTCAAGGTTTTACTGTAACAAGGTTGCATTATGAATTTACTTGCATAAGGATACGATCTAGACCTTGCTTGATCTAAATCTTTCGGGTTGTCACAGCCTTCTTCTTCATCAATAGAGCACCAAAATCACTAAAAAGATTCAAAATCTTCACATACAAGGATGAGACTCAATATTAGGGTTTGGAAGGAGTGGAGGCTGTCTCTAGAAGGTCCAATGGAGGTATAATGTTGATCAAATAGGGAGCAAACCCCTAAATTTAGGGTTTAGGGTCTGAGCTAGTACGCCCTGTGTACCACATGTACCTCTAGCGTACTAGCATGAGTCTCGTATTTCCAAGGTTGATCATGTACGTTGCGCGTACCTCACATACTCCCAAGGTACGGGCTGAAATGCAAAGATTTTTGACACAAGGGACCAATAATGAAAAATACTAGAAAATCAGATGTCACAGTCTCTTTTTGATGAAGGATACTTAACCACTACCACCACAGGCTGCACCACCAACATCACTGAAAATGTGCACAACCACCACTAGAGCTCTCTTGACAGCTGCCATTAACTACCACCTTATTTTACATCCTCTCTTCACGTCAGACAAGTGCCACCTGCACTGGAGATGTGGACCACTGGCAGCGATATGGACCACCGTTATAGATGTAGACCACTGTTGGAAATAACATCACCATCATCGTTTTCTCCCTCTCTGATCTCCCCTCCCCTAATCTTCGTCTGAAACCATAACGCCATCATCACCACTTGAAAACCTTAACGTCGTCTGAAGCCCTAACGCCGTTGAAATTGATAGATTTATTCTTCTCCTGTTGAAACCAGCAGATGTGTGCTTCACCCGTCGAACCCCTAAAACTAAGGTGGTGGTTGTATAGGTTTGTTGAAGAGATGGACAAAATCAGGTGAAGAGAGGGACAACATGCATGTGCCACTTTCCGGTGGTTCTCATCTTCGACTGTGATGTTAACAGATGTGATGATGATGTTGGTCACCTAAGATCCGGCTTTTAATTGATTCGTTGCTTGTTTTAGTCGTCTGTAAGTGAGAAGGAGAAAAACGGTTGGTTTCGGTGGTAGTCAATGGTTGTTTCTAGTGGAGAGGTGGTGACTTGTAATTCAAATCGGTGGACGGTGGTTTCCGGTGGATAGGTAGGTGGTGGCCGATGGTTTTTGATGAAAGAAAGAAGAAAGTGGTTTCGGTTTTAGGGTTTTGAGAGTGAGCCTATTCATTAAAAGTGGGTGTGGGTGTAGTAGGCCTTTTCAAAATTTTAATTAATAATAAACAAGCAAATTAAATTAAAATATTTTTTAATAATTAAAATTAATCCGAAACATTAAAAATAATTGAAAAATAATTTGAAAATAGCAATAGTCATTTTATACGGACTAAGCGTGTAATTTTTTTGTTAAGGAACAATCCAAGTTAATTTTTGAAAATAAAGACTGAACGTGTTTTTTTTTATAATTGTATAAGGAACGATTCGTGTAATTTACTCTAAGTCATTTGATGTTTGGATTTGAATTGTGGACCAGTTTATTAAAAAAACAAAGAAATAATACTTTATATGACATACTAGTATCTAATAAATTTAGCAATGACATAGCTTGCTGTTTATTTCCCACCAACTAAAATACAAAAAGAAGTTATTAAATACGAATATCTAGCAACGATTTGAATTATTGATGATGTTCCTTGTCGCGTAGAGCGAGAGGTGCACAAAATTGGGCTTGAAGTGATGCCTAACAAAAAAACACTATAATTGGGCTTCATCTTGAAATGTGAAACTAATATCTAATAGGGCGTCAAGTAATCAGTCATGTCATGGGACTCGGTGTTTTAAACCGTTTTCTTTTGAGTAAACGAATGATCCCAAGTGGTTAAAATATATAATGTTAAATGATCCTTATGGTTTGGAGTAATTTATGCGTTTGGTTACTAATTTATTTTTTTAACTCGTAAGGTCTTTACTATTTCTTTTAGTTACGTGTTTGGTCTTTACTGTTTGTTTTTGTTACACGTTTGATCCATTTTTAACTAAAAACTTATTATTTAAATAAGAAAAAAATAGTAAGATAGGTAAGGTAAGGTAAGGTGAAAGAGTGAAGTTGGAGGTGTGTTTATCTAAATAAATTAAAAAATCAAGGGAAAAATAGACTTTTTAGGTAAGACAGAGACCAAACGCGTAACAAAAACAAACAGTAGGGACATTCCGAGTTAAAAACAAAAGTTACGGACCAAACGCGCAAATTATCCCAAAGCATAGGGACCATTCGTGTAATTTACTATTTTCTTTTTTATTAATTTTAAAGATAATTAATATAAAACTAGAAATGAGGCCCATGCGTGGTCGGATTTTTTTGTTGATGTTTGGCGAGTCACGAAAGTAGGATGTTATAATGTCATTTAAATACAAGAGTAAGCAGCTAGATAGATTGAATAGACTATAATGTCCTAATGTAAGAAATGAAAGTAAACAAATAAATTAGTGTACGTTGCTATTTTTTGTATTTATTTAAAAAAATTAAGAAAAAAAGTACATCAGGTAGGATATATTCACAAATGAAACTGAAAAAAACACACATACAAAAACAAATTAAGAAATCAAACCTAAGTAAAATCCTTCCTTTTTCTTCGGTTTTTATCTTTCATCCTGCAAATCAAAATATCAAAGATAATGGAAAAAAGATTCACAACAGACAACCTAAATAGGCCCAGATAGACGGATTAAGATCATAACAAACAAACAGACACGAAAAAAAAAACATTCCATTTTCCCCTGTAATGATGCATAACCTCAATTATATTATTATAACACATTGAATTCACCAACTGGCGCTCACAAATACTATCATATTCAACATAAAACCTACCACAAGTCATAGGTTTGTACCCGATTGATGAAATAAAGGAGCAATTCTTCTGCTAACTGACGGTCACCGGATTGTGAGGCTGTCTACATGGCATCCTTGTAAACCTTGTTTTTCTTAGACAATGCAATTGAATGGTTCTATCTACCAGTCTTCTTGTAAATATATGCAGCTACATGCCTCATATGAAGGTCGTATTTCTTAGTCTGCAACAATCCATATGCATCAATAAATATCATCATATCGCAATTCACTTCATTTAATAATAATAAATATATTAATAATAGCACAACAATTCTATCATTAATTGAGCTTCAGATAAACTCTCACTGAATTTGTGACATAAATCAAATAGTATAACCAACTTCCTCTCCAATTTATGGTTAACTGAGCAAAAGGAATGCACTTGCTCCCAGGTACAAGGCCACTTCTTATTCCCTATCTAGGCTGAGCTGCAACACCATCAAACTTTAAAACAAATCAAAATTCAAAAAAAAACACATTAAAGTTCATAATATAAAACTTAAAATCATTAACTTTGACACTTTTTTACCCCTAGCCTTTCACTGAGCATCAACATGTTGATGTGTTAGGTCTTCTATGTTCTTTTTAACCTGAAACAATCAATAACAACAAATACATCATAAAATAGGCCCAAAAAACAAACTGAAATGAAAAAGAAAAAAAATTGCAACTAAATTTAATCCAACAAACCTGTTCAAGCGTACATACAAAGATGTGTTCATATTTTATTTAAAATGTAACTGGATCAACCTGCCAAAAGAAAAGACAACACTAAAATCTAGAAAGGGGAGAACTCACCTTCCATGGCGATTGTTAGAGCAAATATGACCAACCAACATAGTAAAATTCACAATCAAATACTTTATTAAATTTGTTGTTCCAGTGGAAATATATTGTTTTTATATTATGAAATAGATAAAAAGAACATACCTTTTAATCAAAATCAGTTTTATTCTTGTAAATTAAGGAATAAACTCATCGTCATAGCTGATGAAGTTTTCCATTTTTCAAATACTTTCCTATATTTTACTCTAAACAACAACAACAACAACAACAAAAAAAAAAAAAAAAAAAAAAAAAAAAAAAAAAAAAAAAACAGAACTGCATACATTAGTGAACTGAAGATCTTGCATGCCGGTTTGAAAAAGTGCAGGGCAAATTGAAAATGAAAATGTACGATTTTAGTCAAAAAAGTTGTTGCTCCAAATTCACGTTAGGGTATTGGCTGCATCAAACACTTGGCAGTTCGAGGTAATAAGAAATTATTTAAATAGAATGACTAATACTCTCCAAATGATTAAATAGGTACTATACAAAATCATACCTTTAATGGACTGTAAGTGTCCTCAGAACAAACAACAAAAGGCGAAGATGGAAACCAGGGCTTAGCTTCAAGAATCAGTCCAATCAGGCATTTTATCGAACAGTTGGTATAACTGTAACTGCATGTACGGTAAGTGGTGGTAAACAATTTGTTGATGCAATAACGTAACCAAACACCATTAGTCCTGATATAAATGAAAAACTTGTCAAATAGAGCTGCTTCAATGTTTTTGGTGTCTACATGCATTTTATCGAACAGTTGGTGTACATTCTGAAAGTTACTTTCATATATCATAATCATGTGGATAAGTATAACTGAATTGTATTGTTGGGGTACAAAGCGTAAACATGTATTTGGCAAAATAAATAAATAAATAAATAAACCATAAGGTTTCATGTGAGGTTTGGACCGATTCGTACCTTTCACCCGACGAAGGTTGCAGATCAATGGCAAAAGAAGTTCCCATGGCTAAGACACAAAGGATGAAACAATAATTCATCTTTTAAATGATGTGAGTGAGTAAATCTTTCCCAACATACATATAACAGCAGCTCAAACAACACATCTGCTATCCATAAACTAACTCAGACAAACAACATCGATATGAGACATTAAGAGAAACTACCTACTTGGATAATAAGCTTTCAATGTTTTGACATTTTAAACACTAGTAATAATAATATGATATGATATCCATAGTCCCATATAGTGATAAGTTCGATTTTGATGGTTCATCTGATCCAACCAACCAACCCAGAAACAGATACATAACACATAGCCTAAAAGGTTGATCCATTCCATCCAAAGAAAGACCTATGTCAAAACAAATCAAAACACAAACAAACAAACAGTTTTAGCAAGTAAATTGAGAACACGCTACATCGCATATCAATGAAGAAAACAGAAGAGATAGATAGATATTCATATAAATATAGGTTACCTCTAAGTCGAAAACTTTGAGGAAGAATCGTGATTTGGGAACAGAGAGCTTGGAGCTAAGAATCTCAGCAACTGCAACACTTATTTTCTTGTTTACATAGGGAGTCAGACCTCCGATGGACACCAGCTAAGCATACGCCGCTGGCTGCTCGCTACCTCCAAAAGCCATCAACACGATCATCACATATTGCCCACAAGTTTCAGAAACAATTAACTAACTACGGCAATTACATCAACATTTTCGTTCAATACCAAATTGCCTAGCTTAACTATGATTCTAGAGTCGGTGCAATAATTTAATTTAATTCCACCCCAAGGAAATTAAAATTCACTGATAAACAATAAAAATTAAACTCTCGTAAAAGTAAGTCAAGGAAAAGGGGTTTTCTTTTCGTTGAATAAGTTTTGAATATGTAATAACATCAAAATCATCTGGTAACCTTCAGATTTAAAGTAACCACAGAAAACACACACATACACAACAAACACGAAGAAAAAGAGAGAGAAGCGTACGGCTTTGGGTTTGCCGTTTGGCAACGGTGGAGGTGGCTTCGGAGAGGATGGATGAACACACTAAGAGAAAGCAGGTGGGTATTACTAAGGGAAGTTGTAAAGAGATGATCAGAAGAAATCAATTGAATGGACTTGGCAGCGTTGGAAGGAAAATGGAAGCGACTGGAAGGAACCATAAGGTAAAGAAAACTGTGGAAGGATCGGGAAGTAAAGACGTAACCCATATGGTCACCGAACCCTATGTAAATAATTCGTGTAAATTTTAACGATATTTACACAAAAAAACCCCCCCAAAAAATAACCTATCCAACGATAAAGACCAAGAATAATACAAGGGTTATTTTTGCCAAAAAAATCTGCAAGTTCACTATTGCTAAGGATCAATTTCCATAATATATATATATATATATATATATATATATATATATATATATATATATATATATAATAATAATAATTTAAAATTTCTAACAATTCCACACCTACTGTTCTTCCAGGAGATATATATATATATATATATATATATATATATATATATATATATATATATATATAGGGTTGCGATCGATTGAGAACTCAAAGTTCCCCGAGAAACCGAGAACTAAAAGTGGAGCGTTGGATAAAAAATAATTCGTTAAGGACATGATCGTCATCTTATCAGTCTCATTTAATGTTTAATTTTTTTGTGTTATTTAATATATTAATATAAATGTCTAAAAAGAAAAAACTGTAAGATTGGTCCCTGTGGTATTTAAAAAACTTTGGATATGGTTCAAAAAGTTTTCAACTTGCATGGAAGGTCCAAAATCAAGGTTTTTCTGGGTTTTTGGTCCTTGATACACTTGAAAAGTCGATTTTGCCCATTTCATTTCTTTTTATATTTTCTTTATTTATTTTGGTATTTAAATTATTAAGAATAAAAAATAAAAAATAAAATCTCGCCTAACCCTTCTCTCTCTCTCTCTCTCTCTCTCTCTCTCTCTCTCTCTCTCTCCCCAACAACCAATAACACTCACATTTATTGCTTTGTTCTTCAACATTCAAGAACACCGTTATATCTTCTTCGCTTACATCCCCTCCCGACTTCGACTCCAGCAAGGAATTGCTTTGTAACTGGTTGTATGATACCTTCGTCTCTTCCGATCCATACATTCGCCTTTTTTGTCCTCGCGTTCAATTATTTCGGGTCGGGAAACAATGATGAAGCAGAAAAACCGTAACTATTTCACAATCATTTTAAACCCTAGCTATGTAAATCCGGTGATAATCTACATGGCAGGCGGTGCTGCAAAGCCTTTATCTCAATAAAACCCTGAAACCGAAATGAAATTTGAAGGCAATATATCGACTTCTCAACAAAAATTTGTCTCCGTCTACCTCCACCTCGATTCAGGAACATCAATTTCCAAATATCATCTTCTTGAAATCTCCAACCTGTTTTTTATTCCATTTTTAATCTGGAAGGCTTGAACTTTAGAAATTGAGTTTTGAACTGATTTCTATTCGTCGGGGCTCTACAGGAGGAGATGAAATCTAGAGTTAAGTTACAGAGTAAAATCTAAGGTCCAAGAACACACAGATCGAAAATCGCAGGTCCAAAAAAGGGATATTTAGAAGAAATCAAGAAAATTGTGTGTGTGTGTCTATATATATATATATATATATATATATATATATATATATATATATATATATATATATATATATATATATATATATATATATATATATATATATATATATATATATATGTTCCTGTGACTTTCAGAATTAGACTCCAAGAAATTTATTGTTCATGTGTTTGTTATGTTTCTTTTCCTCTTCTTCCATCTCGATTGATATTGCTGACTTTGTTTGAAATTGTTCTTGAGACAACACAGACCGACAAACCCAGAAAAACTTTGATTGCAGCTTCATATGGACTGATGATTATTGACACATGGTCAAAAGAATATGGTGTTGCGATGAGTAAATTTTTTAAACACAGAAAGGATTTTGTATTTCGTTTGAGATGAGATTCGCAAAGCTAAAGTATTGAGTTTGATGAGAGAGAGAGAGAGAGAGAGAGAGAGAGAGAGAGATTTTATTATTTCTAATTATTTAAATACCAAAATAAATAAAGAAAAAAGAAAAAAGAAATGAAAAAGGGCAAAATCGACTTTTCAAGTGTATTAGGGACCAAAACCCAGAAAAACTTTGATTTTGAACATTTCATGCAAGTTGGAAACTTTTTGGACTCTATCCAAAGTTTTTTGGATACCATAGGGACTAATCTTGCAGTTTTGTCGTCTACAAATTTACAAAATAACTAAAAATTTCAGATTTATTTAAAAAAAATCGCTTTTTTTTAAATGGAGATTTTTTAATTTTTTTCAAAAAACATGAATTTTTCAAAAGAAATGAAAAGAAGTATTTTTTTTTAACATTTTTTTTAGAAAAACTGCATTTTTTTTCAAAAAAAAAAACTGCGATTTTTATTAAAAAGTGCAATTTTTTTCAAAACTGCGCTTTTTAACAAAAAAATCAACGTTTTAAGTGCATATATGAATATTTTTTCAAATGCATATATGCATAGTTGTTATACTATAATATTCGTAAGTAAATTATAAAAAATCTCATTTTTATTAATCAATCTATAAACATAATACAAGTATTTTATTCGATACAAAATAAAATATAAAAAAACTACAAAGATTTGCAGTGGTATCATTTCTTCATATCAATATTTCCATATTTTCTTCAATTTACCACTTTTCACCTCTTCAGCATTTTCAACAAATTCTTCAAAACCTACAAGAAAAATTTTAAAAAAATATTGATTAATGCAAGAACACTCAGAAAAATGCGCAATTATATATCATGTAAGATTCACACGTGATTATATCGTGTAAGATTCAAATGTGATCATATAATGTGATATTCACATGTGATTGTATATTTTAAGATTCAAATGTGAAATTCACAAGAAAATTAAAAAAAAATAATTAACAAAGACCACTCACACAAAATGCATGTGTACGACGTAATTCATATGTGATTCACTAGTGATTTACATGTGAATCACATGAAATTAATATGTTATTCAATTGTGATTTACATGTTAATCACATGTAATTGATATGTGATTCACTTGTGATTAATATGTAAATTACATGTAATTTATATGCGAATCATATATGAATTACATGTGATTTATATGTGAATCACATGTAATTCATATGTGAATTAGATATTATATACATGTAAAACACATGTAATTCATATGTGATTCACTAGTGATTTACATGTGAATCACATATAATTCATATGTGATTCACTTGTGATTTACATGTGAATCACAAGTGAATCATATGTCAATTACATGTAATTCATATGTGAATTACATGTAATTCATATGTGAATCACTTGTGATTTACATGTGAATCACACATAATTCATATGTGCATTACATGTGATTTACATATGAATCATGTGTGAATTACATGTGAATCACATGTAATTCTTATGTGATTTACATGTGAATTACATGTGAATCACATGTAATTCATATGTGATTTACTTGTGAATCACATGTAATTCACATATGAATTACATGTGATTCACTTATAGCCGTCACACCATGCTTCAGACAAATACAAAAATTCAAGAAAATTCGAACATGAACCATTATCAATTATGATTGACTTGATAGAAGAGTTGTTGGATGACACTTTGAATCAATTATGCTTGTATCTAGCTTGTGATAAGGACAATATGGACTCAATGTAATGTTGTAAGAAACAAGTTCCAGTAGTTGTTTCCATGCGAAGCGCTACCTGTAAGATGATGCTAATTTTACTATATAGCATTAAGTCAAATAAACAAATGTTTTGATATTAGTATTGATAAAATGATGTGAAAACCTTTATTCCTTTGTATCCAAGATGTTCCCCAAGCCCTCCTGCAAAAAGAACAAAGGCAACATTCTGTATTTTCTTCACACCACTCTCCTCATATTGGATAAAGTTATCATCACCACAAGTGAGGAATTTTCCTGATGGAACCTTAAAAAATAGAGACCTTTTTTATACTGAATGATCATAATGAGATAAACTTAACAATGCAGATGATCAAGAAAACAAAAGGCCAAGTTGCAGTGATTGATACCAAGATGGGGTGTAGTAGTAACTTATAGAAGGTGTGAAGCCATCAAATGGGTTCCTTCCTGCCTTTAAATCAACCAAGAGTTCTATGGAAGCCTTGATATATGATGCCAAACCTCTAGGGTAACTTGAATTAAGCAGATCTACCTAAAAGAACTAAGCAAATGTCATTCTAGGATACAAACAACAACAAAAATTGTGTCAATCCTTTGCATAAGCATCAAAAAGCTAGGATTTGATATACTTTTAATATAATATTTCCAATTTAGGGTAATGAAGATGCGATTACACGATACCAAGGTCAATGGAGATCATCCATGTCACATCCAAAAATTTTATGCCAAATTTAAACTTTTTCAATCATAAATAAAACCAAATAGTATTCGTTTACAAAATGTTTTCAAATCATTGTTCATCAGAGTCTCCCAATAAATAGATCAGAAGGATGAGGAGCGGTAGGGTCGCGCCTTTGCCTTGCCATGATCTCCTGAAGTACCTGAAACAATAAACTGAAAACTATAAGCATACTGATAATACCATATCAACAACAGACAATTAACAACATGCATACTGGGCCATCGGCCTGACTGGATCGCCTGGCAAGGCCTACAGTCTAACTGAATCTATCCCGAGCCTTCGACATTACTGGACCGCCACGTGGGCCTACAGTCCCCCCCGGACCACTCATACGGTATGTTGGCCTTCAGCACAAAGCAAGACCGCCTCAACCCAACCAACAAGCAAATAACCAAGTACGCATAACTATCATATATTGGCATATACAAACATCAGACATATCTATCTCACTGATCATCGATCATAGAAATCCCTCGTAACTAGAGTACCGACCTATCAGGTCACTAACATACCAATCCCTACGGATCATAAGAGCATAATATACTGTCTATCCTGATTCCAATCTAACATATCATAACTACATGTAGCACATCATAACAATAACAACTTAAGGGTCGGCCTTGGTGCCGTAGACCCTATTGATATAGTGAGGATAACTCACCTTGCAGATGTCGACTCGGTAGATGAACTCCAACTCTCGATTCACTGTCAAAACTCCATTACCTATTACCATAATATAATTATACCCATAAATTCCCAACCTTTCAAGGTACCCCAACAGTTAACTAATCAAACCCTGGTCACAAATCAAAGCCATCAGTCAAGGTCAACAGTCCATGTTGACGTTAACTCGCCAAGTACCCTCGACTACTCGCCGAGTTCCTTGAAGTACTTGTCCACTCGCCGAGTCACGGAGTGGCTCATCGAGTTTCTTTGGTTTACAATTGAACTCTAAGGCCACTCATCGAGTTTTCCTTTTGCAACTCGATGGTTACACCCGCATACAAAAATTGGGGAAAACTCATCCGAATCTCCGAGTGGTTCATACCACTTGTCGAGTTTCTTGGAAATCTTCATCGGACTCGCCGAGTTGTTCATTCAACTCGTCGAGTCCAGGCCTATCTTCAAATAACTCGCCGAGTCGACCTTGCGACTCGTCGAGTTCCTTCGGTCCATAAGCCATACAGCCTCTTTTTAAGCCATGCATTGGCTCCAAATTACAGATCCAAGCTTCTAAGGCATGCATTTCACGTAAAGTTGCAAACTTTACATGCATGCATGGCTACAAAGGCTCTAAATGACAAATCCAAGCTTACAATGGGGTTTCATACTCAAGGAAGGTTTCATACATGCCTAAGTTCATAATTGTTTGACTCTAGAACCCAAGAAAGGTCCTGATTTGAAGTTACAACTTCAGATCTAGCTCATATCCCACATTATTATCTCAAACATGCCATAAAAGCCCTAAATCTCAACCAAATGAGGTCTAGGAGGAAAATGAAGTAAAGGTGGCGACTTGATACCTTCAAATGATGCCAACTGAGGTAGATTCCTGATTCCCACACCTTCCTTGCTCCTAATCTCTTGTCCTCCAAGCTCTTCCTTCCCAAAAACTCCTCTCTAAAGCTCAAGACACACAAGGATGAACACCACACGAATTAGGGTTTCTCAATGGACCGCAAAGTGTCTAAAGGGGGCATATGCTTCTTTAAATAGGGTTCTAAACCCCGGGATTTAGGGTTTCATCTGCCAGCTCCTACTCGTCGAGTCCCTTTATGAACTCGGCGAGTAAGCCACTAAATATGCAATCCCACCTCGTTACTACTCGACGAGTAGGGCATCAAACTCGTCGAGTAGGTCTCAAAACCAAATAACTTTCATTTAAATCCATACTTAAGAATCGAGGCATTATAATTCTCCCCCACTTGAACTAGACTTCTCCCTCGAAGTCTATTGGAGCAAACAATTCCAGGTAATGCTCGCGCATCTCCGCCTCCGGCTCCCACATCCACTCGGATCCCCTCCGATGTTCATACTGCACCTTCACCAAAGGTATTTCTTTGTTCTGCAAAATCTTCTTCTTCCTCTCCAAGATGGCCACAGGCCTCTCCACATAATTCAGGCGCTCATCGACCTGAATATCATCCAGTGATAGTATCGCCTCTTGGTCAATAACATACTTTCGGAATTGCAAATCATGGAATGTGATATGAATTCGGTTGAGCTCCTCCGGTAGCTCTAGCCTATAAGCCACTTTGCCAACTATGACAATGATCCTGAGTGGCCCGATATAACAGGGACCCAATTTTACCCTCTTCCTGAAGCGTATCACACCCTTCTAGGGTGAGACCTTCAGAAGTACCATGTCACCAACTTGAAACTACAAATCCGATCGGCCTGTATCAGCGTAACTCTTTTGCCGAATCTGAGCGGTCTGCCGCCGTTGTCTGATCTGCTGGATCTTTTTGGTAGTCTGCCAGACTACCTCAGTCCGACCCATCACTTTGTGTCCAACCTCACCCCAACAAACTGGGGTTCTACATCTCTGACCATACAACAACTCAAACGACGGGGCACTAATAATGGAATGATAATTGTTATTGTAGGCGAACTCTGCAAGCGGTAGGTAGGAATCCCAACTCCCACCAAAGTCAATGATGCATGCCCTCAACATATCTTCGATGGTCTGAATGGGTCGCTCACTTTGTCCATCGGTCTGTCGATGGAACATCGTACTAAAGTGCAGCCGCGTACCCAGTTCCTCATGGAACTTTTTGTTGGATTAATGTCTAAGTCCATTACTATAATTGGTAAGACTTGACCCGACCCGGCATGGTCCATTTGGGTTGCATACCATCATGCACTTGGATAGACTAAATGAGAGAAATAAGACACTTATGGTTATTAATATATTATAAGTTCTAGTATATTAATAATAAGAATAATGAGATTATTTAATTAGTATTGATCAAGAATTAATCTAGGATTAATTGAGTGATCAAAAGAAGACTAATTAAATATATGGGTTGATTGTGTAAATCATCCATACTTGTATAGTGGGCCAATGCTCCATGGATTATCTAGTTGGGCCAAAACCCATATGATGCTCCATGGATGCTCCATGGTGTATTTGAACCCATGGATCCAAGAAAATGGAAAGTCATGACAATTAGGGTTTACCCTAATTGTATAACTATATAAGCATCTTATTCTTGAGGAAAATCGGCTACTAGAGAGACTAGTATTATTCAAGAAAGGGCTAGCCGATTTCATGAAGTGTAGAATTCTCTCTAAGTTATTCTAAGTGTTTTGATGATTGCGAACCATTTGAGGTGTCACACTTGGGGCACTAGGCACTCAAGCTTCATGAAGACAAGAACCATCAAAGAGGTATGTATTCTATCTTGTTATATTGATAGTTTTGTATGCTAGATTAGGATAATACCTTGGATGTTCATATTTGCATGTATAATAGAGAAAACATAGATCCAAGGTATTTAGGGTTGCATGTACACTTAGGAGTGTTAGAATGCTCATAACCCAACAGTGGTATCAAAGCCTAGGCTTGTTTTCTTGTTATACTTGCAATAGAAGCTGAAAAATCGAGTTGTGTTGCTGTCTACCCAGCAGACTCGCCGAGTCCATGAAGGGACTCGACGAGTCCAAGGCAAAATGCATCCAACTCGCCGAGTCGTGTTCATGCACTCGACGAGTTGGACCCCAGACAGCATATTTTCGAGGTTTTTGGCTAGAAATGGACTAGAAACATTACCCTAAGTTGTTTTTGAACTTATAAACTTGTTTTTTTTAATGTGGTAATGTTCATGCTAATCCATTTTCAAAGATAATTGTCAATAGATTCATGTTTTGTATTAGTTTAAAGGTTAGACTAATTACATGAAAAATTTTGATTTGAATTACCTTGTTCTTATGACTTGCTTAGATTAATAGAAAAGTTGAGTGGAAAAGTTGTTTTCAATCCAAATTAATCTAAGAGATGATTCTAAAATGTGTTTTTGTAACTTGTCCTCAAGTTATATGAAAAGTCACATTTAAGTTTCATAAAACTCATAAAAGTTGGCAAAGGTTAAAAAAAATGAAGAGTTTAGTTCTAATTAATTGGAGTTATGACTCCATAATTTGTCCTCAAGTTATGGAGGACCAAGAGTCTCTTCATTAAATAAAAAAAATAATAATAAAAAAATGTAACCTTAATTAATTCCATAAGTTATAAAATAAAGAAAAGTTAATTCTTTATTAGTTTAAAGTCTTCCATATTTTGTCCACAAGTTATGGAACTTGAAGAGTTTTTGGATTAAAACTACTTTAAATACATAAGTTATGGAATTAATTAGTTTTGAAAAGTTTCAAAACTTGCCCTCAAGTTTTGGAATTTGTAAAGTTTTCTCATATGAATACTTTAATTCCAAGTTAGCCCTTAGAATTTTAAAAGTTAAAATTCAACCCTTATACTTTATAATATTATAAGTTAATAATATATATATGTATAAGAGTAAAGTCAGTCTTACCGCTAGTACGCCTCATTCACGAAGCCGGTCTATAAGGTGGGTATAAGGTTGTTGCCTATAAAATGGCAACTTAATGGGTGTCCACTCTCACCCACCGCTTGCTTGACTGGTGGAGGGTCGTTAGCCGAACGGGTTTGACAGGACTATAATTCCCCCTTCATTAAAAGTATTAATGATAAATACTAAGTAACTAAACTCTTAATAATACCCAATCTTAGTTACTTAGGAAAATGTGAAGAAGGTGCTAATCCATGAAATTACACTTTGCACTTTGTTTAAGTCGGTTAGTGGAGCGTGTGTGGTTAACCGGCACACTAACTCGTATTTAACAAGGTAGGCGAAGGGTAACTTAATGTTTATCATAGTATCGATGGAGCGTGTGTGGTTAACCGGCACATCGATTGAGGGGTAAACACTTAAGGGTACCAAGTAATTTGCATGGTTACTTCACACCTTGTTTTGTGATCCTCGGCATCCCAGTCACAAAACCTGAAGGGCACACTCGAGATTGAAACATGCCATTGAACAGTTCAATGAATCTCAAAAGATCTAGGAGTTTCAAAACCTATTAAAACCTAATAATACATTTCGTTTATCTTGGTGGAAATTGGTGAATCATCATTCACCTACCTTCAAATTATTTTATAGCTTGGATTACGGCATACCTCTTCTAAGTTATAAAATAGTTTGTTGGGTCCTAGCCTTAATATTTCATATTGGGTATCATATTAAGGACTTTAAGATCAACTATCTTGAATATCTCCCAAAACATGTCTGGTTTAGACATTTATGATCTTCCCAAATCTCTTGACACAAGCTTTCCTAAATGAAGATGATGTCCCATGGAAATCATACTTCTGTCACCTCCTCCAATTATTCTCCCTACCCCACAAGTTCTTTAAAAGTTTAAAGTCACTCGAGCCCTATTGTCAAGGCAAGGTCTAGGTGTGATCACATCTTGGAGATGTAGTCACATATTGACAAGCCGGGAGAGAAGGGTGTCAAAGTCTTGAGAAAGTTGGTGGTTCAACTACTTTCTAAGTCACATAGTGAGTTCTTTTAGAACACCTATGAAATAGACTATGACAAGACCCTTAATGATCTTATCTATTTGCTAAGATCAACTTCCTGAAACTTTATGGACTTTGACAATAGTGACACAGGAAATCCAGAAAAACATTCTCTTCCCAATGGAAAGGGATCGGCCATAGTCAACTCGGTTGAACAAATGGTAAAGAGAAAAGCTAAGTCTGTGATAGTCCCGTGTAACATTATCAAAGAGTCCATATGTTTATATTGCCAAAGGAAGGGTCATTAGTTGCGAAGCTGCCAAATTTACCTAAGGATGTTAAAGCCAATAAGTTTGACTCTACTTCAGGTAAAGTCCACTATCTAACTCTGTTAAGTTTCTATTCTGAGATTCTTGATGCATGATGTGACTGGGTCACATGGTGATGTTTTAAGAATCAAAGAAAAGTGAAGAAACTTAAAGAAAGAATATGCTGAATCTGATCGCGTAGATGGATTTCTATCGCGTAGTTTGAAGATCGTATTCTTGAGCTACTTCTTAGGAGTTATGAGATATTGCTTAGGAATAGATAACAACAAGTTTTCATATGGATTGTAAGGATAAGTTTTTCCACATAGTTTTAAAATAAAAAAAAATTGATTTATTTATTTTAAAAATATCCTTACAATGGCATTTGAGGAAAAATTGTTGCTTATATGATTCCATTAAGAGCAAGAGTGGAAATATGAAATTGATTCTTTCATTTGTGGTAATGTCTAGATTTACCAAATAAGGAAAGATTCTCATCACCCAAGTCTCAATTGGACCGGAACTTGGAATCATGCAAGTTGTATAGCATGATGAATGAGAACTTTCAAGTTTTGGAAAATTAAGACTAATTACTTGTTCACATGGATGTGTGAGTCAAGTAAAGGACTAAGGGATCGAGTACACATTCTTGTGCACTGGTCAAGTCCAC
Organism: Lactuca saligna; assembly: GCF_052625555.1. NCBI lineage: Eukaryota > Viridiplantae > Streptophyta > Magnoliopsida > Asterales > Asteraceae > Lactuca > Lactuca saligna. The sequence goes on from NC_136418.1 coordinate 116,609,490, forward strand.
CACAAAAGATTGATAAAACTATTCGTCATAGTTTACTAAAGCTCAGTAAATATTATTATACTTACAAGCTTCAGTGTAACTCTGAGACATTGGAAAAGGTTCCAATGTAAGGCAGAGCGAATAAGAAGAATCAAATTAGGCAGAAGGATAAAAGTTTCTCAAATCTGAAAAGATGGGAGAGTACTTTAGTATCAGTTTTGTGATCATCTTAATGATTAAGAAACCATATCAAAATTAGTTCTCTAAGGAAGTCTTAGTGCATTCTTATGACTAAGAAGAAGGGATCTTGAATTGTTGAAATGGTTAAATCAAGAAGATGAGTCATACTTCGTTCCAATACAAGTCTTAGAGTCATACTCCAAGATTGTAACATGAGTGACATGTCTTTAAGAAGGTTTAAAACACGTGTCAAATGTAAGAGTAAAAGTTTTCTGCTCTTGTACATTTGAAGTTGGTAAGTTGTGATGTTTTGGATAAAACAAAGACCAACTTAGGCCAACTATGTGAAGTGTTTGTCTTGATAAAGAATCCGCACTATCCATCGAATATCTGACAAGAGAGTCTTATATGTCAAGAGGACAGTGGGAGTCTTAAAGGTCTTGAAAGTCTCAAGAACTAATCAAGTATACAACCTAAAGTTCTCCACTAGCACACGACTTGAGGTTTATAACCTATCGTGTTGACATATTCTGTGCCCATTTCAATCAAAGTTGGCTTTGCATATGAGTTCTTAGAATTCTCAATTGGTTGCACAACAACTTGGAAGCAATGGCAGGCCCTTGAGCTGCCAGGTGGCAAGAAATTAAGATTGAGTTCAATCCATAAGGTTTGGATTTGTCATTATCCTTGTCTTGTGACTATGGTTTTGACAGTTCACATGGATAAGAACTCATACACCATTAAATCTAAGTGTCATAAGGTTTCTCTCCGATTCATGAAAATGATGGTGAGGAAACACTTTCACTAAGTAGATTTTAGATAGATAGCAATTGTGATATTTGCATTCTCAAAGTCGTTAAAGGAGCTTGTGTGGTTTACCGGCACACTAACCTGGACTTGTGAGAAGTGGCAAAAAGGCCTAACCATTATGATTACGGCATCCCTCTTCATAATTGTTTAGACACACAAGTGTGCTATCTAAGGGAAGGTGTATGATTTTGATAAAGTTCTATCAAAACAATCTAGTATCAGAAATCTGAACTTTGGTAAGAAAGTCAATAAAGTATTGATTTCTAGAAGTCCAACTGATTTCTGAGTACATGTCAAAGCTAGTGGGAGCATAAGTGTTATGCTAATGATCATCATGTTAGTGGGAGCATGATAATTATGATAAAGATTGCAAGTTAGCAATGTTAATTATAGACAACAAAAGGTTTCAATTGGGAAAAAGTTGTTTTGCTATAATTAAGGGAGAGGAAATTATACTTCATCTCAAATCTATAAGCTTAGATCGTGAGGGTTTAATCATTTAGTCAAGGATATATATATGAATTTCATGTTGGAATGGCTCAACATAAGGAAATTTTGTATATGGGTCCATTATTTGCGTTCTAAAATTCGATTATGATTACGGCATCCCTTTTCATAATCTGAATTATGAGAACTTGGCAAATAGAAATGGAAATGTTATAGCAAAAGACTGGTTTAGTCTTTATGTGAGACATCATGAATCGTGTCCCATATGCTTCAGATATAGGATCGATTACATGTGCTATATTCATCCTTTCTAAAATTTTCCAAATGCATGGGGCATTAAGAATGGAAAAGGTTTAGAACTGGATATGACTAAAAGGATTAAACAATTGTCGAGGACAATCTAAGGTTTACCAAAGAATGGTTGCTTAAGGACAGTTGGAAGTATAGTGATAATTCTGGAAGGACCATATTGACATAATCTGTAAGGAGGCAACTCTTGTTCAGAAGTGATAGTCGAAATGGAATCTGGAAATGTTTCAAAGTTAGAATTTTCAATCTGTGTAAGATTAAGGAAACTTAATGCAAGAAGGATATTTCCAAGGAATTGATCTCCTTTGGAATGCTCTGTAATGATTGTTGCCAAGTCTTTGTGAATTTGTGCATAATCGTTACAAGAGGGTCAATGCATATAAGTTTAGAATCTAACAGATTTCAGTAAATGGCATGAATTTGGAATTCTTGCATTTGCAGTAAGGATTTGGGAGTGTGAAAAGAGAATCATTGAAGATTATGTTCAATTGATCTAGTTCACAAAGTAAAGATCATAGACAAACATAGTATGCATACTTGGTGTATGGCATGACTAGTGTTTAGAAAAACATAGTGTACATGCTTGGAGCATGGGACAACTATTGTTTTAAATTCAAGAATAATGTTGATAGCTGAAACAGTATACAATGAATAATGTGTAATCATATGGTGATAAATAAAAGGTGTTTTGTTTATATTCATAAGTTCTGAGACCATATTGGATTCAATTATTATTGTGTTGCACTTTGCATGTTTTGACTTCCCGAATAAACTAGGTTATTCTTCCGGAATAACTAAGTTATTCAAACCATCCACAGTCGGTCATATGTTGGAAGTAGATATGAATTAAGACTGTCATGGGTTGGCTTGTAGAGGTCTAAGGTGTTGGACAAATGGCTGCAACACTCATGAGTGCTCATAAGTTCTGAGTATTGGATTCAACCCGCGCTCATTGGAATCACTTCATGGATTTTATCACGAGTGATCATGAGACGATAATATCTTAGATTCTTCAAACCTAGAGATATGAGTTGTTACTATGAGTTGGTTGTACATTGATTGCACGAAACAGCATTTGGTAACTCGGTGCTATAAAACGTGCCTTTGTGTATGATTCAACAAGTAGTAGAACAAGCCATATGAGTAGAAGTTTATCCATTCCTTTTACCTTTGGGATAAAAGCAATATCTGTGGGCCCCTCGATGATTTGATGATGACAAATGGAAGTGCTCGGCCGGGCCAGGACTGATTTGATTTGTTCAATTAGTCAGTCGTCATAAATCGGAAATCGGGAAACAACTAATGGACAGAGAGAATGATTATAATCCATGTCTCAGTCCATATGATATCTAGAATGGAGGAATATATGATCCCTTATCTAATGGACAAGTCATTGATCAGAGTTCATCTACAAGGTCAGAGTTCGACAGAAGCTTTTGAGAGCTACGATTGCCAGTTGGTTCCTGAAGTCATACGCAATAATAGTTTTAGACTTATCCAAGTGGGAGACTGTTGGATTAATGTCTAAGTCCATAACTATAATTGGTAAGACTTGACCCGACCCGGCATGGTCCATTTGGGTTGCATACCATCATGCACTTGGATAGACTAAATGAGAGAAATAAGACACTTATGGTTATTAATATATTATAAGTTCTAGTATATTAATAATAAGAATAATGAGATTATTTAATTAGTATTGATCAAGAATTAATCTAGGATTAATTGAGTGATCAAAAGAAGACTAATTAAATATATGGGTTGATTGTGTAAATCATCCATACTTGTATAGTGGACCAATGCTCCATGGATTATCTAGTTGGGCCAAAACCCATATGATGCTCCATGGATGCTCCATGGTGTATTTGAACCTATGGATCCAAGGAAATGGAAAGTCATGACAATTAGGGTTTACCCTAATTGTATAACTATATAAGCATCTTATTCTTGAGGAAAATCGGCTACTAGAGAGACTAGTATTATTCAAGAAAGGGCTAGCCGATTTCATGAAGTGTAGAATTCTCTCTAAGTTATTCTAAGTGTTTTGATGATTGCGAACCATTTGAGGTGTCACACTTGGGGCACTAGGCACTCAAGCTTCATGAAGACAAGCACCATCAAAGAGGTATGTATTCTATCTTGTTATATTGATAGTTTTGTATGCTAGATTAGGATAATACCTTGGATGTTCATATTTGCATGTATAATAGAGAAAACATAGATCCAAGGTATTTAGGGTTGCATGCACACTTAGGAGTGTTAGAATGCTCATAACCCAACACTTTTACCAAAAAAGGGAAGTAAACCTGACATCCCGATCGGAAAAGATGGAGACTGGAACCCCATGATGAGAGACAATCTCGTTGACGTACATGTCAGCCAATTTCTCAGTCGACGAACTGTAACGCCCTGTTTATTTAAATAAAGTAATAAATGTAAGTCGCGGGATGATTTGTGAAGAATATTAGAAGTCGAGGGTTAAAAGTGTATGTTTGGGACTTAAATTGAAAAGATTGAAGGCTTAAGGGCTTATTAGTAATTTAGGAATCTATTATGAAAGAAATTTTTGTAGAGTAGGGGTTGATTGGTAAATTTCAGACTTTAATTGTAAAGAATTTCAGAAGATAGGGTTAAAAAGGTAAGTATGTGTTTTACTTTGAAAAAGATATCATGGGGAGGGACTAGAATGGTTAAATGGGTAAAGTTGGAGCATGGTCACAGAACAACTCCCATCACCCTCCCTTAATCCATGTATATATGCATCTTAAATCACTCAAAACCCTAACCGTAAGGGATACGCCTCCAGCCGCCACCCCTCCTACTCTCTTATCTCCGGTCATATGAGGTCGCCGCCACGCCATGGAACTGCCACCATCAAGACGAGCTGCCGGCAACAACGTGAGTCACTGAGAGTTCGTCAAAGACCGGGAAGAAACCTTCAGTCGCTGTGGTCGCTTTTGCCGTGTCTGGCGAACGTCGCCATTGCGACGCTGGGTGCCGTTCTTCCATCGTTGTGCAAGTAATGGGCTGCCGAGAAACCTTCAGTCGATTCTTATCTTTTTCCCTCTCGTTTGTTTTGTTGGGTTGACGCCATGTATGGCGGCTGTGGTCATCGGTGGGCCATGAACCACCGTTTCAGATTGTTCCGGCGATAGCAACCTCCTAGTCGGCTGTTTAGAGCTTGGTTCTTGGGTCATTTGATGTGTATGATGCAACCACGACCTGCCGCCGCCATCACCTCCTGATGACGTTGATGTTGCTATTTTTGTCGAAGTTGGCTCGTTCCCGGACGTGGGATTGAATATTCGCGTGTGTAGTTGTTGCTTGACGGGGGAACGAGAGACTGAAGAGATGCTGCCATTTTCGCTTCTATCATCCTCGACCACCGCCCGCCGCTGCCGTGGGGTGGCTGTTTATGTTTACTTCTTGCAGGTGTGTGTATGTGTAATATGGTGTAATTACGTGTGTGTGGTGGCATGATGTTGTAGAGGCGATGTTAGACCGGAAAAGCCATGAAAAACCCCACCACCACCATGAGGTGATGGCTGCCACCATGGGTGGGTGTAGTTGTGTGTGTGTGCAGTTATTTTCTTGGGATATTCATTGTAACTATAACAAATTGGATTAATGAAAGAAAAAGTGAAAACCACCACCTTAGGGTGGTGGCTGCCGCCACCTGTCGCCGTGTTGGGTGGCGGTGTGCCTTGTCTCGCTGTGTGATTCGTTTGGAGTGCTTGAAAACCTTATGGGCCCAAAGAAGCCCTAATGGGCCTAATGCAGATTAATGGACGTAGTGAAAAACCCTAAAGGGCTTAATAATATTCTAGTGGGCTTAATAGGCCCAATAAAACCCTAATTTCACTTGGGCTTTGTGTTGGGCCATTCAATAACAAGCAAATGGACTAGAATAATTTAATGGGCTTTAGGGTAAGGCCCATAGGAGGGTGTAGGCCCAATTTGGAAAATTGGGCCATAGTTGGGGCCTAGATGGTTGTATGATATTGGGCCCCCTAGAATGAGACATGTTGGACTGGACTGATCAATTGGGCCTTAAGGGAAGTCCATGTAGAGGCTTGGGCCCAATTTGGAAAATTGGGCCATATGTTGGGCTTTGATCCCTATTTGACTTTGTGCCTATGGATTGAGCCTTGGGCTTGTAGTAATTACCCAAAGTATGTATTTATAGTTATGTGTTAGAACACAATTATTAATTGGGTGTTATTTTGGTGTTGACAGTTCGAGAATCTGTCATCCAGTAGCTAAGGTTGAGTCTGTGGGACTTCAACAATGTGGGATTGTGTCTACGGGACTTCAACAGTGTGAGGTGAGTTTCCTTCTAGTAGAAACGGGTCTACGGCCACAATGCCGGCCCGTTTAGTTAGCAGTAGTTCCGTACTACAGTCCGATGCAGTAGTTCATTATGCTTGGTGTCTTTGTGATACAGATAAGTTATGTGTTCCGGACTATGGTCCAATGTAGTATGCAGTATATGTGTTTATGTTATATGCTATGATTATGTAATGCTATGTTCAGTTAGTTCCGGACCTCGGTCCGATGCAGTAGTTAGAGTGATTGATGTCTTTGTGATTCAAGCATGTTTTGTGTTATGTGTTCCGGACTCTATTCCGATGCAGTATGTAGTATATGTATTCATGCTAGTTGATATGTTATGATATGCTATGTTCAGTCAGTTCCGGACTTCAGTCCGATGCAGTCAGTTTTGGAATTCGGTCAGATGCAGTGGGGCAAGGCCCAATATGTGTTTATATGTTATTGTATGGTATGTGGTAGTTTAGGGGAGCTCACTAAGCTTCGTGCTTACAGTTTCAGTTTTGGTTTCAGGTACTCAGTTTTCAAAAGAGGAGCTCGGGAAGATTGCAGTGCACACACCATTTGTTCAGTCTGGGGTGTTTATACTCTGATATATTTGACAGTTGTTATGATATTTTGAGATACATAGTTTATGATTCTTATATGATGTTTGATGAATATGGTTTTATTACTGATTTAAAACGAAATTTTTAGACTTTGTTTTTGGGATGTTACACGAACTCTCTTGTATCGCCAAGAAATGGGCACTCTTGGTCAACCGATCCACGATGACCCATATAGCATCGAACCCCTTCGCCGTCCTCGGTAACTTCGTAATGAAGTCCATCGAGATCTACTCCCATTTCCACATGGGAATCTACAGAGGCTGCAGCTTACCATGTGGCCTCTGATGCTCGACCTTGACTATCCTACAGGTCAGGCACCTCTCAACAAACCAAGCGATTTCTCGCTTCATACCGGGCCATCAGTAACTCAAACTCAGATCGCGGTACATCTTGGTGGCCCCCGGGTGTATAGAAAAGTGAGACTTATGAGCCTCCTCCATCACTGTCTGATGGACCCCTCCGGCCATCGGAACCCAAACCCGACCATGTCGAGTTAATTAATAACCCGCGGCTATCTTGAACAAATCGGGCGCTCTGACCCTTGATCCTCTCCAACTTCCAGCTCTCTGCTCTCATACCCTCAACCTGAGCATATTTAATCAAGCTCACAAGCGGGGAATCCACCGCTAACCTCATACACTTTGCCAAGGTAGAAGGCCCAGCTGACTTGCAGATCAAAGCGTCTGCAACCACATTCGCTTTACCAAGATGGTAAAGGATC